>NC_140411.1:304020790-304620790 GCF_965140295.1 Lepidochelys olivacea
AGGAAGATGGAAGCTGATCACTGTGAGCCCTGTAAGTACAGCTCTATGTCTAATATGTATGATGAAAGCGGGGATTCCAATCTCGTTTATGACCTTATTAAATTTATTAGAAAAAAATATTAATTTTAGTTTGTAAAACTAGGAAAATTGGCAATAATGCAAAAGTTAAAGGACACAGTTCAGTTAAATTCTGGTACTGTGACAAAACTGGCCTCAAAAAGAAAGATGGTTGTAAATGTAAGGCAGGCCATGAAAGACTGTTGCAGGTGTCTAGTGCAAGTGTTTCGCTCAGTTCAGGAAATGGTAGAACACCATGCTGAAGGGGCAAAGCTTGGTGCAAGCACAAGTCAACCCCACAGGTTTTGTATAGATCTGGGCAACAACAGTAACAACAGTAACTGGGGGGTTGACTACTAGTGTATAATAAGATGTGTATAAGGACAGTTGACAGGCTCAAATGTAAGTTATTACACCAGACACACTAAAAAGGCTAGGGAATAGGGGATAAAAAAATACCTAATTGGTCTCAAATAGAGACAGTGACTGAGGCCAGGACACCCCTCCAAAAACTGGAAAAAGTGGTTTTGAAGATTGGACCTCTGAAATTCGAGCAAGAAGGCTAAATGGGATAATAATTGGCTTGGATTCATTTTGGCTAATAACTGTGTAATTAGTGCCAAAAAGGAAAGATGTCTTATAAATTCAATCTGTGGAAATTTTCTTTAAAGTTAGGGCACAAGTGAGACAAATGGTTTGTAGGTAGTTGGTTTGCAGTGAACTAATTATCCTGTTCCTGGAAGCAGAAACCAGCTACATGCTGTGGTAGCTTTCCTGCAAAGGAAAGATGGGGATTAGTGGAAATCTGTTTTGAGACCCAGGGTTTTGTTGAATTCTCAGCTGCTGAAGCTCTTGTGGATCTGACACAAGAACTGATTCATTTGCTGAATGTTTCTGACAAAGAGCAAATAATAAAAAAGGGAACTGCAGTAGCAAAATGTAAGCCAGTGGATCTGGTAAATTATAGTATAGAAGAAAACTACAAGAGGGAAGGTGAGCTCTCAGAGTTTCTATTGGACACGTTCTAATGCAGTGCTGTACACTTATTTAGGGAGCAGAAGAACAGCATAAGAGACTTTCTGGTTAGGAATCAGGAGATGTTTTTCAGATCCAACAAAAATATAGGTTGTACTGCATTGATGAGACAGATGTAGTAGAATCAGTCTAGTTTCCCACACTGGATCTTAAAAGTGCGTATTGGCAAGTGGAAGTAGCTCCAAAAGACAGGGCTCTGCTCCTATTACAGAAGGTTCATTTGTGGATTTGCCAATTTTGCCAAACAGCTGCATAGGTTGGGTGAAAAAGGGAAACCATTTCAGTAGACAGCAGAGCATGATGTAGCACTTTTAGAGTTGAAAAAGGCTCTTGTGACTGCACCTGTCTTGGCCTCTCCATGTTTCAAACCCCCTTTCATATTGGACACAGATGCTAGTGCTTATGGTTTGGGGGCAATATTGACACAGTAATGCAGGGGACTTGAGAGGGTAGCTGGTTATTATAGCAAAGGTCTAAATTCTCTTGAGAGAAACTACTGCACACCCCCGCACACCCATGACCTGATGGGCTGGTGGGAAGGTTCAATAGGACTTAGGGGGTTCAGTTAGCTAGTTTTGTGGAACTAGCATATCCCATTCCTTTTGATGGCTAATAGAGTACAAAGCATATCCCAGCACTCCAAATGTTTAGGCATGAGCTAAGGGCCCCAGCAAATCTCTGGTGTGGAGTTCCTGAAGAGGAACAGAGGGACTTGGACCATTTGGATTATGTAGAAGGCCTACAATCCAAAATTGAAAATGTTCACACCTTTGCCAGGGAAAATTCAAGGATAGTCTCTGACAAAATGAAAAGGCTGTATGACGTAAGATCATATGGGGGAATTTTTAAAAGACGGGGGCCTGCTCTGGTTCCACAATCCTAGGGGAAAGAAAGGTAGGAGCCCTAAACTGGTTAAGGGAGGGAGCCTAGAGTACTGACCCAAATCAATGAAATGGTGTACAGGATACACTTGGGTTTGAGGACTAAACCCAAAGTTATCCATAAGAACCATTTGAGATGCTATCAGGAGGACAGAATTTCATCTTGGCTGTCCCCTGACTCTAAGAATGTAGCTGTAGAAGTTGAGGCTGGAAAAGTTGTGACTGTAATGAGTGTCCTACTCAAACAGAATGGGCAGTTTCTGCATTAGCCAGCAAATTCCACAGAAGCAACAGGCATTCTTAGGAGTTGATTGAAAGGGGACCCTTCCTTGGTAGTTCAAAAAAAGTCCGTCAGAGAGAGAAAAGCCCCAAAGAGATTTGGGTGGGAATAAAATTATTTTATGCTGGTGGTGTGAAACTATCCCGACAGAAAGACACTGTATGTATGTAAAAGCTGCAAAGAGTCCTGTGGCACCTTATAGACTATCTCCAATACGTCTGTTAGTCTGTAAGGTGCCACAGGACTCTTTGCCGCTTTTACAGATCCAGACTAACACGGCTACCCCTCTGATACTGTATATATGTAAATAGTTAAGCTTGTATCATTTGTAATTTGTTCAGTTATTTCTTTTCTTTCTGTTTGGGATGGGTTATAGGAGTGTCACTATTTTAGGCCTCATAGAGATGATGGGCAAAACAAATGTGGAGGTGGGGGGAGTTGTTGGGAGCTGAGCTAAACCTTGTTACAGGCTGAGTTAAAATCTCGTTCAAGCTGATATGGTTGCCAATTTTGGTTGGATGTTTTCCTGGAGATTTTATCACATAACATAATCTTTAATTGAAAAATTAATCTTTAATTCCTGGAGACTCCAGGCCAGTCCTGGAGGGTTGGCAACCTTAACTTGTTCTTCACTTGAGGTAAGTGTAAGACACACACAAGGGGCTACACCTAAAACAAGGCCTAATAGAGTCTGTCCAAAAACTAGCACCATATGGGTTGGGAATTCCACTGGGTATTGTGGCCAGGTGTTTGTGTGGTGAGGGTAAAAGAGAACACACAGAAATTGGGGACAGACAAGAACAGAGAGAGGGACAGAGGCAAAAAGCAAGAAAGCCAAGCAGTAGCCTGTGAGCATAGTGTGTTCCTGCTTGGGAGAGGCAAGAGAGAGAGCTTTTGGTTCTGTTAGCTAAAGAGGCTTGGGGCTGGTAAGCTAAGAAATTGTTTCTTTTGGTTCCATTGTTTCACATGGTTCCTCGTGTGTTTAAGGAGCAGGACTTTGTACATTACTTGTAAATAAACAAGATGGCATCAAAGACATACTCTGTCAATTTCTGCTTCCAACTAGAACAACCCCAGGGCCCCAAAATTTAACTAGCTGCTCAGGGTGAAAAACGGCAATAATATTGTGAGATTTATCTGTTCCCTGTATAGGAGGTTTGGTATATTTCTAGTGATGAATAACAAATATATAACACAAATTCCTGGACAAAAGTGGCTAGATTCTTCACTCTGTTACACCAGATTTGTACAGTGTAACCCCACTGAAGTAAGTCAAGTTATATTGGCATAAAACTTGTAAGAGAATGAAAATCAGATCCTGTGGGCCACACCCTTTGTGCAGCAGTAGCTGTAAACCAACTTTCCAGTCCCGTGATCTTGAGGCCACCGGTGGATGAAATGTCCCCTGGTATAACTTTATGGCAGCTGCAGTGGTACCACAGAAGTCTTCAAAGGGAGTTGAGTTTGGTCAGGTCCTCACAGGATAGGTCTCAAGCGGTTAACCCATGGCATCTGCTTGAAGGTTTAAGGTCAGGTACTATTCATGTAAATCAAGAGTACATGCATTCAGATCAACTTGTTAAATCCAAGCACATTTCATGAGGGATCAACTATTTAAAGAAAAAAAAGAAACCTTCCAGTGCTATTAGAAATGTTGATTGAATTATACCTTTATTACTAAAGAACTGCTTTTGCCAGCTGGTAAGTGGAGTATCTAGGACTCTGCCTATTGCTCTTTCACAGCATGGTGACAACTTCATAATGAAATCAGAAATTCATAGAGGCATAAACACAGCTGTTTATGCCTATAAAATAAGTAGTTTACAAGAAAAGGCATAATCAGTAGTATCGAGTGTTTTGTCAATTACATTAACAACAGAGAAATAGAAAATGATGCCTATTTGACAAGAGACCATTTTCAAGACATTACATTTGCATAATGCTAGTCTTCTTCTACTATGAAAAGCAATGAGACATCATAAAAAAGATGTATCCATTATTCATGAATTTAAATAATCTGACTTGCATGGAAAAATAAGGCTGAGCCAGATTTTATATTTGTAGACTTGTCTTCTCCTTAAAAAAAATTACAGGCAATTATTGTTGTTGATGTTTTAACTAATCCTATTGCTTGAATTGCTGATATTCCATTTAATAGGATCTTGCAGTTAGTAAATTAAATATTTTCTTATTAACTCCAATGTAATTGACACCTTACTATGAGTCAGGGCTCAAACAGTAAACATCTATGACAGAATCATCCCATCACATCTGCTGGGCAGATTAGGCATAAGCGTAAATGATGAGAATTTAGATTTGTTGCAGTATACATGGCTTCTCCAGTTGCTTCCATACTCCAAATAGGGATTTCAACAGCCTGCTCACCAAGTCCATATTGACACCATCAGATCATTAAAAGAAGAAGTGGTTTGGCCAAAAAATAAGGCTGCATTTTTCCATCAGTCTATGTTTCTATATCGGGCTCATTCATCTCAGGATAGGTATGTGATGGGTTCGATCACAGAAACCCCCTTGGGACTGTCACCTGATGTGCTGAGACTACCTCTGAGCCTGGTTTCTCTGCCAGTTTGGGCCTCCAGAACACTGCCTTGTTGAGCCAGACATGGCAGTCTGCTCCAACACAGACCCAGGGTTTGACCCACACGCCCCAAAGCTGCAGCCTTAACTGAAAACAGCTTAAGAAGTGCTCCTGTCTCTAGTACCCAGACACCCAACTCCCAGTGGGATTCAAACCCCAAATAAATCTGTTTTACTCTGTATAAAGCTTATACAGGGTAAACTTATAAATTGTCCACCCTCTATAACACTGATAGAGAGATATGCCCAGCTGTTTGCTCTCCCAGGTATTACTTACTCTGGGTCAATTAATAAGCAAAAGTGATTTTATTAAGTATAAAAAGTAGGATTTAAGTGGTTCCAAGTAATAACAGACAGAATAAAGTTACCAAGCAAAATAAAACAAAACACCCAAGTCTAAGCCTAATACATTAAGAAACTGATTACAGATAAAATCTCATCCTCAGAGATGTTCCAGTAAGCTTCTTTCACAGACTAAACTCCTTCCTAGTCTGGGCCCAATACTTTTCAGACCAACGTTGTAGTTTATGGCCTGGGTCCAGCAATCACTTCCACCCCTGTAGTTACTGTCCTTTGTTCTAGTTTCTTTCAAGCATCTCTTTGGGGTGGAGAGGCCATCTCTTGAGCCAGCTGAAGACAAAATGGAGCAGTTTCCAGGGCCTTTTATATTCTTTCTCTTGTGGGCGAAAACCCCTTTGGTCTCCTGTGCAAAATCACAGCAAAAAGATGGAGTTTGTAGCCACCTGGGCAAGTCACATGTCCATGAATGATTCAGCTTTTTGCGGCTGACGCCATTGTTTACATGTTAGTCTGAATGTTCCCAGGAAAGCTAAGATGTGGATTGGCGTCTCACAAAGTCCATTGTCAGTTAAGTGTTTCTTAACTGGGCACTTACTGAGAATAGTCCTTTCTCAAGAAGCTGACCAAATGCTTCACTGAGGCTACTTAGAATCAAACACATTGAGATACAAGTACATAGCCAATATTCATAACTTCAAATACAAAAATGATACACACATACAGACAGCATAATCATAATCAGCAAACTACAACCTTTCCATAGACACCCCAGTTGACCTCCTCTGTGCAAGACCTGGTGCAACCATAGGACCCTGGTTGCAACAATGATGTATACAGTCACAGTTCATTTCAATAACGTCACAAGGCGTGGTAAGGAGAATAACTAGAATGGTGAAAGGAAGAAGCGCAGATTAGATGTGTCCATTTTCTTTCACCTCACTGACATGTGCAACCTGATATGAGCTTCATTTCCCCTAGCACTACAAATCTGGATTCTGCTGTCGCAGTGTGGGAGAATAAACCCAGCAGGCCTTGCAGAATGAACAGACTATAGCTCTGGGTGGGAGGAACGAGTTCCAAAGTAGAGGGCCACTCATCAGAAATCCTCTGTCCCCACCCTCTTCCTATTTAAATAAGGAGCTGTTGGCTTGGGCACCTCAGCTGATATCAGTGACCAAGGTATCACAGAAGAAGAAAGGTCAAACCTGGTTAAGGCCAAACCTGTTAGAGCAGAGGTTCCCAAAATGAACTATAGACCACCAGTAGTGGACAGTGATGGAATAACTACCCATCGGGGAAGTTTCCTTCTAATCCCCATCAGTTAGTGGCCAATTTATGTCCTGAAGGACAAGGGCTTACAGTTCTTACAATTTTTTAGCCTTTCTAAAGTAAATGCAGGTGTTCTCATTATCATATAAATATATAATCCTTCTTTAAAACCTACTAAGCTCTTGGTTTCAATGTTATAATGTGGCAATGAGTTCCACAGGTGAAATATGCTGTGGGTAAAAGAATAGTTCCTTTTATCAGTTGTAATTTGTTCTCTTTCAGTTTCTTTGAGGCTATTATCAACTCTGCCTAAGAGATTTGGGTGCCCAATTCCCATTAAAATTATTTTGAAAATCCCACCCAGAATGTCTGCTAGTTCTTCTTTGAAAGATTATCCACATGGATTCCACTTCTGGTGCGCACAAGCCCCATGCATGCAAGATTGGATTATTTTGGCCATCCGTGTCTGTTGGAGTCAGGAATGAGACCTAAGGGGGGCGTAGCTCCCCCGTGTTGAAGACTCACCAGGCTGCTGTGTTTGGATCCAAGCACTAGATCAGTGAGCTTTTCTGCTCCCTTGGGTCTGGTCTAGGGTTGCCAAGCATTCGGTTTTTGACCGGAACACCCGGTTGAAAAGGGACTCTGGCGGTTCTTGCCGACTGGGCTGTTAAAAGTTAAAAGCTGTTAAAAGACAGGCCTACCTCAGTCTCCTCATCACTCTTGAGCATTCTTCAAGATTTGGTCAGTGTCCTTTCAGGATCTCATGTCTCTTTTGAACCTTACTCCTCCAACTCTGTGTTCATGTCCAGATCATGGAGTCTGCTCTCACTCCTGCCCTAAACTCTGGTTGTGTTTCTGACCCTCCCAGACTTGTGTTCTTAAAAGCTAGCACTAACATCTTGGGTTCATTGTTCCTTCTCTTGTTTTTTGTTTTTGTTTTTTCTTTCTCTGCTCCTCTGCAGACAAGTTGGAGATAACTGGTTTGATCTAGACAGACTGGAGCCACCCCATTTCCCTGCTAGGGCAAGGCTTATTCAGTTGTTGATGGTACTTAATGGCCATCCATTCTGAGGCTGACCCCAGGGGCCACACTTCCTCTCCTTAACACAAATAGTGTGATGCAAGACTACAGTACAGGCAGCCTATAAGGGCATAAACATACACGTAGTTCATAACATCAAACAGATTCCCCAAATCCTCACAGTATAGTTACTAATTATTTGGTTCTACCCATTGGCAATAAATAAATATGTACATAGAATAAATGAAAATTAGAAAAGTTTAGGGGTACCAGATACCCATGGTACCAGGCCACTAGCCACTCTTGCTGAAATAAAATCCCTGAGATTTAAAACTTTTGTGAGGCTACTATCCTGATTAATGATGGGCACTCTAGATGCCTCTTTCACCTCAGCAGGAGACCCATTCCGGAGAGATGCTCCATCTGTTGCTCCTTCTACAAAAGGGCACAGAAAGTGAGGAAGGCCCACCTCAACTTTTCTCAACTGGAGCTCTCAAATGAGGGCTCTTCAGAGCTGAAGACAAAAGATCCCAGCAAGCCTGAAAAGTCAGTTTTGATGAGTGCTTCTGTGAGCTGCAGCTCAGTGCTGATCTCCTAGGTTCATTTTTCTTCAAAGAGATCGAACCTCTAGACTACTTACTCCAGCAGAATAGTCAAGACTTTCTCTGCTCAGTCATCATCAGAAGGAGATAAGAAGGAACATCGCTCCCAGAGCAAACACAGCCTTTCATTGGTGCCTAGTAAAACAAGACAAAAGACCCATCATGTCTCTGTTCAGGTGGAGGGCAGTACATGACTCAAATCAGGTCTCTCTGATGCCTCAGCACAGGCTGCTCACCAAGTACTCATGATGGTATTGCCTGAAATTGTACACTTCTCTTGGTATTAACTCCTCAGTACCTGTGCTTTAGGTACCAAAAACCTCAGTGCCTGCATAAGCCTCCATAGTGTAGGTGTTTCTTGGGCTGGCTTTCTCAGTATCAAAGATGTTCTTGGTACTCCTAGTGATCCGCTCAGTGACTGCACCAGTCACCCTTGCTGTCCTTATCTGCTGTTCTAACCTTTCTTCTAGAAGTGCTACTAACTTGGTACTTCTCACTAATACTGCCCTGGTACTGAGGAGCTTTCCTGTTTAGGTTTTGAGTGGTATTTGAGAGTTCCCTAGCACACCAGGTAGAGTATCTCCCCCATGAAATAAGTATTTTTTCACCTCCCCTTCCAAACATAGCAGGGAGCTATCCTTCATCCATACACCTCGTGCTTGTTCATGTGAGCCATACTGGTCTACTTACAGGATTTTATAATTGTATTATGAGAATTAATGTATGATTTGATTTCATCCTTACAGACTGCCAGTGTCTGTACTGATGTTAAGGCAGGGACAGACCAGAAGAAGCCTTATGACTGATTATGGTCACCCTTTTGTTTTAGGATAAGTTATAATGTCTACTATGGTTTCCTACCTGTATTACAAATTAGGCAGTCTAGTTAAATATACATTTCTTTGTTTTAAGGTTTAGTAAGTAAGAGACAGGATCTTGTATTGTGTCTGTGTCAAAGAGATTAGAGGAAGGCTTAATTTACTATGCCTTTCTTGCTCAACATAAAAACTGCTGTATTCCCAAAGGTCTCTGTAAAAGACTGTTTGTGTGAATGAGGAATGTATGCATCAGGAAAAGGTAAGGTGTGAAGGCCATTGTTATAGCCAGATGGTCAAGGAAGAAGGAGTGAAGAGACTTAATGACACCAGAGAATCATCAATGTGCATCCATAATGAAGGAAGGGCAGATTGATGACCCTGAGGTGAAGCTGACACCCCTAAAGACAGGACCGTTGATTAAATCAGAACCAGGACAGGTTGACCCTCTTGGAGGTGTATTGGAATGTTTACATCAAAAGATACACCAGTTGAGAAGTAACCGGTCACAAACTGACACAGCAAAATCCATAGACTTCAACAGAGAAAAAAGACTATAAGAACAGGGTGCTTGGCCATGGGACTTTGGGTTCATCTTGCCACACTCCAGGAGCATCGGATCGCAACTGACGGAGCCCTGCTCCCCTCTGTAACCAATCTGGCTTGCCACTAGATTGATCTAGACTCTGGACTGGTAACTATAAACATCAACTGGCAGGACTCTGTGTGTGTGTGTGTGTGTGTGAGAGAGAGAGAGAGATCGAAAAGCTTATGCTAACTGTTGTATTCTCAATAAATGCGGTGTGCTGCCTTCTCCCCTGTAAAGATCCCGTGTGCTTCTTATAACATACTGTGGTATCCAGCAATCCCCCTTACAAACCAGACCTCAGAGATCTAATGGGAAATAATCATTCTGGTTTCCACTGCCATGATCCCCATCCCCTTACACTTACAACATACAGTCTTGAACAAATTGGACTCCTTGGAGTGTGAAACCCACTAGAAATCCTTCCTTCACTGCCTCTGCTCCAGAGTTAGAGCTCCCTCCCCGACAAGTTATCATGAGTCTACTCAAGAGGGTTTATTGGTACAGGAAGTCCTCTCTTAAAGTCATCCTGGTTAACGTTGTTTCATTGTTACGTTGCTGATCAATTAGGGAACATGCTCATTTAAAGTTGTGCAATGCTCCCTTCTAACGTCATTTTGCAGCCGCCCGCTTTGTCCACTGCTTGCAGGAAGAGCAGCCCTTTGCAGCTAGCTGGTGGGTGGTTGGAACCAGGGTGGACTGGCAGCCCCCCTATCAGCTCCCCACTTCTCTAAGTTCCCTGTGCAGCAGCTGCTCAGCAGGCTATCAATTGCCAGCAGTTCAGCTGTCCCTCCCCCCACTGCCATCTGCTGCTCCGGCCCTCTGCCTTGGAGCTGCTCCCCGAGACTCCTACTTGCTGTGTGGGTGGGAAGGGAAGAAGAGGGGGGCTAATGTCAGGGTGTCCCCCTGCTCCTGCACCCCACTTACCCCATCTTCCATAGAGCAGGGGGACACATGGATGGAGGGAGCTGCTGCCTTAGGCAGTAGTTGCAGCTGCGGTCCGGTCTCAGCTTGTTGATCTAATTAACAAGGCAGTGTACTTCTGACCCCACTCTTCATACTTAAAGGGGAAATGTGCATCTCTATCTCTCAAACACACACAGGGTGTGTGTCTCTGTCTGCCCTCCCTTCTTTCCTGCTGCCTTGTAGACTGTTAGAGTTAACCCTTGAGGGCTCAGCCAATTGCTAGTTCATAATTTAGCAGTAAGGCATTCCCTGGGAAATAGCCCACCGTCTGACTCCTCCACCTCAACCAAGCTTCACAATCATCATCACTGTGTACCAGTATTAAATTGTTTGTTTAAGACTTATACAGTGTGTGTGTATATATATATATAGTCCTTTGGTGAAAAAAATTTCCCTGGAACCTAACCCCCTCATTTACATTAAGTCTTATGGGGAAATTGGATTCGCTTAACATCATTTCGCTTAAAGTCACATTTTTCAGGAACATAACTACAACGTTAAGTGAGGAGTTCCTGTACTATATCATGGTCTGCTCCAGTGGGAGCATCAGAGCAATGAAGAGCACCAGGACAGGGCAGAAGTTCAGTTGATTCCAACAGCAATATCTTCCTTCCCTGCCTGAAGAGGCAGTTATCTCTTTTACTAGCCAGGTGGATGATTTTAGGATCTTCCAAGACCTCTTGTGATGCATGGAGATTCTAGTGGAGGTAGTGCAATAAAAATCCCTTAAATTACTGCGACTAAATTATTTTTCATGCCCACCCCCAACCCCCAGTCACCTGGTGGGCTTGCCATGCCTATCAATGCGGGGTTGCTGGAACTAGCTCGGCTCTGTGTCAGACTCCAGCATCCATGGCACCCACGTCCAAGAAAGCTGACAGACATTATCAAGTTCTCTCTTAAGTATTTCAATATTTCTACTTCCACCCTGTCCCAAGGTAACTGGTGATGGTAGTAGTGCATGAAAGATCTAAACAGCAAAAGCCTCCAAACAAGGAATAAGGACCCTAAAAACTGTACTTGTTCAACAGAAAGGTCTACTTCTCCATTAGTCTTCAGATGTGCATTCTGAATTACCAGGCACTTCTGTCAAAATAGTGCCTATCTGAAGTGGAACGAAGTGTTGCAATTCATAGAGGAGCTTCCAGAGGAACATAGGGAGGAGCTGAAGTCTCTAGTGTCTAAAGGACAGTTAGTGGCCTGAACATCTCTCCACTGTGATATGCAGGGCTTCATAGCTTCCATTTTCTAGAATACTCAGTGAGGTCCAAATGACCATTGCGAACCTGCCACTTGTAAGTTGTGAACTCTTTAATGCACAAACCAATGAAGCCCTTCATTTGTCACAGGATTCAAAAAATATCCTCCACTTGTTGAGTGTATACACTCCAGCCCTGAGGAGGAAGCAAGCCAAACCGCAAAGCTAGAGGCCGCTACTTATTATTATAACCTCCTGAAGATAGTTGGAACCACCAAAGAAGAAAGTTCCAGTGCAAAAGGCCTTCTGCCTCTTCCTCCACCATCAGCTTGGAGGGTAGAGGGAAATTCAGGCCTTTACGGGTGGTCGACCTTACGCAGTATTCCATAAAGATAAGGTGACTCTTAGGGCTCACCCCAAGTTCCTTCCTAGGTTGTTTCTGATTTTCATTTAAATCAGTAGAGTTGCCTCCCAGTGTTCTTTCCCAAGCCCCACTCAAAAGGGAAAGCCAAACTGCACACTCTTGATGTGGACAGGGCTCTTTCATACTCCCGGACAAGACCAGACCCTTCAAGAGCTCCCCCTGACTGTTATGGGTCAAACCATTTCTACTAAAATAACTCCACAGTTCTTGAAGGATATTGTACACTAAGAACACGGATACATACCTATAACCATAACTTCACCATAACAAAGTGTTATGCTTGGAATTATGCAGTATGTTAAACATTTTGTCCCTTCTCTGTGAATATTATTAAGTTAGAAAAAAACCTGTCCTTATTATTACTCAGAAAAAATGGGTTTTGAGATTTTATGGCTTACATGCTAAATCAGATCCTGTAGATTACTATTCCAAATAATTCTGCTAATACAACATCCATCCTTCCAGTTTCAATGAATGATTTGAAATTCAGTGTCTGTAAGTGTCTCTATTAAAATATCATTATTGACTCAGTAAACAATATTATCAAAAGAAGCTTTGCTTCATTCAAATTCATTTATATATAATTGTAAGGTGGAACAAATTGAATTTGGAGTTTAGTAACCAGATGCTGATGCTCCATTGCCCTTATTCCAACATAAGACCCTGATGTCCTCAAGTCCTCATTTTCACAATTAGGTAATGCTCTTGGAAACTCATTAAATCTATTTATGTTTGGTTTATATAGAGCTGATTTGTTTTGTAGGTGAAGTACAGAACTTGTGAACACTTGTGAGATATGAAATCAACAGCCAACAAAGTAATATTTGTTAATTGGTCATGTAACTTTTCAACATAACCCACTAGCAGGGTGGTGCGGATGATTTGGTGAGCAAAAGGTTTTGTGCAAGTTATGCTTTTTTATATTTTAACATTCAGTCTCATACACAGTAAAACTGTCACTTGTCATTAACGAGAAAATAAAACATTGTTTCTATATTAACCTTTGTTGATCAATTCTCTGTTTCATGTTTTGTCATGTTTATATTCTCAGTGGACCCAAATGATCCTAACTTCCCCAAAGTCTGAGGGTGGTTATTGTATTTCTGGCCCTTATCTTTATAATACCCAAAGCATGGATTGGAACACATCAACTTTGTGGAAATTAGGATCTGAACTTTGTGGCTTAGGCTAATCTTGAGTCCTGAACCTGTGAGATGTGGATCACCTTCAACTAACCACAGTTAAGGACACTCAATACCTTGCAGAACTAGACCCCCAGGGTTGTATCTATATATTGAGAGGTCAAATTGTTTTCCCCACATATGACATAGTAAATTATTATCATGTAGCTAAGTGAGTATTGCTATATTTTTTGAAGTATTACACCTTCTCTTTCATTAAGTTCAGTAGCAGAATGTCTCTTATTTAGTCTAGTCTAATACTGTTGGTGGTTTAGAACCTCTCCATCTTGACAGTAATTTTCATTTAAAACTTCAGACAATTATGCATTTCAGAATGATCATCAAACTTCTAATGGAAGAGTTACATTACATGTTGGAGAGGGAATCAGGCTAAATAAAGGCAACACATATCTTCAACAGTTCTGGCAGATTTATATCACCAGCAGTTATCAGTTTCAGTGGTGTTCAGACAGGTCATC
Source organism: Lepidochelys olivacea (assembly GCF_965140295.1). Taxonomy (NCBI): domain Eukaryota; kingdom Metazoa; phylum Chordata; order Testudines; family Cheloniidae; genus Lepidochelys; species Lepidochelys olivacea. The sequence continues at coordinate 304,034,483 of NC_140411.1, forward strand.
TTAACTAGAGATTAATGTAAATTGTTTTGCAGTGGGGGATGTCAAAGTTCATCCAGTCATTAGTGTGTCTGTAACAGGACCCACTAATTTCTGAGACAACAGAGGGCACTTCAGTGGAATTTGTCATCACAAATTTCAATTTATTTGAGCATAAGCTTTCATGAGCTACAGCTCACTTCATCGAATGCATTCGATGAAGTGAGCTGTAGCTCACAAAAGCTTATGCTCAAATAAATTTGTTAGTCTCTAAGGTGCCACAAGTACTCGTTTTCTTTTTGTGAATACAGACTAACACGGCTACTACTCTGAAAAATTTCAATTTGTTATTTCAATTTGTCATCACATTAAGGCTCTCTGAATGGACCATTTTTTCACTAAAAAGTCAATATTTGAAGCCATTTGTTTCCAGTCACTATGGAATATTTAATGTTGGGCTGTTTCTAATGGCTTTCCTATTATGATTCTGATCTGATGTACTATTCTATATAATTTTATTATGAACACAACAGAATGGATCTATGAGTTCACTTTTGTTTTGCATTATTTTATCTTTGCACTTCATAGAATTTTACTATCTATATTGTGTTTCTTTTTTCTGATATAAAAATTGATTAAATAAAAAAAGTTAATTTACTAAAAATAATGTTGAATTTTGTGCTACCTTTCTTGTTTCCTTGATTTCATGTAATTGAACATTTTTCCAATATTGTTTGTTTAGAAAACAGTCTCATTCACAGGGCCAACTGTCCCTGCCTTTTTTATGTCTAATAGGATTGAAAATCAATTCTCGGAAGTTTTGTTTATAAAAGGCACCTGGTGATTGCATTGATGTGATCTGTGTTCTGTATACAGCTGTGATATGATTGGATTTGTTCATATGAATTATATTAAATGGTTCTGTATGCAATCAAGGCTCCAATCCAGATCTCACTGAAATCACTGAAAGCACTCCCATTGACTTTTTGTGGATTGATTTTTGCGGATGATACTAAACTGGGAGGAGTGGTAGATACGCTGGAGGGCAGGGATAGGATACAGAGGGACCTAGACAAATTGGAGGATTGGGCCAAAAGAAATCTGATGAGGTTCAATAAGGATAAGTGCAGGGTCCTGCACTTAGGACGGAAGAACCCAATGCACAGCTACAGACTAGGGACCGAATGGCTAGGCAGCAGTTCTGCGGAAAAGGACCTAGGGGTGGCAGTGGACGAGAAGCTGGATATGAGTCAGCAGTGTGCCCTTGTTGCCAAGAAGGCCAATGACATTTTGGGATGTATAAGTAGGGGCATAGCGAGCAGATCGAGGGACGTGATCGTCCCCCTCTATTCAACATTGGTGAGGCCTCATCTGGAGTACTGTGTCCAGTTTTGGGCCCCTCACTACAAGAAGGATGTGGATAAATTGGAAAGAGTCCAGCGAAGGGCAACAAAAATGATTAGGGGTCTGGAACACATGACTTATGAGGAGAGGCAGAGGGAACTGGGATTGTTTAGTCTGCAGAAGAGAAGAATGAGGGGGGATTTGATAGCTGCTTTCAGCTACCTCAGAGGTGGTTCCAGAGAGGATGGTTCTAGACTATTCTCAGTGGTAGAAGAGGACAGGACAAGGAGTAATGGTCTCAAGTTGCAGTGGGGGAGGTTTAGGTTGGATATTAGGAAAAACTTTTTCACTAGGAGGGTGGTGAAACACTGGAATGCGTTGCCTAGGGAAGTGGTGGAATCTCCTTCCTTAGAAGTTTTTAAGGTCAGGCTTGACAAAGCCCTGGCTGGGATGATTTAATTGGAGATTGGTCCTGCTTTTGAGCAGGGGGTTGGACTAGATGACCTCCTGAGGTCCCTTCCAACCCTGATATTCTATGATTCTGTGACTTCAGTGGGAGGTGGATCGGGCCCAGCAAGAATGGCCACTTACATTTAGATCAATCAAAAGTATTAGTGTGTTACTGTGGTTTGTTTGAAGGTATATGTAACCCTTCTGCCCATTAGAGTTGGCAGCAACAAGGGCCGGGTTCAGCTCTAACAATTCCGTTTCAATAACACAATGCAAAACTGGCTCGAGCCCCCACCCAGTGACCTGGGACAATTGCATATCACCCCCCTGGGCGCCTCTAAGAGGCAATACTTCTCCTCTCGCAAGCACAGAGTCTGAGTGTAGCAAAAGCCTTTTAATAAAGGAGGGAAACAATGCGGCATTATGTTAGGGAAACACCACAAACAGGATTCATAGCACCAACCATGAGCAAAAGACCCACCACCAAGTAAGTTTGGCAGTGTCCTTTTCCCCTCAGGGTCTTAAGTCCAGCAACCCAATAGTCACTCCCCAACAGTTTCTGTCCTTGGTCAGTGCAGCCCCCGCCCCAGATGTTCATCTGAAGAGTTTACCTCCCTGCCTGGGTGGAAGAGGAGGGAGACATGGGGGACATCTTACATGCTCCGCTGCTTGGGTCGACAGCTGAGTGCCATGCCTCTCCATGGGGTTCTGCTGCAGTCTTCACCACCAGCTGCACCGTTCTGCCAGCTGTCCTGCTGACCGTTCCTCTCCATCAGCCACCCTGCTATCCACTCCACTCTCTCCACTAGCCATCCTGCTGTCCACTCCTCTCTACCAGCCATCCGCTCCATTCTCCACACTAGCCATTCTGCTGTCCGCTCCTCAACTTGTCTTCAAGCCCCCCCCCACTTAACACAGCTCTCAGTAACTTCAGCTCTTTAGGGATTTTTAGTTCATAGTAGGGGAGCCTCATTGGTGGTGTACCACTGGCCCAAAGTAGGTCTAATGCTTAGACCTAGATATCAGTGACTTCAGCTCTGCAACATGTAACAAAACTCTAAATAGAGCCAAAATTGGCTCTATTATTACACAGCAGGTGTCAAAATAGCTTTTAAAGCCCTCAGAAGGAGACAGACCCACACTACTCAATACACATACCTACTTCTCAATTCACTGAGTTTTGGAACCAGTGTCCCTTGCCTAGCGAGTGCTACTTAGTTGAGGGCGAGTCCCTCCATCTTAAAATGCCAAGTACAGTTCTACTGTCCTTGATTCACATAACCAGGATAACAACCCTTTTTTACTCCTGCTCCAATAACAAAGAGACTGGGGAATCCCACAGCAGCCAAAGTGACCATTTGGGCAAGCAGTCCATCATGCTAGGCAGGGTGGGTGTGCCCATGCAAACGAGCTCAGCCCCTGAAGTCCTTTTCGACAGCTCACCACCAGCTGTCAGGGTAGAGCTCGTTCTGACTCTGCTTACATATAGATTAATACTCACCCACTCTGCTTCATTCTTGTGAGTTGGTTTCTACTGGAGAACATTGGGGAATCCAGTCCTACAGCCCTTACTCCTGAGTAATCCCATTAACATCAGTAAGATTATCCCAGCTGTAAAACCTGCAGGATTGGGCTCCTTTTTTACTTGAATATTTTACCAGATTGATGTGATATATGAACCCAATCCTGCAAATTGCTGCGTACGTCTTGCAAGCTGCTGAGATACTCAACTTCTGCTTTTTTTTTTAGCAGCAGTAAAGCTTTACCTTGAATTTTTATTTTGCTATATTTAAAGGACTCTCAGACTTCAATCCAAATTGCCGTAGCATCATGAGTTTATATCATAACACCATTCTCAAGAGCCCTATACAGAGTTGCATTGGAATTCCTTTTATATTTTAATAGTACTTCTCAGCTGGTAATGCCAGGTTTTTCAAACTGAGGGTATCTAAAGATAGGCACCCATGTAAGTGGCCTGATTCTCAAGCGTTCAGAACCTGGATTTAACAGACTTATCAGACCAGGAAGTTTCCAGAACTCTTCAGGCAAAGCTATGTTTATTACACATTAAAGGAAAGTAGATGTGAAGCTAGGGGCAGCGAATGTCATGCTAATTTTGTCTGGGCATCTATGAGATATCAGGTGACTCAGTTGACCAATTTTTTTAGCTGGTCTGGAGAGTTAGTCTTACTGGTCATTTTTGCAACATTATTTTGTTTTCTAGTACAAGGATTTACTGTACTTTGGTTTGAAAACTGAAAGCCTGTTTCTCCCAGTGGTGGTAATGACAGCCTATGATTGGAGAAGGGCATCCTTTTTGAGTAGGGATGGCTCAGGGCAACACAAATATTTTACTCACAGAACTGTAAGTTGGGCAACTTTCTGCTTTATTCACCTGCATCATAGACAAACTAAATGTGTGTAGGGGGGAAACTCCCAGTGACAAACAGGGAAATAGGAAGGGATGGAGTATGGCACCATCTCCTAATACTCTGAGTAATCCAGTTAACCCAATGATGCCCACTTTACTATAATACCCACAAAGCCAAATTTTCTAAAACGGCCTCTTGTTTTGTAATCCCCCAGAACTGAATTTATATCACACCTGCCAGTTTGTTTAAAAATCAGTGCTTTCCACCTCTGGTTGGGCCAAATGCAGAAATAAAAAGTGGTGGATGAAAATGTAAGTGCATAATCTAAACCTAAATTAGACAGTAGAGGCCTGTCAATTTAATGAGGCATTACTGAGAGAAAGCACATAAAGGGTGAAATCCTGGTCTCATTGAAGTTGATGGAAATGTTGCCATTTGTTTCCAGGCAGCTAGTGACATCACAAGAATTGTACACTGGCACTGCACTTGTAATGGCTTCAGGCACAGCTGCTGCTATGTAGAAACTTTGTTTTTAAAGAAAGTATATTTGAATACTAATTGGAATTTCTAAATACTCAAATATATATAAAGATAAACACACACTAAGATGCCTTCTTTCCTATGGCTTTCTATAAACCATGTGACCTTGCTGAGTTCATCCATTAGGCCTGTACCCTGCCAACATTCAAGTCCCTCTTAAAAACCCACTACTGTCATGCTGCCTACAGTGGGTCTCGTTAACCTGTATAAAATTCCTTATTTTCCTCTTCCCTTAACCCCTGTTTACTTGTGTGTTTGTCCTTAGACTATGAGCTTCTTTGAGTAAGGACTGTCCTCTTCTGAATGCCTGGAAAGCACCCAGTGCATGGTGGGCACTGCCATAAATCATAACGATAGTAAGAGCTCAGCCACATGGGTCGTTTTTTATATGTCACAGGCTGGAGAACCCTTGGTTCCAAAAAGTGGCCATTTCCAAAATGGTGGGATTGAAAAGCAGAACACTGGTCCATATTCAGCTTCTCCAACAAACCATTCTGATGTCTCTGCATGGGACAGGAGTGGCTTATGGAAGGAGCTCAGTGGTACTATGGCTCCTCCTGCTGTGTGCAGTTTGAAAGTGACTCACTTTCATTAAAGATACAATTTTGTTCATGTCTATCTACATAATGTCTATCATATACTTACAGTGCATAGCAGGGCCATTGACTAGAAAACCAAACATCTTTCTATCACCAGTGTAACATAAGCTCATCTTGGCAATACAAGAGTGAATCCATCACTCAAAAACTGGCTTTTTAATACTAGCAAATGACAGCATAGCTTGGGAAAGAAGCCAACCAGAGGTAAGAACCAGATGATTTCCTTTACCTTTCCTTTTCTTACCCCGCCCCACCAGGCTCATTTACTTAGGATCCTTTGGAAGCCAGGTTGTTGTTGCCACAAGCTGATTTGGGGAGGTTGGCCGTGTGGCCAGCTTGCAGGTTTACCAGTGGATGAACCATAAGAATCACTGTGCTTTTAATCGGGATCTAGTGTCATTAGGCCTACCTGCATTTCGTTGGGAGATTTTTGATTGAGTGGGGTTGAGGTGTTGATTTGCTTGCACCTGTTGTCTGCAGGATACTTTGCATTGTGGGATGTGTTTGATCCTGGTAGAGACCAGCAACTTGTCTGCTTCTCTTATTAATTAGACTGAAACACAGGATTTTATGTTAAGTCCTTTAGTCTTTTTATAAAACAAGTTGATCATGACTGAGAATCTAGTTTTTTTCCTCCTTCTGATTGTCATGCGTAAGCAGTTCAAAAATTAAAAGTGGAGCCTGTCTGGAAATTACATTAAAAATTGTAAAAAGAAAAGGAGGACTTGTGGCACCTTAGAGACTAACCAATTTAAGTCGTCCTTTTCTTTTTGCGAATACAGACTAACACGGCTGCTACTCTGAAACCTACCATTAAAAATTGTATCACCTATAGAGAAATGAGAGCTTTACTGAAGCTTTAAGACATTGTTTTTAGCCCTTCATCAGAGCTATGGTAGCCAACTAGAGAGAGAGAGAGAGAAACGTATCTAAACAATGTCACAGAGTGACACTACTATTAATATTAACTATATGCTGGGAGGGTGACCAAAAAGGCAGATTAAATCCAACTTGGGTCAGTAACTATACAGGGAAAAATAACACATCTTTACATGCCGGTGGACTCCGAAGATATGGGGCCTTCTGAGGGAAAAGAATTGGGAGTCATTGTCATGGAGAGGTTATTGCACAGTACAAGGTAACCTCCACCTTGCTTTCAGACAGTGACCTTCATATTTTTCCTAGGGGAAAGAAAGGAGGAGGCTGGAGAGTCTTGCAAGATTTTTTGTGTTGCCAGGGTTCCCCTGTCAGCTGTGGCCATAGGACACACTCCGGGGATCGGGGAGGAAATAGGAAACGAAAATGGGCACATCCATGCTGATTCTAGCGATATTCAGTATTGCATTCATAGTATCCTAACCCTCCCCTCCCCTCCCCTCCCCCCAGACTAAGTAAGATCTATGTTAGCAGATAGCAATGAACTAAGGTTATCATTTTCAAACCTAAAGGGAGACAGCAATTTTGCAGTGCAATGTAGAAAAAGTACTGATGAAACTCTGACTCTGACTAGTATAGTATTACCTGAACTACTTTCTGTGCTGATCTGAAGAGCAGAGAGACATCAAAATCAATGCATTTTATGACTGTCTAGTATGATGAGCTAAAACTCCGCAACTAATTTAAGCCTAAATTCTCACATTTGTGTGCTACACAGCACTTAAATATGTGGCTTCATTTTTGGATGTTCTACAGCGCCCATTGAGAAAGTACTGGTTACATCTGTAAATTGAGAGACAGTTAAAGAAATACTAACGGCATCTAGTGTTTCATCTATTCATTATACTGCATAATATCTGTCTGAACATAGACAGATGCAAATGTCCTACTTAGCTGTAAAACTAGCTTTCCCTCACTCATACACACACAACTGTGTCCTACCAAGATGGCTTTCTGTTAAAAGGGTAGGGGGATCTTGCTAGTAGCACAATCTAGTCAGAGCATATACAGAAGAGAACAGCAAAATCCCATTTAAGTCTGACATGGCAGGGAGAGATAAACAGACCCTCCTTCTGACTAATGAATTCAGGAGCAGCTTTGACTCAGTGCAATTACTAAAGACTCATTTTTAGACAAGGTATTGAAGATTTAATAGCAGTGCAATTTACCGTATCAGCTTTACCAGATGGTGTCATTTACTTCAGAAAGGTCTGTATCTGTGACTGAGCTTTATTTACCTCACTGCAGTGAATTGTTGTACCTTTAAAGAGGAAAAACTGTAAAATGCCATAAAGACAAGCAGGGTCACTCTCCAGACGCTGCACCAGCTTACTAGAACACCTCTCTTCGAAAGGGCAGGTTTCAGAGTAGCAGCCGTGTTAGTCTGTATTCGCAAAAAGAAAAGGAGGACTAGTCTCTAAGGTGCCACTAGTACTCCTTTTCTCTCTTCGAAACGTATGTATTCTCTGGCAGCCTAATCTACTTTGCTTGACAACACAGAGCAATTGTCAAATCCCTACCTTCAGTGAGATATATATTGGTTTGGACTGTAGTTTAAGTCTCAGTGCTATATTTTGTGTCTAATGGCCAAAAAAGATACAGGTTTCAGAGTAGCAGCCATGTTAGTCTGTATCCGTAAAAAGAACAGGAGTATTTGTGGCACCTTAGAGACTAACAAATTTATTAGAGCATAAGCTTTCATGATACAGGTTTTGTAGGCAATTTAAACCACTGTCAGATACTGAGGCAATGTGTTCTAGTAGATTAGACAGGGGACTGGAAGTTGGGGATCCTGGGTACTACGCCTTCTGCTACTGAGTCACTTGACTGTCAGTTTCTCCATCTTTAAAATGGTGATCATAAAACTACAATGAGGTGTCGCTTCCTGAGCCCCTTCACAGGCGCTCAGGTTGCTTGGGAGATTGAAAAGGGAGAACGGCTGTGGGAAAGCAGGGATCCAGAACCAGGCCAAGGAGTTTTCTGTTATTCTTTGCTTATGTTAACCTGTTTTTGATTTCCGGTACTGTATTATCTCTTGAGGGAAATCCCTAGCTGACATGCACCCATTTTGTTTACATTTCCTACCTCACAAAGGTGTTTTGAAGATTACTTGACTTTGCAAAACATGTCAAGCATGCAATACGCTATATAACTGCTTAAAAGTGCCATTTTGATTATCATTTTACAATAGCTAATTTCCTTCAGCACAGCAGTAATTTGACTATGACAATCCTGGGTTAAACTCTTTCTGCTCGGTTATTTTCTCTGCTGGTTTTTTTTCAAAATCTCTTTATATACAATGCTTCCATGACACACAGTTTGTGCCAGGCAGGATGGTAAATGTTGTGTAACTAATTCTGAATGTCATACTAATCACACAGTACTAAATCAGTAAGAGAGTCAGGTTTGCCAGTAAGAGGAAGCATTACATGTGCCTAGATACTATAGGGATGACTCTTGGAGGTCCTTACTGAGTTTGCTCAGTCCTTACTCAGGAAAGCTCCCTCTGTAGGAGTTTGCTTGATGAACAGTCTCAGGATTTGGCTTACAGTGAGGGGAAGAGGCATCGACTTTCAAATTTCCCCAGGGGTGCTCGACCCCCGCTCTGCCTTGAGCCCGACCCCCGCTCCACCCATTCCCCCAAGGCCCCATCCCTGCCTCTTCCCAGGCGAGAGGCACTGGGTGGGGGGGAGACGAGCTGATTGGTGTGGCTGCCGCTGGGTGCTGAGCACACACTCTTTTTTTCCCAGGGGTGCTCCAGCCCCGGAGCACTCACGAGTTGGCGCCTATGGTGAGGGACACAACAGATGGAACATAGTGGTGTGGTTTGTCATCTTCTTTTGGTGCTTCCTGACAGGAGAGAGCCTTTCCCAGCTTGGTGAGGTGTCCAAGTGTCTCCTTCAGAGGGCTGAAGACTCTCAACTGGCCAAAGAGCTTGGTTCTCAGCTTTTCCTGGGGCAATGGGAGTTTGGCTAACAACTGAGTAAGGACCTCAAGATTTGGCTGAGTCACTGATATTAATGGCTGTGGAAGGTGCTCAGCACCTTAAGGAATCAAGCCCACATAATTCAAGGCACTGTTATGTTTTCACTCTTCCTTTTATAGACTTTATCCTGCACCAGTAAAATGAATGGGAGTTTTGTCATTGACTTCTGTGGTGCAGAACTGAGTCTACATTGCCTGCCATTTTCCCAATCAGTGGAAAATGGTGGGCTGTATAGCTACTGTAACATACATATTTTATAGTAACAACACTATCTTTCTGGGCATAATAGAGCTGAGGAAGAATGTACGGGAAGGGCCCTTGGCAGAGGTGAAAGTAAGCTGGTACGCCCCGGTAGAGCGTACCGGCAAGAGCCGGTGCACCGTAGTGGGGCAGCCCAGCTTCCCCAGGGGGCAATTTAAAGGGCCTGGGGCTCCCAGCAGTGGCTGGAGCCCCGGAGCCCTGGGGTAGTAGGGGCTCCAGGGGCTATTTAAAGGGCCGGGGCTCCAGCTGCCTCTGCCACCCCGGTCCTTTAAATAGCCGCTGGAGCCCTGCCGCTTCCCCAGGGCTCTGGCAGATATTTAAAGGGCCAGGGCTGTAGAAGAGGGGAGCCCCGGGCCCTTTAAATTGCCTCCAGAGCCCTGCTGCTGGAGCCTTGGGGTAGCAGCTGCAGGGCTCCAGCAGCTATTTAAAGGGTCTGGGGCCCCCCTGCTTCTACTGCCCGGGCCCTTTAAATAGCTGTTGGAGCCCCACTGCTTCTCCAGGGCTCCAGCGGCTACTTAAAGGACCAGGGCGGTAGAAGAGGGGAGCCCCCTTTAAATAGCCCCCGGAGCCCCGGACAGCTGCTGCTACCCTGGTGGGGGGGCACTTACCTTACAGGGTGAGCTAGGGCTGGCTCTGACCCCCTCAACTCCGCCCCTTCCACCCTAGGCCCTGCCCCTTCCGGGGGCCAGAGCTGGCCCCAGAGTACCGGTAAATCACTCGACTTACTGTCACCCCTGGCCCTGGGTTTCTAACAGTGGTGATGTGTCTGTTTGAGGCGAGAAGAAACTGTAACCCTCATTTTTGGAAAAAAGTAGGAATACATGGGCTGCTATTTAAAAGCAGTGTAGTCCCAAGGTAGTGCGGCTGTCTGACGAATCACTGCTGCTCACAAGATGTCCCTGTGAAGTCCTTTTACGACACTGATTAGAGGGTTTCAGTGAGGGTGTTTGGTGCAAATTAGATTTTATTTAGAATTAGCCACCGTACGGCTCTTAGCAAGAGGTCAATTTGCAGATTAAATTGTCTTGTAATGTACTTACATGGCTCTGTACTATGAATCAGTTTAGAAACCGAAACCCTTATTTGAATAAAGAATAAAGGTGTGGAGCTTTTTTTAAAGAAATGCGCCATTCAGGGAATAGCGTCAGTGTACAAATAAAGGGCAGTAGTGATGTTTTGGTTACATCTAAAGAGGTATTTCATTCTAAGCCCATTTTCAGGTGCATAAATCTTCCATTGCCAGGTTTCCAGTTATTTGAGTATCGGGAGATATTTTTCAGACTTAAATGTTTTTTGTTTTAACCCTTCTTCATGTGGGCAAATCAAATAGCTTCATATTAAAAATTCATACTTGCCATGGGCTTAGTTCTCAGTTATGACATGTTTGAAAAGTGTAGTTTAGATGGCACAAAGTTGTAAGTGTTGGAGTCATGTGGGTTGTACATGAGATTCTCCTCTAAATGTTTAATGATGCACAGGGCATAGCTGTCATTATACACTCTCTCCACACACAATGAAATAAACACACGGCCAGTAGTGCATTTGCTGAAGTAAACTACCCACTCTAGGTTTGGTTTGTTTCCTAAAGTGACTGTCATGCTCTTGAAAAGAGAGGCCTGGAGACCAAAGGCATGGGTTTATCCACAGAACAGCAACGATAGTGTAAGTTTACCCAGACGGTCCCTCCACTCAGACTGGAAGGGGCAACCCCTAGGCATGGGCGAGAGTCTCCATGCCTCTTCAGCCTGTGGCATCTGACAAGGAGGCAGCTACGCCTAGTTTGATGGGGCTGGGGTAGCTGCATATAACAGAGTTTTGAAAAATCAAGCCTCCTATGTCTACCTCTAGCCAGGAAACTCTGGCTATGCATTGAACTATTGCTCAAGAAGCTGGTCCATGCAAAGAAGGACACTGTCTTTTAGTGGAGAGGATTAGCTTAGCTAGTGAGCTGATGGGTTGGATAATAGCAAGTCATGCTCTATACTAGAAGTTAAAGGACAGTGATTAACTTAGATTTTTGTCCTCATCCCCCATCAACAAACTACACCTCAGTTAAACGCGATAGAGATAGGCAATGGCACATTGTCGAGAGAAACAAACAGAACCAGGAATTGCCGAGTTCTAAGCATGGCTCTAAAATTGGCATTGAACAACTCACTTAAACTACCTGGGCCAAACTCAGGCCTGGCTTAAGCAGGTTTAAGTTCAGGAAACTGAATGGCATTGCACCCACTTACACCAGGCTTGTGTTTGCTTCTCTGTGCCCTATTTCCTCATCCATACACTGGGCATAAGCCTTCACGATGGAGTTATGAGTGTTAACTAATGGCTCTCACGTGCTTCAGTGCTGCACTATACAGTAAGTGCTAAGCACTGTTATAACCCCGAATAGCCAGCTATAACTCTGAACCTGTATAGAATTGGGAAATAAAATGGTAACTTGTTTATAACATGCCATAACTTGTGATGGTGGGATGAATTCAGCCAGGTGGCTGGCCCATGGCTGTTAGTTACAGTGGAAAGTTGTAGAAGTGCAGGGAAGGAAACCAACTGGCCTTGCTAAGATAGTGTGTGTGTGTGTGTGTGTGTGTGGGAGGGGGTGTATGGATGAAGTTATGTTACAGCTTTAGTTATGTGTAAATAAACAAATATTCACATCATTTCAGAACTGGGCTAATATCATCTTTGGTGTAACATTAGTGAAGTCAACAGAGCAGTGATAGCAGTTACGGATTTGGCCAAGCGCCTTTGCACGCTGATTACTCTGAAGGGGTTGTTTGCACAGATCAGCATACTGTACTATCAGTCCCCAAAGCAACACCAGCTGGCAGCTGCTAGGAGCACACATGCTGTGTCACACTAGAGAGGACGATGAGTGTCAGTTGTGTAGTATCATTAATCATCAGATGAAATGTATTTGATTAATTAAAATGCTAATTCAAGCTAAAATGATGGGCTTTTCAGAGCGTGTATCTGTAAAATGCCAGCGGAGAGGCAGGCATTAGTATTTGGTGCTTGACTTGAAGTGTGTGGTTCGGAAAAGGGAGAAAGAAATACCAGCAGTAATTTAATATCTTCTGAAATTAGATTATTCTTGATGCTGGGGGCTCTTTCTGGGCTGGAAAATCTCATCAACAACAGCCTGTTAAAGCTAATTGTGATATTTAACCCCCTACTTGCTGCCCTGGCACACATGCATGGTTTCCTGAGATGAAAGGAAGGTAAGTAAACATTCACATACTCCTACCTACAACAGGACGTACAGGACAGAACTGACTGGACAGAGACAATCTGTTTCTAGCACTGTTCCCTGCCCTGAATACTGATGAATTTAGTGCTTCCCTTGGCTGAACTTAGGAGACGTACTGTGAAAAAGGGAACGAGGACTCCTGGTGCTCAGCTACCACAGGGAGGAGTGCAGTGGAAATGCCTAGATAAGTAGACGGGGCATGGCTGAGCCAACTCACTTTGTGCAGAGCGGACAGAGGGGATGCTGGTAAACTGGAAGCTCCCCCCACAAACCCACTCTCCTGTTGGTAATAGCTTATCTAAAGTGATCACTCGCCTTACAATGTGTATGATAATCAAGGTGGGCCATTTCCAGCACAAATCCAGGTTTAACAAGAACGTCTGAGGAGTGGGGGGGGGAGGAAAAAACAAGGGGAAATAGGTTACCTTGCATAAAGACTTAGCCACTCCCAGTCTCTATTCAAGCCTAAGTTAATTGTATCCAATTTGCAAATGAATTCCAATTCAACAGTCTCTCGCTGGAGTCTGGTTTTGAAGTTTTTCTGTTGTAATATCGCAACTTTCATGTCTGTAATCGCGTGACCAGAGAGATTGAAGTGTTCTCCGACTGGTTTATGAATGTTATAATTCTTGACATCTGCCTTCTGTCCATTTATTCTTTTACGTAGAGACTGTCCAGTTTGATCAATGTACATGGCAGAGGGGCATTGCTGGCACATGATGGCATATATCACATTGGTGGATGTGCAGGTGAATGAGCCTCTGATAGTGTGGCTGATGTTATTAGGCCCTCTGATGGTGTCCCCTGAATAGATATGTGGGCACAGTTGGCAACGGGCTTTGTTGCAAGGATAGGTTCTTGTGTTAGTGGTTCTGTTGTGTGGTATGTGGTATGTGGTATGTGGTGAGTATTTGCTTCAGGGTGGGGGGCTGTCTGTAGGCAAGGACTGGCCTGTCTCCCAAGATTTGTGAGAGTGTTGGGTCATCCTTCAGGATAGGTTGTAGATCCTTAATAATGTGTTGGAGGGGTTTTAGTTGGGGGCTGAAGGTGATGGCTAGTGGCGTTCTGTTATTTTCTTTGTTAGGCCTGTCCTGTAGTAGGTGACTTCTGGGAACTTTCATGGTTTGTGTGTATAAAAAGATCTTCTGTACTTTCCACAGTATGCATCCGATGAAGTGAGCTGTAGCTCACGAAAGCTTATGCTCAAATAAATTGTTTAGTCTCTAGGGTGCCACAAGTACTCCTTTTCTTTATACAATGTAGAACATCTTCAACACCCACCGCCCCCACCCCAGACCCCCACCAGCCTAGAATAAGCAATAGTTTGATCATTGGAAACTCTGCTGGAATATAGGAGACTTAGGTTCAAGTTCCTACTATGAATCCAGCAGAAAAGAGATTTGAATCTGGGTGTCCCAGGTGAATGCCCTAACCACTGGGCTCTTGCTCAGATCATGCCTACCAGACTGGACCCTGCAGGTGAGATAGGCAGGGAACGCCTAGTTTGTAAATCCCACCAGGAGTTAGGGCCGCTTCCTGGTGGCAGGACTGAGGTGGCTGCGTGCATGGCCAGGGGCAGAAATTGATGTGTCCAGGGGACTTTAGCCACCAGCAGGGTTAGGTGGCAGCTGAGAGGTGGTTTTGGGAATGTCAGTAAATGCTGGACTTAGTGGCAGTTAGGCACCTAGCCCCGCTCTGTAAATCTAGCCCTTAGTGGGTGGGTTTTAAGCTACAGTGACTGGTGATCAAATGATGTGCAGCAGGAAGAAATGCTGCTGTTCTGGTTTGTTTTTGTTTTGCATTGCCTAACTTTGTGTGTTTTTAAATGTATGTCTTAGGTGCCCTTTGGAGTGAAGTTTGCATAAAGCTGAAAGAGAAATAAAACAGTGACTGGTATCATGGAGCAGGTTGGTTGACAAAAATGCTTTATAGGCTGTCAAAGCAAATATCCTGAATTTTGTGGCTATGGCATGAAAACTATAGTTCATTCTGCTATACACTTGCTGCTGAATTAGACCCTTGCTAATTTTCTAGACCCTAATGACTTGTTCATTACTACCGAATGTCAACAGTCCTATACATTAGATAATCTCATCCTGATAATCAATATCATTCTGAACACTTTACACTGGTAAAACCTAACGGCCAGAACTAGGGATTGTATTGTTATGTAAAACCTGACATGCAGAACTAAGAATTGTACGCAGCAGAAACAAAAGCATAAATGAAAGATGGATGAGCCAGAATGATCTAATCACTGACAGCCCAATGACTAGTGATAGAATGACTTTTCTGTTTGTGATCTAAGGAGGATGTGTCTGATATAAAGACAGAGCATGAATCACTAACATAAGCTTGTAAATATCCTAAAACCTTGGGAAACTATTAAGACAGCAGCTGTAACTGACAAACAAAAGAAGTGATAACAAACACAGTGAGAGCTTTTAAGTACTGACTCATCAGAGAATAAAACTCATTCTTGGTTACCCATGATAATTCTGATGTAGTAGATTGAACCAGCATTATGGGTGCAATTTTGATGATTTCTCTGTTAACAGAGTGACTGTCTCTTCAGGTCTAATGTGGGCTTGAAACCTTCATTTTCCCATTTGGCAAAATAAGGGTATCATCAATAATAACTTGACATCCATAATACTGAGACTTTTTTAACTGGTTGGCAGATATCTTAAAGGAAATTGACCTTAAATGCATAAGAAATAATACTCAATTATGTTTTCAAAAATGAAGGCAAAAATATTAGATGCTACTGAGTCAGCATCCTGCTAAATGCCACTCGTCACTATGGACCTCCTCCTACTTTCAGAGAAGTCAGTAATTTCCAGGGACCAGACTGACTGTTCCACACTGTAATATCTCCTGTCTCTAGAGGATTTCATTATACACATCAATAATGACTCTCCCTTCACTCAGTCCCTTTGCCTTCATAACAACCACAGAACTTCCGTGGGGGGGTTCAAGCTCAAATCATGCTGTTGAGCAGCCTTTGGATCTCGCGTTTGGGACAGGGCTGAAATTTGGGAGTTTGAAGGGAACCCAGCAAACGGGCCGATTGCAATCTTTTTAATGGAACTACCACAGCTTTGCTCCTCTTGTCTTAGGGTATGTCTACACTACGAAATTAGGTCGAATTTATAGAAGTCGGTTTTTTAGAAATCGGTTTTATATATTCGAGTGTGTGTGTCCCCACAGAAAATGCTCTAAGTGCATTAAGTGCATTAACTCGGCGGAGCGCTTCCACAGTACCGAGGCAAGCGTCGACTTCTGGAGCATTGCACTGTGGGTAGCTATCCCACAGTTCCCGCAGTCTCCGCTGCCCATTGGAATTCTGGGTTGAGATCCCAATGCCTGATGGGGCTAAAACATTGTCACGGGTGGTTCTGGGTACATATCGTCAGGCCCCGTTCCCTCCCTCCCCCCGTGAAAGCAAGGGCAGACAATCATTTCGCGCCTTTTTTCCTGAGTTACCTGTGCAGACGCCATACCACGGCAAGCATGGAGCCCGCTCAGGTAACCGTCACCCTATGTCTCCTGGGTGCTGGCAGACGCGGTACGGCATTGCTACACAGTAGCAGCAACCCCTTGCCTTGTGGCAGCAGACGGTACAGTACGACTGGTAGCCGTCATCGTCATGTCTGAGGTGCTCCTGGTCGCCTCTGTGAGGTCGATCAGGAGCGCCTGGGCAGACATGGGTGCAGGGACTAAATTTGGAGTGACTTGAGCAAGTCATTCTCTTTAGTCCTGCAGTCAGTCCTATTGAACCGTCTTATGGTGAGCGGGCAGGCGATACGGACAGCTAGCAGTCGTACTGTACCATCTTCTGCCGAGCAGCCATGAGATGTGGATGGCATGCAGTCCTTCTGCACCGTCTGCTGCCAGCCAAAGATGTAAAAGATAGATGGAGTGGATCAAAACAAGAAATAGACCAGATTTGTTTTGTACTCATTTGCTTCCCCCCCTCCCCTGTCTAGGGGACTCATTCTTCTAGATCACACTGCAGTCACTTACAGAGAAGGTGCAGCGAGGTAAATCTAGCCATGTATCAATCAGAGGCCAGGCTAACCTCCTTGTTCCAATAACAACGATAACTTAGGTGCACCATTTCTTATTGGAACCCTCCGTGCAGTCCTGCCTGAAATACTCCTTGATGTACAGGCACACCCTTTGTTGATTTTAGCTCCCTGAAGCCAACCCTGTAAGCTGTGTCGTCAGTCGCCCCTCCCTCCGTCAGAGCAACGGCAGACAATCGTTCCGCGCCTTTTTTCTGTGCGGACGCCATACCAAGGCAAGCATGGAGGCCGCTCAGCTCACTTTGGCAATTAGGAGCACATTAACCACCACACGCATTATCCAGCAGTATATGCAGCACCAGAACATGGCAACGCGATACCGGGCGAGGAGGCGATGTCAGCGCGGTCCCGTGAGTGATCAGGACATGGACACAGATTTCTCTGAAAGCATGGGCCCTGACAATGCATGCATCATGGTGCTAATGGGGCAGGTTCATGCTGTGGAACGCCGATTCTGGGCTCGGGAAACAAGCACAGACTGGTGGGACCGCATAGTGTTGCAGGTCTGGGACGATTCCCAGTGGCTGCGAAACTTTCGCATGCGTAGGGGCACTTTCATGGAACTTTGTGACTTGCTTTCCCCTGCCCTGAAGCGCATGAATACCAAGATGAGAGCAGCCCTCACAGTTGAGAAGCGAGTGGCGATAGCCCTGTGGAAGCTTGCAACGCCAGACAGCTACCGGTCAGTTGGGAATCAATTTGGAGTGGGCAAATCTACTGTGGGGGCTGCTGTGATGCAAGTAGCCCACACAATCAAAGATCTGCTGATATCAAGGGTAGTGACCCTGGGAAATGTGCAGGTCATAGTGGATGGCTTTGCTGCAATGGGATTCCCTAACTGTGGTGGGGCTATAGACGGAACCCATATCCCTATCTTGGCACCGGAGCACCAAGCCGCCAAGTACATAAACCGCAAGGGGTACTTTTCGATAGTGCTGCAAACTCTGGTGGATCACAAGGGACGTTTCACCAACATCAACGTGGGATGGTCGGGAAAAGTGCATGATGCTCGCATCTTCAGGAACTCTGGTCTGTTTCAAAAGCTGCAGGAAGGGACTTTCTTCCCAGACCAGAAAATAACTGTTGGGGATGTTGAAATGCCTATATGTATCCTTGGGGACCCAGCCTACCCCTTAATGCCATGGCTCATGAAGCCGTACACAGGCAGCCTGGACAGTAGTCAGGAGCTGTTCAACTACAGGCTGAGCAAGTGCAGAATGGTGGTAGAATGTGCATTTGGACGTTTAAAGGCACGCTGGCGCAGTTTACTGACTCGCTTAGACCTCAGCGAAACCAATATTCCCACTGTTATTACTGCTTGCTGTGTGCTCCACAATATCTGTGAGAGTAAGGGGGAGACGTTTATGGCGGGGTGGGAGGTTGAGGGAAATCGCCTAGCTGCTGGTTACGCGCAGCCAGACACCAGGGCGGTTAGAAGAGCACAGGAGGGCGCGGTACGCATCAGAGAAGCTTTGAAAACCAGTTTCATGACTGGCCAGGCTACGGTGTGAAAGTTCTGTTTGTTTCTCCTTGATGAAACCCCCCGCCCCTTGGTTCACTCTACTTCCCTGTAAGCTAACCACCCGCCCCTCCTCCCTTTAATCATTGCTTGCAGAGGCAATAAAGTCATTGCTGCTTCACAGTCATGCATTCGTTATTCATTCATCACACAAATAGGGAGATGACTACCAAGGTAGCCCAGGAGGGGTGGTGGAGGAGGGAAGGAAAATGCCACACAGCACTTTAAGCACAGCACTTTAAAAGTTTACAACTTTAAAATTTATTGAATGACAGCCTTCTTTTTTTTGGGCAATCCTCTGTGGTGGAGTGGCTGGTTGGCCGGAGGCCCCCCCACCGCGTTCTTGGGTGTCTGGGTGTGGAGGCTATGGAACTTGGGGCGGAGGGCGGTTGGTTACAGAGGGGCAGCAGTGGCAGTCTGTGCTCCAGCTGCCTTTGCTGCAGCTCAACCATACACTGGAGCATACTGGTTTGGTCCTGCAGCAGCCTCAGCATTGAATCCTGCCTCCTCTCATCACGCTGCCGCCACATTTGAGCTTCAGCCCTGTCTTCAGCCCGCCACTTACTCTGTTCAGCCCGCCATCTCTCCTCCCGGTCATTTTGTGCTTTCCTGCACTCTGACATTATTTGCCTCCACGCATTCGTCTGTGCTCTGTCAGTGTGGGAGGACAGCATGAGCTCGGAGAACATTTCATCACGAGTGCAGTTTTTTTTCTTTCTAAGCTTCACTAGCCTCTGGGAAGGAGAAGATCCTGTGATCATTGAAACACATGCAGCTGGTGGAGAAAAAAAAAGGGACAGCGGTATTTAAAAAGACACATTTTATAAAACAGTGGCTACACTCTTTCAGGGTAAACCTTGCTGTTAACATTACATACATAGCACATGTGCTTTCGTTACAAGGTCGCATTTTGCCTCCTCCCACCGCGTGACTACCCCCTCAACCTTCCCCCCTCCCTGTGGCTAACAGCGGGGAACATTTCTGTTTAGCCACAGGCAAACAGCCCAGCAGGAATGGGCTCCTCTGAGTGTCCCCTGAAGAAAAGCACTCTATTTCAACCAGGTGACCATGAATTATATCTCACTCTCCTGAGGATAACACAGAGAGATAAAGAACGGATTTTGGTTGAATGCCAGCAAACATACACTGCAATGCTTTGTTCTACAGTGATTCCCGAGTACGTGTTACTGGCCTGGAGTGGTAAAGTGTCCTACCATGAAGGACGAAATAAGGCTGCCCTCCCCAGAAACCTTTTGCAAAGGCTTTAGGACTACATCTAAGAGAACCGCAAATGCCAGGGCAAAGTAATCCTTTCACATGCTTGCTTTTAAACCATGTATAGCATTTTAAAAGGTACACTCACCAGAGGTCCCTTCTCTGCCTGCTGGGTCCAGGAGGCAGCCTTGGGTGGGTTCGGGGGGTACTGGCTCCAGGTCTAGGGTGAGAAACAGTTCCTGGCTGTCGGGAAAACCGGTTTCTCCGCTTGCTTGCTGTGAGCTATCTACAACCTCCTCCTCCTCCTCCTCATCTTCTTCGTCCCCAAAACCTACTTCCGTATTGCCTCCATCTCCATTGAAGGAGTCAAACAACACGGCTGGGGTAGTGGTGGCTGAACCCCCTAAAATGGCATGCAGCTCATCATAGAAGCGGCATGTTTGGGGCTCTGACCCAGAGCGGCTGTTCGCCTCTCTGGTAGGCTTGCCTCAGCTCCTTCAGTTTCACGCGGCACTGCTTCGGGTCCCTGTTATGGCCTCTGTCCTTCATGCCCTGGGAGATTTTCACAAAGGTTTTGGCATTTCGAAAACTGGAACGGAGTTCTGATAGCACGGATTCCTCTCCCTATACAGTGATCAGATCCCGTACCTCCCGTTCGGTCCATGCTGGAGCTCTTTTGCGATTCTGGGACTCCATTATGGTCACCTGCAGCTTGCCACGCTGGCCAAACAGGAAATGAGATTCAAAAGTTCGCGGTTCTTTTCCTGTCTACCTGGCCAGTGCATCTGAGTTGAGAGTGCTGTCCAGAGCGGTCATAATGGAGCACTCTGGGATAGCTCCCGGAGGCCAATACCATCGAATTGTGTCCACAGTACCCCAAATTCGAGCCGGCAACGTCGATTTAAGCGCTAATCCACTTGTCAGGGGTGGAGTAAGGAAATCGATTTTAAGAGCCCTTTAAGTCGAAATAAAGGGCTTCATTGTGTGGACGGGTGCAGGTTTAAATCGATTTAACACTGCTAAATTCGACCTAAAGTCCTAGTGTAGACCAGGGCTTAGTGCGGCTGACTGCTGGGAACTCTGGTGCTGGCAGCTTGCCATACTGTCACACAGCAACTCAGTCACTTTCTTACTGCTATTTTCTCCTTTATTTTTTTGCCCCACCCATGCCTTGCTACCCGCTTCCTATTTTACTTGCTTGGCTACGGGCACAATAATAACCCAGCAAATACTTTAGAAATGAAGTGAAAGCCACCAACCCCCATGAATTGTTTTTTTGCTACATCCCTTACAATCTGTCCCTGGTTGCAGCTGTTCCTGTGGGTCTGCAAATACAGGATTGTGTGTCCTTTATTTGCAACATTCGTAAAATAGGACGGAGCTCCACAGGCTCTCTTCATCTATCAGGGGCAGAGGAATGCGGTGCAGATTTGTGGGATTTTTTTTTTACGGACAGAAATTATGGGCTATAGGGGGCATGAGATGGAGAAACTTGCATGCTGGGAACATGGCCCCTTGCTCCCAGAGATCCCTGGGTAAGTCATTTTTATCCCACAACAACTTGCAAACATTTCCCAAAAGGTACAGTGCTGGATGGCAGCACATGGTACATTGGAATATGTACTTATGGCACATCACGCTTTGCATCAACACAAGCCCTCCTGCCGAGGGCACGCAGCGCCAACTCAGGCAGCCCCATCTGCACGCACGTGATAACTTGCGTCAACTAAACTTTTCAGTGTGGACATGTCCCTAGTTGCCCTAGAACAAAGAGATTTAAGCAAGTGTGTCAGGTCTCCCTGATGACTGATTTCTGCAAGTCCCCTCCAGAGCACTTGAGAGGATTGACGAATGGTTCGTCGCCTTAGTAAATTTATATTGAAGGTGAACTTAGAGAAAAAGTAGATATGAAACTTCTTCGAGCTTTAACTGCAGCTGAGGAAACAGAGGAAAAGGATCAATAACAAGTTATAATGAATGACATTAAAATCTCAGCAGTTGCCATTCCACAGTAACTATCTCCTACATCTGGAAAGTTGGCATTGTTTCAAGGTAAACGCTGAATTCGTAAGGGTATTCACTGTATAGTGAGACTTTATACCTACTCTGCATACAAAAAAAAAAAAAAAAGCCAGAAGCCCAAGACACAGAAGCTTTGGGGCAACATTGATTTGCTTCAGTTAGAGAGACTAAAACAAAAAAGAGCTGAGGGTGTTGCTGCAGATAGAAAGGGTAGTAGGTGAATGTACACCAGAAGCTAGCAATGAAGCAGCTAGGAGAAAAATACCACCTATGCCTATTAGCTGATGGAGGGGGGAGATACCAAAAGAGGGCTTTTAAGTCATTGAAAGCATTTTAAGGTAGTGAGGACATATGGTTAGGGGAAGTATACTACAGCACAGTTGTACAACAGCCCCATTAATGGCTGAGATTTGCTACTATTGTTCAAGCAGGCTAATGTAAAACAGAGAAAATGCAAGACTATTTAGCACAGACCTAACCTACATCACTCTAAAAGTCTGGCATATATGAACTTGTCTATAGCTTTGAAATATTGCCATCAGATGTTTTCCTAAACAACGCGGATTCCTCACTTCGCCCTGGCAAAAGGCCTGACATAACCCGGCCTACATAACTAAATCTCTCCTCACTTAAATTCTTAATTAGATCTCTCTTGCCTTAGGGCTTGTGTACGTGGTCAGCTTACGAGCAGTGAGCTAGGGTGTAAATCTACAGTGCACTAGCCTGCTGTGCGCTAAGTGGCCGTGTGAACCCTGCTGTTGTGCACTAATAGTACAATAGTGCACTGTAATGTCCTGCTGTTTCGAACCCTGCTACTGCACCCTAAAAGTTCCGTAGTGTTTTAGGTCAAAGCACGCTATGGTACTATTAGTACATTGTAGCAGGGTCCATAAGGTGAGTTAGTGCGTTACCAGGCTAGTGCGCTGAACGTTCACACGCTGGCTTGCCGTGCACTAAGTCTCTGTGTGGACAAGCCATTTGTCACTTAGAAGACAACAATTACATCTGAACATCATGGCAAAGCTTGGAACTAATTTACATTCTACCCCAGTGGTACCGAGATACCAAATGAGATAGTTGGCACATGGTGCAGGGCTTTGTGTTTAAGCGTGTAAAACATCATTTTATTAGTAGAGCAATTCATTCTGAAGGTGAATGAATTCTGTATGGTTCCTAGTTACTGGAATACTTGCCAGCAGCAAGCAGTCATTTTTGTTTTCTCTTTACTGTGTAGTGTGGTCCAGAACATGTGGAGCAGAGGTGGGAGCAAAGACCTGCATTCTGGTTCTGCCATCAACTCATTGTGTGACCTTTGGAAGGTCCTTAACCAATCTGTGCCTCAATTTATCCTTCTATAAAATGGGTATCATTTACCTACATACAGCTATGTTCTGAAGCTGGATTTTATGTATGGAAAGTACTATACACATGACTTTAAAAGCCATTTGCCTACATAATGTTAGAAAGTAGAGGCTAGAGGGCTAGATTTGGGTCCCTGTGCTGGTACAAAGTAGCCCCTGGAGGATTTCCCAGGGTAAGGGAAACCTCAGGTGTTATAGAGCCATCATAAGCAGAGCCTACGTCTCCTTTCTCAACAGCCAACACAGAGGGTATGGATAGGATGTCCTTATAGCAAAGGGATCACTAGCCTGGGGGACCTTAGTAGTGGAGAGGAGATAGGACAGGACCCACTTGCCGAATACAGCTGTAGCTAAGATTGGGAGAACACAAAGATACGTTAAACCCACATTTGCATCCCCCTCCCACACTGTATCGATCTCTCTTTGGCCACAGCTCAGCATCTGGCCCTTTGATTACATTTCTTTTTCTACTTCCTCTTCCTACATTTCCTGCCCCCCTCCCTCAGGCTGAAGAACTTTGTAACCTTTATCTAAGCTCTTCAGCCTCTTTTTGTAAAGCAGAAGGAAGTGTTAGGGCTTTCAGCCACGTAAATGTAGTTTGCCACCCCCACACACTTTCATCTCTTAATGCATCCATCTTATGCATTTATAATGCACCCAGGGTCTTTGTATCTAGGGCGCTAGACACAATTTATAAAGCAGCATTCATCCAAAAAGTTTATTCTCCTTATGCTTCCATAGGCGTTGCCACTCTAAACAGGGCCATTCTTTTGGTTGCAGGGGAGGCATGGTCCATTGGTTCCCCACTGCAAGGAAGTTTGTACAAAGGCTGGAGCCTCGCAGCCTCAAGGGGACAGAAGTCAGGCTCACGCTGAGCACTGGCTGTAGAACTCCCTGCCATCTCCACTGCCTGTCCCTCTCTTGGTTGAGCTGTGAGCTTCAGCATTGTCATGGATCACAGCCCTATGGGCAAGCTCAGAGAGGTGTTTTTTTGCGGGAACAAACCAGGACACTGATGTCTTTAAAGATTAGCTTCAGGATCTTGCAGTGGATTCTTCACTGGTTGGGATAGCAATGTTGACAGGAATAGACAGGAAAGAGCTATAGAGAGAGAATGCTATAGTAGTCTAGCCTAGAATTGATGAACACTTGATTACCATGCCTATGTCCATATTTGCTAAGGGAGTACAGCCTCCCAGCCAGCTGAACGGGACAAGGATCACTGAATGACTCAGTCGTTTCTTACCTGTTTGCTTGTTAAGCACTTAACTTACCCTTGTCTCTGCAATTGTTCACTACTTTTGCTTGCCTTATTAACTTTTTAAAATGTCTTTTGAGCCCTTCATGCTGGGAGTAGATTTTCCTGCCACAGTGTGCGTTAGCAAGAAGATGGCCAATATGACCAGTGAGAGGGCTGGACGGTACAAGTACTAGCCCCACAGTCAGTTCCTGCATTGCTGCAGCCATTCTGCGAGACCTTAGGCAAGTCACTTAGTCTCTCTTTACCTGCACCACAGGAACAATATTTATACTTCCCTGTCTCCCAGGCATGTTGTGAGCATAAATTATTAAAGATCGTAAGATGCTCAGATACAACGGTGATAGGGTCAAGGAAAGCAGGTAACACTGCCAAAGGCTTCCATGTGTCCATACAGTCTTTGTCATCCTTATTCTATGACACTTCAAAGTTCTAGCACGTTCTCTCCTTTCTTCCCTGCATGATTTCTTGAACATGCATATTCAGCCCCAAGGTGCTCATTAAAAAAATCCAGAACTCTTCACTGCCCCTCTTTTATTCTATATAGTAATATAGTTTGGTTTTATGCATCTTGCATTTTATCTAGGGGTTATCAAATATGGCTGTTTCTGAAAAACGTATGTGAGTTTTGCATGCTTCCTCTGTATTTTTTAGTGTCTTAACTTCCTAATCAACAGCTGGATTATTTCTTCCACTGCCTTTTCTGAAATGCAAGGGCAGAGCTATTTTAACCTGCTGTTCAAATTGAATGCTCTTCCTGAAAGTCATTTCTGTTTACATTAGTGTTCTATTTATGTTACTGTGCTATTAGCTGGGTATGCTTTTATGTGAAGAATACATTTGCTTTCCAACTGCATAATACATTTAACAACATCTAAGGATGAAAAGAGTTACCTTTTCCATAACTGGTGTTCTTCGAGATGTGTTGCTCACGTCCATTCCATATTAGGTGTGTGTGCTCACCACATACACCGGTGCCAGAAGTTTTTCCTTTAGCAGTATCCATAGGGAACCAGCTCTGGCAACCTCTGGAGTGGCACCTGCATGGCACAGTATAAGGGGCTCCCCCCACCCTCAGTTCCTTCTTGCTGGAAACTCCAACAGTGGGGAAGGAGAGCGGGTTATGGAATGGACATGAGCAACACATTCTGAAGAACAACAGTTATGGAAAAGGTAACAATCTTTTCTTCTTCGAGTGCTTGCTCATGTCCATTCCATATTAGGTGACTCCCAAGCAGAACCCCTGGAGGCAGGTAGGAATTCATGGATGTGTAGATTGTAATGTTTAAGAACAGTTTTGTAAATGAGTTCCAATAGTTCATAGATTAGAGATCCAATCTTATGGGGTTCCAGGGGTTTCTGTATAGATTATTTAGGTTAATCTTTCTATCTACCCAAAGGGACTCAGTGCTCAGTCTAGAAGATACCATCAAAGATGCTTAGTTTTGCAGTTCTCAAACTCTGGATTTGTCTCTCCAGAGATAACATGCTTGTTAACAGAAAAAATGTTTTAAAATAAATAAATAACTAATGTATAGAGGTGAGAAATAATAGACCTCAATTGTCCCTCTGCAAATTTGTGTACAGAGTCAATTTCTTACCTCTCTCTAAAAGTGCAAAGTTTCAAAAAGTGTACTGAATAGAAGATTGTTGGGGGTGGATAGATCTGGACAAGTAGTAGTCTGGAGATAAACGTGAGAAAGAAGGGACAGGCAGTAGAAACAAAAGTGAAACTGTTTGAGCAGCATATTCCAGAAGTCTTGAGGTCTTTGAGTGTAGCCTTCATTGATTTGAGATCTACCATACCATTCTTTCACTTGAAGGAAAAACCTATAATGGCAGCAGGCTGTAAAAGAGACCCAGTTTGGGAATATTTTAATGAAGTTCCTCTACCTGTGGGTAAGAGAGGCATGCGTGCAAAATTCAAACAGTGCAACCAAGAAATGCAAGGCTTAGTTGCCCGAACTAAACTGGGAGGAGAGGTAGATACACTGGAGGGTAGTGATAGGATACAGAGAGTCCTAAACAAATTGGAGGATTGGGCCAAAAGAAATCTGATGAGGTTCAACAAGGACAAGTACAGAGTCCTGCACTTAGGATGGAAGAATCCCATGCACCGCTACAGACTAGGGACCGAATGGCTCGGCAGCAGTTTTGCAGAAAAGGACCTAGGGGTTACAGTGGACGAGAAGCTGGATATGAGTCAACAGTGTGCCCTTGTTGCCAAGAAGGTCAATGGCATTTTGGAATGTATAAGTAGGGGCATCGCCAGCAGATCGAGGGATGTGATCGTTCCCCTCTATTCGACGCTGGTGAAGCCTCATCTGGAGTACTGTGTCCAGTTTTGGGCCCCACACTACAAGAAGGATGTGGAAAAATTGGAAAGTCCAGCGGAGGGCAACAAAAATGATTAGGTCCTGGAACACATGATTTATGAGGAGAGGCTGAGGGAACTGGGGATGTTTAATCTACGGAAGAGAAGAATGAGGGGGGATTTGATAGCTGCTTTCAACTACCTGAAAGGGGATTCCAAAGAGGATGGCTCTAGACTGTTCTCAGTGGTAGCAGATGACAGAACAAGAAGTAATGGTCTCAAGTTGCAGTGGGGGAGATTTAGGTTGGATATTAGGAAAAACTTTTTCACTATGAGGGTGGTGAAACACTGGAATGCGTTACCTAGGGAGGTGGTGGAATCTCCTTCCTTAGAAGTTTTTAAGGTCAGGCTTGACAAAGCCCTGGCTGGGATGATTTAATTGGGGATCGGTCCTGCTTTGAGCAGGGGGTTGGACTAGATGACCTCCTGAGGTCCCTTCCAACCCTGATATTCTATGATTGTGATCATGAGATGTGTTCCTTCTCAGGAGGAAGCTGCGTTGAAGATGATGAAAGGAACATGTCTGAACGTGCAGATCTTCAGGTTGGAAAACTTTTTTATTTTATATTTCTTTCTTAAGGACTGCCTGTCTTCCTTCTGGATTATTCTTGAAGTCTCATGTTTGAGCAAAAAATATAATTGTCAGTCTATGGTACTATCATTTTAGATGCAGTTGTGATGAAAAATAAATAGCTGAAATAGGCAGATCTTCCTTTTACAATTTCACCTTTAAAGTAGCACTGAGTGTCAGTGAATGCAATGAGTAATACTAAATGAGCGGTATGGTAATAATAATTAAATAACTGCATTGACTTATTCTGTTTAGGAGAATCCATCCTCAACATACAGGATTCTGAACACTATCCACCTTCAAGATAACCATCATTTTCTATAGTTTCAGAGTTATCTGCCTATGATAGTGTTTCAGTCACATCATGTATGTCACATAGCCACAGTATATCACCTGTAGCAAAAAGAAAAAAAATCTCCATCATCCAGAAACAACCATTGATAAGTCTGTGATAAGAACCAGCAGATTACAAAACGAGGTAACTGATGAAAAAATTGCCTGGTTTGTTTATGCAACAAACTCTCCTTTCCATATGATTGAAAACCCACACTTTATTAACATGGTTCAGTTATTAAGACCAGGATACAGTCCACCCAACAGAGCAGATGTCACAGGCAAATTGCTGGATAAAGTGTATGAAAGAGAAATTGAGCAGCGTGCAAAAGGTCTAGAGCAGTGGTTCTTAATCTGGGGTGCAAGATGCTCTTTCTGGGGGTGCAAGACATGCCAGATTTTTTTAGAAGGGAAATCATCGAAAACACAAATTAAGCACAGGCATGTAAGTACAACTACTTTGTTTCATCAAACCTATGTATTTATTAACATTACACATTTTTTAACGATTACTGTAATATACAAACAAAAAATATATCTAGGTTTAAAGAACTGACCTACTTCAACGATTTTTGATAAGGTGTGAGAGAACATATTTTGAGAACCAAAGAGGTGCAGGCTGCAGTAAAGGTTAAGAACCACTGGTCTAGAGGGTAAAATTGTTAACCTGAGTCTTGATGGGTGGAGCAATGTCCACAATGATACTGTTGTACGTGCTTGTGTGACAACAGAAGAAGGGAATGTCTTCCTTACAAAAACAACTGATACATCAGGAAATGCACACACAGCAGAATACTTACAAGAAGTAGCAGTAAAAGCTATAACAAACTGTGAAAAAAAATTCAAATGTCTAGTATGCAGTTTGGTCACAGACAATGCTGCAAATGTATCGAAGATGAGAAGAAATTATTTAGAAGAGCGACCCAAGCTAACAACATACAGTTGCAGTGCTCATTTGATGCATCTCATAGCCAAAGACTTCAGAAATAAAGGCGAATGTTGTTGAAATTGCAAAATACTTCCGTAACAACCACTTTGCAGCAGCTGCTCTGAAAAAAGTGGGAGGAACCAAGCTAACTCTCCCACAAGATGTGCGATGGAACTCAGTAGTGGACTGTTCTGAGCACTATATCAAGAACTGGCCTAATCTGATGACAATTTGTGAACAAAATCGTGAAAAACTAGATGGCACTGTCACAGCCAAAGTTCTCAACATTGGGCTTAAGAGAAATGTTGAACATATGCTGAGTACCCTGAAGCCTATTTCTGTAGCCTTGAACAAAATGCAGGGAAATAGCTATTTCATTGTTGATGCTGTTGAAATTTGGAAGGAACTGAGTGAGATCTTAAAAAGAGAAATATGCAATGACAGAGTCTAAATTACAAGCATTAAAAAAAACAAGTGGGACAAGCACTATCTGCAGCTCATTTTCTTGCAAATATTCTCAGTACCAGGGTCAAACCTTAACTGCTTAAGAACAGGAGCTGGCTATGACATGGACATCCAGCAATCAATCCTCCATAATGCCAACTATAATAAACTTCAGAGCTAAGGGTGAACCATTCAAGAAATATATGTTTACTGATGATGTTTTAAAGAAAGTCACACCAGTGAACTGGTGGAAGTCACTTAAGCACTTTGATTCAGAGACGGTTGAAGTGATAATCTCACTTTTAATAGCAGTAGCGTCTTCTGCCGGTGTAGAAAGAATATTTTCTTCCTTTGGAATAATTCATTCCAAATTGAGAAATTGTTTGGAACCTGTAAAAGCAGGAAAGCTTGTTTTTCTTTTCCAGATTATGAACAAACAGGAAAATGAAGGTGACGACGACTGAGTTAGCTACAGTAGTCAATATTTTAAGTTTCTCATCTTGACCTGGCTGATATAGTAGATTTAATTTTGGGTTTTTTTAAAAAACAAAAAAACATTTCATTTAACTATTTTAGTTAAAAACTATTTTAACAAAAACAAACCAGATTTTAAAAAACTGGAATGTTTAAATTCAAAAATTGATATGCTTGTTTTGTTAAAATATTATATGTTGAAGAAAAATTCCAGAATACATAACGCTGTTGTTTAGTTAAATAAAACAATTTAAATGTCTGTCTGGTGATGTTCTCCTCCTAATACCACATGGCAAGAAAAATCATTAATATTTGGAGAATTATCTGTTGAATTGGAGATATTTATGAAGTCATTGGGGTGAACTATCTGCTTCAATTAACTTTGGTGAATGAAATAATCAGAAAATCATTCATTTTCTGACATAGCTGTAAAACTAGTATGAAAAGTTTTCAAAATAAATCACTTAAAAATGTATAGTGTGTACCTTCTAAAAATGAAACCTACGTCTACCTCTGAGTTGTGAAGAATATGTATTAAGGTTATAACAACCAACAAGAATGCACTTTTATGTAGAAATTCATGATTAAATTGAGTCTTCCTGACTAGTGATTTAAATCAATTTGATTTAAATCAAATCCACCCTGGGCCGCAGCCATGTTGTGAGCCGCGGAGTCTGCTGCGTCCAAGGCTGCTTGGAGGGCCGCTCTCACTGCAACAGTGCCCTCCTTGAGGATCGCTAGGAATTCCTTCCTTCCTTTGGGCACCGAGACCTCGAATTTGGCAATAGACTGCCACATATTGTAGTCATAGCAGCCAAGGAGCGCTTGGTGGTTGGCCATTCTCAACTGAAGGCTGGAAGATGAATAAATTTTTCACCCAAACAGATCCAGTCTCTTCGTATCTTTACTCTTGGGCGTAGTCCCGGGCTGACCCTGCCTCTTCCTCTGGTTAATGGCCTCAACTACGAGGGAGTTTGGGGCCGGGTGAGCATAGAGATACTCATGGCCTTTAGCTGGCACAAAATATTTGCGCTCAGTCCTTTTTGAGATGGGTGGCAGGGAGGAGGGGGTTTGCCATAGGGTATTAATTATTTTTGATACCCCCTCATGTAGGGGTAAAGCCATTTTAGCGAGTGCTGTGGAGCCAAGTATGTCGAACAGTGAGTCTGATGACTCCTCAAGTTCCTCTGCCTGGAGGCCCAGGTTAGAGGCAACCCTCTTCAAAAGCTCCTGATGAGCCTTGGCATCATCTTGCAGATGTGGGGGACTCGTAATCGCTTCATCCGGCGATGAGGAGGATGAAGCCAGCACTGAGGGATCCACCACATCCCCTGGTGGTCCAACTGGCTGCTCCCCAAGCTCCTCATGGGCCTGAGGGGGGGGTCTTTCCCTGTGGGGCCTACACCTCTGCAAGAGGGTGGGATGCTGCGGTTGATGGCCTGAGGCCCCCGCCACTGATCAGGCAGTCTGGGAAGGCTGGGTGAACCCCCATGGATTCCAGGGGTACCATGCTGCCGGCCATTGGCCCGGAGGCCACAGGGTCAGCTGTGGTGCTGATGAGGTTGATGGTACCACTGGTGCCAGCACCAGGGACTCCTGATCAGTACCAGAGTTGTAAGAGGAGTGGATGCTGCGACGTGACCGTGACCAGCTGGCCTGGCAGCCCTCCTCCCTACAGTGCCAGCTGCTGTGCCTCGACATCGACCTGTCCGATCGGGATGAGTTCCTCTGACAGGACCCCGGGGATCTTTCGCATTCAGCGGATCTGCGTCAGTAGACCGGCAATCTATGCCTCATGCTACTTGACCTGTACTGGGATCTAGAGCAGGACCGGGAATCAGAGTGGGCCAGTCATCAGTAGAATCTCCCCGATCAAGGGGATTTGCACCTCGGCGACAGCTGGCGGGTAACCGATGATTCCGTTCCGCCAATTGGCCACAGGACCGGTGCAGAGGCATTGGAGACACGATGGGTCAGTCTCAACTCTCAAGCCGGCGGGGGTGGGGTGGTGGGTGTGTGTGCGCCTCCACAGGTCTCTGCCAGGTTACTGGTGAGCAGCGCCTTGAATCCCGCTGTCGGTGCCCAGGGTCTGGAGACCGAAGGGGGCTTCTTTGAGCCTGCCTCCCAAAGTCTAAGTCATGACAGCTCCATATGGGCAAGCGCTGGTAGGATGTTCCTCATGATGGAGAGTGGCACTGCTGAGGCGGGGACACTCAGAATGGTCCCAAGGCGGGTTTACCCTGGTACTGCTGGAGTCGGTGTAGGTGGCACCGGTAGCGTCAGGATCTCCTGTGCTGCCTGCAGGGCTTTGGGCATTTACGGAACTTTGAGCTGACAGAGGCCCTCATCACTGTCCGGTGTGTCAGGCATAGCACGGGAGGGGCGCGACATTAGCTGGGGCCTGACTCCCTGATGGAGGTGTTGAGAGCACGGGTCTTGGCTCTCCTCCGGTCCTCTCCTTTCCCTTACGGAAAGTGGGAGATCTTCCCCTCGCGGACCACTTGGGCTTCTTGGCTGGGGTGGGGGGAATCAGTGCTGGCTCATAGATGGCACCAGCGGGGTGCTCCGTACCAATGCTGCAGTGCTCGGGGCCGAATCAGACCTCTGCTCCGTGTTAGGATATAGATATTCAGGCCTGTCTGTAAAGGCCTATACTCTAAGAATTTAGGTGTATTCTTATCACTTGGCTAGTGATAGAGGTATAAAAGAAAGAATCAAAATCACTGTCTGCTGGTGTAAGGGCCTTCTCTTACTGTGACAGTCTGAGGCCCTGTTCTTAGGCTAAGGCCTTTGGCTAAGTAGCAGAGGCAGCCATAAGCTGGGAAGCGAACAGTCACATCCTCACATTCCAAACTAGTTACACTGAAATAAGGTGCTATTCGGCTGTTAGGAATACAATCCTGTCCTGATAGTTCCTATCACCTCCAGAGAAAGGGAAGTGCCTAGAAAATGTAAAAGGAAACTTAGTTTGATAGCATCCTGTCTGGCAAGAACTCACTTATCAATAGCTGGGATGTGAAATCCTCACTTCTGTATTGTTTTGTCATTATAGTTCCCACTTTGCTGTTGTTTGTCTGTATAATCTCTGTCTGGTTCTGTGATTGTTCCTGTCTGCTGTATAATTAATTTTGCTGGGTGTAAACTAATTAAGGTGGTGGGATATAATTGGTTACATAATCATGTTACAATATGTTAGGATTGGTTAGTTAAATTTCAGGAAAATGATTGGTTAAGGTATAGCTAAGGAGAACTCAAGTTTTACTATATAATCTGTAGTCAATGAGGAAGTGACTGGGTGTGGGTGGGGGTGGGCATGTGAGATGAGAACAGGGAATGGGGGTAAGAAAATTGGAATCATGTTTTGCTAAAGGGAGAGATGGGAATGGGAGTAAGGAAGTTGGAATCATGTTTGGCTAAGGGTAGGAATGGGAACAGGGACACAGGTGTAAGGCTCTGTGGTGTCAGAGCTGGGAAGGAGGATACTAAGGAAGGAAACTGGAATCATGCTTGCTGGAAGTTCACCCCAATAAACATCGAATTGTTTGCACCTTTGGACTTCGGGTATTGTTGCTCTCTGTTCATGTGAGAAGGACCAGGGAAGTAAGTGGGTGAAGGAATAGGCCCTCTAACACTCCAGTTCCAGGGTCAGCGCCAACTCCATCAGAGGTGCCCTGAGACAGATGTCTCTCTCCTTTTTTGTTCTGGGTTTGAACCACTTACAGTTGTGACACTTGCTGCTTATTGTGTCCTTCTGCTAGACACCTTAAACAACTAATATGCGGGTCGCTGATGGGAATGGGCCGCTTAGAACCATCACATGGTTTCAAGCCTGGTGATTGGGGCATACCCTGTCTCTAGACTGAGTCTGTCCAGGGCCAACTAACTAAAGCTAACCCTAAGGGTATTACTAAACTATATCCAACTATTTTACGAGAAACGCTCGTGGGACACACTGAACTAAGCGAAAGCTAGCTGAAGCAGCAGCAGTTCCAGTGCAATCACTGGCGGCACAAAGGAACGGAGGGTGGGGGGAGCCGGCAGCGTCCCTTATACCGCACCATGCGGTTGCCGCTCCAGTGGGCGCCAGAACAGTTTTGATTTCTTCAGCATTCTGTAGGGCCACTGTCTGATGATTTCCACTCAGTCTCCTAGGCTTGATCCAACTCAAACAGGAGTGTCTCCATTGACTTTAATTGAGAGTTAGGCTGTTAGTGAAGCAGAGGTGGAATAATCAGGCTAAATAAAAATGCTTATGCAGATGTAGCCTTTGAGCATTCATATTAGGCTGAGAGATAAGGGGGAGAAAAAATAGTGCAACATAAAAAGATTCTTTTGTCCATGATTTAATCTAGTAAATATTACTTTTAATTTCAAGTATCAAACTGCAGCGCATCACTGAGTGATATACTTTCAGTCGGTTCTGCTGTGATTTTTATCTACAATGCACTGAAACAAGCCATGTTTAAAAACCATGTAAATCGAGAAATTACAGTAAATGGAAGATTAATGCATGACAACAAAATTAAAGTGTCAAGCCGTGAACAAAAGAAAAGAAAAAAAAAGAAAATGAAATGGAGATGAGCATCCAAAACAGCAAAATATATTTGAGCAATAATATTACAACACAGATTTCATTTACAGAATCTAAAACCAAATATGAAAAGAATCTCCCCACACAAAAATTCTATCATCATTTATAAACAAGGAATTTCATCCAATTACACTATCCAGCGCAGGCAAGAAACTGAAAATGCCATCTAACCACTCAAGTGTATCACCCTGTTAGGTTATCACCTTGTGAACTGAAGGGAAGAAGAATTTATAAGTTAAAAAAAAATCCTAGGAAATGTTTTAGCTAAAGACAACAAAACGCAAACTCCCAAAGCACAAACAAAAAGGTGGAGATACAGAAGTGATAGTGCAAACATTTTTAAAAAGGAAATGGATTTGTCCTGTATTTAGTCAGAGAAAAACATCACTGTACATTTTCAAGATGCAGTCCATTTCAAGACAATTGTTTTCAGGAATCAGTGCAGCTGTATGTTTCAGCAAAGTGTGCCCTGTAAACGAGGTAACTGAAATGTAAACCAAGCCAATATAAAGTGAGCTCACAGCTGTGGTAAAAATACACACCTTTTGAATGAGTGGCTGAATGTACAGTGCAGAAGTCAAGTACCTTCAAAATAAATTCAAATCTTGAGTCACCTGCTGACGCCATACTGCTCATTCCTAAGCATTTGCTCAAATGAGATACTCTTTGGAATCAGATTTAAATAGCACCTTATGGCACTGAGATTCAAATATGGCCCAAACCCTACACCAGGATCAATTTAGGCTGAATTCCATTGAAGTCAGTGAGTCTCAATGAGGTCTGCCTGCATGGACCTTGGAGCAGGGCTGGAGCTTGCAACTGCAAATGTTCCTAAAATCACTTCTGCTTAACACTAGGCAGGTCACAGTTCCACAGGAGTGTCACCATGTCATCTATGCTCCAGTATCTGTCAACAAAATCAGTAACTTGAGATACCGTTAAATATTGTCTGTCCAGTCCTGACCAACCTTAGGGATAAGGTTTCTGATGTATTACCCACTCCAGAGGGTGGCCACATGAAGTTGGGGCATGGCCCTATAATTGCTTGGATGCCACAACACCTCTAGAGAATTCAAGCTGCATCCCTGCTGATCTTGTGGCATCTATACAGAGAGCTAGCCACAGAAATATGGAGTTCTGCAGTCATTCGTGCTGCTAGACAATGGAGCATGGAAGTTAGTGCCACTCAGAATTAATGTGTTTGAGTTCTGTAGGCTCCCAACCCCTGTGGTTCTTTTTTTGATTAAAAACAGATGGACAGCATGTTCTTTTGGACAATGGGAAAAGAAGATTCCAGACAAAAAGTCCAGTTAGTATAGCTATAAACAGATCTTTACATCTAAAATAGTATTATTAGAATACTATTATTATTCTTCAAAGTCTGAAAGTGAGCGACTTTTGAGTTCAGGTTAAAACGCAAGTATTTGAACTCAGGAAATCAGAATGTTGTAGTTAAATAAATACATGGGAAAATCTAGAGATACTCATTTAAGTTTCCAAATACCAACTTTACCTCTGCCTTCTTAATCAATAGCAATATCCCCCATCCATCTCTCAACTAAAGGCTAAAGACGATCCCCACTATCCTAGAGATAACGCAGCAGGCCAGTAGTTAAACTGTAAACAAATCCACTAAGTAGAGGCTTTCTTGCCTTCCACATACATGCCACAGCAGACATTATTTGAGATATTACCCTCTGCCCCTGCCCATGATTATATTATGGGCAGGTTTCCCCACACTAGGCCATTCACACTTCCAGCATAGGTCAGAGATCTCACACTTTCATATGCGGACAAAATATCACCATTTCTATATCTTCTCACAACATATAGGCCATAGACCTCTAATAAACTCTCCAATGATGGGCTCTCTCTGCAACCATTACTGGCTACAAGGATGAAAGCCAGTTATATCATTGTACAACAGCAGAATATACTGATGTAGTTCATATAAACACAAGATTTCTCCAGTTGCAACTAGACAGTAAAGGATCGCCCACCAGTCCATAGTGAATAAGCAAGGGGAGGAGTTAAGGCTGGTGATGAAATCAACAGTATTTGCAGATTCATGTTTATGTTTCCTTGAATTACAATGTTCTAATTTTCTGACTTGTAAAAGTTTGTGTTGTAACTACTATGTCCTAATAATGGGGCTTTAAAGAGACATAGTTAACAAGTTAAATCTGTCATTACATATTTACATTACGTTACACACAGATTTGTCTGGGTACTATGAGCCATCTAGATGGAGCATTCTATTACTGCAACTAAATTAATTGTTACCAAAACTGAAGCCAAAATAATGATCATTTTACCAAGAATAATAACTGTCTGTTTGAAGATCCCTCCCATCCAGACCCAAGGTTTGTCACTCAGAAATAGCTGAAAAATACTTTTGTAGACGAGCCCTGTAAGATCAAGATAGTGCTTCCCTTTTTTGGAACACAGTGTTCTCTGTTCCTGTATTGCTTTCTCTTAGTTACTATTATCTCAGTTGTTATTTTGAGATGGTTGAATGGAAAGAAACCTAACAGTTTATATGATTTGATTTGTCTCTCACCCACCTTAACTCCCCCTCCCTTTTTGTGGCAGGGCAGGAATGCTGATTTTCTTGCTAAACTAACTTGCACAACACAGGATAATAAACAAAATTTAGGGAAGGAGCCCTAACTTGCCAGTGAATTTAACTCATTGGAATTGACAGTTTGAAGGAGCGATGAGTTATTGGGGTTACTGGCGTGCCCAACAACTACTACTAGAATATTTCCTCTCTTGTAGGGTTTACAAATTAATATGTACCAGGATTGGCAGATTATCTAAATGAGTTGACCATTACGTTAAAAAACCCAGCAGGCTACGAGCCCTCAGAAGTCAAAGAGTTACAGAGCTCATAACATTGTTTTTCAGATGTTTAAACCACAGCTACATTTCAGGCAACTTCCTCAGCTAATGTCTTATTTATAAAATGACTTGCATTTTTACTAAAATGCTGGTGAACGAATGATGTAAATCCAAAATCTTATAAATTATTCACACACACACACTTATTCTGAAACAATTTTAAGTGGATCCACCCAGCAGCCTACAACTCTTGGTGTCCTGCACTTCAGGTGAACAAAGGCTAAGAGTACTGTGGAGCCAGAGAGTTCTGCCTTTGGAGGGAGTGTTACCTCATATAAACTGACAAACATCTCTGACTGAAGGAGCAGTGCTGACCGGTCCTCCAAAGAGGGATACTCAGGGCGGAGAGGACTAATTTCCCCAACAAAGGGAAAACCCAACCCTCCCTGTCAAACCGTCTGGTTTCAGTTAAAAAAAAAAAAAAAAAAAAAAAAAGATAATCACCCCCCTAGATCCAATCCTATACTCACCACTCCACAGGACTGGGGTCCTAGGCACAGCAGAGATTTCAGATAAGAAACCTGGGGGAAAGATTTCCTCTGAACTTCCCATTTTGTTATTCATACATAGTTTCTTTATGTAAACTTTGCATAATTTCTTTCTAAGTAGCTTCTTTTATTTTGACTTTTTCTGCAGAGAGAATAATTCAAAAGCCAAACTGATGGAAGTCCAGGAGATCTGATGGAATAGCCCATCCCTCCCGCCCCCAACTGCACACGCGCGCGTAAACACACACAAAACCTTTAGCACATTTATTATGCCTTATACCTATTAACTTTTTTAAAAGAAAATATCACCTGAGAGACTGAATTTATTTTGAAAAAATATTGAACATTTTAAAAATCACATTTGAAAACCTCTCTTTGTTGGCTGTCAACAAGAACATGGCTGGAACCACAAAATGTTCTAACAAAGATCCATTTCATTCCCTCACTCTGTGTGGGCAACTCCTATTGTTGTCAATGTGGGCCACAGGCAGGGACTGAGAATGCTAATGTAAATTAATTTAAATATCCTTGCAGCTACCTACCTACAGTGCTTCTTGAGTTTTTCTATTTTTTGACTCTGTGTTGTTCTATAATACTCTGAAACCCATCATAGAAGTGCGAGGGCATAATAAAATGATTTGAACAGTGGCTTGTTTCCTTTCCTGTATTTGACGTTTGAGAGGGATATAATTGCCATGTATCATCATATGAGCCATAGCTTATTAAAGCCTGTAATTTCTTGGTTCTGAACACAGGCAGCTTTCTGTCTCCAAAGTGCATGGTCATATTTAATAAATCTTTTACATGTTTATATACAACTCAGTAACAAAATTCAAATAGTATAATCCTATCCTCCTCATTTTAGAATGAAGCTTCCAACCCTTTGCATATACTGTAATTGCTCAAAAAGATGAACACAGTGAGTATAGCTACTGAAGTAGCAAGATTTCTTCAACAGAGAAAACTGTTACATATAAAAAATTGCAAGTCAATCAAATTTGAGAGTGGGAAAGTTCCCAGAGCTCCCACTTCTACTCATCTTTGGTTTTTAATTATGATTTGACAAGTTTGAAGCCTTGTCCTGTGTCCAGCACTGTGGGAAGAAACCAATTCATTTTAAATCTTTTCAAGCATCTAAAACAAGCCTTACAGACCCAGAACAGATTGAGACCACAAAACCAGTTTGCCAAATGCACCAATGGATAGGTAACACGAGGGAAGTACATCATCCAGTGTTTGGCAACATCACATCCTGTTGGCAAATGTAGAGTATAGTCACTCCAGCGTTTTGACACACCGTACACTGCTTTCACCGCACGGCCCTTTTCAGACCAGCTGATGCTATTGTCAGGGTTACAATTGTATTCGACCCATTCTCTG
Source organism: Lepidochelys olivacea (assembly GCF_965140295.1). NCBI lineage: Eukaryota > Metazoa > Chordata > Testudines > Cheloniidae > Lepidochelys > Lepidochelys olivacea. The sequence goes on from NC_140411.1 coordinate 304,073,144, forward strand.
GTAAAGTCACCAAGTTGCGGAGGGTCTGCTTCCTCAATGTCTACCACTCTGGCAAATTCTGCTCCTTGTACTGCAATATATAGATCATTTACTTTTCTTACTTCTTTAACCCAAGGCTGGGAGTTCTCACAGTCTAACACAATTATAAGTCGCGAACAAAAAGAACCATTCTTCTCTCTCCACCATTCCAAAAGCGTGTCAAGCCGTAATGCATCGCCACCTGCAAGAAAGCAGAAAAATATACACCTTAGTATAGTTAAATTTTCAGTTTCCAACAGTAAACCTGTTTTAGCACCTTTTATGAAGGTGATAGGGTTTTTCCACTGCAGAGATGCTAACTAACCCAGCCAACTCAATGCTGCAGATGCAGTCATTAACTCATCCTTGTATTAAGGTAAGTAGGAGCAAAACCCTACCCTACCGTGAAATAAATTAAGCTGAGCAGCCTTTAGGAGGAGCTCTCTGCACTGGGGATTTGGTGCTGGATGCCAAGACTGAGCATGACTTCAAGGCTTAAGGCTGCCTCCATGAGGAGTGTGAGGCACCAGAGAGAGCTGGAGCCGACCCAACGGTTACCGTTCAGGGAAAACATTCTGTCAACTGTGCTCGGGACATGCACACACCTACAATGGAATGGACATGTGCAAGCACTTGGAGAAGAACAGCTACGCAGGGGCAGAAAGCTTGAGCTGGAGTTTACATGGTTTGCTTTATGTTAATAAGTTCAAACCTCAGAATAGGGTATGTTTTAAACCTACATAATATGTCTTGCCTATTTTAGAGCAGAATTAGTAAGCCACCTGCTTACACATCACCTTTGCCTTGGAAAAGTCATTTGGCCTGAACATTGATAGATTTTCTCTAAAGGCAGAAGAGAATGTTTCTGTGATGTTTAAAGAAAATTTAAATGGATTTTAAGTTACAAGTCATCAAAAAGTTACCATGATTTGAAACTTTTATTTGTATCTAACCTTTGTCTCCTTCTATCTCAAAAACTACTTCTGATTAGGAGTACTTGTGGCACCTTAGAGACTAACCAATTTATCTGAGCATGAGCTTTCTGATTAGTGCTTCAAACTTTCAGTATAGTTTCATCTCCTGAAAATTCAAACTATATTTGAAGAAAACAGACTATAATTAGGAAAAGTTGTTAACAATTTGGATCACTTTTGGCCCAATAAATTGAATGGGTGCTGTTGGTACTCAGTACCTAAGAAAAATCAGGCTACTTATTGAGGAGCATAAGGAAAAAATCCTGATAACACTAACTTCAATTGGATTGTTCACATGATGAACTTCACTCACACCTATAATGTTTGCAGACTGAAGCTATAATAAGGATTTAGATACACAATATTAAGGACCCAAGACTGAACATTTTGGTCTAGTTTAAAAAGATTATTTTTTAATAATCTAATCTAAAGTGACATTAGTAGGAAGAGGTAAGGAAATTAGATTTTTAAAGCAGATATGAATTTTAACCTAGCAATGCACCTTTAGAGACAATTTGCACCAGGGAATCTGAGTACATTTAAATAGAGTTTAAATTCTTTGAATTTATATACAAAATATGTATCACCAAAGTTTCTCAACTGGAAGAACAGATAAAGCATTTGGTACATCAGACAGGAGGCAACAAGTTCATGTATTAAAGGCTGAAGGCTAAAATATGAAAGTCTAGATCAGGGGTGGCCAACCTGAGCCTGAGAAGGTGCCAGAATTTACCAATGTACATTGCCGAAGAGCCACAGTAATACATCAGCAGCCTCCCATCAGCTCCCCCACTCCAGCCCCCAGCACCTCCCTCTCCCCATCATGTGTCGTTTTGCATGTACAGGAGGCTCTGGGGGGTAGGATGGAGGAAAGAGGGCACAGCACATTTGGGGGAAGGGGTGGAGTGGGGGCAGGGCCTGTGGCAGAGCCAGGGGTTGAGCAGTGAGCACCCCCTGGCACATTGGAAAGTTGGGGCCTGTAGCTCCAGCCCCGGAGTCGGTGCCTGTACAAGGATCCGCGTATTAACTTCTGAAGAGCCGCATGTGGCTCCGGAGCCACAGGTTGGCCACCCCTGGTCTAGATCTTATTTTGGAAGTAGTTCTCCCCTGACAGCATGGTTTTACTTGACTTCTGAAATATGCATATTCGTTGTATGAGAATTTACAGCAATTTAAACTAGACTAACTAGACTCTATTTAATGCTTTGTTAGATATGATCAAAGCCACCAAAGTAATTTTATCTGCCCTTTTTACAAGCATATTTCAGTCAGAAAAAGTGGCATCCATCTTCTTCTTAAACAGGTTTTACATTCAGGATTTACATTAAGGATGCAGGTAATCTATCATGGAGAAAGCCAATTCCCTTACAACCTAGCTGTGGGTGCAGAGTGGATACAATTTCAAGCCAAGAAAAAATGTGTGATAAAGACGAAGAAACTTTACTGTAACTTCTGAATAAATGTACAGACTGACTCAAACCAGACACTCAAAAGTGTTTAATTTGTGGCAACTTTATAACAAAACAAATCCTGTCTTTTGCTCACTTCTATAGGACAATCAGCAATCCAGGCTGTTATCTGAGTAGCATTTCCTTTTAATGCTTTAATGATTACTATCAACATATAGAGTCACCATACCCTAACTTAGAGAAGGGTTGCATTTGAAATCAAGAATTTCTAGTGACCATATAAATCACGAGTGTGAAGCTCAAGTGGCTGTAAACAAGACTTACTATAGCTACAAATCTGAGCATATTTTACTTTATAATATTTGCTTGATTCTATTCAATATTTTAATTTCTTACTGTCTTCATGCAACTGGATCAATTTCTACCAAAAAAATTCTGCTCAGATGCTTGATTTAGAATATTTTAAAATAAATTTTGCTGCAAATAGCAATTTCTTCCTCCACTCATGTATTTATTTCATCCATTTGTAAGGTGCCTGATGCAGAGTCCAAAGTGCATCCAATAAAAAGAAACAAATCCAATAAGAACCACCACCAGCTAGAATATGTGGCTATAAGTCCAAATCTTACATCTCCCATTTCTTTGGTCAACTAAACTCCAATTAGTCTTATCAGAAGGTGGCAGTTTATTATTAGTCATGAAGATGTGTAGCCAGAAGAGGTGTTCTTCTAAAATAGTGAATGTCAAGTGATACTCAAGAGTATATGGGATATCATAGCTGTCTGCACATTCCTATCTTTGATAGATGGTAAAAATGCATTTGTAATCTGTTACTTCCAGAGAAAAACTACATTAAGGATGGAGTTAAGGTTCAGAGTATATATTGTAAGTACAAATTTACAGGGATAGAATCATCTCTAAAACAAAGAAGATAAATCCACAAAATTCAGTGTCAGGTTCATCTTATAAAAACCAGAAACCTACTGTGTATACACCCTAGTTTGGTGCAAAGTGGTGTGACTGACCCAGTAAATTATACCTCTTTTAGTCCCACTTTGCTCCAGTGTAGCATATCTGATTTTTGGATTTGCACTAGTGAAAATTTCCCTAATTTAGATAAGCCCTAAATGTAAATTAGGAAAAAGTATTCCTTACTTTTTCACATTTTCAAAGCCCGCATGAATGACTTTCCTACATTTCAGCATGATCATGTGGGGGTATAGATAATTCAGAAGAGACGGTACTGTGGACCTAACCAAAAGAGAGCAACTTAAGTCTTTCTGACCCTCCTATACATACAAGTGCTAACCCCTCACACATATGTCAAGATCAGCCAACATCAGAGCTAGACACCAAGCTGTGGAAGAGACCTATGGATACGTAGCAGCATCTGACTCCTTCGGCAAGTTTCACAGGCAGTTAAACTGACAGCTCCAGTGACACAGACCAGGCTTTAGAGCCCGATTCTTGCCTTTTGAATTCACTCAGTGAACATGACCTCCCAGGCAGTTTTATTGCTCATATCTATGCATGACCAACTAACAGTTTTTTATACACCACTGTGCTACTTCCAAGCTTCCAACAATGAAGAAACATTGTTAGTGAGCTAATAAATACAGCAAGCCTCCCTTAAAGATGTCATTACAGCACAAAGACTACAGTGTTACTGGTGTGCTACATCATTGTTCAAGCCCCCAGAAGATACTACTTTCTCTACTATATCTGAATGTTAACATTTCATTGTTGTCATGAATCCGCTCCAGAGGTCAGAGGATGGTACAGATTAGAGGAGCTAATGACTGTCTGTTCCATCTGTCACAAAACATCACTGTCGGATAAACTATACACAATTATATTATCAAATACCCTTCAGCTTTTCAGCTTATACAGCTGGATGCATTCAAAAAAAGTTCTATCAGGCTGGAAAATCAAGCTACACACCATGGTTTACCTAGATCTCACAATGGGAAACTGATCATGAAAGTGATTCATGACAAATACTGATTGCTCCTTTTCTTTGTGTGGCTTTATACTATCTCTGTGAGAAAAAACTGGAGGTGTGCCAACATGCAAACCATTCATGGGTAACCTAGGAGGAACTTCCTCTCAAGAAAATTCAAATCCACTGAAAAATGTTGTCATGGCTTTTAAATCCTTTATTCTTTCTATATTTTATTTTTTATCATGTTTCCTCTCTATTTTTTGTAAAAGCAGCACTCTCTCTGTGTTGGTCTTTATTGTAACATGAAGACAGAGCTTCCCTACAGAAGGTCCTATGGCACAAATTGACACAGGTGTAAAAAATTAATTGGCAATGACTTCCAAGAAAAAAAGAGCTTTAAAAACTGAAAAAATACTTAAGGTATATCTATACCACGTGCTACAGCAGCCCAGCTGCGGCACTGCAGCTACACCACCATGTACACATGCTTTAGCAACAGAAGGGGTTTTTCTGTTGCTGTAGGAAGTCCACTCCCTCAAGAGATGGTAGCTAGGTTGATGGAAAAATTCTTCTATCGACCTAGCATGTCTACACTGGAGCTTACGTCAGCTTAACTACATTTCTCAGGGATGTGGATTTTTTACATCCCTGAGTGATGTAGCTAGGTTGACCTAAGTTTTAAGTGTAGATTAGACCTCAGTGTTACAGGGATCCAAATTCTGCACCAAAAATTCTGCTCCCCACCTCAACACAGCAATTTCAATAGCCTACTTCCATTACACTAATGGATGCCATCAAACAGTTCTTTGATCTATAATTAGAGAGGTGCTGGAAGATAACTTTCTGCTAAAACAGATGGCAGAGGTATCACGTGTTCCCATTTCCCCCCTTCCAATTCTCCCCAAAATCAAGAGGGTTCTGGCCACTAATGCCTAGAACACTCCCTGAAATTTTGTAATTGATTGGATGCGGCATTCAAAAGTTATCCACACAAATGCCACCAATTTGAGCATATGTAGGGCTTCGCAAGCTCGGCCAACAAAACCTGTATTAAATGCTTCATAAATAATGTTGAACAAAATCATCTTCCCAGGGCATTATGAATTGAATTAGATCAGATTACCACTTTATTCTAAGACTTCTGAATTCATTAAGTTTCATATAGCTTCTTGATGAACTCTGAACATTCCATTTAATTACATATATTTCACTTTGTTATTGCTATCATAAGCCTTTTATTTTTCATTTTTACTGTGGTTATTAAAACTATAAATTCATAAGTACTCTCAAATCTGTAGATGACTAAGCAACAAGGAATTCAATTTATTTGAAAGCTTGATGGGTTAACTTTAGCCATTTGTGTTTTACACCTCCTGCTCTTAGAACTAGAATGCTCACATGTACATGTGTAGCTGTCACATATGAAACTTCTGAGTTTTAATAATAGTATGGTACGATTTCATAGGAATAAAGCAATAATTATCTACTTGTAGGTTCTATCAATGAAAAAAGTATTATCAAAAGCTCCAAATGCTGGTTACCTGCTAGTGCCCATTCACCAGTGCCATGGGAGTGACCACTATAATATAAAACATAGGTATCATGTCTGGGTCCATCTGCAGTCCGAAGTTCAAGAAAAGATTTCAGCTTAGAATGAAGTGTATCAAAAGAAAGTCCACTTGTAGAATAGTCACAGCCATATGTTTCAATCATGTGATATGCAAAAAACCTCTGGATGGTATTAAGCATGCCTGTAGACCTCAAATTTAACTCTTGCACATGCTCAGGTGGAAGAAGCGTGGGTTGACCATCAGGACTAAACAGAAGAAAAAATATTTAGTTATGTTTTATTACTGTATTCATCACATACTTGTAGCAACTGGTGAAATCAGTTCTCTTTGTGTGGAATATTTTTGTTCACTATTGATATTTAAGTGTTTAACTACTTTGATGAAATACTCACTGCAAGGCTTGAAATCTAAATGCTAGATTGCAAACTGCATATAAATGTGATTTCGTAAATCATTAGGCTTATATGTCAGTAAATAACACATCACAAAAGGGACTCAGATTCTGTCTCCCAAGCCAGGAAGCGTTGGGAGCACTCCAGAGGCTGTGCTCAGCCTCCAGGTGGGAAAAAGCATCAGTCATCACTTTCCAGCAATGCCTTTCAACCACTTCCATAACTGGAATTGGAGGGCTTGAGAGAGCTGTATCAAATCTTTTCACTTGAGTAAGACTGTAGGGATGCACAGACTCTGCAGGGTGCAAATGTGAGGTGTTCTGTTCCAGAAGACCCTTGCCATAACAAAACAAGCGAAAGAAAAGTGTTTTTGGTGCACATTTTTCCCATTGCTTTTGTTTGAAATAAGTCTTTTATATAATATTATACCAGTTTCTTTTTTTATGACCAAACTGCTTTGGTTCTACATCTCCTCACTCTTATAGGACCTAAATAGGTTTACATTGCACTGATACAATTGTATTACAGTAAATACAATATTAATATTGCCTATACTTTATCTGAACAATTAGAGAATGGGCTTATTAACTGAACTTCATTATTATTATTATGAAAGGGTAACATTGCCAGTGCCTCACACTGTTTTTCTCGACCTTACTACCATTTCTCCATGGAGAAACCAAACTGCCAGTGACAGAATAATTTAGCACAATGCAGGAATTGGATTATCATCTAGGACAAGAAAGATAATATTATTTATACTATAACATAAGCTTATTAAACCTGCTTTTTTAAGCCCTCACAAAAATGGACCAAGTGGGATATTATGCCCTCAGTTTGGTGGCTGCAGAATGTGGGCAGCTAAGGACATTACAAGAACACAGCTCAGGAAGTTGATGTGACACCAATAATTTTATTGTGGATAAGATATAAACCCTTCTGCATTCTAAATGGAAAAGATGCAACAATGTACAAGGACAAATTCACTCCTATCACGATCATTCTGTCACAGGTGCTCTAGCAGTTTTAACTCGCTTACTGTCCTGGCAATTCTCTTGGTGTTAAAGTTTTCACTTGGGAAGAGAGGACTAAACCACTGGACCATCTCTTTCATCTAGACAGAACAATTGTCATTTAATCCTCTGTGGTTTCATCACTAAGCCCACAGACCTGTGCATCTCTACTGGCCATAAGTGGCATCCACGGAGAAATATCTTTCTTTCAAGCTACCACTCAGCCCCCACAGTCTCATGAGTTTCTCAGACTGCAGCTGCCTCAGAACACCACCTTGGAAAGGAGTCTTCCAAACCACAATGGGGGAAGCAGCATAAGTCACTCCACTTCTGAAACTAGGCAACCACTTGTCCCTTCCAAACTCTCAACCCAGGGGCTTCTGTGGAGTCAGAGGAAGGGTAGATCATTTTCCCCACCCCGAGCAATAATCCATGGATGCAAACTCCCTTTATACAGTTAAGCAAATGGGGGAGCATACTTCCGAGAATTTTTTTTTAAATGGGTAAACACTTCCATTAAAAACATATTTATGTTATTACTATATATATATATATATATACACACACACACACACACATATTATATATATCTCAACAGAAATAACCAGATGAACAGTGGAAATCTTAATCTGTTCAAGGCTACAGCATTTTCAAATGATTTACATGGTATCTAACAACTGAACATCAGCACACAATCTTTTTTTTCCCTCCTCTGGCTCCCCCTTTACCCCTGTCCTCTCCCCCCCCCAAAAAACCCAGATCTTTTCATTGCCCATTAAATCCACAGTCATAGCAAGCTGGACATTTTCATACAAATTCCAATTTGCAATCCCATTTCCATGGACACTCAGGAAGATATGAATTTCATGAGTTCTCGTGTCACTTACAAGATAATGCTCTTATGAAGGATTTAAATTATAAGAATAAAAATGGAATTAAAACAGGATGTTTCAACTTTAGAAGCTATTTTTTGTAGCTGGATGAGCTGGTAAACGATTAGTATCAAAGAAAATAATTTTTACTGCAACCTTTATTTTGAAAATAGGAATTGCTGTAAATACATAGATAACATGTAGTTTATAAGTAATCCAAAATCATTCTCACATCTACATATTTTTAGTACTGCCACTCAGTTAAATCATTCTAATACAGTTTATAAAATTGTTCTGAGCATGAGTTCATTGCCTGCTTAGATTATTAAATCACTTTACATAAAATATCTGCACTGACTCCAGAATCTAAGGCCCTGATCCTGAAACATACAACACATGGAATCAGCAGTTTCTTTCATGCAGTACATTGCAGGACTGGGGTTTAGCATATTTATTGGCTTGTTAAAAGCAAGTCAAATGTATACAGAATTTGAAGTTGTATTGTAAATACAATATTATTATTGTATTGTATTGTATAAATAATTAAAATTATTTTTGAAAGGTGAGGATAGGTAAGGAGAATGCTCATTCAAACACAGCCATCAAATATCAAAACTAGTATTTAATAGTTGAAAAAGAAAAACTACACCACTGAATTGCCTCTCGTGTAACAGCTGCACTAATTCCAATATGAAGTTGCAATGTGCGTACATTTACCATGGTAACTATACCTGCAGAAATTGGTGGGAATCACAACAGCATATCCAACACATGTTCCTCCCAAGCAGTTCCCCAGTTCATGGAAAAGCCCATGAGCCATGGACTCCAGAGGTAAAACAATCAGAAACACACTCATGAAGATCCCATTCTTTGGCTAAAAAGAAAATAGATATATTTATGTCTGATGATAGCCATTTGCAAATTCAATGAAAAAAGTTATGTTCAGATTTCAGTTATGATTTATTTTTTTAAACTCAGTGATTTGTGAAAATTATTTGAGCAAATCTAATTTGGTGCTGAAACATGAGGTGCAAATTATTATATGTTACAGATAACCAAAGATAAACCTAATTACACAGTGTAGCATTCTAAAAACAGACTTCGGGCCAATTTTATTGGTAGCATAAGCAGGAGCAACTCCACAGAAATATATGCATTTGTACCATTTAGGTGACCACTGATTTTGACCCTAAAGCCCTGATCCTGCAAATACTTAGATATATGCTTAGCTCTAAGCTCTTGACTACTGCCACTGACTTCCATGGGGCTAATCACGTGTGGTAAGTTAAGCATGCGTATAAGTGTTTGCAGGATTTGGGACCTAGGTAAACATGATGGAGAATATTAGATACCAAATATTAGATGACAGTACACTGTATCATGTAATAGGAATACAAAATTCAACTATTATTTTTCTTCTTCCTTGCATTAATCCCACAAATGGGGTCTGCTCTATAAATCCACTCCTTCCAAAGTGCTCTGTTCCATGCCATTTTCTCTATCACAACACATGCTAATTTCTTCCTTTATGACATCCCACTACTTCTTCCTGGGTCAGCCTATTTATCTGTTTCCTTCAGTCTTGATCTGTTGGACTCTCTTACATGCATAGCTGGCTGGACTGTGCTTAACGTGCCAAACCCATAAAAATTCAACTATTCATCAGCCTATTTCATTGATATTTTAAAAGCTCCTTTGGTATTAATATCTCAGTATCATACTCTACCATATGACTGTACTAAACAGAAGATTTATGGGTACTTTCAAAGCACTTTACTTGAAAATGATAATTATTTATCAGATGCAGAAAAGCAATATCTGGCTCTTAAAACTCACTGGAATCTTATGGCACCCACACTCCAGATATTCACAGCATTCATGCATAGAATATCAGGGTTGGAAGGGATCTCAGGAGGTCATCTAGTTATATCCAGAAGGTGGTTTTATGCCTTTTAGGGGCTGAGGACAGCCCCTGCACATATTACTTCAATCATATACATTATTTTAAAATATGTGTGTTCCCATATTCATCAGAAACTTCACCTTGATATTTCAAAAGTTAAGCAACAGCTGTTAGCATAAATAAATCGACACTGGTTCCTGAAAATTGAGGTTTCTGAGATAAAGAAATCTCTACATGTTTTGTGTAATTGTTTAAATATGATGTAGACTGAGTTTAATGAGGTAGTAAGTGCTTTTGCAAAGTAAGAGTCAGCATGCAATACACAGCCATTATAAGCAATTTGAAATCTATCATTATTTTTCAGTATGTCAGTGGAGTGACAAGCTGTGGCCTTCTACTATCAGGTAGCCAAAATGTATGTGTGAAACGCCTCCTAAGCGTGACAGCATATAAGACATAAAATTATTCACTCCCCACTGCGTAATACTGCAATACTAGTTATTTAATAACGGACCAGGATATTCCATTACTAACTGATCTTTCAAGTAATCAGTTGGGACCGTGATCTCTCAGCTTAACAAAGATTTCAGATAATACTATGCGTAGTTTGGAAGATAAGGTTTTAAGACAGTTATTTGTAACGTAACACCGATTAGGCCTGTTCACCATTTATGCACTCTCCTTGGATCTGTCTAAGCCAGAACTGTCTTTCAGAACTGCACTTCTACTGAATTTATTTTTTTTACATAATTTGTTATTTTTGTATTATTTAAAACTTAACATTTTAAAAATTATTTTTGCCTTACAGTAAACACTCTTTCTTCCAAAAGGCAACATCTGGTGGTTTCTAACAGATCATAATGTAGCAATTTTATTTTATGTGGATTTCTATTCAAGCAATTCAGTACATGCTTTGACATTGAAAAAACAACACTTTTTTAAAACACATCCCTCCCCACTTCTTCAAAACACCAAAAAACATGCACTATTGTAGTGTTTTGGGAGGCAGTGATCCAATGGAGAATTGACAATTTACCATCCTGCTTCCCAGTGCACATCTCTGGCAATATTAATTAAGACTCTTAGGCCACAATCATGCAAACACTTACACATATGCTTACCTTTACTATCATGAGTAGTCCCATCAAAATCAAGTTAAACACATGTGTAAATGTTTGCACAATCAGGGGCTTACATAGGAATTATTATTATTTATGTTACTGTGGACCTAAAAGCCTGGTCAAGAACCAGGACCTCATCATGCTAGGTGCTGTACAAACACAAACCAAAAAGATGATCCTTGCTGTATTGGATCAGACAAGTGATCTATTCTGTCCTATATCCTGTTTTTAACAGTAGCCAGTACCTGATTCTTCAGAGGAAAGGGTAAGAAACCCTTAGGGAACTATTATGAAATAACCTGACTATAGGAGAAGATTCTTTCTCACTCCCATCAGTTTGTGGTCAGCTTATGCTCTGACGCACAAAGGTATGTATTATCCCCTTAAAAAGATATATGTAAGAAATCTATTTATCCTATATAATGTAATCAAGAATATTCTCATTATCCATTTAAATGTCTAATCCACTTCTGAATTCTATCTGTGTAAAAGTACTGAGATCTACGGATGAAAAGTTTCACGTAAGTGCTAAGTGGTATTATTACTACTACTTTCTTCATTTCAATGATGTTCCACGGCAATACCTTCCACAGGTTAATTATACCTGGTATAAGAAAGTATTTCCTTTTCTCAGTTTTACAGCCTTCCTTTTTTATTATGAGAAGGGGTGAATGTGACCGCTTGAGTTATCTTTTCTATATTAATCATTATTTTGTAAGCCCATATCATGTCCTCCCTTATTCTTCTCCTCTTGAAATGTAACAATCCCAGTCTTTTCACTCTGTCTTTAAATGGAAGCCTTTCCATGCCTGACCATTTTCATTACTCATCTCTGAACTCTTTTTGTTTCTGCTATACCACTGGGATTCAGAATGTTGATTTATACTATGCATTACAACAATGCCAGTAGTATTTTCCTTTCCATTCCTTAACCATCCTAACTATGTTTGCCTTTCCAATCCCAGCTGCAGCAAGCAGAGATTTTTCACTGAACTGTACAACTTGCCAGCTCTTCCTAGAAGCAATCACTTAAGGTATCACAAAATTGCTTCTCTAAACCTTACATCATATGACATTTGACTAGTATCCATGCAAGTTGCAACAGTCACTCATTATTACTGGCTTATTAGATTTGGGTTATTCCTTTGATTTCCCTCAACACTGTGCATTCAAAGCTGATCAAAGGCCTGATAACCCTATTGGTATGCTATTTGAAATTTGTATCCTGTCATAAATATAAAGGGAAGGGTAAACCCCTTTGAAATCCCTCCTGGCCAGGGGAAAGCTCCTCTCACCAGTAAAGGGTTAAGAAGCTAAAGGTAACCTCGCTGGCACCTGACCAAAATGACCAATGAGGAGACAAGATACTTTCAAAAGCTGGGAGGAGGGAGAGAAACAAAGGGTCTGTGTGTCTGTCTATAGTCTGTCTTTGTCGGGGATAGACCAGGAATGGAGTCTTAGAACTTTTAGTAAGTAATCTAGCTAGGTATGTTAGATTATGATTTCTTTAAATGGCTGAGAAAAGAATTGTGCTGAATAGAATAACTATTTCTGTCTGTGTATCTTTTTTGTAACTTAAGGTTTTGCCTAGAGGGGTTCTCTATGTTTTTGATTCTAATTACCCTGTAAGGTATCTACCATCCTGATTTTACAGGGGGGATTTCTTTATTTCTATTTACTACTATTTTTATTAAAAGTCTTCTTGTAAGAAAACTGAATGCTTTTTCATTGTTCTCAGATCCAAGGGTTTGGGTCTGTGGTCACCTATGCAAATTGGTGAGGCTTTTTATCCAACATTTCCCAGGAAAGGGGGGGGTGCAAGTGTTGGGAGGATTGTTCATTGTTCTTAAGATCCAAGGGTCTGGGTCTGTAGTCACATAGGCAAATTGGTGAGGCTTTTTACCAAACCTTGTCCAGGAAGTGGGGTGCAAGGTTTTGGGAAGTATTTTGGGGGGAAAGACGCGTCCAAACAGCTCTTCCCCAGTAACCAGTATTAGTTTGGTGGTGGTAGCGGCCAATCCAAGGACAAAGGGTGGAATATTTTGTACCTTGGGGAAGTTTTGACCTAAGCTGGTAAAGATAAGCTTAGGAGGTTTTTCATGCAGGTCCCCACATCTGTACCCTAGAGTTCAGAGTGGGGGAGGAACCTTGACATATCCTTAAAAATTTTACCGTGAAATTTTTCTCACTGGAATCTATGGATTCTTTCTGGTACAGTGCCACTCCCTACTCTCTATGATCTGATGGCATTTTAATATGTATATATGTGATCATTTGAAAGAACATAAAATAATATCTGATTAGCTTAATAATGACAGTAAAAATCTTAAGACAGGAATACCTTCAATAACATGCAGCTGGTGTGTGTCATTGCATCACTAAATTCAAAAGACTTGATGACTGTGGCACCCAAAAGAACAGATGGCACACATATAAGTGAAGCCAGAAACAATTTATGTTCTTTCATCTGCTCTACCCATTTTCATTGTTTGGAGCGTAGTGGCACAAAGTCTTGCAGCCTAAGCCCTCAGCACATCTATGACCTTGAAGTGCCCATTTTCTTTTAAGTAACTACTCTGGAAGCAAACAGAGTGCAGAGGGAAATCATCAACGGGCATTTTCTCTTGCTGCCCTTCTTTTTTCCCTTGACAGTCTCTCCTGAACATTTAGGATGCATATAATTTGTGTGTGCTCATTTCAAGCAATGAGCAAACTGGGTAAAAATTCCCATTTGCTTTTTTCCTGAGTAACTGTTGATATGTTAGACAATAAGACATTTGCGATGTTTCCTAACAACATGATCTTTCTACTTCAAAATATTCTAAAACTTTTCAGGTGACATTGTTAATGATAAGTAAGGGATATACCTTTGTTAACAGCAAAGATCATTTTACATACAGGGTTGACATTTATTGATGGGACATTCTAGTTCTAAGGGAGCAAGCAATTATTGAAAGTACTCTATGCCAGAGTATTAGCAGGAAAAGGTTGATAAAGATAACAGGAAGAAAGAAGAGTTTGAAAGCATTAACTGAGGGAAATAAGCTAAACAGAAAGTACCGTATATACTCGTTCATTAGCCCGTTCGTTTATAAGCCGACCCCCCAAGATGGATAGGTAAAAATAATAAAAACTGTATGACCCTTTCATAAACCAATCCTATATTTCAGGGGTTGGCAAACTTTGGCTCCCGGCCCGTCAGGATAAGCTGCTGGTGGGTCAGGACAGTTTGTTTACCTGAAGCGTTCACAGGCACCGAGCCCCTTGGCTCCCTACTGCCGCGGTTCGCCGTTCCCAGCCAATGGGAGCTGCAGGAAGTGGCGTGCCACTTCCTGCAGCTCCCATTGGCTGGGAACGGTGAACCGTGGCGACAGGGAACTGAGGGGCTTCATGCCTGCAGACACTCCAGGTAAACAAAACAACAATGTATTAGATATTCAATTCAATGATTTCATAGAGTTTAAAATCATCAAATTTTGGTGTAGACCCGTTTATAAGCCGACCCCCGCTCTTTGATGCATCACTTTTTTACCAAAAATATTCGGCTTATGAAATAGTATATACGGTATGTCAAAAAGAACTAGGCTGACCATATTTCCCTATGCTGAATACAGGACACCTGATAAAATTACTCATATTCAAGCGAGTTCAACAGCAATCAATCAGAGCTATGCAGTACAAATGTTCAAATTAACATCAAATTGACTGAGCCCCTATTAAAAAGAAATACTGCATAGTTGGATTCTATTTATTTACCTTATCTTTAAGGCTTTAGGGTTCACATTGGGAGAGGTGACACACACACTCTCTTACACTCTCTCACACAGGGGGGTGACCGACCAACCCGACCCTCCCTGCCAGGCACTCTCAGCCCTCCATGCCTGACTGAGTCCCTGGGACAGACCTGCCTCTCCTGGTACCTGGTGCCCCACTTTCCCGAGGCAACATGTGGCAGGGCATGCAGGGTCAAATGCCCCCACTCCCCAGATTCCTGCCAGTGCTCATCAGAACGTGGCCAGCGGCAGCCTTTCGGCACTGCGTGGGAGGGAAGAGACAAGAGCTGCTTCCAGTCGCAGGAGAGGAGGGGGAGGGAGTGATGACCTGGCCAGTGTCTTTGCAGAACTCACCTCTTCTAACCCCCGCCCCCTGCTCCCCAGTGGCTGGAAGCAGCTTGTCCCTTCCTGCCCACACAGTGCCGAAAGATAGCTAACACCTCCAGGCTGCTACCGGCCATGGATGTAACCCAGCCACCTCCTGTCCCCCGGCTACACGGCAGGCAGGACGGGGTTAAGCCCTAAGAATGCACTGTGCACCAGGGCCCAGGGAACCTGACTGCAGGGGCTTCAATGAACCCAGCCAGAGAGGTGGCTCAGCAGGGGAGGGTGCCTAGGGGACAGAGCAACCTTGCACTTCCTGGGGGCAGGACCCAGGGTGGAGGTGTGTGGGGTAGAGAGGGCGCTAAGCCCCTGCCTGGGTGGTGCTGTGGAGCCTGCAGGGTTGGGGCATGAACAGGCTGGAAATTGCTTCCCCACCACTCCACAGTTTAGCTGAAGGGCAAAGAGGCTTCCCTGTCCTAGCGCTGTGCAGGGGAGCTTGGCACATACAAGGCTTGGCTCCTCCTGGCCAGTGCCCCAGGTCAGAAGGTCTTGGACTTTTCCGAGGTGCTGACCCAGACAGAGGCAGTGGGGGAAGGAAGGAGCCTGTCAGCCAGACTGTTAGTCAGCTGAACGTTCCGACCAGGGGCTGGTTCTCCGCACAGCACTGGGAGCAGGACGTGCCCTGCCTGCGAGGGGAGCGGGGTATGGAGGAGCAGCAGATCTGGAGGGGGTGAACCAGCAAAGCAGGGAGAGGACAGAGAGACGGGGGAGTACATAAGGGGCTGCGTTGACGAACCAGCAGGGGAAGCAGTCCTGCGTGTTGCAACTTGGCCCCGCAACCAGCTTTGCACACCCATTGTCCATCACTGGACCCCCCCCCCCCACTCACTGCTGGTGGGCAGGCAGCTGGCAAGCAGGGATCCGGCCAGCAGCAGGACCCACCAGTACTGGTGGGGGGCGGGGAGGGGAGGGAAGGCAGAAAATATGGGACAATTTGCCTATTTTTAAAAAAAAGTTGGGACACCTGAAGGAGGACTTAAATATGGGACTGTCCCTTTAAAAACAGGTTATCTGGTCACCCTACAAAGAACTATACACAGAACTACCTTTAAGGAAAATAAATGCATGGACAGATTAAATAACACCACACAACACAACATGTGACAACACTGGGGACTCAGAAAGATATATGAGCCAAATTCTGCCCTTGGTTACACCCATGCAACCCAGAAGCTAGATTCTGACCCTATATTCCTGGAGAAAAAGAAAAAAAGATAGAGCTTTGCGCTACTGAGTGCATCAAGTAAGAGTTTGGCAAAATGAGGGGGGGGGGGAGGAGGAGATCACAATGTGAGGGTAAAAGAGGGTAAGAAACATGAGGGAATGGAAAGGAACCAATGACTGAAAAAGCCAGAGGGAAAGATATATTAAAATACATAATAGGAAGAAAGTGAAGTTGACAATTTAATGCAAAAAACAAAAAAAACCCACCTGTAAATACTTGTATAGACTAGCTTTGCAAACTCAATAACTCAGTCCAAGAGAGTAATGTGTTTTGAAGGGTAAGTTAAAAAATCAAAATATTTTCACGCCAAGCTTTCATGACAGTTTTGCAAGACTGGTAGGAACGAACGAACACGCGCGTGCACACACAAACACACAGTACAACCTAGCTAATTCACACTAGAGAGGGGAAGATATACTGCAAGTTACTGAATTTTGTAAATTAGTAACTTAATAAATACTTAAACAAGAATAATGTATCACCATTTACTTCGTTCCATTAATCTGGAAATCAAAACTTAGCTTTATTTAGACTACCCTGTCAGAGCCTTGTAGTACATGTTGTAAAAATAATTTAGTCTTAGTAATACGAAACTTAACTATAGCACTGTGCACTCAAATCTTCTGAGAAAGAGACATTTTTGCATATGGACTATGAAGTCTGTAGATTAGCTTGCAGGGTGATGCAAGGACTTCCCTTTCTCTGAGGGAGTTTATTTTTGAATCCTGATAATATTAAATTCATCCCTTCTAGGGATAACATTTATCTCAACCCCATAAAAATAATTCTGAATTTCTTGCCTTTGGGAAAGAACAAATGGCGATATCTGGCATATATATTCAAGAGTTTCTAAGAAAAGATTCACCCAGGTGCACGTTTGTCTACAAATTAGTCACGTTTTGTGGGTTGCAGTGAGCGAGATTATCTGGATCACTTACATGCGCTAGTCTGGCCGTGGACCTAAGGACCCAATTATGCACACACTTACTCACACATGTGAAATTACTCATGTAAATAAGTTCTATTAAAGTCACAGGAACTGTGTGAAGTGCGAGTAAAGTTACTCAAGTGTAAGTTTGTGCAGGAACAGACCCTAAAGATTTTATAAGCAAGTTGATCTTCAACAAACTTGCTGCTCCTGGACATAACAGTAGTCAAGAGTCTTTTTTCTTAAACTAGCTGGGAATTCCTTTCAGAAGGAGTCTTTGCTATAGTTTAAACTACTGCAACATGCCCTATCTGAAAGCTGCAGCCTGTTCATCATTTAGTAGTTCACCTCCAAAATGGGGCCAACTATAAACAGCATATTGGGGTTTCCTGTGAAGTGGGAGGATCCGAGAGCTTGGGTTCCAGCCCAAGCCCGCAAGTCTACACAGCAATGAAACAGCCCTGTAGCCCAAGCCCTGCGAGCCAGAGTTGGTTGGCATAGGCCAGCTGTGAGATTTTCTTTGATGTGAAGACATTAGAAATGCATACTTAATGTGCTTATTACAGGATAAGCTCTTCAATCACCGAGAAAAATGGCTTCCCTTTCAAATTTTAACAACCACATGCAATAGTGCTAGATCTCGGATATGCTAGAGTTAATTATCGATAACAGATTATTTTGACAACTCAGTATGTTTCCAAGATTTGAATTTTTAATCTGTACTATTCATTATGTAGCAGCCCAAAAGGCAAACATTGAGACATATCTGTATCAAATGCTAAATTATTAAACAAACTTTCCGTACATTTTTATACGGGAGTTCTATACTGAAATGCAGCATTTTCTAGCTTATATTTACCAAATTTCAAACAAAGTTGCCACTTTTTTATACTGAAACAGATAAAATTGATGCCAAATTATTCTAACTGGCCAACAATATTAAATGCAATTTCATTCGTCATATTAAGTTATCGAAATTATTTTAGTCTTAAAATAATAATTTAAATATATTTTAAGAGTCATTGACAGGGAGGAGTTGAGAATTCCAAGGAAGGAAGGAAGAACATACGCAGAAAATTAAAATGTAACTAAAAAAGAGAATGCATATTGACAGTACTGGCCTTTATCTATGCAAGGATTTCTTTAAAAATGTAAGTGGAAGTTTGTTCTTTTATTTTAAACCTTTTAAAGAGCCTCTCAAATATTTTGACTTCTTAACATCAAACTATAATTTATAAGTAGGACACATTTCACTGATTAAATATTCATCAGTGACTACTTTTACACTGAACTAACGTGTGTACAATGGTACTTGAACGTCAGCTTTAAATACCATAAAGGCCCAAAACCTGTTTGAAAGGCTAAAGGCTAAACACACAACCGGTTAGAAAGAAGGTACCTATCTGCTGTAGCACCTCACTTGCTATATTGCCACTGAGCTTACCTAAACTATATTAAACACAAAGCTATTTTTAAAAAAAAAAAAAAAAAAGGGGGCAACACAATATTCCAGCAAAGAGTTCTGAATTGCTGGATCAGGTGTAAGTGGAGTGTTTATACAGGTGTACTTTTGCAGTTTTTTATTACTTTGAAAATGTGTACAACCTCAAAAACTACAGAAATCACTGGGAACTACTGCAATAAAGTGATATTTTATCGTATCTTGCTGTAACACAAATTAGCAAACAGAAGCACGTATTTGACCTCTTGGGAACAGCTCATGCTGATCTATCAAGAAACATTCACACTACAAAGGTAGAAATATTTCTAGTAGGTGATACATGCATTTATAATCTTAGACTAATTTACTGGTTACTTTATCATAAATAAATGACTGGTTATTTCTCCTTGCTCTGATTCATGGCTAGAATCAATTAACTGGATTTTCTAAAAGAGAACATTACTACTTGATTCAATATCTTTCCCTTTGATACTGCAGTTATTCCTTCCTTCCCCAACTGAATGGACAAGTACACATTTTTTCTACCAGCTACAAGTGATGTGCATCTGATCAACTGAGCCATACTGAAATAAATACCCTTCAATTTCTACTAACTTCACTAAAAATAAATACAACGATCTTAAGAAAAATAGGCCTGTTTGGTTCTCATGAACCTTCACAAGCACAAAATATTATCAGGATAAAAGTGTAAAGCATGACTCTTAAGAATTACAGGTATCTGAAAATGTGCAACTGCAGAACTGTTGTAATTATTTTCAAGAATAAATACAACATAGATAGCTATCTCAGATTAATTTTGAACACAGAAACTGTTTATAACACTGAAATTAAGAAAACAAGATACTTTAAAGTAGCATTACATTTACCATGTAGCGCTCTCTAAGATTTTAAGAAAGGACAAATGTTGTCTTAGCACTCCACGAAATACACAGATGGCTAAGTGGGAACAGAAAATTATTCAGCAGTGAAGAAAAACTTGTTTTATCATATACTAGTCTATAAAAATTCAAACTCTGGACTGGCCACCTCTAAACTTTGGTGCCTTGCATAATCCTCAATGAAAAAGTTACATTGGTCACCAATGTCTGTGCGGCCGGTGTTATTTATCTCTTCCTAAACACCATCTCATCTTTGTTACTGCATTTCTTTCTCCTCTTTTCTTCTTTAGTTGTCTCTTTAAATTGACACTTTTCCCATTCTCTTTTAAATCCCTTCCCAATCGCTCCCCTACGCCTTTTTTCTCTTCAAAGTCTGCACCTGTAGTTATATACTGATGATTTATGGAAGGAAGTGCTGCAGAGGAAAACTAACCAGGATTCTAGCCAGCTTCCCTCTGCAAACCACAAATGTGCTTGATGCAGAGGAAAACTGATTCTCTGATTAAAAAAAAAATTCTGCTTCCCTCTTCATCAAGCATTTCATATGAGTCAGCAGCAAGAGGTAATCTAGGATCACAAGGTCCTTCTGAATAGATGGCAAAGTGATTTTGAAAGCATTGCAGGGGCATTTCTGCATATGTGACTTGCTAGTCATAAGCTCTTTTGGGGTGGGGCTGAAGACATATAAAAAACAGCGGCCATTTTAAGACCACTTTTAAAAATATCTACCTTAAACCAGCTCCCAAATTGCTGTGGTACCAGTAACACTCAGCATGCTTCAGTTTGGGACCTGACTAAATATTTCAGACAAATGTACACTGGCTCAGCCTGCTAAGGAAAAAGGCATGTTCCTCCATTCAGGAAAGTCAAATGGGAAGAAAAAAACAAAACTGAAAAGTTTGTGGGTACTTTAAGGAAATAATTAGAAGATATAGGTTATCTTCAAGTATATCTGCACATGGGGAAGATGCAAGGGATACATTTGCAAAGTAGTTTGTAAGGATTAAGAAGTTTGTCCTCGATTGAGATTAATAAGAGTCATATGGTTAAATTCTTGAAAAATTTATACATAAATGTTATCTTTTACTGGTTTCATTAAAACTACCCCATATAAAAGATGTCCCCAGACCAACGCACCAACATATTTCAATTCGTATTATATGGCTATAGAAATGTGCATGTTGTCTGCTGTGAAAATTCTGGCAATAAAGATAGTGGCTTTGTAAATTAAACAAATTCAGATTTTAAATTTTAATATTTCTTCCAGCCTTTAATTAGTACCTCCTGTCAGTGTAATCATACCAGATTAGGTTAGATTCAGTGGCCTCACTAAGCCATAGTCAGACAGAAAAAAGTGCCAGAGTAAAAGAATTTGCATTTGAAGCCAGCAGTTTCACTTTAAAATTTGAATTGCTCAATTGTGTCTTGGCCCTAGTACAGTATTAGTAGGGCCCTACCAAATTCACAGTCCATTTTGATCAATTTCACAGCCAAAAGGTTTTTAAATTGGTCAATTTCAAGTTTTCAGATGTTTACATGTTCCTAGCTGTTAGGAACATGTGTGTTAGGCCAGGCTGGAAAGGGACAAGACTTCCTCTTCCCCTGCATGGCCCCTGTGGGGAGATCAGACCCAACTCCTGGTATCTCTCTCAGAGGCAGGAAACTCCGCAGCTGTGCTGCCTTAATTGCTGGCTGATTTCCCTCCCCCCCCCCCCCCCCCCCGCCTCAAGCAGCCCTGCAGGGGAAGAGGATGTTCTGTCCCTCTCCAGCCCAGCCTGGATTAGCAGCTAGCAGGCCCTGGCTGGGGTGCTCCCAGCAGCACAGAGATCAGACCCATCTCCGGAACCTCCTACGACTGCAGGAAGCTCCGTGGCTGCTGCCTTCAGAGCCCAGCTTTGAAGGCAGAGCAGCCACAGAGCTTCCAGCAGCTGGGGGAGGAACCCGGAAGAGGGTCTCATCTCCCGCGCATGCCCGTTCTCAGGGGAAGAGGAAGTTCTGTCCCATCCCATCCCAGCTGATTAGCAGCTGGAGCCCAGTGAATGGGAGGAGCCCACAGCTGGGGTACCCCCAGCCCTGCCCCTTCCCTCCAATAGCCACATTTCACAGGGGAGGTCTGATTTCACGGTCCATGGTGGATTTTCACGGCCATTAATTTAGCAGGGTCCTAAGTATTAGATATAATAAGTGTTAGAAAACAGTTCTTTAAAATATCAGAGGAGGTAAAGAGATAAATATATTATAAATTTACCTGCCAAGTTACTGCACCCAAAACTGCAGTTGCAAGGAGACTGAAAAATACTAGCTGCTCTGAAATTAAACAAAAATGACGCATTCCTTTAGAAGCCATGACTCGGTCAAGGCTATTATTCTCTGTCCTGTGGGTATAATAGACTTTGTGGCAGTCATTTAATTTTGTATGAAACCCCCAAAGAGTTATAAGAAAAATAATGTGGCAGATCATCCAGAAAATTCCAAAAATGGAAAAACCAGGTATAACAAAATACCAGAGACCCAAGTCACCTAATTTAAATGCTGCTAGAATGAAAAAGATAAGTTCAATTACTCCAATAGAGATGACTGAAAGCCTTCTGCAAATTCTACCACGGTACAAGTAGGGCTTCCATCGTTCAGTAACTGAAAGTCCGCTGAAATAGACATCAAGAAGAGGGTCTGAAATCAGGCAACTAAAGAAACAGCCCAAGGCAAATGGGTTTGTGGGAATGTTCAGGGAAGGAAAAAACAATAAAGATGCCAGAGCTCCAAAAATTGCCAAATTTGGAATTGCCAAGAAAGACTTCATCCGCAAATCAATAATCAGCATGGCCAAAGCCACAAGCAACAAGATGATACTCATGGATTTTTCAACCAGCATAGTTGTGCTGGCAATTGCAAATCCAACCAGCTCCAGAAATTCAACTGTTGTCAGCAGAGTTGGTCGATGATGGACACATCCGCAAATCCTCTCCACCAAAGCACACAATATCCTTATAACTATGGAGGCAAGGAGCAAGTATTTGGTTGTTTCTTCTTTCACGTCATTTTTAAAAGAGGAATTATCAAGAAAACAGAGGAGGCCAAGCAAGAATCCAAACCAAAGATTGGAGAGACTCAAACTTGCTGCTTCCATTGAAAAATAATAATAAAGTATGCTGGCAATTCCAAGAACAAAAAGTCCCAGGATAAATATTACCAGTATTAGTGCATCTGCAGTCTTCTCCCACCTGACATATAGGCCCAGACATATAGCAACCAATATGCTGATCCTGGCTAAATAGCCAAGGTATCGGACCGATGAATGCATGTTCACTTCTCTATTTGCTTCTTCCAGCCTTGTCATTGCTGCATAGAGACAGTGACTAACACAGTAACGCAGTGATCTACACATGTAAATATGCAATTAGGGGATTTTACCCACTCTACAGAAAGTAACTGTTTGGCTTTCATCCAAGAAATGCAGTGCAGCAATAACCTCCTGCAATGTCATTTCATCAGTAACATTCCTGGATTATAGAAGTCCTGAAAGAAAAATGAATAGAAATGTCAGTGCTAAATTACAAACTTTAAACTTATTTACTAACATATTAGATACTCTCCTGGTCCCAAAGAGTTTACAATCTAAATTAAAAACATACAATAAATATCAACTATATACAATGTGTAAGGTTTTTTTAAGTATATGTTCTATAATTAGTGGATCATTGAAAGTTATTCAAAACCAATATGAACTGAAATTCTCATCAGTCTCATCTCATAAAAACTACTCTGTAATTTGAATAAATTAATGAGGAATATAATGTTAGCTAATCAAACCCTAATTGACAATACAATCTTTCCATGAGTCACCAACACATTTCAGAATATTCCTGTGATATTTCTGTTAAATTCTAACATCTGTTAATGGACAGCTTCTTAATCTTCTTATTCCAGTAAAATATTAAAAATAAAATTTTATTAAACTTGCTAAATCCATAACCCAGATCTGTTGTTTCCAATATGATCACTTCACATTATTTCAGGTAACAAAACTAAATTCCTACTTTTTTATTAAATATTTTTAGTAACCTTTTCAATAATTTATTTATACAGGTACTTAATAGGTTTTCTTGATTACTGAAGTATCTGGACACTTCACAAACATTAGTAAGTTTATCCCCACAACACACTGTGAGACAGGGAAGTATCATTATCCCCATTTCACAGATGGAGAATTGAGGCACAGTGAAATTAACTGACTTCCTCAATGTCGCAGCCAGGAACATACTCCAGACTCCTGAGCACAAGCATGAGCCCAAGCCCAGGGCCTTAATCACAAAACCATCCTTTTAACCCCTAAATTCCCTGCGAAAAGACCAATAACCATCAAATGTCTTTCAAACTGACTGAGTTCACAAAAATCAAAGTTCTACTTATCTGCCACTATGAAATGAAAAATTTCCCCAGAATAAAGATTGCTATATTTAGAATCTGCTAACTATTTCACCACTTTGTAAACCATTGCATTATTGACCCCATGTCCAATTTAATTGGTCAAATCTTGTTGGGGAATGGGAATATGATATTTTAATGAGACATTTTGTGAGGGAGAAACTTGTAAATATTTTTGGAATATACTGATTCTCAAAACTGATCAATGATCCAGGTACTCTGGACATCCTATATTTAGCAGAGACCACTACTATTCTACAGTGAAAATTTCTTCCTGACCCCGAGTGACAATCTACTTGTTGCTTGAAACAAGAGGATTGGTGTAACATTTTAAATTTTGAATCCTAGCTAGTTTAGGTAATATTATTACCTACAGTAAATATCAATTATATTTTAATATAACTATTGAAATACAGCTATTTGTTTCAATATCTATTAATTTAATCATATTTTGAGTAAAAATATATTTCTTTGTATTTTAAAACTGTCTTATTTTTACTGCATTTATTTGTATTAAAAGGATATTATGGAGGTTCCATAGTTAAAGCTGAATTGTTGAGGCTGAATCCAGGCTATGTATGAAAATATGTATTCTTTCTAAATTTACCACACTTACTCTGTGAGAATGAATTTTCTGAGAACTTACAAGTAAATTGATTAGTTTGTGAGTTATAATTATTTTTATTGTACTGTCAAGAACCAGAGTGCCACTGTGTTAGTCACTGTAAAATAAGTATCAGACAAGAGACAATGGGTGGATACAGACGGACCAGGGAGCACAAAAACACAATACTGATCAGTGTGACAGCCAGTGGTCTCAGTGTAACAGATGCCTAACAGTGGTCATGTTTTGTTTTTATAGGCATCATGGCAAAGGAGATTACTATTAAAAACTAGGTCCTTTCAGAAAGCTAACATCTGTCAGTCCTTTGTTGCAAATGATCTTAATAGAACAGACTCTTCCAACTTCCCATACTGTTAAAACGCACAGAAATCTTGAATATAGGCTGCATGTGAAGAAATTATGGCTAATTAATTTATGTCTAATTAAGTATAGTAGGTGAGTGCTGCACTCAAGAAATTCCAGAACACAAGTATTGGCACTGCTACCCAAAACATCATGAGAAGTGTCCCAGAATGTTCTGGCAGGACTCAAGCACTGAATTGTTATGACTATGTAAGTTACAGGCAGGATCAGCTCAACAGATAGGTTAACTCTCATGTAGGACTTCAGAGACATCAGCAGTAATTAAACCAATCTGCACCCTTCCTCTATAGCTAATTAGCAACAATTCAAGAGTTTGTAATGAGTTAGTCATAGGGGAGAGACTGGACATGTGCCAAGAGTTCTCACTGGTATATGACTGGCCCAATTGCCACTACTCTTTAAAGGTTCCATAGCTGCATGGTAGCTTGGGCATCAGGACTTGAATGGCTCCCCTGAACAATGACGGAGCATTACTGGAAGAAATAAGGCAGCAACATAAGAGGGAGCCCTTAAAGTGCAGAGATATCAGGACTCAGGAACTGGGTTTTCCTGCAGCACCAGTCTCTGTAACATAACCCTAAAGTCAACTGCAAATTGAAGGGCATATTCACGTGCATACTTTGGCTGTTTTTGCGATGTAAAACCACTATAAACACAGTTTAACTAGCAAGTGCACTCTGGCTATTTTGGTGTACTGATGATGAATTAGGCCTTAAAAGATCAATCATTTTTTAAAATGTTAATGCTGCATATTTTTAAATCATTGGCAATATCAAAGCAGCATGCCCAATAATGAAAGTAATGACATGAATGGAACATAGGGGGAATGTGTCTTTAAATCAGTTTAATCTAAACTGGGCTAACCAAACCCTACAATGCCCTATTTAATAATATTGTCTCACCATAGCATGGAGGGATGGCCAGATGACTTCTCAAGGTTCCTTCTAGCCCTACATTTCTATGGCTTTATCATACGGTTTTGCTCGATGCCTTACAAAGTACAGTTAATGCAGTGTTGTAGCTTTGTCGGTCACAGGATATTAGAAAGACAGGGTAGGTAAGGTAACATCTTTTACTGGACCAACTTCTGTTGGTGAGAGAGAAGCTTTTGAGCTACACAGGGACCCCCAGACTTGAAGAGCAGCTCTGTGTAGCTCAAAAACTTGTCTCTCTCACCAACAGAAGTTGGTCCAATAAAAGATATTATCTCACCCACCTGTTCTCTCTAAGGTACAGTTAAGGTTGTTTGGATATCTTAACTATTTATTTCAATAGCTTAACACGACTGGATTTCTATTAAATGTAACCTTAACTCTGAATTTCCTGGATTTGTAGTGCTTGATTTAGGGATAATTACAAAATCCTTGTAAATTTTTACCCTTAATTTATTGGTATGGTGGTCCTCTTGACCTTTTTTTAAATTTCTGCTATGTATTTTAAGATGAAGTGACCCAAAGTAAGATACCATATTCCAGGTGAGGTAGTATTGTCTGGACTATTTTCTATCTCTTTCTTAATACAACCTATTATTATTCACTTGTTGGGCAGCTCACTGAGCTTTTTACCTTAACTCCTATATCTTTCTTCTCTGATAGGTTATCACTAGTTCAAATCCCATCAATGTGTAGGAGCAGTTTAAATGTTCCCTGCCAATGTGCACTACCTATATTTGACTACACTGAATTTCATCTCCCATGTTATTTGTTAAGTCCTTCTGGAGTTCCTCACTAGCCTCACAATTAAGGGGCTGATCCTGAAGACATTTATGGAGCCAAGTACAACATACTCCCATTTATCTGAAAACCTATTACCCAAACCTCCACATTATCCAAATCCATTCCTTGTCCCGCAGCACAAGAAACAAGCCCTCTGCAGCATGCATCTCATACTGGGGGACAAGGAAGGGCTCTGGATAACAACTTTGGATAATAAAGCAGAGACCTCCAGCCAGGACTGCAAGAAGAAGGAGGAAGAGAAGTCCCAGACTTAGGGGAGGCCACCCTAATGCTGAATGGCTCCTGTAGCAGTGCAGGGAGTCCTCTACATCCCTGCTGTCATGGGAGTGAGTGAACGGGGCCATGAGAACAGAGCTGCAGAAATCTCTCTGCATAGCTGCAGGTCTGGGGTCACCCCCTCCCTGCAAGAAAAAGGTACAGGGAAGGCTCTGGTCCTGGTGGGGCAGAGCAGAGTCCTGGTGGGAGGTCACTGGCCCTGTGGCAGCACAGGGAGCTGACTGCAGCCCCACTGTAAAGGGAGTGAGAGAGTGGGGCCATGGCAAGAAGGCTGCAGAGACCTCCCTGCACTGCTGCAGAGGTGGTGACTCCTGATCCCTGCAGGTACAAAGGGCCCTGGTGGGGCAGAGCCGAGACCCCCAGTCAGAACTGCAAGAAGTATGAGCTCTTGGTTGTGGGTGGAGGCCCTCTGCTGCCGAATTGTTCCTGCCCTCTCAATTATCCAGACTCCCAATTATCTGAATAAAAGCAAATATCTGAATAAAAATATCCCTCATGCTATTTGGATAATCAAGAGTATACTTTAGTCCCACTGAATTCAAAAGAACTATTAATGTGTCTAAATCAGGGTGTTAGATAGTTAGCAGATTTAGCCCCCTCACTATTGCCTCCCCTCCAATCAGATTATTAATAAAATGTACTGCCCAGTCATAACACTGATCCCCAGTACAAATGGATGTTACTTTCTTTCTATCCAATGTTATTAATGCCATTTATTTAATTAGGTAGGTTAAAAGTAGCAGAGGTTTTCACCTTTCTCTGGAAGGGAAAGGAAAAGAGCAGCATTCTCATTATTAAAAGGACATGGTCAAGTTAAATATACTATGTATTTTAATATTCCTTATCTGTGTTAACACTTCAGGTTATTAAAACTGGAAGCGTTTAAAAATCTCATTTACCCATTAATATTTATACTGTTGGTTATTTTTTGTATTTCACTCTGTTTCGACTGAGAAACTAGGTTAAACAACTTAATTATTTACATAGTGCTCTCAATGTATCCAGTTCTCATCACCAGTGAACTATTGCAATGGCTGAGCTGGAAACACAGGCAGTTCATATTTAAATCCAAAGAAAACAGAATATTTGCATTCATTTTTTAATGAAAACATTTCTGTTACAGTCATCAGGTTTTGCGAGCTGGGCCAAGAGTGAGGCTGCAGCTCTGGGGAGTGGGGGTAAGGGGGCTGAGGCTTGGTCGCAGCTGGGGATGGGACCTGGAATGGAGCCAGGGCCAGGGGCCAAGGCTGAGGGCGGGGCCAGGTGCAGAGCCATGGCTGGACTGTAGTCTGGGGCTGTGGCTGGGCGCGGTGCCAGAGCTGGGAGCAGAGTAGACCTGAGTGGCACTCCCTCCCAACCCCCTGTGGGGGATGGCCTGGGCCCCGGTGCACCCACCTGCAAATGTTCTTCCGGCCCTCTTAGGGGAGCGCGCCTTACAGTTTGGGGACTTCTGACTTAGACCTTGTCTATATATAGAAGTTGAAGAGGTTTAACTAAAATTGGTTTCAAAACCAAATTAGGTCTTATCTAGGCGAGGCTTTTAAGGTGTCTTGTTGGAAAGTTTGACCTACGCTTCTTACTAGGTTTAACACTACCAGTTTAGCACACGCTAAATCAAGTATGCATTGTCTACACCAGACTTCTAAAATGTGTTAGTTAGAATACATACTAACGACCAATGCTCAGTTTTTGCCAGAGATTAGCCCCAGCCCTTCTAGGCTTGGCAGTCCATAGCCCTGGCACTCTGGGCTTGCTACAATCAGTTATGGATGTAAAACAATTGCTTGAGCCCTGGCACCTTTCAACAGAAATTAAACACTGCTAACAACATACTTATAACACCTACACTATACAAAGCTTTAGTTAATCTGGTAAATACTCCTGTTCGAATACTCTTCTATCGATTTACAAATGAAAGTTAAACCAACATAATCTAGGTTTAAATAAAATTAAGAGTCTGCTCAGGATCTTGCACGGATTTAAAAGCACACCTTTAAACTGGTGTGTTGTGTGTTGACTAGATTTTAGTCAGACAACACAGATGAATCAAAGGCTTGTTACAAGGATGTCTGAACAATACAGTATATTGAAGAGCAACAGGGTGCGAGCATATCCTTCCTGATATCCCTGAATAGCCACCAGGAGAATCTGCATTGTAATGACCTACTCTCTTCAGGGAGGGAGACAGGAACCTTAGAAGCCAGGGTTAAGTGATTTACAACGGCTTGTCATTGTGAAGTGTCTCAGTTGTCAGCGGGGTTGGTTTTTTAGCTTGGACTTCACATGAGGCAGACAAGCCAAAGGGATCGTCTGGCGCTAAGGTGCCCCGGCACCTTCTGCCGTCTGAGAACGGACACCCCTGCGCAGGCAGCTCTGTGGCGGCGGCGGCGGCGGCTGCTGAGGCGAACGTGGTGCTCCGAGGCTCGCTCCCGCGCTGCGTTAACACGGTGACAGAAGCAACGTACAACCGAAAGGAAAACACGTCAGACAGGCACAGGCCTCGCCTACCCTGGAAACAAACTTCCCCTCCAGTTTCCCGCCGTCGCTCGCCCAGGCTCAGCTCCATGGGCGAGAGCCCCCCAGCAAGGCGCCCACGGCTGCTGGCGTTGTAGCTACTGTGCCACCCAGCCCCGCTCTGCACAGGGGGACCCAGTGACCCCGCGCCCCGGCCTCTCCCTAGCCCCGCCCACGCTCCTGTCCACACGCACCCCGGCCTCCCTCTCGCCGGCTCCGCACCACCCGGTCCCGCAACGGGAGCCCCGCGGAGCGGCTTAGCTCCCCCTCGCCTGGACTCACCCTGCGCCGACTCCTCGGGAAGTTCTCCACCCCCACCAGAACCGCAGCGCCGCCGCCATGTTAGCACCTCCCAGACTACGGGCAGAGCGAGGGGTCAAACAGCGCAGTACGGCACGGGCTAGCGCACGAGCAACAACTGGCAGGCGCGCGCGCGGGCGGCCGGCCCGAGGCGAGGAGGATGGCCCCGGCCGTTTCTCCGTGGGAGGGCGCCCCGTCCCCGAAACAGCGGTGAGAGAGGCTGGGGCCTGGTGGGGCACCCCGATCGGAGCAGCAGCCTCCCCGCCGCCTCACCCCCCGCTCATTAGGACAAGATTGGAAGGGGGGCGGCACAGGAGTGCGGGGGAGCGAGAAATCCCATCTCCCTCGCGCCTCGGGGCCAAGCCGGGACCCAGCACGCGGGCTGACGGCGCGAGCACTGCTCCCCTCCCGCCACAGTGCCGCCCCCTCCCGGCCTGGGGGGTTCGCGAGGTCAAACTGCGCCTGCAGCCCCGACTCACTGCTATACAGTATAAATCTGCCACCTCTTTCTCTTTCAGGGAGCTTGCTACAGTCCGGCTAAGCACAGGGCCCAGTCCCCCTTTACTCTGCCCACTGACGCCTGGAGGCAAGTGCTGCCCTTCCTTCAAAGAGTAGAATGACATTTATTGGAAAGCTGCATAACAGTATACTACCTGAAGAGATGGGTGTAGCTCGAAAGCTTCTCTCGCACCCGCAGAGGTTGGTCCAGTAAAACCTATTACCTCACCCTATTGTCTCTGTCATACCCTGGGACCAATACTGCATACTGTAACTACCCCTATCCGTCTTGGCTCAGCAGTGGGATTCTGAGGGTGCAGGGACTGTTTTAGCTCATGGATGTATTTATTCCCCAAGGTTTAAAACATCACTGTCATGCTAATATTATGCAAGCAGCTGCCCCATTCAGCATCACCATGCAATGCAACTTGTGTATTCAAAGCGTACATACATAAATGTACAAGTGTAGAATTCAAGAAAACAAAGTTTGCGCAATCCGTGATCATATTGAGAGGTTGAGTGTCTTCAATCTAATAGAGGGGGGTATTCAACATGGAAATGAATTCTTTTAATAGTGATAAGGGTTGTTAGAAAACTGGGCCTTTTCGTATAATATAGCTGTAATTTTTAAGAGTTTTTATAAAATTTCATAACATCAGGGTGATGCTACAACCTGGATACAACTTCAAATAGAGAAAATGTGCTCTAGTCTAAATCAGTCTGCTGTCTGTGAGCATTACAGAAATAAATTTGCTTTCTAAAATCAAGAAAAAAAACCCTAAGTACAAGATGCAAATTAGAAATGCCCTATGCTGACACAAACATTCAAGCAATAAGCACCCAATATTTTAAATTCTCTATAAGGAAAGCTTTTAATGTATTCCTGCACATAAAATCTGAAGTATATTAATAAAATGTAGCAAAAGTTGTTTGGTCTGTAGCTTATTTGGGCTGGATATCACTAGTTACAAAACAGTATATCAAGTTTTGAGCAAAGGAATATTGTTTTAAAAGTTCTGTATAGCTTATATAACCATGATTTCTCAATTCCATAAGGAATTTATGCAGTGGAGAGAAAGTGCATGGACCTTTAATATTTGGAGAGTGTGGGCAATAACTACAGCCTTTGAACAGAAAGCTGGTGTTTGAGTTTGTACTGAAAAAGGTGACTCAACAGTGGGAATGTGTAGCAGAAAGACTAGACTATGGTAACCTTTCCCACTATTAGTTAAAACTGGCAGAGTAGTTAAAAGATAGTTCTCTATTGAGAGAAGTCTCAAGAGAAAGGAACTCCTTATCCCTATTTTTGGCTCAGCTCCAGGAATACCCTTGAAATTTTTGGAGAAGACAGAAACTGGTTATTGCGCAAGTGACTGAAATCTCTTTAAAAATTAATAGTTCTTCAAGGAACCCGTCTCTTGCAACCTCTCCCTCTGGTATGTTAGTCTGCTAGTGTATCATTCACAAGTAAAACAAACAGAAAAACAGAACAGAAGAAAGAAAAAAGAAAAGGAGTAAAATTGACCAGACTATTTACTTTGGAGTGATTTGAACTCCAAAACTTAAAACAAGTTGTTTACTAGGCCCCTATAATAAAGAGCTATTCTGCTGATTCATGCAGATAACACCCAGGAGGGCTGTTTAAAGTTGGAACTGGAGATTTATTTTAAAAGGTTTAAGCCCCTCTTTCAAGTAGGGAGAAAAGTATGGAAAGTTTTTTGCAGGGAGCAACACTAAAAGCAGCCAAAGAACATTTGCTGCTCTTTATCAGTGAAGGAAAACCCAGTTACAGGTTAGCAGGGTGGGAACAGCATTTCCTTTCATATGGATTCTTAAATGACATCACTAGAAGTTGGTTTGTACTTCAGCTATGTATTATGCTTGGACAAGGCAGTATGAGCAGCTCTCATAATTTTGCCTTCTAAACTTCAAAAAACGCCAACAATGTATCCAGTGCTTACAGTTTATTCCCTTTCAGTGGGTTATGGGAGCCTATTTCCAAGTGGGTATGAGAAAGGAGATGTACACTCAAAACATTTTCTATGCACCTTTTAGCTTGAGAATTGCTAAAATTCCACAGAAAAATACACTCTTAAGTGGAGTCCATTGTATTAACTGAGACAAGACTCGTTACATTTTTCCTGAAATGGTGTTGGAATCCTGCATTTTCAATCTTCTGGGTCTACATTCTGCTTTCTTCACTGCCATTCTCTCTCTTCTGCACCATTAGCTGCAGTAGAAAACATCTCAGAAAGTGCCTCTGTGATTGATAATGGCTGAGAGGAAACACCTATTTTAGGTGCTGCAAGGTTGTGCTCTGTAAAAGGGGCAGAGTGGTGGAGGAAAGCCCACTGTGTTCCGATCTACTGTGAGGAAGAGATTGGAAGGGAGAAACCAAAGGGAGGCATGTAGCAGACAGGAAAGAAGTGACTTATGTTTGTTTCTGTTAACTATGAAGCAAAATTATAAAAAAAAATAGAGGTACCAAATTTTGCATTTTAGTTACTATTTCTTACTTTATAAAATGTAAACTCAATACTCCTCTTCAAAGTGTTTTATAAGTAATCATAATTTTATGTGGTAATGTATTCTAATGACAATATAAATGGCTTGCAAGAAAAGACAACA
This sequence comes from Lepidochelys olivacea, assembly GCF_965140295.1. Taxonomy (NCBI): domain Eukaryota; kingdom Metazoa; phylum Chordata; order Testudines; family Cheloniidae; genus Lepidochelys; species Lepidochelys olivacea. Next base: position 304,106,374 of record NC_140411.1, read on the forward strand.
GTTCCACCGAAACAAAACACTTTACAAAAGGCTTTTATTATTTTTTTTAATACATGTGCTTTGTTCACAAAAGTAGTGAAATAAAGACAACATAAATGGAAACAAATATTTTGTGGTATGCCTGCTCCCCTCTCCCTGACACCTGGAGTATGGGGATCTTCTTTCACCATATCATGTACAATCATAATTTTGCAGAGTTTCAAAACCTAGCGACATTCTTCTTCAACCTCCAACACTATTTCTAGAAGACCATGACATCTCTCTCTTGTCTTGGGAGGCCTTAGTAGCAAAAAGCCACTTTTCCTCACGCCAGCCCAAACCCTCCATTTCTGGAAAACATTTAAGGTATTGAGCTTGGGCAGCAAAAAGAACCACAGCTTCTATAATAATCTGGGGTCCCTGATTGACAACCATAACGTTACCAAGCTGTCAGGTAGGCTGAATTCAAACATTCAATGTTTAAAACTATTTCTGTTGAGTATACCTTGGTCTGAATTCCAAGCCATCCCCATCTGAATGAATGGTAAATGGAGTGTAATTTACATTAACCAGTACAAATACATTTATGCTAGGTGGTAATAAATTTTGTATAGTTTTTTTGTGTTTCTTAAAAGGAGTACCAATTAAAATAGCTCATGCACACTTTGGAGTATAAGCAGAATCAGTAATTTCTGTAAACAACTGAGAATTTATAGCACCAACATTTAGCTTTAACATAACCACTGACTCCAGCAGTGCTCAACTGAGAAGAATGCAGTCTTGATTCCAAGCATCTTAGTTTAGCAAAAGTGAATTTTTAAGCATTACATGTGAACATCAAGTTGTATTTAACTTAATTCAAAATACATGGTGGATTTCATTTAGATTAGGGGCCTTCTGTTAAATTTTTAATATTCTCTTAATTTACCATGAGTTCTAATTTAACACTTCCATCTAGTTTTAAGATGTTTACATTTTTAAATATAATTCTTGTTTTGTTTATAAACTGTGCCATTCATAGTTAACTACAGCAATCAAGTTTGGATGATAGGGAATTCTTTTAATCTGTGATGTGCAAGATGTACAAAAAGCTTATGTTGAAGAATAAAGCAACTTAATACAGTTCGTGAAATTTTTAGTGTAAGTAGGACCAATTGCCAAGAAGATACAGAATACAAAGAAAAAGCAATCAAGAAGCTGGAAATTGTGAAACTTCAGTGCAAAACTTCCATGGAAGTGTTTTAAAAACAAAACTAAAAATAATAAACACCTAAAAATTCACACTAAAAATGGCAATTGGTAATTTCTGACTGATGAATAAGAGATTAATTTTATATGGCCTAAAGATATTTTTTATCATTTGTGAAACTACATTTATAACACTGGATAAAAATTTTCAAGCCTACTCTAAAGTTAAAGTCTTAAAACCCACACTTCAGAACCTAATTCAAGCTACTTCTAGTTAGGTAGAAGGATTTAAGACTAACTTCAGGTACCCAGGTTTGATATTTTTGGCAATTCTTTTTAAATGGAGAGCAAAAGTATTTTAAAAAACCCACAAAAAATAACCATTACATCAGTACAGAAATTTGTCTGCAGAAGGATGTAGGTTTACTATACACATTTAAACAAAAAAGTTGAGAATGTGTACCGAGCAGATTTTGTCTGTGTCAAATTGCAGAGCAATTCTTAGAAAGTCACGAGAAGAGTGTCCAGCCAAATGCCTTATCTAGAATGGGGCCCAAATCTTGCAGACACTTAAGGATGCGCTTAACTTCACATTTGAGAGAGTGGTCAGTGAGGTTACTCACTTAAATGTATGTACATCCTTAAATATGTGTAGAATTGGGTCCTAGTATTTATAAAATTGGCCTACTGGAGTTACTGTGTGGAAATTCTGAAATTATAAAAGAATACTTATTAGCATTTTTTCCCCACCCATAAGTATTTTGCTCTAAAACTGTGCAAAATATAATTTCAGGAGAATACAGAAAACTATCCAATGTGGGCAATACTGATATGTTAGTGCTACTATAATCATAAAATCGCAAACACTTTCCAGCTTTGAAGTAAAAAAAGGTATCTAAACCTATCGTACTATAGCATTTGTCAGGGCTTGTCTCTCAAACACACATCTAACTTCTGTTATGCCAGTGAGGTTTTACATGTGTACACAGATGGGAGAGTATGCCCCAGTACAGTATTTTGGCATTACCTCAATTAACTGAAATAGAAAGATCAACAAGATCTTTAAGTAAAACCAAATGTGCAAGTATTAAAGTTTCTTCAGCCCAAGCTTAGCCAGAATGAAACCACTTTCAGCAACACAGAACAAACTTTGTTCAATAAAAAAAAATGGACAAGTTTAACCACCAAACAGCTTACTCCAAACTTATTTGCACATTTACTGTCAAAGTGCAAATTACTTCTCAGAAATCCACCAACTCCAGTGTCATAAACCCAACCGTATTAAGAATTAAAAATATCGAAACAAGACATTTAGCAAAATTAAGTAGAATTCACACTTCACAGCACTGAAGAAAAGAATGGTACCTTTCTGAAAAGTCCTAAAGAAAGTAACAGCAATTTATGCTATGACGTGAGTCATTCTGCATAAAATGTGTATTCTTCACTTTTTGTACAAGAATAAATTTTAAAATTCAAAAGTAGAAAAAAATAGCAAACTCTGTAAACCTTTGCATTTTCTTTATGCAAACCATTTTTTATGTAACAAGCCCATGTTAGTATAGCAAAATTTGTTAAGCAATAAAGAAGTTTGGACTTAAAGGGCATTTTAACTGTTACATTAACTTGAAAGTAATATAGGATCTTCTAGCTCATAGAAAGGGACTGAGCTAGCCTGGCTTTCTCCAGAGTCTGAGTCATAAGGGGCATCAGGAAGCTCCATGAAGCTGTAAGCTAGCTGTTCATCTTCAATATCTGATCGGACATAGCAGGAAGTGCTGGAATATTCCTCATCTTCTACACTGTTGAAATCCTGTGGAATATACAGCATCCCTGGGTAGTTCCTACTAACTAAGTCACTTTTAGTTTTCAGGGAGATTTTCCTAAATGCCATCAGGTGCATGTGAGAAAACTTTGAATACTTGAAACGTTTAAAGCCCAGGGATTCTATGGCAATTTTCCAGCTTTTCATCATCATAGCATGGCGATTCTGGTGGGAGGAGTCAGGAGTGATTATAAGCAACAAGCCATTCAGCACCAGAAGTTCATGGGCCTTCTTGCAGCATATCCATCGTTGATAAGGTGATGGAAAGTAAGAAAGGAGAAGTGAGAAAACCACAACATGGAAGAGTTCTCCAGGTAGAGAATCAATGGGATTTTTCAGCTGTTTAAGAAAGGCATCTATAGCATCTTGTGCAAGCTGGAGAGGTTGCTGAATTTGAAGGTTTAAAAAGTCACATTTGTATACACTCTGGTGAGAGAAAATATTAAAATAGATTAAAATTATGCTCAGTAACAAACATTATGCAAACACATGTGATGATTATGAAAAGGCCCCTAGGTATTAAGAAGCCTTTTAATGTCTCTTGCTACTAAATTGTGCTGTAGAATCTAAAGCTACAAAAAAAAGTAAGCGTGCCAGCTATCATAGTTTCACAGAAAGCCTTCAAAATGTGAATCAATGCATTGACACCCAATAGCTCAGAAATGTGAGCTACTCATTTTAATCTCAATTGATGTCATCTCTAAAAGTTGCAGATTAAAGTGTTGCTGCTGATAATTTTGGTAGAAACATTCATCTAATGTGCTCATTCCACATTGTCTTCTTGCATCTCCAAATGTTCAAATCCACAAATGTCTCATACTCAGTTGCCAAAATCCTCTCTTTCTCCCAATGTAGCTGCACACTGTCAATGCAAAAATTGTGGCATATTAAGAAAATGTGGGACACACCTCAACACTCACGGCTCACTTTTCAATGGTAAACACTATGTAAAAGTTACTAAAGTGTGAAATAGAGAGACCATATTGTTATAAAGCTACTTGTCACTGTTTACATTAAGACTTTTCCTCTTCTGATTTTCTGTGTGTCTGTCTAGAATAATTTCTTCCTCAGAGAATGTATATAAAGTTGTAAAATGTCATCATGCTCCAGGAATCTTTCAGCTGCTTTTCACAGGCTTGCACTGTGGCATGAAGTTAACAGAGAATATATAGTAACTGGAATTAAAATCTCAGCTTCTGCCAAGGTAGCCACATTACAGGATCTGTGGTATCACTCTACTACAGTATATTTAGAATAGGATGCAACTGTGGTAACTGCATGGTATTTGTTGTTAAGAGTTAAAATAACCCCTTTGTGATTTTCAGTGTATTTACATCTGAAAATTGTACATACTTCAAGTAACATACGATCACTAGCAAAAAATTAGCAATTTATATTTTTGAAAATAGCGCTTTAGTCAGATTTGCTGATGCCTGTTAGTTTCAGATGCTGAAAAGACAGACTCAGTAAAAACCAACAGGGAAAAAGAGAAAAATTTTAAAACAATTTCAGGACTTGTTACTTAAGAGTGCTTTATCAAACTGGATTTAAGAAAAAAAAAAGTTAACCAGTAACCACTGTAGTTTTCCTTATGCTGCTTGCCAGACTTGTGCATGTAATATGATTTTCCACATTGGCTGCTGTTGTGCTTCTGAATGAGAAGTTCTGAATATACTGTGCTTTTTATATGTTGGACAGAAATGAGGAGAGAAAGCAAAAAGCTTCTTCCACCTCTTCCTCCCACGCCTCCTAATGCAGACAACCAGCGCAAGGCTTAAATTTACTGAATGGTTCATAGGCCTTGTCCTGGATTTCTTCACAGGGGTGGGTTTTACTCAGCAAGAATAGCAAGGCCACCTGTATATTAGGTTTCCTCTTTCTGCCTTAAGGGTTTGTCTATACTGGATTAATTTTCATGTATAAAGTAAAGTGTGAATTTAAAGCAGATTAGCCTTTCCTGTTTAATGCCATATGTGAATTCTCCTACTCCAGAATGAGAGCATTCATACACGGGAGTTAATCAGAAATAACTATTTTGGAATAACTCCCTCATGCAGACAACCCCTTAGGAGTCTGATATAACCAGCCAGGGCAAATTTAACTTTGCAGTACTTTGGTGGGACGGGTTTGGCAAGCTAAAAATGATTGTTGAGCTGCCAGTATGATCTCAGTGAAAAAATCTCCCTCACAAAAGAAGAGTAACACAAGAACATCTTGGGCAACAGTTTTTCCCCAAACAAGGGATATAGAGTCAGCTCCCAGAGCATCCAACTAGGTGTTGTATTGTACCTCTAGGTTCTTCCTGCAATTTTACTACAATCCAGGGAACAAAAATGCATTTTCCTATCTTGTGATTTCTTCCTCACCGCCATGCTCTGTTTTGTCTTGAGACATAAAACTAACAGAACGGGAGAACTTCAATTTACCACCTACAACTGACCTCTTTTTCCCCACCAAGCACATTTTCTGCCATCTGACAGATTCACAAAAAGATTTTGCCTTTAAAAAACTTGATCCAAAAAAGAAAGAAAATGGATTAACAAGAAGCTTTACTTGATCTTTTGACTTTTAACTGCACTCTTCACCTTTCCTTGCCCGTTTTGTTTTTTCATTTGGTATTGTACAGAAAGAAAAGTCAAGTCCTCAGGGATAGGAGAAACTGAACTCTTATTACTATTAATGTTATAGTAATACAAAAGTAATAAATACAGCAACAAAACTCTAACATCCTAAAAACCCTAATTCTCAGAATACGGCATCCACATTTAAGATTTTGCAATTTACAAACTTGACCTTTAACTCCTGCTTTGTTTGCTGTGTCTCCGCTAGTTTCTACTCCACGACAGAGTTTACTCTTCACCCCATTACTAGTTTCCATAGTAGCCTCTTTACACCTTTTATGGGTCAAATAATGAAGGTCATGTAAGTACTTAAACATCTCCACTTCTTATTGCCTGACATGGATTAAGATCCATGAGTTACATTAGTAGCATCTTAAAGTTTATAAGTCATCTAGGCATTCTTTCAAGAATAGTTATTCATTGCTATCTGATCTCACATTCTTCTACGCAATTACAAAGAACCTTACTTGAACTATGAGCTTATTGAAAATGCATGATTATTTTCAGACTGTGTAATTAGTTTTGCTAAGTATGTCTGGAAATTTACATTTCTTTATATACTAGCGGATACTAGTGTTAAATTGTACAGAAAAATATATCTAGGACTTGCACAGACAAATTTTTCTATGATAACCTTAATTAGTTTTAAAAATGGGGGAAAAAAACCAACAGTAAGGGTTCATGGACCAAGGGCTAGATCCACAAAGAGATTTAGATATTGTATGGGGGCAGAGAGATGAAATGACTCTGTGGCCTAGTGGTTAGAACACTCACCTGGGAGGTGAGAGCCCCAGGTTCAATCAACTTCACCAAATGAGGCAGGGGTGGGCGGGAACTTAACTGAATTCAGGTCTTCCACATCCACGGAGAGCGCTCAAACTACTGGGCTAAAAGTTAGAGCTCATCTATAAAGAGATTTAGTGCATGCCAATCCACAGTGTAAGGGCTTGTCTATATCTGCAGCTGCACAGATGCAGCAGTGCCACTGCAGTGTGTGCGAGAGGAGGTAGCTATATCGGAGGGAGAAGCTCTCCTGCCAACATAGCACTGTCCACACCAGCACTTACATCATGCAGGAGGGTGATTTATTCACAGCACTGAGTGACATAAATTATGCCAACATAAGCTGTAGTGTAGACATAAGCTTAGTCTACAGCGTAGTAGCTTGCTGCACATTGTTGTTATGTGGATGCTGCTGCAGCACACTAAAGTTCCTTAGTGCAATCTGACCTACTGCTGTAACAGACATCAGCGTTTACCAGCAACAGGTAAAAGCACACTACAGAACTTTTAGCATACAGCAACAGGGTCCACACAGTGACTGAGTGTGTGGCAGGTTAGCGCACTGTAGAATTAAACCCTGTCTTACCAAGCACCAAGTCTCTGTGTGGGCAAGTCCTTATGAGTGAGGCATACCTGTCACTTCTCCCTCACAAGCCGTGTTATGTGAGGGTTAGGAGTGCTCGGAGCACACCAATCGGATTGGGTCCTACAGGCAAGATAGACAGGGAATGCCTAGTTAGAGGATCCTGCTGGGGCTTAGGCATGAGATAGGCACCCAGACACCTAGACTGAGGCAGTTATGCACATACTCACTGGAATAACGTAGCTTAAGCACCTACAGTTGAGCAGCAGCTGAGCTGAGCATCTCAGTAGTGTTTAAATGTTGACTTAGGCACAAATCCTTTTAGGGATCCAGCATCGAGTCTGGTGATCACATCAATATGCAGTGCATGCACGGCCTAACCACTGCTATACAGCAGCAAACAATAAGCCTTCACACAAAGCAGCAGCAAACAACGGAATGTACATCTTTGCTGAAGGACAGCATTATCCTCAAGCTGTTAATATTACTGAATCCACATCTATCCTATATATTCCTGACTTAACACCCACTGTGAACTACTGTCTGGATTAGTATCAAAGAATATGAAGGCTGAAATATTACTGTGTTTAAATATGACAACTCCCTCGGTTTTCAATCAAATTTGGTCATACTACTGATTTGACTAGCACTACTCTCAGTGGCTGCTTTTACATTTTTACTTTGTCTTCACAAAGATTAGTTGTAATATTTATTAGCTTCTAATTACATTTCTAAAATAAAAGATATGAAATTGCTCATTCACTTCAGGATTCTTGGAGTCAGTGGATGTGGTTAAAGATTTAAAATAAAAATCTATGCCTTTCTGTATCTTCTCATCTCCCTCCCACTCTCTTGTGACTCACTCTTGTTGAAGGCACTGTTATTCTGTTAGAGTCTGGTTAATCCTCACTAACATAAGTAAGGCCAAAACGGGGAGACAAAAGCAGTACATAATGATAACAGCAAGTTAAAAACATTTCAGGACTTTTCCAAAACACAGAGGTTGCACTGGTTTAATTAAGGATATTGTGTGTTGCACAGATTTAATTAAGCCTGTGCAATTTTGTGTGGGGCCACAAATGTTAACTTCAGCCATAAATTCTGTGGTGTTTGTTGCATCCAGCCAACAGCTCTGATTATAGTATATTTACCATATTATAAATTGGATAAAAAGTAATTTGTCTTCTCTTTCCTGTTCTTAGCTAATGAAAAATGAAACAACCTTTAAAAATATACTGCATGTCTATGGGATTTGCCAGGTTTTTTTCTTGTTTAAAACTAAAGATTCATGTTATAGAGGCTTGACCAATGTGATAATATTGATAAACTTAGATTGTTTCAACAAACTTGAGATATTTCCTTCCTCAATCCCCCCGTCCTCCAGAAGCCAAACAGAATACCTGCTTTTAAAAACAGACCCATATTCCCTTAAGTCTTACACTTTAGAAAGTACCCCTAAAATACATAATTCAAACTAAAAATAAATTCAGTAAACATTACATACCTCAACAGCTGGGACAATGTCTATACCGACAGTCAAGAATTCTTCAAACTTCAGAAATGGATTAAAGCAGCTGCCAACATCAAGTAATCTAATTTTTCCTGAGGGGGGCAGCAACCTAAGAAAGTAGAAATTCAGTTTTATCAAATGCTATTTGTTAAAAGGTATATTTGGAATTAGACAATTGGAGCAAAAGACGGTTATGTAGAACATTAAGTGCCGACTAAATAGAGGGGAAAATTATTTATTATTTGTACTCTGAAGTTGCCTAGAAGCAGCCCATTGTGCTAAGAAGATGGTCCATGCCCTGAAGACGGTACAACCGAACCATAAGGCTGAACACAATGGAGAGACCAGGTAGAGAGCACAAGGCAACAATTCTGATCAGCATGATAAATACTGAGTTTTGTGTCTGATGCTTTACCCTTGGTGATATGAATCAATTTATTTTTCAAACATACGTTCTCCTGAGGGCACTGACTGAACCAGAATTACCAAAATGAAAAGGCTGAGGATGATATTACACCAACATGTTACAATAACTAAAAAGAGATTTAGGAATGCTGTGTATGTTTTGAATAACCTGGTTTTTGTTAGTCTGATTTCTGTAGTAGTTGCACTAGTTTCATACTATGGTTAAAATACAACAAACAAACAGACTATAAATAAAATCTCTAGTAAATACATAAAGGTTTAAATATTATTTCACATGAAGCATTTTTGTCCTCTTTGTAAAGAACCATGCACACATGACACTAATAATTTTACACACACAAACTAGAAGTAGTGAGGTTAAAGAAAAAAATGTATACAGTGTTTCACAAAAAAGTGTCCTCACAGTGAGATTTATTATTTGTGTTGTCTCAATGTCTACAGGCAGAAATCAGGCCACTGTAAATGTCCAATGTTAGCTTCACTGTCAATGCTGTATATATAGCAAAATGACAACAGTACTCTTAATTGCAGAATTTAAGTTTTTATTTCACATAATTTGGATAATTATTGGAATACACTGCTGTTTTATCAGAAATATATAGCATTAGAATAATAGAATATCAGGGTTGGAAGGGACCTCAGGAGATCATCTAGTCCACCCCTCTTCAATCCCCAATTTTTGCCCCAGATCCCTAAATGGCCCCCTCAAGGATTGAACTCACAACCCTGGATTTAGCAGTCCAATGCTCAAACCCCTGAGCTATCCCTCCCCCCAATAAGTCTAATAATTTTAGATTTACATTTAAAACTATTTTTGCTATGTACATTACAACCTAGTTAAACTATTCAGATGTATCTTTGTATGACAGCCCTTCAGATTACAGAATCTGCCAATGTGTGTATCATCCTTACACAATTCAAGGGTTTTTTTAAAGTTAATTTAATGTTTAGAAAGGACTTAAATTTGTAACCTGCATCCAAGGAAAAATAGCAAACAGGTGATAAAGTTACTAAAGTTAGTACCTGACTGTAATCCAAAATCTTATTCTAAACTAGAGATGAACATTTTTACTATTGACTAGAGTTGCTCACAATATTTTGAAGAGAAAGTTAACACAGTTAGTACTAATTACCCTGATCACTGACGGGGGTGGGCTTTTTGTCACACCTATTGTTTTAAAATGTTAGATAGTAAACCTTTGGGGGACTGGACCATGTGTTTCATATCTCCATACTTCAGTCCCAGTCTGAACCTGCAATATAAAAAAGGAATTAATTTACGTACTTGTAATTTCTGAAGCATCAGCCCAGGTGTCATACCTTCATCACTGTGCAGGTGTCCATTATTTTTAAATGATTTTGGCTTTGGCACTCTTTCGGATGGTATGATAAGAAGGACTTTTAGAGGTATAAAGAAAGCAGAGTAGCTGCATCTACAAATTAGATAGTTAGAGAAACACCTCACTCTTAATGATTCCACAGTCTCTGACAAATTTGTAGTTAAGAAAAATGAGTTTAGTGTGATCAAACAATTATGCAAGGGCTAAAAAGACAACTGGCCTCACAGCTTGAGGTAGAGGGGGAAAAAAAAATCATCCTTTTCGCAGAGAGCTCTTGCAGGGAAAAAATATCAGAATTTTAAGAGACATGCAGTGCTTTCACTTCCTTCCACATCAAAAGAAAACAACATTTTGAAATACATTAAGGAGGACAAAAGAAGAAGTTACTCACCACAATGGTTCTTCAAGATGTGTCCCCCTATGGGTGCTCCACTGTAGGCGTGTACATGGCCCTGGACCACTGATTGGAGAACTTCAACAGCAGTACGTCCGGCCTGCCACGAGGCCGGCCAGCGTCCACAGGCACCCTCCTCAGTTCCCTCTCTACCGCAAAATCAACTAGTGGAACTCCAAAGTAGAGGCGAGGACAGTGGGTCGTGGAGCTCGCATAGGGACACATCTCTAAAAACCATTACTGCTGAACAAACTGAACAACAACTTCTTATTAGCCCTGGTCTACTCTATGGGGCTAAGCGTAGGTCGAATTTAGCCACGTTAGGTCGATTTTAAAATAAATGCGTCTACAGACACAACCAACCCTGTTCAGTCAACCTAAAGGACTCTTAAAATAGACTTCTGTACTCCTCCCCGGCAAGGGGAGTAGTGCTAAAATAGACTCCTGGGTCAAATTTCGGGTAGTGCAGACACAATTCAACAGCATTGGCCTCCAGGAGCTAACTCAGTGTGCTCCAATGTGACCACTATGGACAACGCTTTGAACTTCGATGCACTAGCCAGGTACACAGGAAAAGCCCTGGGAAATTTTTGAATTTCATTTCCTGTTTGGTCAGTGTGGTGAGCTCAGCAGCTCAAGCGACCATGCAGTCCCCCCAGAATTGCAAACGAGCACCAGCACGGATCCAAAGGGAGACACTGGATCTGGTTGCTGTATGGGGAGAAGAAATCTGTGCAGGCCCAACTCTGATCAAAAAGAAGAAATGCTAATATATGTGCCAAAATCGCACAGGGCATGGTGGAGAGAGGCTACAACAGGGACACACAGCAGTGCTGCGTGAAAGTTAAGGAGCTCAGGCAAGCCTACCAAAAGACAAAGGAGGCAAATGGTAGCTCCAGGTCAGAGCCCCATACATGCCACTTCTATGATCAGCTGCATGGCATTCTTGGAGGGGACCCTACCACTACCCCACCACTGTCCTTGGACACCTGCAAGGGGGGAGTCTCATGCAACAGGAAGGAGGATTTTGTGGATGAGGAAGGAGGAGGAGGAGGAGGAGAATGAGAATGCACAGCAGGCAAGCGGTAAATCCGTTCTCCCTGGCAGCCAGGATCTTTTCATCACCCTGGAGCCAATATCCTCCCAAGGCGGGATCCCTGATCCTCAAGTCAGAGAAGACACCTCTGGTGAGTGCACATTTGTAACTAGAGTACAGGGTTTAAAAGCAATAGTGTTTAATGTTTGATTTGCTCTGAAGAATTGGGATGCATTCGCGGCCAGTACAGCTACTGGAAAAGTCTGTTAACATGTTTGGGGACGGAGCGGGAATCCTCCAGGGACATCTCCCTGAAGCTCTCCTGGAGGTACTCTGAAAGCCTTTCCAGAAGGTTTCTGGGGAGGGCTGCCTTATTTCGTCCTCCACAGTAGGACACTTTACCACGCCAAGCCAGTAACAAGTAGTTTGGAATCATTGCAGCACAAAGCATGGCAGCAAATGGTCCTGGGTTTTGGTCGCATTCAAGCAACATTTGGTCTATATCTTTCTGTGTTAGCCTCAGGAGAGTGACATCATTCACAGTCACCTGGGTGAAATAGGGGAATTTTTGTAAGGGAACAGTAAAAGGACCCCGTTCATGCTGGGCTGTTTGCGCTTGTCTAAAAAGGATCATTCCCGAGAACTGCCACGTGGTGCGGGGAGGGGTGAAGGGATCATCCCAGAGAATAGCCATGCGGTGGGGTGAGGGGAGGTGCGCGCTGCACATCCACCCGAAAACCACAGTCCCTCCTTTTAAATGTGAAACCCAACTAGCATTGCTTGCTACAGGAAAGGAGGGCTTTGCAGTTTGAAACCATTCCCACATTCCTCCCCGTGGAAGGAAAAGGCCTAGGTAGGGAGCGTCGAATCGTGGAAGTCAACGAATGGCTACGCAGATGGTGTCGGAGAGAAGGCTTTGGTTTCTTTGACCATGGGATGGTGTTCCATGAAGGAGGAGTGCTGGGTAGAGACGGGCTCCATCTTACGAAGAGAGGGAAGAGCATCTTTGCCAGCAGGCTGGCTAACCTAGTGAGGAGGGCTTTAAACTAGGTTCACCGGGGGAAGGAGACCAAAGCCCTGAGGTAAGTGGGAAAGCGGGATACCGGGAGGAAGCACAGGCAGGAATGTCTGTGAGGGGAGGGCTCCTGCCTCATACTGGCAATGAGGGGCGATCAACAGGTTATCTCAAGTGCTTATATACAAATGCACAAAGCCTTGGAAACAAGCAGGGAGAACTGGAGGTCCTGGTGATGTCAAGGAACTATGACGTGATCGGAATAACAGAGACTTGGTGGGATAACTCATATGACTGGAGTACTGTCATGGATGGTTATAAACTGTTCAGGAAGGACAGGCAGGGCAGAAAAGGTGGGGGAGTAGCACTGTATGTAAGGGAGCAGTATGACTGCTCAGAGCTCCGGTACGAAACTGCAGAAAAACCTGAGTGTCTCTGGATTAAGTTTAGAAGTGTGTGCAACAAGAGTGATGTAGTGGTGGGAGTCTGCTATAGACCACCGGACCAGGGGGATGAGGTGGATGAGGCTTTCTTCCGGCAGCTCACGGAAGCTACTAGATCGCATGCCCTGATTCTCATGGGTGACTTTAATTTTCCTGATATCTGCTGGGAGAGCAATACAGCGGTGCATAGACAATCCAGGAAGTTTTTGGAAAGCGTAGGGGACAATTTCCTGGCGCAAGTGCTAGAGGAGCCAACTAGGGGGGGTGCTTTTCTTGACCTGCTGCTCACAAACCGGGTAGAATTAGTGGGGGAAGCAAAAGTGGATGGGAATCTGGGAGGCAGTGACCATGAGTTGGTTGAGTTCAGGATCCTGACGCAGGGAACAAAGGTAAGCAGCAGGATACGGACCCTGGACTTCAGGAAAGCAGACTTCGACTCCCTCAGGGAACGGATGGCCAGGATCCCCTGGGGGACTAACTTGAAGGGGAAAGGAGTCCAGGAGAGCTGGCTGTATTTCAAGGAATCCCTGTTGAGGTTACAGGGACAAACCATCCCGATGAGTCGAAAGAATAGTAAATATGGCAGGCGACCAACTTGGCTTAATGGTGAAATCCTAGCGGATCTTAAACATAAAAAAGAAGCTTACAAGAAGTGGAAGGTTGGACATATGACCAGGGAAGAGTATAAAAATATTGCTCGGGCATGTAGGAATGTTATCAGGAGGGCCAAATCGCACCTGGAGCTGCAGCTAGCCAGAGATGTCAAGAGTAACAAGAAGGGTTTCTTCAGGTATGTTGGCAACAAGAAGAAAGCCAAGGAATGTGTGGGCCCCTTACTGAATGAGGGAGGCAACCTAGTGACAGAGGATGTGGAAAAAGCTAATGTACTCAATGCTTTTTTTGCCTCTGTTTTCACTAACAAGGTCAGCTCCCAGACTGCTGCGCTGGGCATCACAAAATGCGGAAGAGATGGCCAGCCCTCTGTGGAGATAGAGGCGGTTAGGGACTATTTAGAAAAGCTGGACGTGCACAAGTCCATGGGGCCGGACGAGTTGCATCCGAGAGTGCTGAAGGAATTGGTGGCTGTGATTGCAGAGCCACTGGCCATTATCTTTGAAAACTCGTGGCGAACCGGGGAAGTCCCGGATGACTGGAAAAAGGCTAATGTAGTGCCAATCTTTAAAAAAGGGAAGAAGGAAGATCCTGGGAACTACAGGCCAGTCAGCCTCACCTCAGTCCCTGGAAAAATCATGGAGCAGGTCCTCAAAGAATCAATCCTGAAGCACTTGCATGAGAGGAAAGTGATCAGGAACAGCCAGCATGGATTCACCAAGGGAAGGTCATGCCTGACTAATCTAATCGCCTTTTATGATGAGATTACTGGTTCTGTGGATGAAGGGAAAGCAGTGGATGTATTGTTTCTTGACTTTAGCAAAGCTTTTGACACGGTCTCCCATAGTATTCTTGTCAGCAAGTTAAGGAAGTATGGGCTGGATGAATGCACTATAAGGTGGGTAGAAAGCTGGCTAAATTGTCGGGCTCAACGGGTAGTGATCAATGGCTCCATGTCTAGTTGGCAGCCGGTATCAAGTGGAGTGCCCCAAGGGTCGGTCCTGGGGCCGGTTTTATTCAATATCTTCATAAATGATCTGGAGGATGGTGTGGATTGCACTCTCAGCAAATTTGCGTATGATACTAAACTGGGAGGAGTGGTAGATACGCTGGAGGGGAGGGATAGGATACAGAAGGACCTAGACCAATTGGAAGATTGGGCCAAAAGGAATCTGATGAGGTTCAATAAGGATAAGTGCAGGGTCCTGCACTTAGGACGGAAGAACCCAATGCACAGCTACAGACTAGGGACCGAATGGCTAGGCAGCAGTTCTGCAGAAAAGGACCTAGGGGTGACAGTGGACGAGAAGCTGGATATGAGTCAGCAGTGTGCCCTTGTTGCCAAGAAGGCCAATGGCATTTTGGGATGTATAAGTAGGGGCATAGCGAGCAGATCGAGGGATGTGATCGTTCCCCTCTATTCGACATTGGTGAGGCCTCATCTGGAGTACTGTGTCCAGTTTTGGGCCCCACACTTCAAGAAGGATGTGGATAAATTGGAGAGAGTCCAGCGAAGGGCAACAAAAATGATTAGGGGACTGGAACACATGAGTTATGAGGAGAGGCTGAGGGAGCTGGGATTGTTTAGCCTGCAGAAGAGAAGAATGAGGGGGGATTTGATAGCTGCTTTCAACTACCTGAAAGGGGGTTCCAAAGAGGATGGCTCTAGACTGTTCTCAATGGTAGCAGATGACAGAACGAGGAGTAATGGTCTCAAGTTGCAGTGGGGGAGGTTTAGATTGGATATTAAGAAAAACTTTTTCACTAAGAGGGTGGTGAAACACTGGAATGCGTTACCTAGGGAGGTGGTAGAATCTCCTTCCTTAGAGGTTTTTAAGGTCAGGCTTGACAAAGCCCTGGCTGGGATGATTTAACTGGGAATTGGTCCTGCTTTGAGCAGGGGGTTGGACTAGATGACCTTCTGGGGTCCCTTTCAACCCTGATATTCTATGATTCTATGTTATGAAGGTGTAAGATGACAAGCCCGTGTACCCTTTGGCTTATCATGGCTGCCTGGAAACCGAATTCTGCTGCCCAGCCATATGTGATGTGTCATCATACTGGCAGGCACTCAATATAAAAGGCAAAATGCGACTTTGTACCTAAAGCACATGTGCGGTCTGCTGTGAATTGATTGATTCATTGTGAAAGAGTTTCCCTTTTGTTCTCAGAAACGTTATCTTAAAATTTTACTCTCCCTTTTTATCACCCCCCAGGTGCAAATGTTTCTACGCTCCCCCAATCATCTCCGTCCCTAGGTTATCACAGATTAGAAGGTGAAAAAAAATGCACTCGCAATGACATGTTTTCCAAGCTCATGCAGTCCTCCCGCACTGATAGGGCACAGCTTAACGCACGGAGGCATTCAGTGGCAGAGGCCAGGAAAGCATTAAGTGACTGCGATGAGCAGAAGCAGGAGGCGATGCTGAAGCTAATGGGGGAGCAAACTGACATGATGAAGCATCTGTTGGAGCTGCAGGAAAGCCAACAAGAGCACAGACCCCTGCTGCATCCATTGTATAACCGCCTGCCCTCCTCAAGTTCCATATCCTCCTCACCCAGACGCCCAAGAACGCGGGGGGGCAGGCTGGCTGGCTCCGCGCACCCAGCCACTCCACTCCAGAGGATGGCCCATGCAACAGAAGGCTGCCATTCAAACAGTTTGGATTTGTAGTGTGGCTACAATAAGCAATGTGGCCTTGTCCTTCCCTCCTCCCCCAACCCACCCCACTCGGGCTACCTTGTCCGTTCTCAATTTTTTTAAAAAATTAATAAAGAAAGAAAGAATGCATGGTTTCAAAACAATTTACTTTATTTCCTTTGCCAGCTGTGATCAAAGGGGGGAGGGTGGCTGGCTTACAGGGAATTAAAATCAACAAAGGGGGAGGGTTTGCAGCAAGGAGAAACACAATGTAGTCTGGCCAGTCACGAAACTGGTTTTCAAAGCCCCTCTGATGCGCAGTATGCCTAGCTGTGCTCTTCTAATTGCCCATGTGTCTGGCTGCTCAAAATTGGCCGCCAGGCGATTTGCCTCAACCTCCCACCCCGCCATAAACATCTCTCCCTTACTCTCACAGATATTACGGAGCATACAGCAAGTAGCAATAACAATGGGAATGTTGGTTGTGCTGAGGTCTAACCTAGTCAGCAAATAGCACCAACGAGTTTTCAAACGTCCAAAGGCACATTCTACCACCATTCTGCACTAGTTCAGCCTATAGTTGAACTGCTCCTTATTACTGTCCAGGGTGCCTGTGTACAGCTTCATGAGCCATGGGAGCAAGCGGTAGGCTGGGTCCCCAAGGATAACTACTGGCATTTCAACATCCCCAACGGTAATTTTCTGGTCTGGGAAGCAAGTCCCTTCTTGCAGCTGCTCGAACAGCCCAGAGCTCCTAACGATGCGAGTATCATGCACCTTTCCCGGGCATCCCATGTTGATGTCAGTGGAATGTCCCTTGTGATCCACCAGTGCTTGCAGCACCATTGAGAAGTACCCCTTGCGGTTTACATACTGGTTGGCAAGGTGGTCTGGTGCCACGGTAGGGATACGCGTTCCGTGAATTGCCCCACCACAGTTAGGGATTTCCATTGCAGTAAAGCCATCCACTATGACCTACACATTTCCCAGAGCCACTACCCTTGATAACAGAATGTCAGGGATTGCACTGGCTATTTGGATCACAGCAGTCCCCACAGTAGATTTGCCCACTCCAAACTGATTTCTGACTGACCGGTAGCAGTCAGGTGTTGCAAGCTTCCACAGGGCTATCGCCACTCGCTTCTCAACTGTCAGGGCAGCTCTCATCCTGGTATTCCTGCACTTCAGGGCAGGGGAAAGCAACTCAAAGTTCAAGGAACGTGGCCTTATGCATGCAAAAGTTTCGCAGCCACTGTGAATCATCCCATACCTACAACACCATGCAGTCCCACCAACCTCTGCTGGTTTGCCGGGCCCAGAATCGGCATTCCACTGTATCAACCAGTCCCACTGTCACCACCATGTCCAACTGCCACAGCCTATGCTTTCAGAAATGTCTGTGTCCATGTCCTCCTCACAATTATCCTTGTGCTGGCATCTCTTAGCTAGGTTCTGCACATACTGCAGGATAATGCGCAAGGCGTTTACAATGCTCACAACAGCAGCAGTGAGCTGAGCGGGCTCCCTACTTGCCGTGCTATGGCATCTGTACGGGTAACCCAGGAAAAAAGGCATGAAACGATTGTCTACTGTTGCTTTCACGAAGGGAGGGAGGGAAGGACCCAAAACCACCTGCAACAATGTTTTTGCCCCATCAGGCATTGGGAGCTTAACCCAGAATTCCAGTGGGCAGCAGAGACTGCAGGAACTGTGGGATAGCTACCCACAGTGCACCACTCCATCAGTCGATCCTAGCCACGGTATTGAAGATGCACTCCGTCAACTTAATGCGTTTAGTGGGGACATACACAATCGACTGTATAAAATTGATTGCTAAAGATCGACTTCTATAAAAGCGACCTAATTTCGTAGCATAGACATACCCTTTGAGTAGTGTCCCTATGGGTGCTCTACTGTAGGTGACTCCCAAGCAGTACCCACCACTGGAGGCTGGAACTTTGGAGTAGAGGCTGATAGAGATGACAGTACTATGGCACTAAATTGGGCATCTGTAGCCAAGTCCCCTAAAATAGCACAATATTCTGCAAAGGTATGCGCAGATGCCCAGGTAGCTACTCTGCAGATCTCAGATATAGGAATACGCTTTGAGAAGGCATCAATGAGGAGACTGACCTAGTGGAATGCGTGCGTATTGAAGATGGAGGTATCACCCCACGTAGTTGGTAGCAGAGTTTAATATAGCCAGAGACCCACATGAAGAACCTCTGAGCTGAGACGACTGCACCTTTCAATCTATCCACAACAGAGAGGAAGAGTCTCAGAGATTTTCTAAAGGCCTTTGTCCTGTCCAAATAGAAGGCCACAGCTCTTCTCACGGCGAGAATATGGAGGATGGCTTTCCTGTTGTCCTCATGAGGTTTGGGATAACATGTTAAAAGCTGAATAAGTTGATACATGTGAAATGCAGAAGTCACTTTAGGGGTGAACTTCAGATGTGGTCTGAGTGTGACCTTATCAGAGAAGAACACATTAAAGGGGAATATGCCATCAAGGCTCTCTCATCTCCCCTATTCTTAAGGCTGAAGTGATGGAAATGAGGAACACCATCTTCATGGAAAGGTGAGTTAGTAAACAAGTGGCCATGGGTTCAAATGGCGGTCTAGTCAGCCCTTTTAAACACTAGACTTAGGTTCTATTGGGAGTGGGGGGCCTGGGTTGTGGGAAGAGGTTTGCTTTGAAACCTCTTTGTAGTTGGGTGGCAAAAGGTTGAATAGCCTTCTACCTGCCAGTAAAAAGTTGTGATTGCTGCTAAATGAACCTTCAGGGAGTTAATAGAGAGACCCGATTTCTTTAAGGTTAACACGTAGTCTAAGACCACCGGTAGGGTGGCTATATTAGATGTGACACCCTTGGGTTGGCACCAGATCTGGAACCTCTTCCATTCCTGGAGGTAGGTACAATGAGTAGTGCTCTTTCTACTGTGTAATAGCAGCTCCTGTGCCTCCTCAGAGCGAGATATCTCTATGTGCCAAATCTATGAAGAAGCCACGCTGAGGCACAGGATCCACAGATTGGGGTGGAAGGTTCGTCCCTCATTCTGAAACAGGAGGCAAGGAGTGACCAGTAGAGTCATTGGTGGACAAAATGCCAGTTGCAGTGGTTTGCGTGACACAGGTGAGGGTGATCAGAATAATAATGTTCCCTTTTTATCTTGAACAAGACCTTCGGTAATAGAGGGAATGGGGGAAAAAGGTGTAAAGTAGGCCCTTGACTCAAGGAAGGAGAGTGTCTCCCAAGAAGCGTCGTCCAATTCCTGCCCTGGAGCAGTACAGTGGACATTTCTTGTTCTGATCAGTAATAAATTTATTACTGGTGTCCCTCATTGTCAGACTATGTCGTGTACAATAGCCAACTATCTCCCATTCATGTGGGAATTTGTGGCTGAGATAGTCAGCCACTGTTTTGTATATTCCTGGTAGGTAGGCTGCTGATATTAAGATGCTGTGGGAGATGCACTTATTCTCTGTGCATAGAACCTATGGAACGAGACCTTGCACCTCCCTGTCGGTTTATATAGTACATGCAGGCCATGTTGTCTGTCATGACCTTTGTATGCTTGTCCTTAATCAGTGGGAGAAAGCGAGCATACGTGTTTCTGACTGCTCGGAACTTGAGCAGGTTGATATGGAGACATGTCTCCACAAGAGACCATATGTCCTGTATTTTGTGACCACTGAGATGCACGCCCCATCCTCTAAGGGATGAATCGCTAATCAGGAGTAGAGATGGGGAGGATTGAATAAACGGGATTCTTGTAAAGATGTCTATCAGGTTCTTCCACCAGTTATGGGATAGTTTGACCCTGGTGGGCACTGATATAAGTTTATTTATGTTGTCTCTGTTTGGCTTGTAAACTGAACTGAATCATGCTTGAAGGCATCTCGTTCATAGTCTGACATGAGCAATAACCGATGTGTCTGTGGCCATGTGTCCCAGAAGCTGGAGGCAATGCTTGGCTGAAATTTGGGGCCTGGATTGCACTGTTTCTATCAAAGAAGAGAGATTGACAAATCTGTGATGTGGGAGTACCACCTTTGCCTGAATGGAGTCTTGGTCGGCTCCTATGAAATCTAGGATCTGCACTGGTATTACAGGTCAATTTTTGTTTGTTTATCTGTAGACCCAGATTCAGAAACAGGTTGCATGTGACCTGAGTGACCCGTTGGACCTCTGTGTAGGACCGTGCCCTGAGAAGGCAATCATCCAGGTAAGGATAAAACATTATGCCCTGAGAGCGTAAGTGGGCTGCTACTATCGAGAGGACCTTGGGGTCCAATGAGAAGCCAAAAGTGTGTGGTCCTGGCCCAGTGTGAGTCTGAGGTAACGCCTGTGACTTGGTATGAAAGAAATGTGGAATTATGCATCTTGAAGGTTGAGGACCGAGAACCAATCTCCTTCTAATGCTGGGATGATCGTTGATTGAATTTTTGTGCTTTGACATATCTATTGAGCACTCAGAGGTCCAATATGGGTCCCCAACCTCTCTTTCTCTTTGGTACCAGAAAGTTCTACTGCAAAATCGAAACCAACACCTGCACCTGCAGCCTGTCAGCATAAATGCATTGTTTGTGAGTATAATTGCACAAATAAGGGAAGCAATAAATCAACCCTCAGTACTGCTCTAGTTCACCTTTGTTTGTGGTTATTTCTTGGCTGGCCCAAGAATGGGTAACAAGATGTACCAGCATAGGCTCTATAGCTCCTACACTGAAGAGATGGCTTAGCTCTTGATGTAGTTAGACTCTTGTGAGAAGGGTCCCTGAAGAGGGACAGGGAAGGGAGAAGTGGATAGCATATGTATTCTAGATTATTTCCAACACCATCATTTGTTGCAGATTATCTGTTCCCAGGTGCTGCAGAACAGGGTAAAACAGTCTCCGAAAAGAGGAGTGGGGTTTTCCAGGGTAAGATAGCAAGAAGAGTATTCTACAGGTGCCTCGACCAACACATAAAACTGTGGCTTCAAAGTTGAGGGCTAAAACTAAGTCAGTTGTGGTCCTGATTGCTTTTGCTTGGGGAACTTAGATTTCTCTCTCTGTGGCTCATAAGAGCTCTGTGATGAGTATTGAGATGTGTACTGTGATGACTGGGGTTTAAACTGCAGCTGAGGGCTGTATTTTCTCTTGTAGGCCGGCATGTATATCCCTAGGGATTGAAGAGTCACCCAAGAATCCTTCAACATGTGATGGGATGCATCTGTCTTTTTGGCGAACAGCTTCTTTCCCTCAAATGGAAGGTCCTCCACCATGCTTTGGATCTCTTTACGGAAGCTGTACAAAGGCAGCCATGAAGCCCTTCTCATAACCATGGCCGTGGAAATTGAACATGCAGCCATGTCTGCTGAATCTAATGTAGACTGGAGAGATGTTTTCACGACCAGCTGTCCCTTGTTAATTGTGGCCATAAATTGGTCTTTGTGGGAGTCCAAGAGCTGATCAATAAAGGAACCTAGTTTCACATAGTTCTGGTAGTCATATGTGGCTGACAAGGCCTGGTAATTTGCTTCCTGGAACTGAAGAGTGGCTGATGAATGTGTTTTTCTACCAAACAGGTCCATATGTTTCCCATCTTGGTAATACGGGGTGGGTTTAAACTGGCATTGACAGCCCCTCCAATTAACTACATCCACAATGAGGGAATTTGGAGGTAGGTGGGAAAATAAAAATTTGGTGCCCTTCACCGGCACATAATGCTTTTTGTCCACCTGTTTGCATGTTGGCAGGATGGATGCTGGGGTCTGCCATATAACTCTGGCAGGATCCAGAAGTGCCACTCTGGCAGAGATGGAAGAGTGTAGAATGTGCACCAGTTTGCGGTGAAGCTCTGCCACTTCATACAGCTGTATTTGCAGGGCTTCTGCCACCCTCTGAGTAAAGTCCTGGAATGATTTAAAGTCATCCACCATGGATGGCGGAGAGGGCATCACCACCTCATCAGGCGAGGATGATGAAAGACAAGTTGAAGGGTGTCTTCCTTTTCTGCCTCAGCTTCAACTTCCTCCACCAGTTGTTCAGGAGGTTCCAACCCCTTTGACGCTGCAGCTGGAGGAGGATGGTATGCTACGCTAGGGGCCTGGGAGACTTGTTGTCTCTTGGCCCCACCTGGGATCTCAATATGGCCATTGAGGGTGGGGGGCTGGCAGCTGATACAATGGCTGTCCAAAACATGGAGTGTGAGGGTCAGGCGAGTGGTATGCCTGGTGTCCATGATGAAATTGGGACTCATAGGGCGGGTAGGACAAGAGAGAGAGAGTGCCCTCAGCCCTGACTCTTGCACCCCCCACATCCCCACCCTGAGTACCAAATGGGAGCTCCAGCACCTCCCCCACACACACATTCCCACCTGCAACCCTCCCACCAAATGGGAGCTGCCCAGGTAAGCGCTCCACACCCAAACCTCCTGCCCCAACCCTGAGCCCCCTCCCTCATTCTAGCTCCTGGCCAGACCCTACACCCCAACCCCCAGCCTGCTCCTTCACCCCCAGCCCTCTGCTCAGAGCACTTCCACCTTCAGCTCAGTGCAGAGAGAGAGGAAGAGAATGGCCAGAACCAGGGAGGAGGCAGGTACTCACTGTATGTGGGCAGGGCTGGGACCCCAGACCGGCAGCTGGCTGAGCAAGTCCGGCAGCTGGGATCCCGGCTGACAGGAGCCGGTGGATGGAACCCATGAGCGACAGCGGGCTGAGCCACTCAGCCCACTGACGGTCTGGGGTTCTGGCTACCGGCCCCTTGCCAGCCGGGGTCCTGGCTGCAGGCCCCGCTCAGCAGCCTCACCTCAGCAGTGGGCTGAGTGGGCTGGCGGCGTAAGATCAACATTTTAATTTAATTTTAAATGAAGCTTCTTAAACATTTTGAAAACCTTGTTTCTTTTACAATACAACAATAGTTTAGTTATATAATATATAGATTTATAGAGAGAGACACCTTCTAAAAAACATTAAAATGTAATACCGGCACGTGAAACCTTAAATTAAAGTGACTAAATGAAGACTCGGCACATCACTTCTGAAAGGTTGCCAACCCCTGATTTAGGTGAAGCACAACCTTTTCTAAGGAAGGAAAAAAATGCATCACCAAGACAGAATGGTGCATTTGATATTCTGATTTTAAGCTGAAAAGCACCTTGGAGGAAAACTATAGATCATAGATCATAACTCTGAAGCACCAGTGGAGACATGCAGACAAAATATCCCTGCCATTTTATTTTTGTACAGTAACATTTATTGTACCCCACGTTAGGAAAAATTTAGTACACTTAGTTCACTATAAGTTTAATAATTGTATTCATAACTTCTTAATCAAAAAGGTTGGCTGCCAACAGCTGCTACCATTAGGGTCCCTGGGCCGGAACCTGGAGTAGAGGGCGGGCCTGGGTTCCCCTCAACCCACCACTACAGAAACACCTCCTGGGATGGGAAAACAGGCCCCTGTCAGAACAGGAGGCTAAACTGCTTTTGCATGAGGCCAACTGCATGTAGGAGCAATAAAGACTGTGGGAATTCTCTCACCAACCTCCATTGCTGGCTTATGATGAAAAGGGCTCAGTAGACTGTACCCCTGGCCCTAGAGACTATGTGGAGGGTTGCAGTGAGCCTCTGAACCTAGCATGAAGCGCAGGACCCACGGGGACAAGGTTGGAGTTCTGCCACAATATGTAAAGAATATTGCTCAGGTACTACATGAACCAAAAACTGTAGGATGATTTTAAAACTAAGCTTTCCAGGTGCAGTACTTAATTCTCAGTGAGAAAAGTCTAACATGTTTGAAGAAATTTGATTTGGTAATAAAGTTATGGTTTCAAAAAGTACGTACTATGCACACAGTATGATTTTCCATTACATTTTTAACACTACACCCAGGTGCACTGGGAATATCTGGGAGTGCCACACATGAAAAGAACCACTGCAGCACCATATAATGCTTCATGCCTGTATGTGATGTTATCTGCATCAGATCCAGATTGAAATTTAAGCTGTTTTTAAGGCAGAATTTTAACAAGTTCAGTATTTTTACAAGTATTGAAATAAGTTCCCCTGGGCACTAGTTCATAAAAGTTTACTTCTAAAATTATTAGAAAATACAGTAAAACATGAGGTACAGATAAACTGCAACTAGTGCAGTTTAACTAAATTATGGAATGTAAACTACTGTTCATTTTTTAGACGATGCATACATTCCTTAAAAATGCCTGTAAAAGATCTGAGAAATGAGATACAGCAAATCAATTTTAATATTAGTAGCATCCCAGCGGACCAAAATCATGATGAATTCTCAGTCATTTAAAAGTATTTTCTATCTATCCAGCATGTCAGTAAGAATCACTATAGCATCTGTCAGCTTTTTCCCCTGCAAGTATCTACAATACGAGAAGGGTTCAATTCTGTAACAGCAGCAACTTTAGTCATGTCACAACAGCACGTCAGTTACTAATCCTACAGAACTGTGGATTTATCAAGAGCCTCTAGACTTTTTTTTTTTGGCTGCAACTGTTGCCAGTATGATTAGTATTGCAGGACTCCAAGAACAAGATTTTAAAACAGAATTAATACTACACATGGTCCCATCAGTTAAGGCCCTATGAAACTTTCCATTGGCTTCAATGGCTAGATGATAAAAATTCACTCCAAAATGAAAGTGACAAATTCTCAGTTGGTGAGAAATTTCCACAAAAATAAAGTGCTCTCCCACAAAATACTGATAGACATGCAGAAACACAAACACCTCTGATATTAAGATTTTTTTTGTTCTCCTATATAACAAAACTGATTAAATTTAAAATTAAATTAAAGATTAAAGATTAAAATTAAGATTAAAATCAGATTTTGTATTTAAATACATTTTCTCAAATAAACTATTTAAAATTAAATTTGAAGTTATATTAAGGCCTCAAGTTACTAGAATCTATTAAAATCGTTTAAATAAAGTATGCTGTATCAATGAGACTTCCTCAAATTTTAATGAGTTAAAGGGTGCTGCTTTTTAAAAATTATATACAGAATCAGAGGGAAAACATTCTTTTCTGAGGTCAACTCAAGTTTATAAATACGACACAATGTCAGGTACCTCATTAAGTATCTGAGGGTACATCACTACCCGCCGGATCAGCGGGCAGTGATCGATCGGGGATCGACTTATCACGTCTTGTCTAGACGCAATAAATCAATCCCCGAATCGACACCTGTACTCCACCTCAGCAGGAGGAGTAAACGGAGTCAACGGGGGAGCCACCGTGGTCGACTTGCCACCATGAGGATGGCCAGGTAAGTCGAACTAAGATACTTCGACTTCAGCTACGCAAATAGCGTAGCTGAAGTTGTGTATCTTAGTTCGAACCCCCTCCCTAGCATAGCCCAGGCCTAAGTCAGATGGGTTTGCAGCTAGGTTTGATTTTTTAAAATGGCTTCTTGTTAAACACAAGTACCTTTTAACATGTGCTGAATACATAAGAAAAAATAAATTTAATCAAAATACATTTTGCATTTAAAACTGATTAAAGAAATATTAACAATAGTTGATGAATTGACTGTTTCTGGTAGTCATGGGAAGGATTTTCAAGGGTCTTTATGTACTTAAAGATGAAGATAGGTTTCTAGTTTGAGTCCTTCTCCCCCCTCCCCCAAAAAGCACCTAAACAGATTAGGTAGCTATCTGCATTTTCAGGTGCCTAAATATCTTTAAAAATCTGACCCAGTTTCCTTCAAATTTTTAGAATTAGTAGTTCTCATCCTCTTCCACCTCTTTTTTTTTTATTGGAAAAGTAAGCTTTCCAGCTTTTCCAACTCCCATTCAGTTTCTCAACTTTGAATGAACTAATCCAAATGAAGAAAATGTCCTGTCTACCTGCTGCCTAAACTAAAACCAAAGAGCTTTTCTGCACAACAGAATCTGAAACCAACTATATTTGGACAAATATAAATATCAGCATTTGCTCCATTGTAAAGAATGTAAATAACTTAGGTTTGGGCTACACTGGTGGGGGCGGTTTATGAACTAAAATACGCAACTTCAGCTATGCTATTAGCATAACTCAAGTCAAAGTACTTTAGTTCGACTTACCTGGCCATCCTCACTGTGGCAAGTCGACCATGGCGGCTCCCCCATCGACTCCGCTTACTCCTCCCGCCGAGGTGGAATACAGGCGTCGATTCAGGGATTGATTTATCGCGTCTAGATGAGACGCAATAAATCGATCCCTGATAGATCGATCACTACCCTCCAATACGGCGAGTAGTGAAGACGTACCCTTATTCTATATAGCTCATGTATTCACTGACCTTTAACATTCTATGACAGAATCAAAAGTGAAATGAATTAAATTGCATTTTCACATATTTAAGCTTCATCTTTAGGGGCAGAGATACCACTGAATAATTTGTTTGTTCTCCTTTTCTTAAGAACACCTGGAGAACCCCCTTGGCTATTACAGTATAATAACTGGCTATTAGTTAGTGTCGATTCATCATCTTTTGAAGCTTTATGCAGATTAAGGGGTGAGCACACAGCATTCTCTCTAGGCAGAAACGGAGAATGATGTACAGTTGATATTCAACATATGTTGCTTAGTGAGGAGGGAAACCGCTCCTGGGTATGGAGAAGTTGGTGATAGGTGATAATTTTGTTGAATACAGCACCTCATCCTCTAAGTGTTCTGTAGAATTTTCCAGTCAAAACTTTCGGGCTCTATTGTGTGACGGAGAACAATGGTTCTGCACAATCTTTCATATAATGGGACTAAAGATTCTCACATGGGCCAGAGGCCTGATGGAGACACAACATTTTAAAAAAATGAAAGTGTTGCTTGTAATATAAGTCTTCAGAATGTAGACTGATTATTGGTCATTGTGATCTTTCATAATCCTCCTCCATCTCATCTATCACAAGAAATCAGAAATCCAATCTTAATATTTTTGCTTCTAATGATCATTTCTCTCTCCCCGCTCCCGTCCTTTCCTATATGGTCTGTGAAAATCTTCATCCTCTTCAGCACTTCAAGATTCTGTTCCTAGATTCAATGTCATTAATATGATATCAGCAATAACATTAAGGAGGAACTGTCAGGGTTCTCCTTTCATCTCCCACTCTTCCCTACAGACATACAAGTCAAACTGATAGAGCACTATCAGGATCTCCTGGATGTATATCTCCTTAAAAGGTGTGGATGAGGAAGCAGCTCTCTTCCACTTCATGCCCCAGTGCACTAAGCCTCCTCAGCATCTGAACAAGAGCAGACCAGCTGACAGTTTTCGAAGAGGCTGCAAACTTTGTTAGTGCAAACAGCTACATTTGTAAACTACCAGCTGAACCACTTGGCGATCAAAGGAGATTATGGACTCGGGTTAATTGTTTTATATTTCAAGAACTATAATCTTCAGGTCACGTGTTGTCACAGTGAAAAATATTCTGTATTAGAAGGAAATGCTTTCTAAAAACTAAAAGGTAATTCATTGCCAAAGAACTTGGTTATAGGGGACCTGCAAAGAAACAAAATAGCAGGGAAGAAGACTTTTGTCCTTGTTTCATTACTGGGTATTAAGGAGGCCTGGAATGTTTGTCAACTTTTTCTTTTTTTTTTTTGCATTTTGAGTTCAGGCCTTCAGGGTGGGTCAGACCATGATACTCCATCTAGTATTTTCCCCCATTTTATTAATAGAGAGACTCAGGCCTTGTTCTAAAAATCTCTGTACAAATAAACAAATCTGCTTTCACATTCCAGTGATAAGAATTTATCCTACATGTTTCAGTTTATAATCTCCATTGGTTATCACTCTTAGCTGCTCTTGCTTGGTTACCATAATCAGTGCATTTCTACATGCACAAATGTTCATATTTTTCAGTGCTCAAGCTAGGTAGGGAAAGAGGAAGCTTTTAAACTTGAAAGATTGTTTTAAATTACCAAATATAAGTTTCCTCATCACAAGCATTCTAATGACCCACCATCCAAAAATCCTTCTCTTCTGCCCATTAGTGCTTCAGTGAGGCTGGGTTTAGTTATCCATTTTCTTGTCTTCATACAATGCACATTTATATGCCAGAAGATTAACAATGTATAGCCACAATACACAAAAACAGCTAGCAGGGAGAATGAATACTCCAATGTTTATAAAAACTTTTAAAAAAATTATAGCTGTACTTCAGTCACTGATAAAGTGCAAAGTCATTAACACTTAACATGTCTGATAAGAGATTCAAATCAGCGGCAGCATGTGCAGATACGGTGTATGTTGTTGAAAATATGCTCAACTCTTCCCCCAGAAAGCACACCCGTAACTCTTTAGGTATTCTAAAATAGACATGCTTGGCTGGATTCCTTTGAAATTTGATGTGCCTCAAGAGGATGCACGGTAGGGTAGATGACCCAAATTTGGGGTATTTTGAGTTAGGGGTTGCAGAGATACATGCCCCCCATAGCCATTTTTCAAAAAGTTTCCAGGTGGGGTTTTTTGCCCAGAGCTTGAGATCAAACTGTTGATGTGATGTGGGTCAAAACTGTCTCAATCTGTGGACTTTTACCCAAGGCAGTGTATGGCACCCACTAAAACTTTGGGGGACCCAAACTAAACAGTATTTATAAAAATACTCACTTTTTACAGTGCAAATATGCCAATAAAAAAAAGCTAGAGGATTTCCATTCCTGCCATTTGATATGGTTTAAACCTCAACTCTTACATGCTCTAAAATCTGATCAGTTAATTGGATTGCTTCAGTATTTGGTGTGACACATAGGGGAACGGGATAGCATTAGTGATCCAGATTTGGGGACATATGACCAAGGAGTTCCCAAGTTACTGAGTACCCTCTCCCAAAAAAACCCATACAAAAAAGTTTCCTTCTGCTGCCTTGTACTGTTAGACTGAGAGGTTCTAATGGCTGGGTATATCAGAGACCTCATTAAGACTGATGTGAACTCACCCTTCAGTTAACATAACTAAGATTGTGAGTCTGCCAGGAAGGTCATGGATTCTATGACTTTCCGTGACCTCTGTAGCGGCTAGTGCTGGCTCAGGGGCTGCCCGAGCCGGGCAGCCCCCGGGCAAGCAGCAGCAGTTTGGGTGTGTGGGAGGGGGTTGGGGAGTGCAGGGAGGCGCTTACCTCAGGGTGGGGGGCTCCCCAGCTCCCACTGGCATGATCCCCCTTGCGGTGGAGGGGTGAAGAGAGGTCTCCATGCCATGCACTGCCCATGGAAAACTGCCCCTGCAGCTCCTATTGGCTGCGATTCCTGGCCAATAGGAGCTGTGGCAGCCGGTGGTTGTGGCAGGAGCAGCATAGGCTGAGCCCCTGCCATGGCCCCTGCAGCCTTGGAGCTGCAGGGACATGGAGCTGGGTAGGAAGCCCCTGCCAGCCCCACCAACCTTCCCCCCTCAGCACGAGCAGGGGTCCCAGGCTGCACGCCACAGCTCCCTCCCTCCCCACCCCCTGGACCAGGCACCCGCCCAGAGCACCCAGAGTCCCCCTGCCCAAGTTTTGGTCATAGCAGGTATTTTTAGTAAAAGTCATGGACAGGTCACGGGCCCATGAATTTTTGTTTACGGCCCATGACCGGTCCATAAGAATGGCCACACGGGGTCAGACCAAAGATCTATCTATCCCAGTATCCTGTCTTCTGACAGTGGCTGGTGCCCTAGAGGGAATGAACAGAACAGGTAACCATCAAGTGATCCATCCCCTGTAGCTCATTCCCAGCTTCTGGCAAACAGAGGCTAGGGACACCATTCCTGCCCATCCTGGCTAATAGCCATTGATGAACCTATCCTCCATGAATTTATGGACTTTTTTTAACCCTGTTAAGAGTCCTGGCCTTCACAACATCCTCTGGCAAAAAGTTCTACAGGTTGACTGTGTGTTGTGTGAAATACTTCCTTTTGTTTGTTTTAAACCTGCTGCCTATTAATTTTATTTGGTGACTGTCAAGGTTCCTCCCCCACTCTGAACTCTAGGGTACAGATGTGGGGACCTGCATGAAAAACCTCCTAGCTTATCTTTACCAGCTTAGGTCAAAACTTCCCCAAGGTACAAAATATTCCACCCTTTGTCCTTGGATTGGCCGCTACCACCACCAAACTAATACTGGTTACTGGGGAAGAGCTGTTTGGATGCGTCTTTCCCCCCAAAACACTTCCCAAAACCTTGCACCCCACTTCCTGGACAAGGTTTGGTAAAAAGCCTCACCAATTTGCCTAGGTGACTACAGACCCAGACCCTTGGATCTTAAGAACAATGAACAATCCTCCCAACACTTGCACCCCCCCCCCCTTTTCTGGGAAATGTTGGATAAAAAGCCTCACCAATTTGCATAGGTGACCACAGGCCCAAACCCTTGGATCTGAGAACAATGAAAAAGCATTCAGTTTTCTTACAAGAAGACTTTTAATAAAAATAGAAGTAAATAGAAATAAAGAAATCCCCCCTGTAAAATCAGGATGGTAGATACTTTACAGGGTAATTAGATTCAAAAACATAGAGAACCCCTCTAGGTAAAACCTTAAGTTACAAAAAAGATACACAGACAGAAATAGTTATTCTATTCAGCACAGTTCTTTTCTCAGCCATTTAAAGAAATCATAATTTAACACGTACCTAGCTAGATTACTTACTAAAAGTTCTAAGACTCCATTCCTGGTCTATCCCCGACAAAGACAGAATGTAGACAGACACACAGACCCTTTGTTTCTCTCCCTCCTCCCAGCTTTTGAAAGTATCTTGTCTCCTCATTGGTCATTTTGGTCAGGTGCCAGTGAGGTTACCTTTAGCTTCTTAACCCTTTACAGGTGAGAGGAGCTTTCCCCTGGCCAGGAGGGATTTCAAAGGGGTTTACCCTTCCCTTTATATTTATGACAGTGACCCTTAGTTCTTGTTATGAGTAGTAAATAACACTTCCTTATTTACTTTCGCCACACCGGTCATGATTTTTTAGACCTCTGTCATATGCCCCCCTTAGTCGTCTTTTTTCCAAGCTTAAAAGTCCCAGTCTTATGAATCTCTCCTCATATGACAGACACTCCATACCCCTAATAATTTTTGTTGTCCTTTTCTGAACTTTTCCCAATTCCATCATATATTTTTTGAGATGGAGCGACCACATCTGCACGCAGTATTCAAGAGGTGGGCGTACCATGGATTTATATAGAGTCAACATGATATTTTCTCTCTTATTATCTATCCCTTTCTTAATTATTCCCAGCATTCTGTTTTAGCTTTTTTGACTGCCGCTGCACATTGAGCGGATGTTTTCAGAGAACTATCCATAATGATGCCAAGATCTCTTTCTTGAGTGGTAGCAGCTAATTTAGACCCCATCATTTTATATGTATAGTTGGGATTATGCTTTCCAATGTGCATTACTTTGCATTTATCACCATTGAATTTCATCTGCCATTTTGTTGCCCAGTCACCCAGTTTTGAGAGATCCTTTTGTACCTCTTTGCAGTCTGCCTGGGACTTAACAATCTTGAGTAGTTTTGAATCATCTGCAAATTTTGCCACCTCGTGCAAATTTTGCCACCTCATGCAAATTTTGCTGTGGTCACTGTTTACCCTTTTCCAGATCATTTATGAATACGCTGAATGGGACTTGATCCAGAACAGACTGCTGGGGCACACTGCTTTTTACCTTGCTCCATTCTGAAAACTGACCATTTATTCCTACCCTTGTTTTCCTATCTTTTAACCAATTACCAATCCATGAGAGGACCTTCTCTCTTATCCCATTACTGCTTACTTTGCTTAAGACCCTTTGGTGAGGGACCTTGTTAAAGGCTTTCTGAAAATCTAAATGCACTATCTCCACTGGATCCCCCTTGTCCACATGCTTGTTGACCCCTTAAAGAATTCTAGTAGATTGGTGAGGCATGATTTCCCTTTACAAAAAACATGTTGACTGTTACCTAACAAATCATGTTCATCTATGTGCAGGGCAACCTTAACCATCCATTTCCTAATTTTCAGAAGTTTGAGTTTTGCTCAATTCGCCGTTCTGCAGGAGAACATACACCAAACAACTTTGTCATTGTTACTGAAGTGTTTTCCCATTGAACATACAAATAAAATCAGAAAAGCATTTAACATCCTTTAAGTGCTACATATAAAACATATAAAATCTAAACGGAAGCGGAAGAGTAGTTTTCCCTCCCCTTATTGCTTGTTGCTACTTGACTTCTAGTTGTGTCAATTAATGTGGTCTTCTCAGTGTTACCTTCCTCCCTACCTCCTAAGTCAGTGGTTCTCAAACTTTTGTACTGGTGACCCTTTCAAATAACAAGCCTCTGAGTGCGACCGCCTCCCTTATAAATTAAAAACACTTTTATATATTTAACACCATTATAAATGCTGGATGCAAAGTGGGGTTTGGGGTGGAGGCTGACCGCTCACGATCCCCCATGTAATAACCTCGCGACCCTTTGAGGGGTCCCAACCCCAGTTTGAGAACCCCTGCCCTAAGTCTTCCTTCTGTTTGCAAGGGAGAAGAGACTCTGAACATGGAATCTTAGCAAAACTCTTTCCAACACACGTATCACCGATAATAAAAATTTTACAGTAGGAACTTTGTTGATTCATGAAGCAGAAGAATCCATCCCACTCTTCCCTAGCCTTAGTGGGTCTGCCGAGCTAACAGCTGTAAAAAGTAAGTAGCAAAACCCTGAATCAGCAGGCCTGACTCAACGCGCAGGGCCTGTTTAGGGAGATATTTTTACTCTGATAGCTCAGAACCATATTTTAAACCCAATTGACCTGTCATTGCAGTTTCGATCCAGACAGCCTTCTAAAACTTCCCACAACAGGATGTCTGCAGCTGCATTCCGTTACCTCAGAATACAGTGCTGGTACTCAAGTTTCGTCATTTTTGAAAGAACCTCACAAATTGAGATTCTTATATTTATTATACTTAGAACTGCTCCTCTCTCTAATCATTAGAAACCTTAAATGTACCCACTGTACACATACCTTCAAGCTTAATTCTCTCTGCACAGTCACCTGCTTAATTTGTCACACCGAGGTCACCTAAGTGCAAAGCTGACGATCACAGAGTATATGCAACTTTCTACTCAGCTTAATAGTGTCATGGACCATTGATTCAGACTGGTGCCTCTTGTTCCCATTATCCCGCCAAACTGCCTGTTCAGATAAGTTGTACTGGCTGGCTTGGTACCGCTGGGTGTTCAAAAACTGTGTGCTGGATCTGTGTGCGATTATCTATTGTGCATAATTACAGGAAGTTGATATTTTGTTGTGACCGCATAATTGAAGTATTTTGTCTAGCTGAACTCCCACTGTTCTTAGGTTTGCCTCTACTATTACCACTCAAAATGCTGGTAAGAGGGACTTTCCCTGGTAAAGTGCTTCTCTTATCATTTACGAGCCACATGATTTCAAGCACTGAATCCTGAATTCTTATGCATTAACTACCTGCAGCTCTGACGGACAAAGACAGAAGCAACTCATATAGTATCCTCACAAATGGAAATGCAATTGTGTGCGATATGAAGACAGAA
Source organism: Lepidochelys olivacea (assembly GCF_965140295.1). Lineage (NCBI taxonomy): Eukaryota > Metazoa > Chordata > Testudines > Cheloniidae > Lepidochelys > Lepidochelys olivacea. The sequence goes on from NC_140411.1 coordinate 304,140,273, forward strand.
AAAAAATCACTCCGTAAGAAAAAAGTAATGACAAACAACTATGCATCTAGCTAGATGTAGGGAGCATCAAGGAGATGATACAAGTAGGTATGGTCTCATTTAACATCCACATTATTAAACAGCCTTTAATTCAGATACTAAATCAAGCCTCCTGTTCTTTCTAGCACCTCAACACCAGGAAAACCTCTTAATATATGCAAGATTCTATTCTTACTGACCTTAAATATTATGCATGCACACACTGCTGCACAATAGGAGACAGAACAGAGCAGGGGCCCTGGGAAGAGTGGACTAGAGCAGGGGTTCACACCTCTTCCATCCCAAAACCTATGCAGGAAAATTGGAGAGGGACCCATCTCCTCCTGCTTTCTAGTCTGTCTCTGGAGCTGATAAAGAGTCAACAGTTAACTTGTTCACCCCCCCCCCCAAAAAAAGTCACCTGCCAATATTACTGTTTAAACCAGGGGTTCTCAAACTTGATCTCAGGGGGTCACAAGGTTATTACATGGGGGGAGGGGGGTTTGCAAGCTGTCAGCCTCCACCTCAAACCCCGCTTTGCCTCCAGCATTTATAATGGTGTTAAACATACACACAAGTGTTTTCATTTATAAGGGGGGGGTCGCTCTCAGAGGCTTGCTATGTGAAAGGGGTCACCAGTACAAAAAGTTTGAAAACCACTGATTTAAACTGTTATTTAGAAATTAAGTGTCTAACCACCTAATCTTTGGCCCTGTTCACTGGATTTAATAGATAAATACAATGAACCAGGATTCATTTCTACTTGATTTTTTTTTTAAGTTAGGTGAACATCTCTTCATTTTATATGCTATACTGTATTAACTCCTTGACTAACTTATTTTCTACTGATGAGCAAGTGTAACTCAGACAGAGTAAACAAAATTTTGAAGAGAATAATTCTTAGTTTGAATTTGGGGGAGGAGTGAAGAAGGGGAGAGAAATCAGGGTTCTGATGGGAACTCAGGTTGCAACCTCAATTATGTAGTGGATACTGCACATCTCCATAATGCAAAATAATATTAGAGAACAAATTGTTTTCTGTTTTGTTTCTAGCCATTTTGTACAGAGACACTTAGGGCATGTACAAGTTATTCTAACAGAGTTAAAGGCACAAAGATACTAACTGATGTGGACACAAGATATTCATTAACATTACCAACCTGCCCTTCATTTCCCTAATTAATAATACATACAACTTGTTCACAGAAGATATGGCATAGAAGCAAGATCTAGAAACGCTCCTGAAACTGCTAACAAAATACTGTGGCAGCTAAGCAGTCATAAGAGTTGACCCATGAATTTAAGAACATAAATTAAATTGACTAATTTTATTTTTAAAAGCATATTAAAATTGAATGAGTATATTTATGTAGTCTCATTACTCTACTATACTTGTTGTACAGTATGAATGTCTTCCCATTATAATAAGGTGGCAGAAATTTTAAACTATAATAAAAGGTACAAAAGTTAGTGCTATTCTAGGACCAAAAGTTTAAAAAAAAATTAATTTGAGTTAAGGTTGAAAACAAGTCAGAATATTGAGGGAAAAATACCTTAGAAAAGTAATGCATTTGTTATTTATTTATGTACTTTTAAAAATAAATAACTCAGGAAACCAAGAAGTTCCAAAAAAGTTAGACTTTAAGAAGTCATTTGGAAGTACACAGGTAATGTCAAAGAACTTTGCCCATTTTTTTTGGTAAAAGGAGCGTAATCTTAGGCACCCAGTCCATATTTAGGCAAAGTGGATTGAGTTTCAAGAGTGCTAAATACTCAGCAGTTTCCCACTGAAGCACTTTCCTCTTAAATGTTCCCTTTGTCCAAACCCAAATTGTATTATAAATCACACCAAGAACATTAACAAGATAGAAGTGTTCCACAAGTGATGAGAGTTTTTCCTTAAAATAAAAAAAGACTATTGTCAATCTCAGAATAAATTATGGGCCACTATTTTTGTAACATTAGCTTCCAAAAAATGTGATGATACAAATATTTTCTGAAGCATATTAATATATACTTGCTTTTTTTTTTTAAAAACTTTCTTTCCTTTTTTAAAAACTATAAAAAGTTGCATTGGAAATACATTAGGGCAATGCAATTTCACAGAAGTCAATGTTATACGACTGGGAAAAACTTCTCTTTTGCAAACTTTTTTTTATTATAGCAAAAAGTTACAACTTACTCCTCTGATATGGTTTCATGATTTGTAAAGCTGAAGTTGGATAAGGGTTCTTCAATTTTGGGATTCTGGAGAACATTTAAGGCTGAAGTGGTCTTAGATGCAACAACTGCTCTTTTCTCATCTTTTTCAAGTGCTTTTCTCTTTCCGCCATTTTGAAAATATTCTCGGCATACACTAAAAAAGAAAATATCCAAAGTAATATTTCAGCAGACCAGTGGTAATGAGGGTTAGCAATACTTATAACTATAGGTACCTTGAGTTTACATGTTATCTAAAACTTGCAGGTACATTAATTATTATTATTAAAAACTGATTATACAAGCTTCGAGATTATCAAGACTTTTGTAAAAGTTATTATTGGGGTTTACCTATATTAATTTGAACTCAGCAGCAGCATGACAAACTGAGAATGAAGGAAAAAAGAATTTTAAATGGAATTCATTAAAGGATACAAACACTTAATAACTAGAGTTTCATAACAAAGTCCCATATTAAAGCTACAATACATATTCAAAGAGGAAAACCCACAATGCTACCTGTAGAATGCATTGTTTCCAATAGTTTTCATAAGGCACTTATTATCCTCATGTCTTTGGCCATTTATCTTCCATTCAGATCACATATGAAATGAGGAGTGGCTTAATTGCTTCCAGATGTTTTGATCCAGAGGCAGCAGTCAAAAGCTAGATTAAGTTAATGTGAGGTATATGGATTTTTTTCCCTTTTGGATAAATTCCGTATTATCTATACATAAATGGATCCTAACTTTCAAGGAGAGGGAATGTGGACCTAATGAAGATATCCTTATCAGAGCTACAATTAGAAGTATATTCAACCTTTTCCCCCACTTACGAACTAGCTCTGTAGTCTCCAGAAATGGGGAGGCTTAGCAAGTACTTGTAAGACACTTATTGGAAAGGAGGAATATAATCCAGTCATAAGGTGTAGGCTCCCAGGTTAAGAACAGAAAGGCTAGAATTGTCTCAGCATATAGGATAATATAAAGCCTTGTTTGTACTAGGAATCTTGTTCTAAAACACAATGAAGATTTTTCAACTTCAAGTTTCACATGATATAAACAAAAAGTAAATGTTTAACTGCTTTTTTAAACTGTTTTTTCATAGATCAGAGGCTTTGCATCTCTTCTTACTGAGAGAGATATTGGTTTTGATATAGGGATCTAATTTCAGGTTCTTAGACAGTTATAATGTCTAAAACAGATTATGAACTGAGACAGATGTCAAAGATTTTTTTGCAAGAACATCTTTGGATGCAGTTTCTCCCATTGAGGATTCCAAAGATTGCACTAGAACAGAGAGATCTTGAGATTATTCTATCAATTACCACAAGTTCAATGTTCTGATTCTGTTGAAGCATTAGAAAAGCAATTTATGATTTTATTAGGCCAGAAGAATTTTTAGATAGTTCTGCTGATCACCACCTTACAAGTGAGAGAAAATCCAGACTGGCATTAAAAAAACAAACAAACAAAAAAACCCCGAACAAGACAACATGAAATTCCATCTGTATCTAATTTAGGGCCCACTTCACCCCTTCCTTCTTGAAGGAACATAAGTAAATTTCAGAACCAGCCAAAGCATCTACACTTAAAAGTTTTCTTAGCATAGCTATGTTAGATACCATATAGCTATGCTAGAAAAAGCCCTAGTGTAGATGCAGTTATACCAGTAAAAGAGTGCTTTTGCCATAACTTATTTTGCTTGCAGAACCAGATTAGCTATAAAAGCTAAAACATTCTTTTGCCAGTAGATGCTATTTATATACAAGGAGGATTTTGCTATAACCACAAAACCTCTAAGTGAAGACTTGATTTGGAGTTATTTTCCAAAATGTGTCTTTCTGCTTCCCTTTATATTACAAAGCTATAGTCTTAAATACAAAAGTGAAGTGGGAACACAACAAAAAAAAAGCAGAGTCCGAGGAAAGCACAGGCAGGGTATAGGATTAATGTATTGTTCAAGCTTATTGCAATAGCACTCTAAGGTCATGGGGTCCAGAAATGCTTCTGGAATTCAGTAGACAAATCTTGTATCAATCCTATAACTAAAGGTTTCCAAGGTATTCCCTGAAACAATCACATATACAGGGTAAGGCAGTCTCCTTATTTTAAAGCTGCAAATAGTCAGTATCGATCACCATATATTTAATATTTTTTACAAACCATGAAGAAATATTTCAATTAAAGAATAAAAACATTATATAATCAAAAATGAAAGACACACATAGCATCTAGTTTATGAATTAATCTCAAAATATTTTTCAACCTCCCCAACTAGGCAGCGGAAAAAGTTTAAAAAATAATCTGCATAACTGCCACTCTTAATACCAAAGAAGAGTATAGATGGTTTCCCTAATGCGGGGATGGACAAACTAAGGCCCAAGAGCTGTTTTAAGCTGGCCCGCGAGCTCTGTCCAGGGGTTGCACCACACGGCCCGGACCCACTCTAGTGCTCCAGCCAGGGCGCAGGGTCAGGGCCGCACCATGCAGCTCCCGGAAGCCGCGGGATGGCCCCACTCCGGCTCCTACACATTCCAATGGCCCCCTACGGTGCTCTAATGGGAGCTGTAGGGGCGGTGCCTGCAGATGAGGCAGCGTGCAGAGACACCTGGACACGCCTCCGCATAGGAGTAGAAAGGACATGCCACTGCTTCCGGGAGTCACTTGAGGTAAGCACCGCTCGGAGCCTGCACCCATGAGCCTCTCCCCACACCCCACCCCACTGCCTCAGCCCTGATTCCTCTCCCGCCCTCTGAACCCCTCGGTTCCAGCCAGAGCACCTCCCTACACCCCAAACTCCTCATCTGCAGCCCCATCCCAGAGCCTGCACCCCCAACCAGAACCCAACCCCAGTTTTGTGGGCATTCATGGCCCGCTATAAAATTTCTATTCCCTGATGTGATCCTCAGGCCAAAAAGTTTGCCTAGCCCTGCTTTAATGATTGTACTGTATTATGTAGGCTAGCCCTCTAAATAATTTGGAGAGGGTTGCTTTTCAGGTATTTGGTAAGAAAAGATTGCATGGAGGCAAGAGAAAATGAAGGTAAAGTGGCTTTACAAGTTTTTTTTTCTAGCTTCTGGGTAAAAATTTTTTTCCTCATTACAGATACCCAAGATGTGCCTCCAAAAGCCATCCTGTCCTCAAAATAAGGCTTACTGAAGGGGTTCTCCAACATTTTCAGAGTTTTCCACTTCTGAAGAGAAACTTGTGATACCTAACTGTACCAACAATAATTTCTTTTTCTATGTAATCAAAATATTTATTTATTTTTAAAACTATTTTCATTCAGTTAAGCAGCAGGACACAGGAAGGGCCAGTATCATGTGCCCCATCACCTCTCGGCAGATCAGTGATACACAGAACAAAAGTTTGAGAACTCCTGGCCTCTAGAGATGAAGTGAGGAATTGCAAAGTATTTTCTCAGCACTTATATATTATTTGACGTTTGGGATTATGTGGACAAAGAGAAAAAGGAGTACCTTTCCCAGACCTGAGGAAGAGTTCTGTGTAGCTCAAAAGCTTGTCTCTTCTCACCAACAGAAGTTGGCCCAGTAAAAGATATTACCTCATCCACCTTGTCTCAGACAAAAAGAAAGACATTTTTGCAAGAAAAACTTTATATACGGAACACTGGGTATGAGAAGTAACACAGGGATGGATTTTCATACTCTACATCTTTAATTAAATCCATGTGCAAAACTTGATATGCTTACAAAGCCACTGGGAAGTCATTAAAATGTATGACTATTACATAGCAAAGACCTGTATTTAAAAAAAAAAAATAAAAAAAATCAGAACAGCTATAAAAAGCAGCAAGTAACCAACTTTTAAAAGTCCTCTGCAAATAAAACATTATGAATTATTTCTTAACAGTGTATTACTGTTATGAGGTTATAAGAGAGGAGGTGTTGTCTTATATATTAAAATGTATACACTTGGACTGAGGTTGAGATAGAAATAAGAGAGACTTGTTGAAAGTCTCTGGCTAAGGATAAAAGGGGTAAAAAAAACCCGGGTGATGTCATGGTAGGGGTCTACTACAGACCAGGAAGAAGAGGTGGATGAGGCTTTTTTTTCTTTTCTTTTTAAAACAACTCATCCAGATCACAGGACTTGGTGGTGATGGGGGACAAACTACCCAGACATCTGTTCGGAAAATAACACAGCAGAGCATAGATTATCGAACAAGTTCTTGGAATGTATTGGAGACTTTTTTTTATTTCAAAAGGTGGAGTAAGCTACTTGGGGGAGGCTGTTCTAGATTTGATTTTGACAAATAGGGCGGAACTGGTTGAGAATTTGAAACCGGAAGGCAACTTGAGTGAAAGTGATCATGAAATGGTAGAGTTCATGATTCTAAGAAATGGTAGGAGGGAGAACAGCACAATAAAGACAATGGATTTCAAGAAGGCAGACTTTAGCAAACTCGGAGTTGTTCGGTAAAATCCCATGGGAAGCAAGTCTAAGGCAAAAACCAATTGAAAACAGTTGGCAGTTTTTCAAAGAGACATTATTAAGGGTACAAGAGCAAACTATCCCACTGCGTAGGGAAGATAGGAAGTATGGCAAGAGACCACCCTGGCTTAACCGGGAGATCTTCAATGATCTAAACCTCAAAAAAGGGTCCTACAAAATGAGGAAATCCGGTCAAATTACAAAAAGATGACTATAAACAAACACCACAAGTATGTAGGGACAAAATTAGAAAAGCCAAGGCACAAAACAAGATTAAACTAGCTAGGGACATAAATGGAAACAAGAAAACATTCTACAAATTACATCTACAATTCTACATTAGAAGCAAGAGGAAGACCAAGGACAGAGTAGGCCTGTTACTCAATGAGGGGAGAAAGACAATAACAGAAAACGTGGAAATGGCAGAGGTGCTTAATGACTTGTTTCGGTTTTCACCAAGAAGGTTGGTGGCGAATGGACATCTAACATAGTGAATGCCAGTGAAAATGAGGTAGGATCAGAATCTAAAATAGGGAAAGAACAAGTCAAAAATTACTTAGACAAGTTAGATGTCTTCAATTCACCAGGGCCTGATGACTGAGGAGAAATCTGAGCCATTAGCAATCATCTTTGAAAAATCATGGACGACAGGAGACATTCCAGAAGACTGGAAAAGGGCAAATATAGTGCCTATCTATAAAAAGGGAAATAAGGACAACCCGGGGAATTACAGACCAGTCGGCTTAACTTCTGTACCTGGAAAGATAATGGAGTAAACAATTACGAAATCAATTTGCAAACACCTAGAAGATAATAATGTGATAAACAGTCAGCATGCATTTGTCAAGAACAAATCGTGCCAAACCAACCTGATAGCTTTCTTTGACAGAGTAACAAGCCTTATAGATGGGAGGAAAGCAGTAGATGGGGTAGATCTAGACTTTAGTAAGGTTTTTGATACTGTCTCGCATGACCTTCTCATAAACAAACTAGGGAAATACAACCTAGATGGAGCCTCTATAAGGTGGGTGCATAACTGGTTGGAAAACCGTTCCCAGAGAGTAATCATCAGTCGTTCACAGTGATGCTGGAAGGGCATAACGAGTGGGGTCCCGCAGGGGTTGGTTCTGTTCAATATTTTCATACATGATTTAGCTAATGGCATAGACAGTACACCTATAAAGTTTGTGGACAATACCAAGCTGGGAGGGGTTGTAAGTGCTTTGGAGGATAGGATTAAAATTCAAAATGATCTGGACAAACTGGAGAAATGGTCTGAAGTAAATAGGATGAAATTCAATAAGGACAAATGCAAAGTACTCCACTTAGGAAGGAACAATCAGTTGCAGACATAGAAAATGGAAAATGACTGCCTAGGAAGGAGTACTGCGGAAAGCTATCTGGGGTCATAGTGGATCACAAGGTAAATATGAGTCAACAGTGCAATGATGTTGCAAAAAAAGCAAACATCATTCTGGGATGTATTAGCATGAGTACTGTAAGCAAGACACAAGAAGTAATTCTTCCGCTCTACTCCATGCTGATTAGGCCTCAACTGCAGTACTGTGTCCAGTTCTGGGAACCATATTTCAGGAAAGATGTGGACAAATTGGAGGAAGTCCAAAGAAGAGCAACAAAAATGTTTAAACGTCTAGAAAACATGACGTATGAGGGAAGACTGAAAAAATTCGGTTTTGTTTAGTCTGGAGAAGAGAAGACTGAGAGGGGACATGACAACAGTTTTCAAGTACATAAAAGGTTGTTACAAGGAGGAGGGAGAAAAGTTATTCTTCTTAACCTCGGAGGTCAGGACAAGAGGCAATGGCCTTAAATTGCAGCAAGGGTGGTTTAGGTTGGACATTAGGAAAAACTTCCTGTCAGGTGGTTGAGCACTGGAATAAACTGCCTAGGGAGGTTGTGGAATCTCCATCATTGGAGTTTTTAAGAGCAGGTTGGACAAACACCTGTCAGGGATGGTCTAGATAATACTTAGTCCTGCCTTGAGTGCAGGGGATTGGACTAGATGACCTCTCAAGGTCCCTTTCAGTTCTAGGATTACCTGACTTTGAGAAATCTAGATTTAGAACCAAGTACTAATCATGTTCTTTATAACAAGTTTAGCTGCTAACAGTTTCAACACATTAAAGTTTTGCTAAACCTAGTTGGGAATGCTTTAATCTGGATTTAAAGATCAAAATTCAGAACATCACATGCTAAAATTCTAAGAATAGTGAGATAGAATAATGGGAAATGTGTTTACTTAAAAATAACCACACATTAAAACATGAGTGTTGGATATAAGTACGGAAAGCAAGAATATGCTCTGCACTGAAGACTCAGATTGCCAGTTTCAGACAGAGTTTACAATCCTATCTTGTTAAACCACACAAAGATTTACCTGCAACACCATTCAATTCGACCTTCCCCTTCACAAGATTTTGTCCAGTGATTATCTGCAAGGTTTTTCATTGCCACAGCATATTCACAAAGAGTTTCCTCATCCTCACAGTGCTCACGCCAGATCTTGTCAAAGTCTCCCACTAAACAAAAACAAAAACAGTGTTAGCAGAATAATATACGTGTTTAATGTTTGTCACCAGAAAGTAGCATCTAGGTCTAAAGATTGTGAAGAAGACATTTAAAGCGTGAGCCAAGCATAAATTGATGCAGTGGTATCTCCCTAAGTCTAAAAGGCACCCTAAAAATATAACAAAATTGCTCCCATTCATATCAATAGAAGCGTTAACGTATTAAATCTACTTATGACAACTTACATGTCAAGATGCTTAGCTATTTACTGCTAATCAAAGCCCACAAGGAAGAGGGATGATTAGAAGAACTGCATAATCTACCTTGAATAGCAATTTATTTTGGCATCATGAGGGGGCAAAGCATTACCATTGCTTTCCCTCCCCCATTTGGCCTCTGATTGCAGCAGGTGTGGGTATACAGTAACTCCTCACTTAACATTGTCCCAGTTAAAGTTGTTCCATTGTTACATTGCTGATCGATTAGGGAACATGCTTGTTCAAAGTTGTGCAATGCTCCCTTATACTGTCGTTTGGCAGCTGCCTGCTTTGTCCATTGATTGCAGGATTCTCTGGAAGAGCAGCCCCTCCTCACGGGGATTAGAACCAGGGGGCTGGCAGCCCACTCTCCCCAATCAGCTCCCCTAAATTCCCTGTAAGGTATGTGGCTCGGCAGCTGCCCAGCAGCAGTTTGGTTGGCCCTCCCCCCACTGCCCTGCTGCTCCTGACCTGCTCTCTGCCTTGGAGCTGCTCCCGGGAGCTTTCTGCATTGCTGTCAGGAGGAGGCTTTCTGCATTGCTCCAGCTGGATAGCGTGGGATCATCATCATGTTCAGTTTTTGCAGGGAAGTGTTTACAGCTACTGCCCTGAATCTATTGTGTTTCCTCCCTCAGTCCATGCTGCCTTGTAGAGTGTGAGGCTACATTAACAATAGCATATTAACCCTTGAGGGCTCAGCTGAGTGCTAGTTCATCATTTAGCAGCAAGGCATTCCCTGGGAAATATTCCACCCTCTTACTCCACCATCTCAACCAAGCTTCACAATCGTCATTGCTGTGTACAGTATTAAACTGTTTGTTTAAAATTGTTTAAAACTTGTACTGTATATGTGTATAAGGTGTCTTGTCGAGCAAAAAAAATTCCCTGGAACCTAACCCCCCCATTTACATTATTTTTTATGGGGGGAAATTGGATTTGCTTAACATTGTTTTGCATAAAGTTGCATTTTTCAGGAACATATCTACAACGTTAAGTGAGGAGTTACTATACAAAAATTTGCTAACTTGCATAACTTAGAAATCTAAGGTAAGCAGCTTAGCTCCTTGTTTACTCAGACTGCCTGTCCAAGTGTGGTTCAGGGATATTAAGCCAATTTCCTTTCCTTGGAAAGATTTCAGAAGGCATAAAATGCAGATATCAACAGAATAAGGCATATTTCCACTCTGGCATTTGCATTCTCTCATATGAGATGGCATTCATGCCGTAAGGCCAAGAAGCAGACCACATACAGTCTAAATCCAACAGAGAGACTGGGGAAACAGGACAAACAAAAAAAAGCTCTACCACAGATTTGTCTGTCTGCTTCGTGACTAGTACACGGCAGGAAAGTCACTCTGCCCCAATTAGTAAATTGGCTGGCTGATCAGAACACTCAAAAGCATATATATGGCACCTTTCATTCTCATTATTTCCCAAAAGCACTGAATTAAGAGGTGCGTGTGTGTTAAATTGTGTAGTTGGCAATAAAAGACATCAGCAGGTACAGACATCAGCCTGAGAGCATGCCTGAGTAGGATGAGACACAGAAGCACTCCCGATTTTTGGTACAACCTCTGTTCCTCCTGCTGGGTTTCCTTGGAAAAGGCATTTCATGCAGTACCAACATAGGACTGAACAGACACTGGAGGATAGAACGAGAAACTGTGTAAGGCTATGGCTACACTAGAGAGCTTACAGTGGTGCAGCAAGCTCTTTAGTGTAGCCCAGGGGTGGCCAACCTGTGGCTCTGGAGCCACATGTGGCTCTTCAGAAGTTAATACGGGGCTCCTTGTACAGGCACTGCCTCTGGAGCTACAGGCGCCAACTTTCCAGTGTGCTGGGGGATATTCGCTGCTCAATCCCTGGTTCTACCACAGGCCCTGCACCCTCCTCTGAGCCTGCAGTGCCCTTGCTCCTCCTCCCCACCCCGAGCCTCCTGCACACCACGAAACAGCTAATCGGGAGGAGGCAGCACTGATCGGCGGAGCTGCCAGTGGGTGGGGGACCCTGGGAACGGGGTGGGGGAGCTGCTGACGTATTACTGTGGCTCTTTGGCAACGTACATTGGTAAATTCTGGCTCCTTCTCAGGCTCAGGTTGGCCATCCCAGGTGTAGCCGCTCTAAACTGATGGGAGCGAGCTCCCCATCAGCTTAATTACTCCAGCCCTCGTAAACTACGTCGGTGGGAGAAGCTCTCCCGCTGACACAAAACGCTGTCCACACCGGCGCTTAAGTCAGCATAAGTTATGTAGCGCAGGGGGCTGGCTAATTCAAACCTATGAGTGACCTCATTTATGTCAACTTATGCTGTAGTGTAGCCATAGCCTAGATTTCTTTACCCTCCACTGTCTGGTAAGACACTAATACAACTCCTGTAATTTCTCTCTCCTGGTTAATGAAGCATGTTTGTGGCTATGCAAAACCAATTTAAGAAATACCAACCACTGATGAGTCCAAACTTGGATATAAATAAACTTGGTAGTTAATAAATTCTAACACAACCTTAACTGCGGTCTTGCAACTGTTTCACCACAATACTCTGAATCTTGCTAAGTTGGGCTCCTGTTAATAAGCCCCTCATGATAAATACAAGACTCCTGGACGAAGCTTATCTAAAAATTCCTGGTGCTTTGATTAGTTGCTCTAGTTTATTATTTGTTTACAGAGCATTCAGAAGTATGTTAGACACTTTACGCACAAACACAAGAAAGACAGTTCCTGCCCTGAAATGCTTACAGTCTAAGTAGAAACAGGACAACAAGATGAGTCAAGATTAAAAAAAAATAAGGGAATACAAGGAAAAAAAGATTACAAATAGAAGACGAGTTAGCTTTGTGGTACTACACTCAATTTTACTCTCTACCATTATCACTCATCACTGTCTTCTGATCACATTCCTAACTGCCATTATTTTTCTGACTAGTTAGCCTTGTCAAACCTCTTTTTTCCCATATTTTAAGGTTTTAACCCTAGGCATTCCCCCACCCCTGCCCCCAACATTGTAATGATGCCTCTTCAAACCCTTTCCCAACTCTGAGCCCTCACCTACTCTTTTATTGGTGATCCTTTCACTTTCTCCCTCACCCGAAAAAACAACACTTGTCTAGAGTAGATGTAGAATGAATTCAAATGGAATAAATTAGGCAGCATCAGAGGAAGACTGAGCTGTGTTTGTGGTTTCCTTTAAGTGGCTGGCTCAAGGCAGCTGGGTCTGTGAAATTGCTGTTGCTGCCACCATTTCTTGGGGCTGTCAAAGCAGGACTAGCCTAACCACTTTCACCTGCCCCGGGAGCCCTCCTGCTGCTCCAGGGACTGGGCTTCCTTGTGTAAGCAGAGTCAAGATGAGCTCTACCCTGACAATTCTTCAACAACAATCCCCCCCCCCCCCCACTGTTCCTGAGACATTCTTGTCAACTGCTGGAAATGGCCCACCTTGATTATTACTACAAAAGGTGTCCCGTCCCCTCCCGGCTCTCCTGCTGGTAATAGCTCACCTTACCTGATCACTCTCATTACAGTGTGTATGGTAACACCCATTGTTTCATGTTCTGTGTGTATATAAATCTCCCCACTGTATTTTCCACTGAATGCATTCAATCAAGTGAGCTGTAGCTCACGAAAACTTATGCTCAAATAAATTTCTTAGTCTCTAAGGTGCCACAAGTACTCCTTTTCTTTTTGCAGATACAGACTAACACGGCTGCTATTCTGAAACTTCTGATTTTATGTAAGAATTCCTGATTTAATTCTAGGTTATTCTGGAACATCTCACTTAATCATTTTCCTGACATTGCAGGGGCTTCGGGCACTGGTTCATCTCAGTCCCTCCAGTTCTTGCCTGTGACACGTAATAGTCTAGTCTATGGGTTGTGATACTTTGGTCTAATTTTGGTTGTTGGATTTAGTGTACAGGTGCTGGATGATGATGGTGACCTGTGAAATACAGGAGGTGAGACTACCTGATCAGGCCGCTGTCTCTAAGAAAATCTAATAAACTTCTAACATGTTTTCTCCCACACAAAAAAGGAAAAATAAAATTAGATACAAAACACTTGCTTTCAAAAAGCAATATAAATAAAATAGAAAATGAGGAATGAACTTTATATATGCATAAACTTCAGTTATTTTATAACTTCATTTTGTATTAATGTAATCTTGTCCGTAAACTCTATTTCTGTTCCCCATCTGAACTGTTTATCTTAGATCAGTGGTTCTCAACCTTTCTAGACTACTGTATCCATTTCAGGAGTCTGATTAGTCTTGCGTACCGCAAGTTTCACCTCACTTAAAAAACTACTTGATTATAAAAGGAGTAATTGTGGCACCTTAGAGACTAAGAAATTTATTTGAGCATAAGCTTTCGTGAGCTACAGCTCACTTCATCGGATGCATTCAGTGGAAAATACAGTGGGGAGATTTATATATACACAGAACATGAAACCATGGGTGTTACCATATACACTGTAACCAGAGTGATCACTTAAGGTGAGCTATTACCAGCAGGAAAGTGGGGGAAGGGGGGAGAACCTTTTGTAGTGATAATCAAGGTGGGCCATTTCCAGCAGTTGACAAGAATGTCTCAGGAACAGCGGGGGGGGGGGGGGGAATAAACATGGGGAAATAGTTTTACTTTGTGTAATGACCCATCCACTCCCAGTCTTTAGTCAAGCCTAAGTTAATTGTATCCAGTTTGCAAATTAATTCCAATTCAGCAGTCTCTCGTTGGAGTCTGTTGTTGATGTTTTTTTGTTGAAGAATTGCAACTTTTAGGTCTGTAATTGAGTGACCAAAGAGACTGAAGTGTTCTCCAACTGATTTTTGAATGTTATAATTCTTGATGTCTGACTTGTGTCCATTTATTCTTTTACGTAGAGACTGTCCAGTATGACCAATGTACATGACAGAGGGGCATTGCTGGCACATGATGGCATATATCACATTGGTAGATGTGCAGGTGAACGAGCCTCTGATAGTGTGGCTGATGTGATTAGGCCCTATGATGGTGTCCCCTGAATAGATATGTGGACACAGTTGGCAACGGGCTTTGTTGCAAGGATAGGTTCCTGGGTTAGTGGTTCTGTTGTGTGGTGTGTGGCTGCTGGTGAGTATTTGCTTCAGGTTGGGGGGCTGTCTGTAAGCAAGGACTGGCCTGTCTCCCAAGATCTGTGAGAGAGATGGGTTGTCCTTCAGGATAAGTTGTAGATCCTTGATGATGTGTTGGAGAGGTTTTAGTTGGGGGCTGAAGGTGATGGCTAGTGGCGTTCTGTTATTTTCTTTGTTGGGCCTGTCCTGTAGTAGGTGACTTCTGGGTACTCTTCTGGCTCTGTCAATCTGTTTCTTCACTTCAGCAGGTGGGTATTGTAGCTTTAAGAATGCTTGATAGAGGTCTTGTAGGTGTTTGTCTCTGTCTGAGGGGTTGGAGCAAATGCGGTTGTACCTTAGAGCTTGGCTGTAGACAATGGATCGTGTGGTGTGGTCTGGATGAAAGCTGGAGGCATACAGATAGGCATAGCAGTCTGTAGGTTTCCGGTGTAGGGTGGTGTTTATGTGACCATCACTTATTAGCACCATAGTGTTCAGGAAGTGGATCTCTTGTGTGGACTGGTCCAGGGGGCTTCCTTGAATAATATTTTCTCATGTCCCTTATATTAAACTCTGCACTTCAGAAAATCATTGCCTCCAGTTCATCTTTACTGTAGGGATTCCTTAATTTCATCATAGGGTGTCATGTACAGATGTGAGTGTTGTCTCCATCTCTCCCCTCCCATGCAATTTGAATCCTATTTGAGCATGGATTGCATTTAAAAAAAAAAAAAAAAAGCTGTTCTATACCCCATTCCTCTCATAAAAGATATCACTCATGTAAGTGTCAGACCCGGGAGACTCTGATTTATAACGACCGCTCATAACATGAGTTTTACAAGCCTTTCAGGTCCCTGCAGCAGCTCTACTTTAAAAGAAAAAATTGTGTTTCTGTTTGGTTCCCTCTCTCCAGGGTTGTTAAAAATAACATTTTTCTAGTTCTGTATGTCCTGGAAGATTAATTCTTTAAGCAGTTACTTGTTTACCTGTCCTTGCAATTCTGTCACTGAATGCAAATACAACTGATGATCCAGGAGAGATTCCTTACAGCAGTATATTCTTGGATATGATGCAGAAGTCCAATCCCATGTATCTAGCTAAAATGCATTCCCCAGACTATGCTCTCCGTCCATATAAGCCTTGTTCATGGGCAAACTACGGCCTGCGGGCCGGATTCGGCCCCTCAGGTTTTTGGATCCAGCTCGCAGATTTGCCACACCCACCCCGCTCCCAGAAGCGGCCAGCACCACATCCCTGTGGCTCCTGGGGCGGGGCACTGCTTCTGCCTGTGGGTACCTCCCCCTGTCATAAATATAAAGGGAAGGGTAACCACCTTTCTGTATACAGTGCTATAAAATCCCTCCTGGCCAGAGGCAAAGTCATTTTACCTGTAAAGGGTTAAGAAGCTCAGGTAACCTGGCTGGCACCTGACCCAAAATGACCAATGAGGGGACAAGATACTTTCAAATCTGGAGGGGGGGGGGGAAGGCTTTTGTCTATCTGTGTGATACCTTTGTGGGGAACAGATCAAGGATGCAAGCCCTCCAACTCCCGTACAGTTAGTAAGTAATCTAGCTAGAAAATTGTTTTGGCTTGTGAAATTCGCTTTGCTGGAGGAAATGTGTATTCCTGTTCTTGTGTCTTTTTGTAACTTAAGGTTTTGTCTAGAGGGATTCTCAATGTTTTGAATCTGACTTCCTGTAAGATTATCTTCCATTCTGATCTTACAGAGTTGTTCTCTTATCTGTTTTTGTTCTTCTAATAAAGTTCTGTTTTTTAAGAATCTGATCGGGTTTTTGGGGTTTTAAAAATCCAACGCTGGTTTGTGCTCGTCTTGTTTATTCTCAAGCCTCCACAGGAAAGGATATTTTGGGGAATTAGGAACTCCAAGTGGTCATTTCCCTGTTCTTTGTCTAAATCACTTGGTGGCAGCATACTGTTCAAGGACAAGATGAAATTTGTGCCTTGGGAAAGTTTTAACCTAAGCTAGTAAAAATAAGCTTAGGGGGTCTTCATGCGGGTCCCCACATCTGTACCCTAGAGTTCAGAGTGGGGAAGGAACCTGGACACCCCCGAAGCTCCCATTGGCCAGGAATGGGGAACTGCAGCCAATGGGAGCTTCAGAGGAGGTACCCACAGGCAAGTGCAGCATGTGGTGCTCTTTGCCCCAACCCCTCCTCCAGGGGCGACAGAGACGTGGTGCCGGCCAGTTCCCAGAACAGGGCCAGGGAGCCTGTCCTGACCCCAGTGCGTGCCACTGCCACCCCAAAGCTGCTCCAGGTAAGCGGCGCCTGGCCAGAGCCCGAACCCCTCCTGCATCCCACACCCCAACTCCCTGCCCTGAGCCCCCTGCCTGCACCTCAGCCCCCCAAGCCTCCTGCTGCACCCCACACCCCTCCTGCACCCCAATCCCCTTCCCCGAGCCCCCTTGTACATGCTGCACCCCTGCTCTGCCCCAACCCCTTGCCCTGAGCCCCTTCCTGCACACCGCACCCCATCCCCCACACCAACTCTCTGCCCGACATTCATGGCCCTGCAAGCAATTTTCCCCACCCAGATGTGGCCCTCAGCCAAAAAGTTTGCCCACCCCCGTTGTAAGAAATTTCATCAGGCGTTCTACTCTCAGAAGGTTCAAGTGTTGTAAACTGTAAACTAAAAAGTTAATCAACTTGAAATAAAGATAGTAAAAACTGATACTGAGACAATAACCTTTTAGAGACAGCACTGTAACATTACCCTATCTATTGAACACAAAACAGATCATTCAAATGCAAAAAGTCTGAAGTATACACGGAACATAACTTAAAAGAAATTGAAAGTAAGAAGTTGTCAGTAACAATTTTAGAGTGCCTTAAAGTCCTTTAAAAAGTACAAAACAAAACCAATAAATATCAATTTAATTACCAAAACACACTTAGTGATTTATTTCACTAGAAATATATTACTTATTCACCATTTTAGGCATGTTTTATGGAACAGAATACATTCCCTGCAAATCTCTAGATTTAAACAAAAAACACTGAATAATTACACCATCCACATAAAGTCAACTTCAAATCTTGAAAACACCAAGAATTTTCTTAACTTACGGTAAACCTCCTTTGTGCATAAAAGAAGATGTGAGTTGGGCAAAACTGAGGATGGCAACTCTGGTAAAGGTTTTATTAGGGGAGTTTATTAAATTTTTGTTATATTAATGTTGCTGCCAGGATAGCTTTCTATCAACACTATGCCAATATTTATTTATGGAAGTATTTTTAAGAGTCTGCTATGGCAATCCAGAACTATAGACTGGGGTAGTACACATTTATTTCAATTTATATGTCATGTTACTAGCTTATACTTTTGTTTTAATTTTAGTAAAAGGGATGCAAACCATTGTAAAACAATGGTAAAAAAAAAAGATTTGGATAGAATCTGGAGCAGCACTGTCCTCAAGAATCTCATCTATTTTTTTAAAAAAATCCATAAATGTCACTGAGAAATATAAAGTGACAATTAAGCTGATTCAGAACATAATGTGTGAGCTTTTCCCTGCTGCTCTTCACTATTTCGCAAAAAAATTCCTAAAACTGTGTATCTTTGCTGGTCCCAGAGAGAAAACTCAAACATAGCATGTTGCCTACTGCTACATTAAAAACGTTTTTATGTTTCTACAAAGATGCTTATAGATACACCCCTTTAATTTTCCATTTTAAAGGAAAGCAACATCTATTAGTTGCGAGGATACAATGACACTGCTGGGAGATTCCAAATTTCAAAAGCCCAGCTATGGCAACATCCCATTTATACTGTAAAAGTTCTGCTTAGATTTTAACTAGAATATGTTGCAATCAGCAGACTAATTTTTAACATGCCTCAGTGTTCCACAAAAGGAACAGTTTAAGTGTTCGTAAAAATACCTCTGGTTCCTCACTGAAATAGTATATCAGTTTACACAACATGCTGAACAGCAATAAATGGGAACAAACATTGTCAACTAGGGCAGTGGTTCTCAGCTGGGGGACCTCAGACTACTATCTAAGGGGTCCACGAAAGGTTGTCATTACCATAGCACAGGGGTTTTCAACCTGTGGCCCGTGGACTCTTGGAGGTCCACAGGCTATGCCTAAGATTTCCAAAGGGATCCGCACACCTTCAGTAGAAATTTTTTTGAGGTCTGCATATGAAAGAAGGTGGGGAACCACTGAGCGAGGGCAATGTTAGGTTAAAAAATTCCTAGAAAAACTCAACATGACAAATTCCACTCTGTTCTTAAAGTCTGAGCGGACAACCCATTTTATTATTGTCTTAACTATCAAATCAGACTCTAGACTTCAGATACATCCACCTACTGTACCAACACCATTTTATACAATTATTAAAATGGAATATATTCTTACATTATAGTCCACTAATTGACTCTCTCTCATCCTATCCCCATTATCAGAGAAATTTAACATACAACTTATCCAATTCTCTGCTGTAAGACTCTGATATGCGATGATGGAAAAATACCCAGTGCTGCATTATGCAAAAAGTATGTCCTCTTGGTGCTACAGTACTTGAAGATGTGGCTGTGGCTAAGCAGAGAAAAAGTTAATTAAATTAGGAATGCTACCCACTATCTTATTCCACTTAAAACATTCAGCATGTTCAAAATTCTAGAAGTTTACTAATCATCTGCCTTCTTCTCACACAACATACTTCCTATTTCAATGGAGCTCAAACTATTTTGCAAGACTAGTTTGTCTAATTTTATATTTGTCCAAAACGGAATATAATTTAAGAATTATTTACATGAAAAGTAAGGGTAATTAGATATTGATTATTTTTCATAAGTGAAATAAGAATTTGCTTTACAAACTTTAACTTGCATTTTGTGATCTAATCTGAAAAAAGGATGACACCGCTAATAGTGACAACGAAATATAAGCAAACTTTCATTTAGCTATACATTCCTCTGTCTGTCAACACAAAACTCTTTTGAGGCTATGCAGTAAGTTATCCCATAAATTTCAGAAGAAAATTCATAGCTGATATGACCACATTAGTTAACTCCCTCACTTAAATTTGACGTAATATTTTATTTATTTTTAATTTGATCTTCATAGAAAGAAGAGCAAAAACTTCAGTATAACAGTTCTTTAAACATACAATTAGAGATGTAAAAGGTTAACCGGTAACCCATTAACCCCAGCGGTCGGAGTGCGCGCCTAGGCCCAGCCAGAGTGACCCCAGCCTGAGCCGTGCCAGGCCCACCGGAGCTACCGCGGTACAGTTAAACGATTAAATATAATTTTAATTGTTTAACTGGTCAACTTTTTAAATTGCTATTTACATCCTTACATACAGTAGCTCTGCTACTACTAGAGCAATTCTAAAAACTTTGCACAGTTTATGTTATCCAAGGCCGATGCAAATTCTAGTTTATAATGTCTCATAATAGACTACTTATATAAGCTCAAATGGAAGATATTTTAATGAGTAGTCAGACTACTTTATGCTGGGCCTCCAAAGCATATTCAGCACACACTGCATTAATAAATGTACAGTACAGACCCAAGAATACAAAAGCAAATGACGGCACTTGTTACTGATATCATGCATCGACCTGCAATATCAGTTTTGGAAATTCTATATACGAAACAATACAAATATACCAAAAATACAAGTCTTGGAATAACTTTGTTATTTAAAAGTAATGCTTGAAAAGTACATAAAGGATCACATGACCACCTGTTGTCTATTTTTGGAGTCTTTAACAGGAGGTATGGGGGATTTTTTAGAATTGTTTGAATCACAGATATGTGCCTTTTTTTAAATCTCAATTTAGAATACATTTCTCTACCAAACATACTTTGACAGTTACAGATGTACTTTCCCTCCGTTTTCAAAGAGGGTTTTTTGTTTGATCACTTCCTTTTTTGTGCAGTTATATCTGTAATGCCACTGTTCAGGTTGGTAGAAACCCAATAATATAGTTTGTTATTTAACTTCTGCAAATCCAAAAAAAGGAGTACAAGCAAACCACATACAAACAAACAACTTGTTTCTTAGGAAAGCACCTTCCAGCTCTCAAACGTTTATTGTTGCAAGGTCAGTCACATTTTGGGGCTTATTTACATTAAATCATTACTAAAAAATTAAAGCCTTAATGAACTTCTGAATCTGATGACTATTATTGTTTGAAAATGGAACTGCTGGTATCTACAATTATTTCCCTCTTTCTAGTGTGAGATTTAAAAAAAAAGATGAATAGCACTGGCTCTATAATGATATTTAAATCTAAGTTTTTTAAAAGAATGTAGAAGCTGTAATGCTTATTAGACTGATGTTATATGTTAACTATAGAAAATTTAAGTGGCTTTGGTATTGGTGATCTCTACAGAGATTTTTCTTTCTTTTTAAAGAAAGTCAGACAGCCCAGTATTTTACTGCAATTTCCTGTTTTGCTTTTTTACCATGGTCAAATATCTTTTTAATTCTTCAAAGAGTATCTATGGGGAGTTTTTGAAATGCACTCAACTCCACTGGATTTAGATGGAAGTAAGGCACTTGTAAATTTCCCATCTAAACTATGTATAAAACCTGCTTGCCCATGGACAATGTTGCACAGAAGACACTTACTCAAGAAGCTTCACATGATTGTACTGCTACAAAAGGAACAATTCACTTAAAGAAGAGATCTGCCCCACAGTTATTTTTGGGAAGATAGGGAAAGAATGAGCTGCACTGCAAAAGTGATTTTTGGTTACGGTTGGGTTTTTGTTGTTTTTTTTGTGGTTGGTTGGTTGGTTGGTTGGGTCGGTTTTTTGGGGGGTGGGGGGTAGAGGAGAGATTCTAGCATGTACACATAACCCGTCCTTCCTGTTTGTAATTTTTTTTAAATTGTAAAATATACACTTTATATTCTTTGTCAAAGACTTAACATTGTTAAAAGAAATCCTTTTTAAAAAAATGGGGAAAATTTGTTTTTATTTTATTGTGAAGTCAGGTGACTGAAAACAGATAAACTGAAGCCCACTTCATCGGATGCATAGAATGGGACACATAGTAAGATTTATATATATATATATAGTGACAAAGCTCTGTCCTTCCCTCCGTGGATCCCACGTTTCCTGGCAGATTTCGCTAGCCTCAGAGACTCACTGTGACCCTGCCCGTAACCCTTCTCTCTCTAGAGACAAGGGTCACAGTCTACTGAGCCATTTTCATCATAAGCCAGAGAGGGAGGTGAGGAGAAGTTATCTTTCCTTGCACCATCTCTGTTGTCTCCCAGTCTCAGTGATTAATCAGGGGGCAAAGGTGGGGGGGTAGACCGGGCCCACCCTCTACTCCGGGCTCCAGCCCAGGGACCCTAATAGTATCAGTACCCTATGGTAGCGGACCTTTTAGAAACATTACATGTACAATTCCCTGGGCTACTTCCCCCACAGCAGCCCTCACTTCCTCAAGCTCCACTTCACCCTTACCTCAGGACCTCCTTCCTTGTGCCTATATGGTGTACTACTCAGCCTCTCCAAAAGCGCAACTTCCGCCCACAGCTCCTGACATGCACACCCAGCTGACTAACTGGGAGGCTTTTAACTAGTTTCAGCCAGCCCCTGATTGGCTTCAGGTGTCCCAATCAACCTAGCATTCTCCCTGCCTTCTGGAAAGTTCTTAATTGGCCCCAGGTGTCTTAATTGACCTGGAGCAGCTTCCATTTCACTTTTTACCATTTCTGGTTAGCTTGGAGACACCATCCCTTTCTGGCAGAAAGACCTGGCCTTAGTTAATCATGCCATTATCATCTTTCAGCTGGACTACAGCAATCCAATATACCTGGGGGTGAAACCTTCAGGTCTTAGGAAGCTCTAACCGATACAAAATACTGCAGTGCAGCTCCACAGCAACACAGGTTATCATAAGCAAATCACATTTGTCCCCTGCTCTCTATGCTGGCTTCCCATAGAATTATGAATCAAGTTCAAGGTCTTAGTTGTTATCTTCAAAGCACTTTCTGGCCTGGGCCCAGGATACCTAAAAGACCATTTAAAGGTCCAGGATAAAGATGCTGGTCAACAACTTTGCTCCTCTGGCATTGCTGAGAGTTCCATCATAAGAGTAAAGCTCATCTGGGAAGAAGACAGAATCTTCCCCAGGTTAGTCCAAGACTATGGAATCAACTCCCCCAGGAACTAAGGACTATCATAAACCTCACCACTTTCACCTCCAAGTGAAAGGTGCATTTCTTTGACCTTGCCTTCTCAAATATAAACACAGAGCAACAGGTATATTGAACAACCACCACCCAACCATAGCGAGAAACTCCATTCCATGTTTCTCCCTCTGGTAAGAGGATGAGCGAACAAACAACATGTGACAGATGTGTAAGCACACTGCTTACTGCACTACTGCAAGGTGCTCAGATACTACAGTGAATAGCATGGTATTAAAACCTGAATACAACAAAATACATTCCTACTCTGAGGACCTAAGACAGTGGTTCTCAACCAGGGGGTACTAAGAGGTCTTCCGGGGGGATACGCCACTCATCTGGGGGTTGCAGCACCCGGGGGTGGGGGGTGTTGAGAGATTGGTTTTGGGGGGGGGTCACAAGTGTAGGGCTGGCATTAGGGGTGACAAGCAGGGCAACTGACCGGGGGCCCCACAAAGCTAAGTTACATGCTTCAGCCCCACGGCCTGGGTTTGGGCTTCAGACAAGGCTCAAAGTGAAAAACAGGCTCAAGTATCACACTGAAATGTAAGTACAATATTTATATTCCAATCAATGTATTTTATAATTATATGGTAAAAATAAGAAAGTAAGCAATTTTTCAGTAAGAGCGTACTATGACACTTCTGTATTTTTATGTTTGATTGTATAATCAAGTATGAGAGTAGCAGCCGTGTTAGTCTGTATTCACAAAAAGAAAAGGAGGCTCGTTCACCTGCACATCTACCAATGTGATATATGCCATCATGTGCCAGCAATGCCCCTCTGCCATGTACATTGGTCAAAATGGACAGTCTCTACGTAAAAGAATAAATGGACACAAATCAGACGTCAAGAATTATAACATTCAAAAACCAGTCGGAGAACACTTCAGTCTCTTTGGTCACTCAATTACAGACCTAAAAGTTGCAATTCTTCAACAAAAAAACATCAACAACAGACTCCAACGAGAGACTGCTGAATTGGAATTAATTTGCAAACTGGATACAATTAACTTAGGCTTGACTAAAGACTGGGAGTGGATGGGTCATTACACAAAGTAAAACTATTTCCCCATGTTTATTCCCCACCCCCACCCCCCACTGTTCCTGAGACATTCTTGTCAACTGCTGGAAATGGCCCACCTTGATTATCACTACAAAAGGTTCTCCCCCCTTCCCCCACTCTCCTGCTGGTAATAGCTCACCTTAAGTGATCACTCTGGTTACAGTGTATATGGTAACACCCATGGTTTCATGTTCTGTGCATATATAAATCTCCCCACTGTATTTTCCACTGAATGCATCCGATGAAGTGAGCTGTAGCTCACGAAAGCTTATGCTCAAATAAATTTCTTAGTCTCTAAGGTGCCACAATTACTCCTTTTATAATCAAGTAGTTTTTTAAGTGAGGTGAAACTTGCGGTACGCAAGACTAATCAGACTCCTGAAATGGATACAGTAGTCTAGAAAGGTTGAGAACCACTGATCTAAGATAAACAGTTCAGATGGGGAACAGAAATAGAGTTTACGGACAAGATTACATTAATACAAAATGAAGTTATAAAATAACTGAAGTTTATGCATATATAAAGTTCATTCCTCATTTTCTATTTTATTTATATTGCTTTTTGAAAGCAAGTGTTTTGTATCTAATTTTATTTTTCCTTTTTTGTGTGGGAGAAAACATGTTAGAAGTTTATTAGATTTTCTTAGAGACAGCGGCCTGATCAGGTAGTCTCACCTCCTGTATTTCACAGGTCACCATCATCATCCAGCACCTGTACACTAAATCCAACAACCAAAATTAGACCAAAGTATCACAACCCATAGACTAGACTATTACGTGTCACAGGCAAGAACTGGAGGGACTGAGATGAACCAGTGCCCGAAGCCCCTGCAATGTCAGGAAAATGATTAAGTGAGATAAACTCAGATAATCCTGGCAAGTGATCCAACCCACACACTGCAGAAGGCAGCGAATATCTCACCAATCCAGGTCACTGCCAATTTGATCTATAGGGAAAATTCCTTTCTGATCCCATAAAGGTTAACGGGCAGGTCTTGAGCACATGAGCAAGAACCAGCCAGCCAAGCACCTGGCAGAAAATGCTTGGTGCCACCTCAAAGCCCTAGCCCTCCTCATCCCATCTCCAGCCATAGCCATCTCTGATGTTTCAGAAGAAGGAGATTTCATCTATCAGCCCTTTCATTTAATAACTTCAGAAAAACTGTCTACACTGTGCAGAAGTCACTGTGCAGAAGTGCATAAAAATAGTTTATTAAGAATTTAGGATAATTTGGTTGAAGTGTTTAACTACTGTTGATAGGATTCAACCATGTAACAACTGTTAAAAAGAGAATTTTAAATAAGATACTATCTAATATTAAAGTCATTTTAGACTGAAGCTATTTTAAGCTTTGTTTAATAATGAATCAGAAAATATGGTTCACAGATGTGTGGACAGGGATGCAGGGTAGTATAAATCACAAAGCAGACTATAACCATTTTTGCTTATCCATTTTTCTGCAAACAACATTTCCCTCTCATTTACCAACTAAAAGCCAAAGGCAAACCCAACACTTGCACTAGAAGTGGGTCAGATTGACCATGCCCTGAAAACAGAAAAGGGAAGTACTGGTGAAGAGATGCAAAGTAATGATCTGGAAATAAAATTAAAATGCATTTTTTGTGGTGAGCGTTTCAGAGCTACAGAAGAGAAACCACCATGGTTTCCAGTCTCATTTCCAGATTAAAGTGACAGGTTTTAACACATGAGTTAGGTAATGAGAGGTTGACATGTTGCCACAAAGAGAATTAAATAAATTAGAACTAATATGGTAAATCATCCTAGAGGTTAGTCACATTACAAATAAAATAGCCAAAATGTGGGTGATCTAACATGCAACAGTGCTGTTGAAGATGGGAGAAGCCTAGAAAACATGGAAATAAGCCAAGATGCAACTTTGAGGAAAGTGACTTCATAGAACAGTATCAACTTCTGAAAGAACTGCCTGGCTCTCCGGACGACCTGTTGTTAAATGAGCCTTTCTTCAGTTACGTTCATCCTATTAGACAAGATTATATTTTAACTAGGAACTGCACATTAAAACAAACATTGCTTTCACATTTAAACACAAACTTTTACAACTGGTTGAGACCCGCATTAGCCTGTAGTATTAAAGCATGCCAATGTCATTTTTACACTGACTCATTCTTTAAAAAAAGAAAGTGGTGGACAATAAATCAAAGTGAGGTCAGTGATGCCAGCTGTAAGCAAGTCAGGTAAGGCATGAACTTGCCTTTTAAATTCACCCAATAGTCAGTAATTCCAGTAATGGTCTCAGTCACATCAGCACTGAAATCTGCTTATTAGAAATAAGTCTGTATAACTGCAAAAAATTTCATCTAAACACCTTGAGAAAGGTACTAATTCAATACTTTTCTCAGAACAAAGTAACTATTAAAATGGCAAGGACAGTATAAAAGTGCATTCTCTGAGAATCACCTGTATTATGTCAAGTAATTATACAGTTCTCTCTGAGGAAGTTGAGCATGCTCCCTTTTTCAGTGGTAGTTAACTACACATAGAACAGCGCCACTTGTGATTTCATATATTAAAAGTCAAGTACTGTTGGAAAGTCCATGAAACAGCAACTTTGGTGTGGCTTGCTAGATACCATTCAGATGAGATGGAAATTAGCTTTACAGAACAAGGCTTGACAAATGGAAGTAAAAAAAATACAGAAAAAAAGCCTAGTCACTCTTAGATCTTAATGCCTTTATCAAAAAGATCAGCACCTTCATTATTACCTGCATAAAGGCAGCTGGGTGAACTGCCTTGTCTACCTGTTGGATGTACATGTTTAAGGATTTAACTTTTGCCTTGTTTTCTGAATGTTCCACACTTACATGACAACTGAAATGCTTCATTTATTTGGTAGTATGCCAGCCTTTTGCTTCTTTAGTAAGCTGCCATTTTGGATTTCATACAAAAATATACAGAAAAATGCATATACACAAAATGCATATTAAGAAGGCAATACAGAATTCTGAAAGCAAGCATTTTCAGGTACTGTAAGTTCAATAAGATGTTAAACTCTAGAGAGGGAGATTCCCAAGCATGTTTTTGGAAGGTTAGTTGCAGTGGAGAAGATAACTGAACAGAAGATAGTTTTTCACATTGAAGTTGAAATAATTAATAGTACTGAATCAGTACTACTGATAGCTAGTAACTCATGAGGATTACAACTGATTAGATTATAATGGGTAGAAAACTCCATGCTGTAGAAGTATGATTTGTTGAACAGTTTTGTTATTCCCCACTCCCACCCCAAAATACAAGACCCTGAAGTTCTCAGTAATGTGCAAGATGCAGTACATGAGGAAAAAAATCAAATAACTGTGCATTCTGAATAAGACCACCAGTATTAGTACCAGTAAATTATTCCCTACATATTCACTTGCCAGTGGCAAGCAAGAATCTTTTCCAGGGCAGAGGCAGGCTTACCCCGATTTCTGCAGAATTTAAGCTTTCATAAAAAAATTCATTTTATGACAATTAAAAATGCTAGCTAAGGGCTTTTCCACACAAGGGAAAAGGCCCAGAATAATTACTGCAGAATAGCTAGTGCTGAATGGATCAACCTAATCCACAAAAAGGCACTTATAGTGCAGAATAAGAGTGTCCACACAGGGAGTCAGTGCCAAATAACTATTGCACTTAAAATTCACAACCTAGCTATTTTACACGAACTTCCCCATGACATTTCTGTGTAGAAAAGCCCTAAGTGTGACCCAGCATTGTCTTTCTGAATCTGCAGACAGGCTGAAATAACAGAAAAGTGTGAACTGCCAAAAGCACAAGTCCTGGCAACAGAACACAATTTGAGCAGCTCAGCTGTATGTGTTGGTAATGGTTCCTCAGCCTGGAAGATGAGAGAAATCCTTTCAAGCTTATGTGGCCACTATGCGTATGCCTACACTGTATCTGGGAATGAGCTTCCCAACCCCAGTTGACAGACTTACGGTAATGGGGCTCATGCTAGTGTACTAAAAATAGCTGTAGACACTGTAGCTTGGACTGGAGCTTGGGCTTTCAAGACTGAGGGGAATAGGTGTGGGCTTGAGAGCCCGAGTGCCAGCCTGAGCCTCAATGTCAAAGCAACATTCACACAGCTATTTTTACTCTGTAGACCCAGACAGAGAGGCTCACTCCCAGATGTGGTGTAGACATGCCCAGAAGGGCTGGAGTAACCAAGGCTCCTTGGTCTCCAGCATGAAAGAGCTGACAGATCTATCCAGTGGATAGCTAAGACCAAATCACATGCAAATTTGGGCTAGGAGGCAGAAGAAACATGTGTTCTTAGAATTTGGGGAGACTCCACACAGAGCAGCATAGTATCAGTTCTGCAGCAAGATGGCCTTCAAGCAGCCACGGACTAAGAGGCAGGAACTAGTTTGAAATGTAAAGCATTTTGAGACTTAACAATTAAAAATGCTATACAAGAGCTAAGTATTTATTATTATTATTATTAATTATTACAAGAACAGTTTCCATTCCATGAATATTTTTGTAAAAGATATATACTGTAGCTCAATCAGAAATTATGGCCCTGATGCACGGATTATTGGATGAAATAGTATGGCCTCTGTTTTGCAGGAGGTCAGACTAGAGGATAATAGTCCTTTTTGATATGAAGATCTATTAATCTCAACTTTACAGTTTGCCATATTTTAAATCTTCAAACTGGTATGTCTAATTTCTGGGGTGCTTCTGCTATCCCAATCCCACACAACAGCGTGCACACATTTGAGACTCTCATGGAGGAGGGTAAAGCAAGCATTCTTACCAATGACCTCCTGGATCATATGTCCAGGGCTACCGGTCAGGTGAGATAATATACTTCATAATGTAAAAGTTTGTTGGAGGAGCTCACTACAACATCAGCTATTAAGTCTTAGGATGAGTGGGACTGAGGATATGCAGATTAGACAGGTTATAATGCACTTGGTTATTGATATAAATTAAGTCTGTTTTTACATCACAGGGTATCATTTATCCATAAAAAGAACAGGAGTACTTGTGGCACCTTAGAGGCTAACAAATTTATTAGAGCACAAGCTTTCGTGGGCTACAGCCCACTTCATTGGATACACAGAATGGAACATATAGTAAGAATATATACACACACACATATATACATTATATATATATACATATACACACACACACAGAGAAAGTGGAAGTTGCCATAGGACTCCTATTGTCTGCACATCCCAAGGAAGAAGCTCAGAAATTTGAGCACTCCTCGGCCAGGAAAAGCAGCTTTGTGAGGGGGAGGAGGAGGAGGAGAGAGAGGAGACACGACAGGCCGCAGGACAAAGGGACACTTTGCCAGCCGTGAGCAGCCCAACGGGCAGCCGAGCGGGGCTCTGCAGGATGAAGTACCCTGGGCACGGAGGTGCACAAACACAACGCTCCAGCCTCTGAGCAGCGCCTACAGCTGCATGCAAAGGCTGCAGCTCCCCGCCCCCGTGTTTATTGGGGGGGGGGGCCCGCCACGAAAAGAGGCATGAAACCGAGACCCGGGCCCCCGCATTGGAGAAGGATCTAGCTCCCCCCCCCCCCCACACACACCCCCTTCCAGGCCCCAACTGCTAAACCTAGACGGAGCTCCCCAAGACTGGGCTCCGTGCAGGGGTGGCTCCCCGGCCCGGCTCCGCTCCCCTTCCCCCGGGCCCCGTGCAGGCGGCGGCTGCTTGGGCCCCACGGGCAGCTCTAACCGCCCACCCGCGGCCGCCGAGGGGCTCGGGGCGGGGGGCGGGCCCAGCCGTGCCCCGGCATTTACCTTCCCGGTACTTCCTGCGCAGCCGTCGGTGGACGCTCTTCACCACCCCGGAGAGCTTCTCCTGCTCCAGCTTCCTCTCCTGTTCCGGGGGCTGGGCCACGGCAGCGGCGGCGACCCCGGGCCGCGGCTCGGGCTCCATGGTGTTACCGCGGCTCCTCCTCCTCCGTGCGCAGCCCGGCCGGGAGGCGAGAGTGCTCCGCTCTGTCTCTACGGCAGGTCAGAGCAAGCACTGGGCATGCGTGGTCATGTGATGTCCCGCCCTGCCTGCTGGGAAGTGTAGTCCTCAGTCATTGACAGCGCGGGGGCACTCACAAGCCAGGGCCGGAGGCGGAGCTGCCTGAGGCCAGCCTTGTCTGCAGTGTAGTGGTGTGCGGCCCAGGACGTTAGAGAGACATGGTGGGTGAGATAATATTTTGTATTGGACCAACTTCTGTTGGTGAGAGAGGCAAGTTTCTGAGCCACACAGAGCTCTTCTTCAGGTCTGGGCCAGGTACTCCGAGGTCACAGCCAAATGCAAGGTGGACTAGATTGGTAGCACGTGTTGTATGGGATGGTTCAAGGTGAAGTGGCCCATTAACACCTTTGCAGTCATAGGACAAAAAGGGGGAGTTAATGGGCTACAGATTGTTGTAATAAGCCATAAATCCGATGTCTCTATTCAGTCCATTATTTTTTAGTGGCCAGCAGAGTTATGAATATAAGCTTCCAGGCTCATCATTTGAAAGTGTTGCGCAAGTTTCCTTTGAGGATGAGGCCTGATCAGCTATCAAGTGATTGCTTTGTGAAAAGTGTTCACATACAGGTGGTAGAGCTTTTGTCTTCTATTATTTTCTTGTGGGAGTTCATTGGCGAGCCTAGTGATTGTCTGGTTTCACCCACATAGTTGTTATTGGGGAAGTTAGTGCACTGGATGAGGTACACCACATGTTCTGATAGGCATGTGTAGGACCCATGGATCTTGAAAGGTGTGTTGTGGTCGGGGCAGGGGAGAGTGTTGATCATGGTAGCAGTGGAGATATGTCTGCAGGTTTTGCATCTATTGTTCTGGAGGGTCTGCTGTCACTTTGAGTTGGTGTGTCCTGGTCCATGGGGAGCTTGCTTCTTATGATCAGCTTGGAGAGGTTAGGGGGTTGAAGGGCAGAAGAGATGGTTCAGGTAAGATTTCTTTCACGGTGGGGTCTGTGATGCTGTATGGTTGAAAATGACCACTTGTATCAGTGTTGCTATCTGTTTATATAATCGCAACAAAATTTATACAAAGCGTATCTTTATACAAAGTTGAAAGGTTATGATTTGCTAAATATGATTATCCTGTTTATAAGCATATATTATCTATCATAGTGACAGGTTTCAGAGTGGTAGCCGTGTTAGTCTGTATCAGCAAAAAAACCAAGGAGCACAAGGGATGGAAATTGTTGAAATCATGGTGGAATTCCTCATCTGGACCCATGAAAAAGAAGCCCTTGAGGAATTCCACCATGATTTCAACAATTTCCATCCCACCATCAACCTCAGCCTAGACCAGTCCGCACAACAGATCCACTTCCTGGACACTACAGTGCTAATAAGCGATGGCCACATAAACACCACCCTATACAGGAAACCTACTGACCACTATACTTACCTACATGCTTCCAGCTTTCATCCAGACCACATAATCCATTTCTACAGCCAAGCTCTAAGATACAACCGCATTTGCTCCAATCCCTCAGACAGAGACAAACACCTACAAGATCTCTATCAAGCATTCTTAAAACTACAATACCCACTTGCTGAAGTGAAGAAATGGATTGACAGAGCCAGAAGAATATCCAGAAGTCACCTACTCCAGACAGGCCCAACAAAGAAAGTAACGGAATGCCACTAGCCGTCACCTTCAGCCCCCAGCTTAAACCTCTCCAGCGCATCATCAAGGATCTACAACCTATCCTGAAGGATGATCCCTCACTCTCACAGATCTTGGGAGACAGGCCAGTCCTCACTTACAGACAGCCCCCAACCTGAAGCAAATACTCACCGGCAACCACACACCAAAAACACTAACCTAGGAACCTATCCTTGCAACAAAGCCTGTTGCCAACTCTGTCCACATATATTTTCAAGGGACACCATCATAGGACCTAATCACATCAGCCACACCATAAGAGGCTCGTTCACCTGCACATCTACCAATGTGATATATGCCATCATGTACCAACAATGCCCCTCTGCCATGTACAGTGGCCAAACCGGACAATGTCTATGCAATAGAATAAATGGACACAAATCAGATGTCAAGAATTATAACATTCAAAAACCAGTCAGAGAGCATTTCAACCGCCCTGGTCACTCAATTTCTGATCTAAAAGTGGCTATTCTTCAACAAAAAGACTTCAAAAACAGACTCCAAGGAGAGACTGCTGAATTGAAATTAATTTGCAAATTGGATACAATTAACTTAGGCTTGAATAGAGACTGGAGTGGTTGAGTCATTACACAAAGTAAAACTATTTCCCCTTGTTTATTACCTCCCCCCCGCACTGTTCCTCAGACGTTCTTGTTAACTGCTGGAAATGGCCCACCTTGATTATCACTCCAAAAGGTTTTCTTCCCTCGCCTCCCCCCACTCTCCTGCTGGTAATAGCTCATCTTAAGTGATCACTCTCCTTACAGTGTGCATGATAAACACCCATTTTTTCATGTTCTGTGTGTATATAAATCTCCTCACTGTATTTTCCACTGAATGCATCCGATGAAGTGAGCTGTAGCTCACGAAAGCTTATGCTCAAATAAATTGGTTAGTCTCTAAGGTGCCACAAGTATTCCTTTTCTTTTTAGGATTAGTAAGAAACTCACATATGGTGAAATAGGTTTGCATTAACATCTCTCATTGGTTGTCTGCATTAGAGCCAAGGGCTGGAATGCCTAAAGGGGACTGCGTTTGGCTTCTGGTTAACCAGTGTGGTACTGCAGAAGCTCTTTTGTTACTGGCTTGGTGAACCTAATTATAGAATAAATCACCAGCTTTGTGGATTGTCTTCCCTATTTCTTGCTGTCTGCTCTGAGAGCATTCTCAGTGTGGTCCAACCCCGGCACCCGGTCACAAGGGTCCCCATGTAGTATGGGCCATGGTCTTATAAGTGCCTATCACGACATGTGGTGTACCTCATCCAGTGCTCTAAATGCCCCAATAAGAACAATGTGGGTGAAACCAGACAATCACTATGCTCTTGATTGATCTCGCACAAGAAAATGATCACTTGTGGGTGAGCACTTTTCACAAAGCAATCACTCTATATCTGACCTCTCAGTCCTAATCCTCAAAGGAAACCTGCACAACACTTTCAAAGACGAGCCTGGGAGCTTAAATTCATAACTTTGCTAGACACTAAGAATCCTGGTTTTAATAAAGACACTAGATATATGCCTTATTACAACAATCTGTAACTCACTAACCCCCATTTTTGTCCTGTGACTACAGAGGTGTTAACAGGCCACTTCACCTTGTATGGTCCCTTAGAACAGGGGTTCTCATAACAAAATTTTTGGTGACCTCAGAGTGTGGCTACCAACTCTTGCTGGTGGCCACTCTGATAATTTTTCTCAAAATACTTAATTAACTTTAGGAAAAACAAATATGCACATATATGTGTCCAAATCGTTGTAATTTATTTATGTAGGATAGACTCAACAATAAAAATAATGTACAGTTGTCGCTATTCTTTACTGGACCTAAACAGAATAGAAACACAAATAAGGTGCTTTGCATGTTCTTGTTTGTTTTTTCTTGTTGTTTCTTTTGCTTTTTTGTTTTTTTAAGACTTGCTAGCTACTAAATCTGCTGTGAAAAGTGTTATTAGCAAACATACAAATATCACTTTTCACAGCAGAATTACTCAGTCCTGGCAAGCCCAGGGTCAAATTAAGCCCTGGATGGGGGAGGTGGGTATGGAGGCACCAGGGGTCAGGGGCAATCGGGCCCTGGGGGAGGTAGCAGAGGCCGGGGGTGATGTGGGGTAGGGAGTGAGCTCGGAACCACAGCCCGCCGTCGCACAGCCTGGGAAAGAGAGCCTGAATCTCCATGGCTGCCACCAGCCATCCCAGAGCTAGAGCCTGACCCCACCGACCCCAGGAAGGTAGGGAACTCACTGGCTGCCTGCTCCTCCAGCTTGTGTGTCTCCAGAGGGAGGCAGGGCCTAACCCAGAGGTGGGCAAACTACTGCCCACGGGCCACATCTGGCCCGCGGGACCGTTCTACCCGGCCCTTGACCTCCTGCCTGGGGAGGCTAGCCCCCAGCCCCACCCCAGCTGTCCCCCCACCTCCATAGTTACCCCGCCGTGCGGACAGCATGGCTGGCTCCGTCAGGGCAGCAGGGCTGCAAGCACCTGTCACTCTGAACGACATGGTAAGGGGGCGGCGGAGTTGCGTAGGGGGTCCCGGTGGGTAGGGGACAGGGAGCAGGGGGCCGTTGGATGGGGCCGAGGTTCTGGGGCAGGGCGATCAGGGGTCGGGGAACAGGTGGGGTTGGATAGGGCATGGGAGTCCCGGGGGGCCTGGGACAGGGGTGTGGATAGGGGTCAGGGCAGTCCAGGGACAGGGAGCAGGGGGAGGGGGTTGGATGGGTCGGAGGTTCTGAGGCGGGCAGTAAGGGGTGGGAAGTGGGTGGGGGTGGATAGAGGATGGGGGCCAGGCTGTTTTGGGGGCACAGTCTTCCCTACCCAGCCCTCCATACAGTTTCACACCCCGATGTGGCTCTTGGGCCAAAAAGTTTGCCCACCCCTGGCTTAACCACTGTTGGTGGCCCTGAGGGAGGGGCTGCTGCGCCCCCCCCCCGCCCCGCAATCACTGACCAGGAAGGTATGGCTGCAAGAAAAGCCCCTGGAGGCCGCATGCAGTCACGGTGGCCACATTTGAGAAACGCTGCCTTAGAATACGTGCTAGCTACTTACACTACACTTTTTGTTCAATCTTGTATTTAGCTCTGACACTCTTAGGTCTGGTCTATACTGTAGACCTATATTGGTATAACTACGTTGCTCAGGGGTATAAAAAATCCATGCAGACAGTGCTATGTTGGTGGGGGAGCTTCTCCTGCTGACATAGCTACCGCCTCTCAGGGAGGTGGATTAACTAAACCAAAGGGAGAGTGCTCTCCCATTGGCTTATAAAGTCTTCATTAAAGCGCTACAGTGGTGAAGCTGCACTGATGCAGCATTTTAAGTGTAGGCTTGCCCTTAGTACCTTTCAGACCCGAAGAAGAGTTTTGTGTAGCCCAAAAACTTGTTTCTCACACCAACTGAAGCTGGTCCAATAAAAGATATTATCTCATGCACCTTGTCTCTCAAGCCAGCCTAACTCACTGTATCTAGTGGGGCCTGATCCTGCACCATCACACCCTGTGGGAGTTCTGTACTGACTTCAGTGGGAATGCCCAGGTCTTTCAGGCAATCACCTGAAGGCTTTTCTTGGGGCCCCGGGAATAACTTACTTGTTTCAGCATCTGCTGTAAAATTCCCAGAGCCGCAAGTTCAAATTTCAGAATCCCCTTAAATTCCAAGGGAAATACAACGGGTTTCATGCAGCTTGTGTGTCTGCTTTCTGATGACAAGACCTCTGTAGTCACTGTACTGACTGCTCTACGGAGACTTTAAAGATCCCAAACCAGTTTTCACAAGAGGTGGAGCTTGCTCTAAGCTCCTTGGCTAAGTTTTGCACTCCCGCCACCCCTTCCTAACTCTTGTGGCTTGCTGTGGCCAAATTGGTTTCTACCCTCCGTCCCAAAGACAGCACCTTTTTTGTATATGGTCCTAGTTTGAGAGAGCCTACAACTCTAAGGCATAATCCTGTGTTGACTGATTTAGGTTTGTCTCTAGACAAGTACACTCAGATCTTCTGGAGAGGATCTTTTCACGATACTTACCAGCCTAGCCAGAGAGAGCAGATGATAAAAGTTGGCCATAATAGTGAATACACTCTGACAAATTGCATTCTGCAGATTTGACCTTGTCTTTTTCTCCCTAGGCTCTCTTCCCTCTTTTCTTTACATCACCATTGACTTTTCAGATTGTACCCAAGTGCCAAGGATCAGACAAGCAGGCTTATTTGAGCGGTGACAATTTAAATGGGTCAGATTTTACATCTCTCTGAAATAGGCCTGGTAAAATTGATCCTCCCCAGTGGAGAAAATTGTAAAAACTCCTTTAAAAATAATTCAGTTCAAAATAAGTGAATCTCTCTACCAAAGAGTAAGCCTTAGCAGGTCTGTCTCCTTACTCTGAACCTTCTGACCATCATAAACACTCTGAAAATATCCATTCTGCCTTTATAGAACTAACATTCCTGTTTCTGGGCTCGGTGCAACTCAGGCCAGTGGAAATCAAGATATCTGTAGGCAACCCATCCCTCCCCACCTACCTTCTGCAGGCAGCTGCCTGGGCTGCTCTGATTTATGGCTGCCTGCAATAACTCCCTAAGTGCCATTCAGCAGCAGTGAGTAGCTAGAGTAAAGTGTGCTCCAACAATGTAACCTCCCACCCTTGTTCTCTGCATCAGAGACTGCTGTGTGGCAGCATATGACAGTTCTGCTAGCCCTATATCAAGGGAAGCCCCTTGTCATAAATATAAAGGAAAGGGTAAACACCTTTCAAATTCCTCCTGGCCAGAGGAAAAACCCTTTCACCTGTAAAGCTAGGATAACCTCGCTGGCACCTGACCAAAATGACCAATGAGGAGACAAGTTACTTTCAAAAGCTGGAGGGGGGAGAAACAAAGGTTCTCTCTCTTTGTCTGTCTGTGTGATGCTTTTGCCGGGGATAGAACAGGAATGGAGTCTTAGAACTTCGTAAGTAAGCTAGGTATGCATTAGATTCTGTTTTCTTTAAATGGCTGAGAAAGTAAGCTGTGCTGAATGGAATGTAGATTCCTGTTTTTGTGTCTTTTTGTAACTTAAGGTTTTGCCTAGAGGGATTCTCTATGTTTTTAATGTGATTACCCTGTAAGGTATTTACCATCCTGATTTTACAGAGGTGATCCTTTTACTTTTTCTTCTATTAAAATTCTTCCTTTAAGAACCTGATTGCTTTCTCATTGTTCTTAAGATCCAACAGTTTGGGTCTGCGTTCACCTATGCAAATTGGTGAGGATTTTTATCAAACCTTCCCCAGGAAAGGGAGTGTGTAGGGTTTGGGAGGATTTTGGGTGGAAAGACATTTCCACGCGGGCTCTTTCCCAGTTATATATCTGTTAGATGTTTGGTGGTGGCAGCAATAAAGTCCAAGGGCAAAAGGTAAAATAGTTTGTACCTTGGGGAAGTTTTAACGTAAGCTGGTAAAAATAAGCTTAGGGGGTTTTCGTGCAGGTCCCCACATCTGTACCCTAGAGTTCCAAGTGGGGAAGGAACCTTGACATGGTGGCAGAGCAGTGGGATTAACTTGAAATCATTTTGAGATCAATTTTGAGATTTTTTTTGAACCAGAAGCACAGATTTTAAAAGGAAATATTTTTCCCCCTTTGGGCTGCTGGAAAGCAGGTTTTAAGCTGAAAGCAGTTAGAGGTTTTTTTTCTCTGCTTGGGAGCCAGAGCAGAGACAAAAGGGATTGTCTCTTGTGAGCTGGAGTTTTCCCTACCTAAAGGCAGGGTAGTATTGGTGATAAATGCATTAACAAAGCTGGAAGAATGGATACCAAATTGAATTTGCCCAAATGGAATTCCTTCATTGCAAGTGTCTCATAATTCAGCGACATCCTTTGTTTCTTCCTTTTGGGCCTGATCCTACAGTGAGGGCTGTCCAGGCAAACCCATGTACCTGCACCCAACCACCATTGAAGATAGGGTGCTGATTTATAGATCAAGGCGTTGATCTAGATTTACTCAGTAGATGTCTAAAAAGTTTGTTAGTCTCACTTAGGTATTTTTAATCGACTAGTGCAAGTTTCTCACCAGTATGTTTATGTACCATTATATTTTCTGTTAGCTAGAAGATGTCAGATATTCTCATTTTCAATTAATTAAAAAAAATACAAGAACAAGAATAAGACGTAAATTAATAGAACAATTTGCTATTGACATCAGGTCAAAGAATATAAACATAAGTCTATTGTGTTATTTATGCTTTTAGTTTCTGGCTTTTCTTTAAGCTTTGAAACTGTAAAGGTATAGTGTATGTCAATAAGGCATGAAACCAATGCATTACATAAATCAGTGGTTCTGCCTCATTTAGAATAGTGTGTATAGAATAGTGGTTATCCCATCTCACAAAAGGATAGTGCAGAAATAGATGGATTTCGGCAAGTTATTAGAAGCATGAAAAAATTCTCATACGAAGAAAGATTGAAAAGATTTGGATTATTTACTTTGAAAGGAGATGAATAAGAGAGAACATAAAAATATTTAAAAGAAAGAATAATGGAGTTGACAGCATTAGTATCCCAAGAATTGGGAGCATCTTTAAATTGTAGGCACTTTGTGTGGGTCAGTTAAGTACAGACTCTGGTTCACCAGTGTAGAAAAGCAGGTGCACCTGTGTAGAAATGTTAGGACTGGTACCAATTTACAACTAATGACAACCACTGTTTCAGTACAATTTGGGATCTCTCTACTATTGTGTACTGCATCATTTTTTGTACTGCAGATATGACAGGCTGACTCATTGAATAAGTTGACCTTACACATTTTTGGGAACTACAAGTGCCAGAAAGAACTGGGAGAGGGAATGTCTTTCCAGCAGGTGCAGTAACCACTGAGAGACAAATGGAGCTGAGTGTCAGCTCGACCTCAAATAGCTTTCAAACTATTGGTGACTCTAGAGAGAAGATTCAGCAAGAGTGTGGTAGGTGCAGATCCACTGTCTATATTCCCTGAGCCTCAAGAGGTATGTGGGAATATATTTTGGCTTTCATTAGGGATGGGCTTCATAGGAAATGCACACCACTGGTATGCATTAACGATTCCTTTGTCTGATTTTTCCTCTGAGGTTCTCCAATTCCTTTTCATATCCTCTATTATTATATGATATTGAGTGTTGGTGCTCTGAACTCTAGAGAGGTGCAAGTGGTTCCCTATTAATGCTGAAAAGGAGAGAGGAAAAATAGAAGCAGGACAGCTCTGTTTATACAGCATCAAAAAGGGGGTCATTTGAGGAAAGTAAAAGGCAATATGTTTTGAAAAAAATTACAGAAATGCTATTTTACATAACTCCTACATACTGTACCCCACATGCGGAACTCAGTGTCTTAGAAGGTTGAGACAATTCCTGTGATCAACTTTTTAAAAGTTGGATAATTCTGGCCCTCATTAACTCTTTAAGGTGTAAGCTATTGAGAATAAACAAATTGTAATGTCCAAGGACAGGATGAAGGAGAAAAGGAGTACTTGTGGCACCTTAGAGACTAACAAATTTATTTGAGCATAAGCTTTCGTGAGCTACAGCTCACTTCATCGGATGCATTCAGATGCATCGGATGCATTCAAGGACAGGATGTTATTTTCTTAATAGATTTAAGAGACTGGGAGTTATGACAATGAAGGATGGTGGTATGACAAATGAAACAGCAAGTAGGAGTGGTACTTCAGGATTATTGGTTATATGTACATAGTCATTGCCGTTTTCCTGTAACTGCACCACATGCAGGATTATAGAATGTTCATGTTAGGGTTAGAAGAACAGTATCTCTTTTTGCTGCTAATAAACAAATGGAGACCATGAATTTAGCATTCTCCACACTAGACTCATTCCTACAATTCTTTGATCCCCAATTGCTATGGATTAGAATCTTTGTGTGCTTTAAGACTGGTCTGATAGCAGCAGCCCTGACACGTGGATGAGAGAATATAACATCTTGGTTTACTGTAGAGGAATAGCATGCCAAGTATTCTGGAACATTTACCATATAGAATGGTGGGAAAAATAACTATATATTTGGAGCCATCAAGAATACTGTGATTGATTCAGTCACATGCTGCCAATAAAATAAATCTGTGAATACCTAAAACAGTACAGAGTGTCTCTCTAAGAATAGCAGCATCACAGACATTCATATTCCTTTTCAGATTAAATGGTTTAGCTAAAAAGAATTTACAATGATAGGAGCACTGTAGAGAAGATTGTGATTTGGAGACACTCCCTCATAAGGGATAGTGTTGTGAGTGTGGGATTTTGGAGATGTGCCCTGGAAGTAAGGATTGGGAACACTGCATGGCTCTGTGCAGCCACTCACTACAGAAACTCTCCAGTTTGTTTTATTAATTTTTTTATTCCTTTCTCATTCATTTTATTTGTTATTTAATGAACCCCAAAATTGTTACATGGTGTCAGAAGTGAGAAGGAAACTGCTGACATTTTGAAGTTAACTCCTGTGTTTGCAACTGAAAGCAAAAACAAAGGGAGGCATCAGGGAAGCAAGTGGAGCCCCAGGCACAGAGGCTTTTGCATGTATTTGGTGAGCACACTAGGGGAGGGAGGGAAAGCCCAAAATGGATGTGTTGCAACCTTCTTCTAGTCTGCAATTGTCAGGCAATGTTGAAGAGAACTGGAAAAATTCCAGACAGAGATTTGAATTGTATTTAGCAGCGATAGGGGTAGAGGAGAAAAATGATAAGTGAAATCATAAATCTTTTTGCATGTTGTTATGGATATTTATAACAACTTTAAGTTCGAAGAAGGTGAAAGCATGAAGTTAAATAAAATACTGAATAAATCTGAGGAACATGGAAGGCCAAAAAGGAACGAAACCTTTGATAGACAAAAATTTTTAACATGCATGCAACAAACTGATGAGATGATTGAGCAATATGCCACAGAATTAAGGAAACTCAGTAAAATCTGTGACTTTAGTGAGTTGACAGATTCTCTGGTGAGAGAGAGAATCATTTCTGACATTAAAGACAATGTGTTAAGAGAGAGACTGCTCCATGAAGGAGATTTAACTTTAGAAAAAGCTCTCCAAATATGCAGGGCAGTAGAAACTGTGAAAGCACAAGCAAAAGAGCTGAATGTATCAGAAAGGGTTATCCACATACTAAAGACTGTAGCCAGAACAGGTCAAATCAGAAAGTGGAACCACTCGATATGAAAACCACAGCTAAGGGGAAGACTGGGTGCAGATGGTTATGTGAAAGCATATACAAGGAAACCATTTTTAATAAAAACAAAGCTGTTTCAGCTGGTAGTTTTGCCCCCACTGTGGGCAGGGCACAATTTTGAAAGCTATTGTGTAGGGCTCTCAATTAATCACAGTTAATTCATGCAATTAACTCAAAAAATTAATCACAATTAAAAATTAGTTGTGATTAATTGCAGTTTTAATCGCACTGTTAAAAACAGAATACCAATTAAAATTTATTAAATATTTTGGATGTTTTTCTACATTTTCATATATATTCTATTCTGTGTTGTAACTGAAATTAAACTGTATGTTATTTTTAATACAAATATTTGTACTGTACAAATGATAAACAAAAGAAATAATATTTTTCAATTCACCTCATACAAGTACTGTAGTGCAATCTCTTTGTCATGAAAGTGAAACTTACATATGTAGATTTTTTTTCTTACATAACTGCACTCAAAAACAAAACAAAGTAAAACTTCAGAGCATACAAGTCCACTCAGTCCTACTTCTTGTTCAGCCAATAGCTAAGACAAACAAGGTTGTTTACATTTACAGGGGATAATGCTATCCTTTTCTTATTTACAGTGTCACCAGAAAATGAGAACAGGCATTTGCATGGCACTTTTGTAGCTGGCATTCAAGGTATTTACGTGCCAGATGTGCTAAACATTCATGCGCCCCTTCATGCTTCAGCCACCATTCCAGAGGAGATGTTCCATGCTGATGATGATCGTTAAAAAGAAATGTGTTAATTAAATTTGTGACTGAACTCCTTGAGGGAGAATTGTATGTACCCTGCTCTGTTTTACCCTAATTCTGACATATATTTCATGTTATAGTAGTCTCGGATGATGACCGAGCACATGTTGTTCATTTTAAGAATACTTTCTCTGCAGATTTCATAAAATGCAATGTGAGATTTCTAAAGATAGCTACAGCACTCAACCCAAGGTTTAAGAATCTGAAGTGCCTTCCAAAATCCAAGAGGGATGAGGCGTGGAGCATGCTTTCAGAAGTCTTAAAAGAGCAACGCTCGGATGCGGAAAATACAGAACCTGAACCACCAAAAAAGAAAATCAGCCTTCTGCTGGTGGCATCTGACTCAGATAATGAAAATGAACATGTGTTGATCTGCATTGCTTTGGATTGTTATCAAGCAGAACCCATCATCAGCATGGACACATGTCCTTTCAAATGGTGGTGGAAGCATGAAGGGCATATGAATATTTAGCGCATCTGGCACATAAATATCTTGCGATGCCGACTACAACAGTATCATGAGAACACCTGTTCTCACTTTCAGGTGACGTGAACAAGAAGCGGGCAGTATTATGTTCTGAAAATATAAACAAACTTGTTTGTCTGAGCGATTGGCTGAACAAGAAATAGGACTGAGTGGACTTGCAGGCTCTAAAATTTTACATTTTTTTTAAATTTTTGAATGCAGTTTTTTTTTTGTACATAATTCTACATTTGTAAGTTCAACTTTCATGATAAAGAGATTGCACTACGGTACTTGTATGAGGTGAATTGAAAAATACTATTGTTTTTTTACAGTGCAAATACTTGTAATCAAAAATAAAGTGAGTGCTGTACACTTTGTCTTCTGTGTTGTAATCAATATATTTGAAAATGTAGAAAACACCAAAAATATTTAAATAAATGGTATTATATTGTTTAACAATGCAATTAATCATGAGCTAAATCACAATTAATTTTTTTAATTGCTTGACAACTCTACTATTATTATATACTCTGAAGGGGACAAAACTGTGCTGGCTGACCCTACTTCAAAATGTTTTCGTAGCACATTCTTATGGTAATATAGATCAGGCCTAAAGATGGAGAATCAGATAAAACAGGTAGCTGAAACAAAGGAGGCTGGTCTTCCAAAGGCAGCCCTCGAGCCCCCATAACATAGCAATTGTATGCTTATGTTCTTTATGTCAACTTGCAGCTTACTTGTCAATGACATATATCTCCCAGAATCCATGGATCACATCCACCTCTTTTTTTCCTCCCTACTTCCTCACTACATTCAAATATCAGCATATCAAAACATGTTAGATGATCTGTGCTGGATGGCTGTGTTGGGAAGTAATCAATTCTGATATTTAGCTTGGAACCTTTAGTATGGCAATGGCAAATGAAACCCATGTTGTAGAGCTTAATAGCTTTGTCATGGAAGTATTCTCCT
The DNA here is from genome assembly GCF_965140295.1 of Lepidochelys olivacea. Taxonomy (NCBI): domain Eukaryota; kingdom Metazoa; phylum Chordata; order Testudines; family Cheloniidae; genus Lepidochelys; species Lepidochelys olivacea. Next base: position 304,183,130 of record NC_140411.1, read on the forward strand.
CCTCCCCTTTTCACAACTTCAAATGCTTTTGGGAGTCAAACAAGCATTCAAGGCAATATTCGAGGAAAAAAATGTCTATAACCAAGCAGAGGTGAAAAGAAAAGGCCGTGTTGCCTATTCACAATTTTATCACAAGTCTCATAGTATTGAAAGCCTCACCTCCTCTCATGTTATTACATGAGGATCTTAGCTTTATTTTTTAAAAAATGTTAAGTTTCCAGGCCTCACAATTGTGGAGAAATGTTTGATAATGTTATTCCTACAAGCCCCCATGCCAGCAACTAAGAAGACCCCAAATTTATTATTTTTTTTAAAGAATCTCATTTTTAAGCCTGTCTCATGAATATGAATCATTGAGGTTGTCAGTACTAAAAACATACATGAAAAGGAATTTTGTAATTTATAGTTGAAGGTATTCCAGATTCTAGTTCCTTCTGTTAGAGGGCTACGCTCCTTTCCTTAGAGCCAGGGTGGAGTCTATCAATCCACACTTAACCCAATAAATTAACTTTAGTTTAACCTGAAAATCCCTGTAAGGGTCCTACACTTCTAATAGGGTGGGACAAAAGGAGAAATTTGTCGCTCTGTTACAAAGTCCCAGCCAATTATCTTATGCTGGAGGGAGACTTTCCATGATCAGGTGTGGTGTGAAATCTTTGGGGTGTCAAGAGGGATGCAAAGAAGATGTCTGTGCTCTTGTTGTTTTGAATCCCACTTTGATATGCATGCTGAATGTGCAGAATAACTATTAGAAGAAGCTGAATTTTAAATGTTCTAAAATGGTAATCTCTGCATCACTGTCTTTAGCACTTAAATGTATAGTGGACCATAATAAATGTATAGTGGGCATGATATTATATCATAATATCAGTGGTTGAGACCATTTTTTGTCTAATAAAAAAGTCATTAGCCCAGAGAGAAAGAGAGAAAATGTTTCTATAGTTCATGGGTCAGGGCATCCCCCTGGGAGGTAGATGATCCAGGGTCCAGCCCAATGACTCTAATTATTTATACACAGTGGAACCACTTCAACGAGAGACTGATGGAGCCCCCCTTCTCTCTCAAACTATCCCGTAGCTCAGGGGTTAGCGTACCTCTCCTGAGAGGCAGGAAACCTTGTTCAAACCCTTTCTCCTCTTCAGGCAGAGGGGAATTAAGCACTATCACCTCAAGCTATTTTGTCTGGAGTAAGGCAGGCACCTAACTCATTCTCATAAGAAACAGTTTAGGCACCTAATCTGCCTGACTACAAGAGAGGGAGTTCCCGTTCATGAATCACAAGCAGAGCTAGGCATCCTAACCGTTATTAGGCATAAGCAGACTAAGCGATTTCTTATGGCCCCAAGCAGCTCAAGCCTGCCCCTTTGCTTTTTTAGTATGTGTTGTGTGGGGAGGCACCCATAAATATTCCTGTTTATGTCCCCCAGTAGGCTAGCACCACCTTTGATAGATACCTTCCTGCAGCCTGGATTTAGGTGCTTAACTCCATGATAGAAAAAGGGTTTAGGACACAACCTTCTCTTCAGTATCTCCCACTGGCTAGCTTAGGTGGTTTTGTGTCTAGCATACAGACTTTTGTGGATTGCATTCTAAGGAGCTTGTCTCTCCCTATTCATTGTATAGGGAGGCTAAGTGCCTAACTCATGCTATGTGGATTGCACTATTATTCCAGGGAATTTCTAGACACCTAAAATTCTTTTTTGTGGATCCGGGCCCCTGGGTGCCTAACTTGGTTCATTTCACTGTTTTGGGAAGCCTTATTTAAAATAAATAAATTTTCTATATCCTCTTTGTACTTGAATGCATGTAAGGATTGCTCAGTGACTCTGTCTTGCTTGCCGTTCTGAAATTTCAAGTTAACAGGCCATGGGTGAATTCTTTAAGACTAGTCTTCTCTTCCTATAAAACCTGTCCTCTAAGTGAAGATGACAAGCAAGTTGCTATAATCTGAATTTGGCTTTCACTGTTGGGGATTGCTGAATGCATATGTACTTGCTATGTCCCAGAAGTGAATGGCATAAGCAGCTATAATTTCTGACAGTAGTTGCTTATCAAGTCTGATTTTGAATCTTTTATGCTCAGTGGCAAGATATGGGTCAATACACAGTCAGCAATTTTCAGTAACTATTGCTTTGCACACACTATTTCTGCAATAATTTTACAAATGCGCAGTTGGTTCTAATCTAATATTTCAGGTCTTTATCTCTTTAATACAAATACGCTAATAGCTCTTTGCTAACTCTGAAATGTTAGCATCTGACATGTCAGTGTGGAAATACTGATGAATGAGTAAAATGGTTGACTGGTTTTTGAAAATGGCTACAGTTTTGGATGCAGGAATATCAGTCAGAATGTCTGTACTAGACTTTTTTCATTCCTCTCTCACTGTGTGTGTTGACCTTCTTACAAAAACACCAGTAGGTATGTGTACATTTCTCTCTCTCTCTAAACATCTCCCCATAGTTGAATCCTCAAACCAAAGCAGATATTGCAGCCAAATTAATAAAGCCTGAACATAAAGAATCATTTCCACAACCTTAACTATAATATAATGAGTTCACCACTGTAATATAATGAGTTTTCTAATAATTCATTTATCTAGGTGTCTTGTGGTGTTCATATGGGAACACTTCACAAACCCTGATGAATGTAGCCTCATAACTAGGGCTTGATAAAGGCAAATGGGACTGTAAGCATACCATGGCCCTGAGAGACTCCTCCAGGAGGCAATTCACCCCTTCAGAGCTACTCTTTCAGGTTATTTGCAGCACAGGCAAACATCAATATTTAAGCAGTGTCAGGATGAGCTCCACCCTGACATCTGGTGGTGAGGTGTGGCAAGTTGTGGAAAAGAACTTCAGGGGCCGATCTCATTTGCATAAGCACACCCACCCTGCCTAGAACGAGGCCATAGCTGCTCAAATGGTCACTTTGGCTGCTGTGGGATCCCCAGTGTCTCTGTTGTTGGGGCAGGAAGAATAAATTATTATTACCCTGATTATGGGAACTGTGCTTGGAACTGTACTTGGCCTTTTGTTATGATGGAGGGACTCACCATCAATTAAGTAGCACTCGCTAGGCAAGGGTCATGGGTTCCAAAACTCTGTGAATTGAGAGAGGCTGGGGACAAGTATTAATACTTGGTGGTATGGGCCCTTTGGTGAGGGCCTTACATGCTAATTGCACTTCCTCCTCTCTCCACTGTGGAATATCAGAGCTAATTTTGATTTCATTAGAAGTCTAGTTACAGGCTGCTGAGCTCACTTTGGCCTAATAGTGCACCAGCACTGAGGCTTCCCTACTACAAGCTGAATTCACCAAAGAGCTGAAATCACTGAGTGTTGTGTTAAGTAGTGGGGAAGCCTGACGATATATTGTGGAGCAGTTTGTGGGACGGCTGGAGTGCGTTGTGGACAGGCTGGTGGAGCAGTTCATAGGACGGTGGGAGCTGCTGGTGGGACGCGGAGCAGTTTGTGGACCGGCTGGTGGAGCAGTTCGTGGGATGGCGGGAGCTGCTTGTGGGCCACAGAGCGGAGCTGAGCAAAGCAGTTCGTGGGGTGGCTGGCGGAGCGGAGCGAAGGCCTATGGAGCTGTGGGGCAGTCAGCTTCAGATCATATAAGGTGCCTCTTACCCCCGCCCCCATCTCCACCCAGGTTGGGAGGTAAAGCTCTGCAGATGAACTTTCGAACTCTGGGGCTGCCCTGACCAGGGACAGAGACTTTTGGGTCATTGGACTTTTGGGACTTTGGGTTGCTGGACTCAAGAGCCAAAGGGAAAGGGCATGCCCCAATTTGCTTGGGGTGGGATTTTTACTCATGGGTTGTGTTATGAATCCTGTTGGTGGTGTTTCTCCAACATAATGCCACATTGTTTCTCTCTGTTATTAAAAGGCTTTTTGCTACACTCAGATTATGTGCTTGCAAGAGGGGAAGTATTGCCTCTTGGAGGCGCCCAGCAGGGGTTGTATATATTTGTCCCAGGTCACTGGGTGGGGGCTCGAGCTGGTTTGCATTGTGTTATTGGAATGGATCCCCTAGATATTGAACCTGGCCCTTGTTGCTGCCAACTCTGACGGGCAGAAGGGTTACAAATATATTGATTGTGCTTCATTCACATTTTGAGGCTTTTCTTCATAATCATAAGGGCTAGAATTTTTTTTTAAATGAAAGCTTCAATTCTGATCCATTCACATGACCCCAGGAGGTAAGACTCTGTGAAAGGGGGCCTATAGTACCTCTGGCTTAATTTGACTCTCCTCACAACATGGGTATGAGGTAAAAAGATTATCCCCACTGCACAGATGGGTAACTGAACAAATCACTTAGGCCTATTGTGACGTTACTCCCCATATTCTTCAGAGAAATATTGGTATAAGATTATTATAGTATATCTAGGATGTATTTTATGGGTCTTGTGAGTTAACATTGGAAAGATTACGATTTACTGAATATGATTATCCTATTTGTATGCATTTATCATTTATAAAAAGAAAAGGAGTACTTGTGGCACCTTAGAGACTAACAAATTTATTTGAGCATAAGCTTTCGTGAGCTACATGCCTCCGATGAAGTGAGCTGTAGCTCACGAAAGCTTATGCTCAAATAAATTTGTTAGTCTCTACGGTGCCACAAGTCCTCCTTTTCTTTTTGCGAATACAGACTAACACTGCTGCTACTCTGAAACCTGTATCATTTATGTATCTAAAGTTAGGAATATTGACTATGTAACAATTACAAGTGGGTTTACATCTGGGGAATGCTCACCAGACAGAATGCAGTCTGGATGGGCCATTAGGGAGAACAATAGGACATTAAAGATGCTAATCTCCCACCTTCCTGGGAAGTCTTCCTGAGGACTTATGGCTGCTTTGACACTACAGGGTTGGCCAAACCAGACAATCTCTACACAAAAGAATAAATGGACACAAATCAGACATCAAGAATTATAACATTCAAAAACCAGTCGGAGAACACTTCAACCTCCCTGGTCACTCAATTTCAGACCTAAAAGTTGCAATTCTCCAGCAAAAAAACTTCAGAAACAGACTCCAACGAGAAACTGAAGAATTGGAATTAATTTGAAAACTGGACACCATTAAATTAGGCTTGAATAAAGACTGGGAGTGGGTGGGTCATTACACAAAATAAAAACTATCTCCCCATGCTAATTTTCCCCCCTACTGTTACTCACACCTTCTTGTCAACTATTTGAAATGGGCCATCCTGATTATCACTACAAAAGGTTTTTTTTCTCCTGCTGATAATAGCCCACCTTAATTATTTGGTCTCATTACAGTGGGTATGGTAACACCCATTTTTTCATGTTCTCTGTGTATATATATCTTCCTACTGCATTTTCCACTGCCTGCATCCAATGAAGTGGGTTTTAGCCCATGAAAGCTCATGCCCAAATAAATTAGTTAGTCTCTAAGGTGCCACAAGTACTCCTCATTTTTCTACTTATAGCCAGTTTCTTTAGTGCATTAAGCTTAGTTTGCAGGTTTGCTTTATTTGCTCAGTAATCTACTTTGATCTGTTTGCTATCCCTTAAAATCACTTAAAATCTATCCTTTGTAGTTGATAAACTTGTTTTTGTTTTCTCTAAACCAGTTTGTGCAATTCATAACTGGGGGGGGGGGGAAGCTGTGCATATCTTCTTCCACATTGAGGGAGGGAGCAAATTTCATGAGCTTACTCTGTACCATTTTCTGTGCAATACAAACAATACAATTTTGGGTTAGCACTCCAGAGGGTGTGTGCACTTGAGTGCTGGGCAATTCCCAAGCTGAGTCTTCCCACGCAGAGCTGATCTCAGTGTCTGTATTTTTCTGTAGCTGAGTATGGCCCTACCTGCGTGTGTGCTGGAGAAGGTTTGAGGGCCTGGCTCAGCAGGGCAGTGTAAGAGAACCTAGACTGGTGAAACCGGTGGGCTCAGTGGTACCCCAGTACATCATATGGCACCCCGGAATGGGGGGGTAACCCGTCACACCTATAACCCAGATTTAGGTACTACTGTGATTGAGAAAATGCTGCTCAGTTGCATCTGGGTGCCTATCTCATGCCTAAACACCAGTGCAGTCCTCAAACCAGGTGGATATAGGTGTTGACCAACCTATTTCACCTGCTGATATAGGTGGGCCTGATTTGGTAGGCATGCTCAGAGCTACCAAGCTATAGGATATTCAGATGTGGGTCTCTCTCAATGTCTCTTGTTGAAGCCGTTCCACTTTGTATAAATAATTAAACATGCACTGGGCTAGAGAGAGCGAGCAAATTACTATAGTGCAGCTGAGAGGTGGGAAACCTCTGTTCAACTCCCTTCTCCTCAGGAGCTAGAGAGGGGAATTGAACCAGGGACTTATGCATCCCATGTGAATACTCTAATCACTGGTCTACTGGTTATAAGTAGAGGCATACTTAATTTGCGATTTTGTGGATTTCATGGAATTCATGAAATATGGGACCATTTGCAAAATTAACCTTCAAAATAAAAATATGTATTATTCATAAAATATGCTGCAAAACTTCTGTGATTACCACAATGAAAAAACAGTTTACTATAATCATGTGATATCACTCTAATCGTCATAGTGGATGGTTGATTGAGAGTGTTTGCCAAGTTGCATGATGTAGACTAAAGAAGGCACGGCCGTCATTACAGTAGATTGTCAATTGAGAGTGTGTCAACATTTATGAAGATAAGTGAGCATGACAGTCATCAGGTTGAGTGAAAGGATTGTTGCATATAAAGATGGCTGACAATAAATCAAAAAAAGAAAAAAACATTTCAGCTTTGGATCATGTGAAGGAGTATCAAGTAAGAACCTTACATGCAGACGTTGGTAAATGGGTTTGTTCATCTTGCAATGTGACTCTGGATTTGTTCTGAAAAATACGACCGATCTCCATTTTGAGTCTGAATCACATATTGATTGAAAAGCATGTGCAAAGGCTACAGGAGAACAAAAAGCAAGAGACCATGTCCATAACGTTTAAAAGAACAACTGAAAGTAGTTTACCAAAAACAGGAGCTACTGGTCACTGCTGCCAACATACCTTCAGAAAAAATCAATAATCCAAAATTAAGTGACGTACCAAATGCTGACATTTCCCTGTGTGCAAACAGGCTTCACCAAGATTATCTAACAAAAGTAATTGCAAAGCATGTTCAGTCTACAAAATCTGCGCTGGCGGAACATGATTCCATTTCAATTGTCGCTGACAAAGCAACAGATGCACAGCATAAATGCATACTCCATATTTTATTTGTACCTGGAAAGATGACTACACCCATTTTCCTAATAGAGCCTGTTTAGCTTGAGTCAGTAAATTTTTCAACTGTATCGCAAGCTGTAATAAAGGCTATTGTAAACTATGGCTTAGATTTCAACAAGGTCTCTGCATTTCTCTCTGATAACAATATACAGGTGCAAAACTTTCTCTGATGTACTACAAGGAATGATACCCAATGAAATTCATGTTGCCTGTAATGCACACATTCTTTCAATGGCCAGTGATATTTGGCACACACATTTCCCTGATGTGGATATGCTGGTTTCTTCTTTCAAAAAAATATTCAGGCATTGTCCAAGCCGTAAACTATGATTCAAGGAGTCCATGGACAATCAAATGGTAGCCAATCAGTGTTGCTTCCACCTGAACCAGTGATTACAGGGTGGAATTTATGATTTGATGCAGTTGCTTACCATGCAAAGAATATTAAATATTACTGGCAATTTTGTGTTTAAGGAGCTTGAAATCACATCAGGTACAGTCTTTGCTTAAAGTCCCTGATCTGTTTAAAACAGAGCATCATTGAAGACCAGGTGAAGTTCATGGCTGAGAATGCAATCCAGTTCATACAGCTTCTAACATGGTTTGAAAGTTGGCAGGTTTTGATTCACAAAGCATAGAACAAAGTGATAGAGCTGATCAGAAGTGTTCCAATCAATAGCAGAAAAGTTAAACTAAAACTACAGGTATGATCAGTCACAAACTCGGTTTAAACAACCAGCTGCCTATTTTTTGAGTGCTATTTGTATTTTTGACCCAAATCAGGTGCCTTTTCTGTGTTTTGGCCCTGAGCTAATTCAAGCATCTCCTGGATGGAAGAAAGATCATGACAACAAACGTAAGCTTTTCTCACCTTTGTCAAAGAATGCTTAGATGCCTGTTTCTGATTGGTTCCCAAATCTCTACGAGCCAGCACAATGCTGCCTTGTAATTCCTACCAATTCCATGTATGCAAAACATGTGATCTCAATGTATGGATAGGTATCACCCCATGGAGTCAGAAGCTGTCAACTGCAACTGCTGGTGGATTCTGCATGCTGACTTTTAACAAATAAAACATACTTTTATTTAGGTAAGCATCAATGTCTATTTCTAAGCGTTACGTGCAACTTTGAGTATTATACTTTATTAATAAATTATTTATTTACCAGACTGCCTTGTTCAGGGTCAAAGGTAACAGTATTAAAGTACAATACTTGTGTATGTGTGCTGTATGAACACATCTGCGAAATTTGCTATTTATGTTGTGACCAACCTGCAAAAAATGTGTGATTTCTCCTCAGTTGAAGTAGACCCCTAGTTATAAGGTTTCAGAGTAGCAGCCGTGTTAGTCTGTATTCGCAAAAAGAAAAGGAGTACTTGTGGCACCCTGTAGCTCACGAAAGCTTATGCTCTAATAAATTGGTTAGTCTCTAAGGTGCCACAAGTACTCCTTTTCTTTTTGCTAGTTATAAGGGAGACTGTCTCCTCCCTCCTGCAGCTATTTTGTATGAAATAAGAGAGACAAGGTGGGTGAGGTAATGTCTTTTATTGGACCAATGTCTGTTGGTGAGAGAAACAAGCTTTTGAGTTTACACAAAGCTCTTCTTAAGCTCTGGGAAGTAATTAGATGCCTGCCTTGCTTCAGGTCTCAAGTAAGGCAGGCATCTAATTCATTCTTGTAAGAAATGGCACCTAAGCTATCTGACTACAGGAAGGGCGGTTGCTGTCTGTGATCGCAAGCAAAGATACGTGTCTCCCTGCAGCCCGGATTTAGGTCCCTAACTCTATGAGAAGGCTGGTGCTTAGGACACCCCCCCCCTCATGAGCATCTCCCATTGGCTAGTGTAGCAGGCTCTCTGCCTAGCGTACTAGCATTTGTGGATCCCATTCTCAGGCACTTCTCTCTCCTCATGCATTGTATAGAGAGCCGAGATACCTAACACAGGGTTTTTGGATTGCAGAGTTTTTCAAGACACCTAAAAGTTATATGCTGCAACACTGAACATTGCAATGCCTAAGTCTCTTTGTGGGTCTAAGCCTTAACCTTTTATTGTCACACCCTGATGGCCCCTTCCCTCAAAGGGTCCCCTGGGGAAGGCAGATCAGCATTGTATATTGCTAACGCTGTTGCAAGCATTGTAGGGTATTTTGAAAAGGGTCAAAGGTGTGAATGAGTGTGAAATGGAGGATTTTTTTTGCAGGTCGCGAGAGGCCCGGCGGGGACGGGACGGGGGACGGAAAAAAGCAAAAAACAGGTTAACTCCACGCTCCTGCTGGGCCCGAAAATAAGACGTTGACTCCAGCCAGCTCAAGGCCACGGCACACATCTGACTCTCGGCTGCCTGCCAAGAAAGAGGGGGGCCTAGAATCCACCAATCAGCCGTAAAAAAGAAAAATTAAACTAAACAGACCTGCAAAGCCAGCCCATAACAAGAAAGGCAAGTAAGGCCAGCAAAAAAAAAACAAAAAAAAAAACACAAGGTCTAAAACTGCAAAAATTAAAAACACTGGCAAAATGGCAAGAGGGGGAGCCAAGCCTTGCGTCCCTGGAGCCAGGATGTTTTAAAAAAGCTAAAAACATCATGGAAAGCTGGTTTGAACTGGCACAGAGGGCACCAGAAGCAAAGGTCCCTGCCGAAGCACCCCCCCCAAGGAGCCTGGGACTTAAAACCCTCCTGAAAGCTGGAGCAACTTGAAGATCACAGTGGATCCTCGGATGACCTGGGCCCAGGACAGCACTCCTGTCCACCCTTCCCCCCCCATCTTCTTCTTACGTTGCACCCAGGCTTGGCCAGCTTTGGGTCGAGTGTATGTGAGTATGAAAGTGGGTTAGGGCTTGGGGCACTAATGCTTTCTTCCTTCCTTTAAGTGAGGTGAAGCATTTCCAGCACTCTCTGCTGTTGTTTTATTATTTTATCAATAAAGCTTTAAAATTTTTAAACACTTGGTGTGTTCCGTCATCTCCTCCCTTAACGATCCTGTGGCCTTAGTCTGATCACCTGACGCTTCAGGCAAATTGGTAACAAAAATCTGTCACATTATTGTGTCAAGGGAAGACAGGTGGCCTGATTTTCTGTGGTCTGGTACATTTGTGTATTCATTTCCACCTGTGCAAAGTGGTATAAAACAATTTATATTTCTGATTTGGTAGTGAGTTATACCTACTTTTCACAAGTGGATATAAATAATCTAGAACAAATTTATTGTTTCCCTGCAGTCCCTGTATCTAGCTAGCTTGAATGTAGGTGCCCTCAGGGAATATCTGTGGTGCAGGAGCGTTCTAGGCTTCCCCCACAGCCATTCTGGGCACAGGAGCTATTCTGGACTGGAGTGCTCCAGTGATTCTTCACTCCTGCAAAGCTCCCTGGGGGCCAGCCTCAATGAGGACTGGATTGCCCCCCTCCCCTACATGCACACCCTCGACCTATTTAATTGATTTTATTGATTTAATTGGGGATTGGTCCTGCTTTGAGCAGGGGGTTGGACTAGATGACCTCCTGAGGTCCCTTCCAACCCTGATATTCTATGACCTTGAATAGAAGAGACACAAACTGCCTCTTCTGTGTCTGTTTACCAGCACAGGGGTAAATCTGCCCCACAAGGTGCAAGGCAGTGGAGAATCAGGCCATAAATCTGTGGCACAGTGAAAAATAGAAACCAACATTTTTATTCTCATTCCAATATCTTAACCACAAGATCATTCTTCCTATGCTTACTAATTGAAGAATAAGTACTTTTAAATGGTAATTTCAGTCTAGTATTCACTCTCAGTTGACCGAAAAAAAAATTCTTTGCACAGATTTACCTACGTATAATGGTGGAAGAGGTAGGTGCATGAAATTAATCACATAAGATAACCAAAAATTGAAACTAGTACTAAATAGTTATCTTCTCAGGTTTCAGCAAATTGGTTTTAACGCTTAACTACATGCTAAGGGTAGGCCTACACTAGAGGTGCTACAGCGGCACAGCTGTAACGCTGTAGTGTAGACACTTACTATAGCAACGGAAGGGGTTGTTCTATTGCTGTAATAAATCCACCTCTCTGAGAGGTGGTAGCTAGGGTGACAGAAGAATTCTTCTGTTGACCTAGAGCTGTCTATTCTGGGGCTTAGGTCATCTTAACTATGTCGCTCAGGGGGTTGAATTTTTCATACCTAACTTTCTAGTGTAGACCAGCCCTAACGCATAAGATAGGATCAGTGAGATGGAAATTACACAATGATTGCTTGGTTTAGAAGTGTCTCAAGCTGAATATTAGTAACTTGGAGGAGTTTTGCAGATAATAGGGCAATTAGCAGGTGTCTGGATTTCTTGTAGGAACCAGCTACCAATCCACTGGAATGGATTGCAACATTTAATCAGATCAAAAAGGTCATTATTCTACACATGGTGACAGCGGAACAAAGTATTGTGCTAAAAATTCACAATATGTTAAGAAAACATGAAAACGGTATGATACTAATGAAGTTGTAAGAGATCAGAAAAGTGGAGAATTCTAAATTGCTCTCTTATATTCTTTTAAGACTATAAGGAGTGGAAATTGAGGGACCAAAACATGGAAAGGCATGTATTAGGAACATAGATTTTAGAATAGCCAGCAAATTAGATGAGCAATTAGAGGGCATAGGAAGGAGAGATGTATTGATAGTTTCACCTTTAGGGGATGCAGTCCAGAATCTGGAGCAGTGACAAAGTAATAGAGCAGAACATAGAAGACAGATGCATCTAATTAGTAATGTAATGTTTGCATCTTTATTGACTGAGATAAGGGCAGACTTTTCCTTTCATACCAGTTAAGGATCATGTAGTTTTATCCATGCTGTCTCTCTTTTTCCCCTAAGCAGTTTCCTTATTTTTTGTTTTGTTTTGTTTTCCTGTTCCCTTGCTCTCTCTTTTCTGAACTAGAAAAGAATCTTATGTAAAAAAAATATCAACTGTTAACCTAAGGTAGCCATTCCCGGGACTGACTATGTTAGGGGATTTGCTACCTTTCACCTTGAGGTCAGTCATTCAAATTTATTCCTAATAAATATTAACTTAAATTAACTTTTTCATGATAGCTCTATAGTGGTCTTTGATGTTTGCTAGCAATGATGATTCCTACTAGACAGGTGTCTGTATTGCAAACCAAGATGAACAATTGCCATCTCTAGTTGTCTCAGCAAGGAGTTTATCAGCATGGAAAATAAACCACTTTCTCCCTCCTGAAACACTTTACTCTTTAGAACACTTGAGGCACACAGACAGCAAAATGTGGGGGAACTTGGACTGCCATTGCCTGTACTGTCCCTATTATCTGGTTAGGTCTGGTCTACACTACTGTTTAAGTCGATGTAACTTACGTCACTCAGAGGTGTGAAAAAGATATCCCCCAAGTGACGTAAGTTACATTGACTATCCACACCGCACTAGGTCGGCAGGAGATGCTCTCCCGTTGACATAGCTTCCATCTCTCGTGGAAGTGGAATAATTACGCTGATGGGAGAGCTCTCTCCCATCAGCATAGCATGTCTTCACCAGATGCGCTACAGTGGCACAGTTGCATTGCTCTAGCTGCATCAATGTAGCCTGGTAGTGTAGATTTGCCCTTAGAAAATGCCTGTTTCCAGTGTTTTATGAACCTATCACCATCCACAAGTCCTAAATTTACTATTAAATGAACAACTGCCCCAATCTTTCTCCTGTTGAAGTCAATAGTAAAATTCCCTCTGACTTCAGTGGTATAGGAACAGATGCAACAGGACTGATTCCTCATGGTTTCGAACTGTATGTCCTCATTTACATTTATGCAAAGTGGGTGTAGAATGCTACCATTCTGATTTGCACAGGTGTAAATAATGACACCAGATACAAGAGAGATTGGAAAATCAGACATCTTGTTCTTTAAGCAAGTATCTTAAGGATACTACTCAAATTTTGTGTCCTGAGAAATAGAACTTATTTAAAAGTCAGGAATTTGTAAGTGCTTATGGTGAAACAAAAACCAAATCTAAATATCTTGTTGCTATACTTACCCCAGGGAAGAAAATCAGTTGGAGTCACAGCTGCTTCTGCAGCTGATGTTACAGCCAGAATATTCACTGCCTTTAGGTACAAGAGCTATGAAAAAAATCAATTTAAATAGAGAAGCAAATGTGTAAAATGGAGGTATCTGAACCATCTCCTCTGCCTATTACCCATGGCTGCAGGTCAAATTAAGTGTAATTTTAACTTTTTTGGACCTTCCATGTTACCCATTATAAGCAAATGTAATACCACATGTGGGTGATTATCCAAAACTCCTGGGATCTACAAGACACAGCTGGAAGTTTCACAAGAACAGTCCTTCATGAAAGACTTCACCTTCCCATCAGTCTGAAAGTGTATGAACAGCATTTCTAGTTATATATACAGTACCATAAGTACGTACAGTGGCATACAGGGTAAATAAAGTATGCCATCAGTTCCTTAAAGGTTACATGAAACCATAGCATGGCTAAAGATAGCAACAAAGGTTATACCATCTCAGGCTCTGTTTTCTGTACACTTTTTATGATAGCTCTGCTTTTTTAATGTTTATTTTTGATTTGTGAACTAATATCACTATTGCAACTTACAATAGTGGAGTGTTGAACTTAGCTGATGGAAGAGAGATGGAAGGATATGTACTCAAAACCTACTAACTAGAAGTAAATAGATATAGACAAATGGGAAGGAGGTGCTCTGTGAGACTTTTATTTCTTTTGGTTCTCCTTCCTTGCGAATAACTCCAGTGCCTGTTTCCCCAAGCAGCAACAAGATAAAACTGACTTTCCTGACAGTTTCACAGCTGCCTGTGTGGTTCTGAACAACGACAGAGAAACCAATCCATGTCTTGGTTTTGCTGGCTGCTGCTTTGAAAGGGTAGGAGCAGCAATGGATAGACTGGAGCCATCAGAAAGACAGTATCGCATCAGTTGCATCAGTTGACCTTCCAGATGTGAAATAAATGATCTGCCAGTGTTGCCAACTCTTAGTATATTTGGGGGTTTTCTTAAAGCTTCAGCCCCTGGATTCATGTGAATATGAGAATCTTGGCTTTCACTGATGAAAAAAATAAGTTCCTAGCTCTCATGGTTGTGGAGAAATGCTTTAAACTGTGACTTGAGTATATTCTGAAGATTCAAAAAGGAAAGGGTTAACCTCCACACTAAATGCACTTATTTAAAATCTCTTGATGTTCAAGCCAATCTTAGGATTTGGGAGGGTTCACATAATAGTTGCATGCTTGGGATTGGCAATATTATAATGGCTACAGACTTAATTGTTTTTCAATGAAGTCTTACATTCCACATAAATTAATAGCTTAGGGACCCATTCTAGTCCAGAAAAGCTTCCCACTAGTCACTAATGAGTGGAGTTTTCAAGCTATGTGGGAGAATGTGAGTTTCTGAAGGGAAGGAGAGAGGGTGAGGAAATGCCCCCATGAGTACTGTCAGCCTCTGATGGAGAAACTCCGTAGTGGGTGTAATTTGGAAGAAGAATCAAGCCATGGTTCCAGCAGGCAGCTTGAAGAACTGGTGGACTTGTACATGAACTTTTGAGGGATAATCAACTTTGTCCCTTCTCCATAGTGCTTCAGGAGCCCTGGTACAGGAGAGGAAACAGTGCTGGAAAATCCCCCCTCACCTTCTCTGCTCAATCAACAACAGCATCTTTGAGAGGTAGTTACAGTGGGATTATCAAGAGTGTGGGGAAGGAGTCCCAGATCCACAAAGAGACTTAGATGCCTAAGTCCTAGTTTTAAGCGCCACTGTGGTCCACAAAGCCCCCCACTTGGCTGTCACCTAAACTCTGTAGGTGTGTAAACTCACTTGGCACCTAAATTTTTGCTGTAAAAGTTCTCTAAGTGCCTAAGTTTCTGTTTTGGAACATGCACGCTGCTGCTCCTCTTTAGGCATTTGAGGGCCTATCTCATGCCTAAGCCCCAGCGTGATTCTCAAACTAGGAGAAGACAGGTGTTCCTCCACCTAACTTTCCTGTCGGGCCTGATCTGGTGCCCCATTCAAAATCTGGCTGGGTAGGGAGGTGTCTCCCTTTCAACTTTTACCTCAGTGGTTAGAGCACTTAGCCAGGATGTGGGACACCCAGGCTCAATTCCCTGCACTGCCTGATTAGGCAAGAGGTTTTGAGAAGGGTTCTCCCTCATTTCAGAAGAGTGCCCTAATCACTGGCCTCTCCTATTGAAGTCTCTCCTATTGAAGCCATTCCATTTTGGATAAATAGCCATTGGATGAAGAAGACTGGATGCTGGATCTCATATCTTTTGGGATTCCTTTTAAGATCTGTTTTTACTTGTTTTCCCAAGAACTCAGTTTGACTTCAGGCTTTGTCACTAGGGTATCTTTATTTGGCATACAGAAATGCTAGGCTGAGTTGATCAGACTTAAATGAAGAGGATGGGTGCAGTGTACATCAGATTCAAAGTTGCACAGAAACTCTCTCCTTTCATATACATTTACCCAGTTTATTGCATTTTCTATACATTGCATTACACAGTTTGGTATTGGCTTGATTATGTTCTAGGAACTAATCCCTTTACAGCATGCTCTGTCCATGCACCGTCCGTGTTCGACCTACTCTTTAAGTCATCTTTACATTCCCCACATACCTTGTCCATTGTTATGTTGTTCTTTGTAAATGGTTCCATGGGAATTCTATCCTTTTATTTTAGCTAGTTCGGACATTCTGTTTCTTAGCTCCCTGACCTATCTTAGTTAGCACACACTTTCTGTTTTCAGCCTGCTAATCTATTTTCCTCCCTAATCCTGTCCTCAAAAAAAAAGAAAGAAAGAAAAAAAAAGAGGCCTCTCTTATGTTTAATAACTCATGCCAAGCCGGGCCTACAATATCTCTCAGGTGGGTACCTAACCACCAGACTAGAGAGTCACTCTTAATTGTTCTCTGGCACAGTAACTGTTTAAGTATTTATAAAAAGTGGAACCACTTCAACAGGAGAGAGTGAGGGATCAGACTATTCTGTAGCTCCGTAGTTAGGGTGCTCTCCTGAGCGGGAGCCTTCTATTCAAATCCTTTCTCCCCATCAGGCAGAGGGGAAATTGAACTTTGGTCTTGCCCATTATGCGTGCGTGCTTTAACCACTGGTTTGAAAGGGAGGTGCCTTCTCTGGCAATTTTTGCAAGAATTGCTTTGGTGTCTAAGATGTTCAGCTCCAGGAGAGGGTTTCTTGGCTGTGGATCGCAAGCAGCAATAGGCACCTCCCTGCAGCCCAAACTTAGGCACTGAATTCTATGAGAGGGACTGGGTTTAGCATACACCACACTCTTTGGCATCTCCCACTGGCTAGCTTAGACAGCTCCCCACTAGCGTGCTGGCTTTTGTAGGTTCACGTTCTAAGGCACCTACCTCTCCTCATTCATTGTATAGGGAGCCTAAGTGCCTAATTCAGGCTTTGTGGATCCCATTGTTGTTCCAGTGACTTTCTAGGTGCCTATATCCCTTTGTGAATCCAGCTGGAGTTAGTGGAGAAGATGGAGGGGAAAGAGGTACATTGTCTAAATTTAAAAATCCTGGGAAAGGGCTAATTCAGGTCAGTTCTTTTTATTTAAGGCCCAGTTTAAAAATTCAGTAATACAGACAAGGACCTGCAGGTGATGGACAGCAAATTAGACAGGAGCTCACAATGTGCTTGCAAAAAGTAAGGGTTTAACTGGGACCTCGAACTAGGCTATTATATATATGGACAAGAAAGGTAATTCTGCTTAATATAACTTTGTTTAAATTACACTTGCAAGTACTGTATACAGATTTGGGCTCCCATTATGAGGATACTGATAAACTGGATGGAATTCAAAGGAAGATGATGATAAACTATTAGAGGATATGATTAAGGAAGGGAGAATAAAGGAATTTAAAATGCATAGTGCAGAGAAAAGATTACAAAGATGAGGCTGTGATTGTCTATGTAATTTTTCTCCCTCACACGTTACTTCAGGTATTGAAGATGGTTACTGGTAATAAACTTAGGGGAAGTGCCCTGAAATCAATGTACTTTTCCTAATACCCAACTTTAAATATGTTTTGTTTGCTCCATTTCAGAAAAGGCCGGACTTGCCACGACAGGCCAATGAGACCTCATCTTCACTAGGAGAAAAGATTTGTGGTTGTCAGATGCATGAGCAGGTTGAGATACACCCTAGGCTTCCTCATAGTCTTTACCTTCATCTGCTAACTCATGTTAAAACTACCAACTGCCTTGTCTAGGATTTTACCTCATGTTAGTTACCAGCTAACACAAATTATGAACACACTTTTCTTTTCAAGTGAAGATGCACTCTGAGGTATTGTCTAGACTAGAAGTTTTTCAGTCACATTAATCGATTCCCAATTAACTCAAGTAAGGTAACATGTTTGGGAATCCAGGACACAAACATTTGTGGTTTACCTAAACATTTGTATCCAGGAACAAAGGTTTGTATTATCCAGACTAGCACATACAAACATATTAACTAATTTGAGTTAACTGGCAATTAACTTGAGTTAAAAATTCTGTGTCGCCATACACTGAGGCAGCAACAATAGAAGGCTTTCAAAAGCAGCTAAATAAGCTGCTCCCCTAGTTTTGGATGATACATATGGAAGTTGGCTAAATGGGCTCTCAGAGTGGGTAGTCTTTAGGTTCTATCAGCCCCCATGTAGTGGGGCAATTGCCCCACACCAGGAAGAGGAAGGGTTAAAGCAGGCCAGAGGGAGCCTGTGCAGAACCCTCCAATCAGAGGAGGGCTCACTAAGTGAGCCAATCGGGAGATGGCTTGTTGCAGCAGCCAATCAAAACCAGCAGGGGCCATATATAAAGGGCTGCTCAACAAAGCAGAGGATAGTCTCTCTGTGGTCTGTGAGGGAGAAGGACTGGCTGCCTAGGAGTATCATGGCTAGAGCAGCAGGATCTTCTGGCTGACTACTGTCAGACTGAGGTTCTGGAGGAAAAGCAAATAAGGTGCTAGGGCTGTCTGCACTTGCCCTGAGGGAAGTGGCCAGTGCAGACTGCAGTTTGCACCTGGAGCAAGGGACTAGTGCCTGCAGCAGGCCACTGAGGTGAGCGGCTGGATTATAGACTGCTGGTTCCCCGCCAAAAGTGGGGGAGACAGCAGAGCAAGACACAGCTAGAGGGCTGAACCCAGAAGAGGACAAAGGGGGGTGGGGGTGCAATGTGGGTCCCAGAGTTGTGGAGAGAGCAAAGTAGGAGTAATGGCGAGTGAGACACCACTGGAGGAGGGCAGCTTGCAGAAGGACTTGAGCTAATTCCAGAACCGCCAGCAGGAGGTGCTATGGTGGTGAGGTTTGAGCTCTGTCACACCCCACTACAAACAACTTTCAGCCCTTCAGGCAACTCTGGGGAACCCCAGACCCTCCACCTGCCTGTGTCCCTGCCCCCTGGGACATGCTGCCCAGGGCAGGTGGAGGATCCAGGGCCCCACCGAGTAGTCTAGGCTCCCTGGGCAGCTCTTACCACCACTCAGCTTCTGGTCAGGCCAGGAGGAAGGCCATGAGGGAAGAGGAGGTGCAGGGGGTGGGGTTCTCTGGCAGGGGGTGGGTCCCTGTGGCAGGATATGGGGTGAGCCAAATGTTCTTTGGGCCCAAGGCTACAATAAATCTTAATTGGCCTCTGATTGGGAGTGCTTGTGTGGATGCACAGTGAAGTGCACAATGAGTAGGTATCCCAATGTGCAACCTGCCACTGTCCAGTACACTCTTTAGGAAGTTTTGGCAATGATGGTGGGGCAGAAACCAGTCACATAGGGGTGACTGGGAGGAAGGGGTTAATATCCTAGCATGCAACTGCCTCCATTTCATAAGGTCCTCTATATCCCATAATTTTTGCTCCTTTTTAAAAAAAAATCCCATGAATCCATACATTCCTCTTCACTGTCCTTCATCTCTGACAGACACATGGAGCCTGCACAGGTCTGCACTATTGTCATAAGCATTGCAAGCATAGGACTCACAATCCTGCATTATTTGCAAAGCTGCAAGAAGAGCTGCAGGGAACATGACAATTTGCTAGAGGATAGATTGCTGTGGGACACAGAGAATCAATTCAAGATTGCTGGTGGCATTTACGAAGCAGCTTCAAATGGTGGAGCACTGCTTCTGTGCCCAAAAAATGGGAACTGACTGGTGGGATCTCATTATAATGCAGGTTTGGGATAACAAGCAATGGCTGCAGAACTTTTGGATGTACAAGGCCACATTCCTGGATCTGTGTGCTGAGCTTGTCCCAGCCCTCCTGCACAGGAATGTCAGAATGAGAGCTGTGCTGGCAGCGGAGAAGCAATTGGTGATAACACTGTGGAATCTTGCAATGCCGGATTGCTACTGGTCAGTGAGAAATCATTTTGGAGTTGGAAAATCCACTGTGGGGCCTGTTGTCATGCAAGTATGTAGGATTGTTAATTGTTTCCTGCTACACAGGACTGTGACTCTCAGCTATGTACAGGACCTAGTGGATGGATTTTTAGCTGTGGGGTTCCCAAACTGCAGTGGAGCAACAGAAGGCACGAGTGTCCCTATTTTGGCACCAGACCACCTTGGCCACAGAGTCCATCAAATGAAAGGGCTATTGTTGTTTTTTATGGTTATGCAGGCATTGGTGGATTGCCAGGAATGATTCACCAACATCAGTGTTGGTCATGGAAGGTGCATGACTCTTTCATCTTTAAGAAAACAGGACTATTCAGAAAGCTACAAGCAGGGATTCAGTTTCCTGACTGGCAGATTGCCAATGGCAATGTTGAAAGGCCAGTAGTGATCCTGGGGGACCCAACTACCCCTTGCTCTCCTAGCTCATGAAGCTGTACACCAGCCACCTCAATAGCGCCAAGGAAAGATTCAACTAGTGGCTCAGCAGGTGCAAAATGACAGTTGAATGTACTTTTGGTAGATGTTCTTTACTCACAAAATTTGATCTCAGTGGGGGAAAAAACATCGCAATGGTTATAGCTGCCTGTTGTGCTCTGCATAATATTTGTCAAGGAATGGGGGGCGGGGGGAGAGGAGTTGCTGTGGAGGTGGAGCAGCTGTCTGCTGAGTTTGAACAGCTGGAAACTAGGGCTATTAGAAGAGCTCAGTGTGGAGCTCTTGGTCTCGGGGAGGCTTTGAAAGACCACTTTAACAGTGAGCCATAGTAATGCAGTGTGGTGACCTGTGCTATACCTAACCATGCTGTTTTGGGGCTTGTTAGGGATTGTATAGTGCTTGGTATGCATCTATGAAGAGAACACTGTCAATGCCCCTATTCATGTTGTGGTGCTTGCTGTACATTTATGCTTGTTACACTGTCACTGATCCTCTGAGTTGTCACACTGTATAATAAGTAATTGGTTGCTTTCAAAACTGCTGTGTACTCTGCAGCATATGTTGCGAACAAATAAAGATTGAATTATTTTCCAAATAATACAATTTTGAGTAACAAACACACTGCAAAGAAACCTTTATGCAACTTAAAAGCAAAAAACCTTAACTTAAGAAATTAATGGAATGCAACTTAACAAGGGGAAGGAACATTCATGTCAATTTTAGCTACAAATACAACTGTCTGGGCTTTCACAGGTCAATACACGTGAATCTGTGGTGGTCCTTAATGCCCCCCTGGGGTGTAGTGATCTGGATAGGGATGCAGCCCTTGATGCCACATAGAATGTTAGGGAGGTGCTATAATAGAGTTCTCCATGGACTACTGTGGCACTTTGTACCTCAAAGCAGCACCCTGGAACTCCCACATTAACCCTGTCATATAATTATGATACATAGCCTACTTTGTATGAAATAGAAGATATATGAAAGGTCATGATCTGCTGAAACCCATTGTTCTATCCAAGTAGGTTTATCGTTAGTGTGTATGAGGTTATGAGAGTTTGCCGTCTGGTTGTTACAATGTATTTCAATAAGTCTGAGAGTCATCCACTGCCAGTTCTCCAGTGACCACAAAGGAGGGGATCCACTTCCAGGAGGCTGTTAAATGACCATTAATCAGCAGGGCGGCTGTAAACAAGGGATTTACAATGCTGTAAGAGCTGTGCAAGCATCACATAATGGGGGATTGCTCAACTCTGACTCCGCAAAGCCCACCAGGACATGTCTGGCCTAGTGTTTTCCTGGCACCTGGACTGAGGATATAAAATAAGGAACAGTGGCATCATGCTTTTACCTTTCTTTTCCACCACCTAAACTAGAAGTAACAAGAATGCTGGGAAGAAAGACTTGAACTGAGGAGACTGGTTCCAGGCTTAAAGGAGAAACCTATGTATTAAGAACTAACCTACCTGCAACATGCCGTGGGGTGAGAAACTGCTTGATCCAAATACTGCCACATCTGATAAGGTTTAAGATTTAGACTACATACTTACCTTTTATTTTCTTGGTAACTTTCTCTGACCTTTTGTGCCTACCACTTATCTCTTAAAATCTATCTTTCTGTAATTAATCTGTTTTATTTTTTGCCTAAAAGTGTGCATTTTGGTTGAAGTGGTTCGGAAATCTCAGCTCTGCTTACAAAGGCTAGTGTGTGTCCTCTCCACATCGAGAGAGGGTAGACTGGGTAATGAACTTACACTGGTCAGGCTTCTGACCAGGGCAAAATTGTACAGTTCTAGGGTGCAAGACTGGGGGCTTGGGACATTTGTTGGTGCCTTTCTCTGTGATTTGTGAGTAGCTCAGGGAGCATTCACACTACTTAGTACAACAGCATGTGAAGCCCCACACCCAGCTAAGTGATAACCACCTAGAGGGGTTTGCTACTTGTCACTAGCAAAGCATTGTGAGAGACGGTTAAGGGGGCAAAGCAGTACTCAGTTACAGGCTGTATTCTGGGGATCCCATCACAACTACAAAGGGAGGCGAGTCCAGGATTTTTTAACCTGTAGTTCCACAGGAGTCTGCAGTATCATTGTTTGCTCCTGCAGAAGCCCCATTATGTCCTGGTGCATCTACCTCTCCTTTTCCTATGCCTTTCTTGTGTCTGCTCTGTTCTTTGCCATACAGTCTTCAGTATTCACCCTTGACGCCCTCTGTTCCTGGTCTGATGCAGCACTGGCTTGCATGATCTTGCTGAGCATGTCATCCCCAGTCCTCCTTTCTCCTCAGTATCTGGCTCAGGCCTTCCGTGGGTGTGGAGGGGCTGCAAAGGCAGCAGCTGCAGAATAAATGCACAGAGGTACCACTGTCAGTATAGCCACAACAGAAAATTGAGTACTCCCTTCCCTTGCTCCCCTAAAGTTTTAAACAAGACATGATTCCTGACACTTCTGCTCTGGAGTGCTTGTGCACAGCACCAGCCAGAGTGAGCACAGTCCGCTGGGGTGAGGGAAATGAGGAGAGAATTTCTCAGGTGCATGACCCTATAATACAGGGCAATGACACTAAATACTGGCACCATTTTCCACAGGCTGTAGTGATTTTAGCTGATCTGTTCCTCTTGTGGGTGACAAAGCACAGAGAACCCAGCCGCTGCTGCCATCCCGAAGCTGCTCAGGCCTGTATTGTGCTAGCCTGCATACCGCAATGGTGCCTGCTGAAGTTATTGCTGACTGGTGTGGGAGGAAGAAATAAGGCTGCTATCTCTCGATCCCTTTGAGAGAGGATTGCAAAGTAACTCCATCAAAGTGTCATTGAGATCTCTCAGGAAGATCCCCGTGTACATAAACAAATTGCACCCCACTGCCTAACAGTACAGGGGGATGAAAAGCAGACAACTGCTATCTCTCTCTTCGTACTGCTAACTCTTCTGGTACGAGTATATTAATGAAAAGTCGATAGCTGTTAAGTGGAGGGTGCCAACTGTACATCACTGTAATGGGAAATACATTTGCACAGTTACCTGAGGTTCTTTCCCCTGCATCAGACTTGCCTGTGATTGACTGCTGGGACTGACTGGACTGCGGTGGAGTCTCAAACAGGTCCTGGCTTAGCTGGATCCCCACCCTCTGGGTCGCATGTCCCCCATCCTCCTGCTCTTTCTTCTCCTCCTCGGCCACAGGGAACTGACTCGCACTCCTTGGAGGCATCTAGAGTGATCTGTTGTATGGTGATGGGTTCTCTGCCAACTAGGCACGCAGCGCTTTGTAAAAGCAGCCAACCTAAGGGTTGGTACTGGATCAACTGTTTGCTTCCCTGGCCCTCTGGTAGCCTGCTTCAGTTCCTTTGCTTTCACGTGGCAATGCTGCTGGTCCCTGTAGTACCCCTGCTCCTGCATCTTCTGTGCAAACTGCTCATAGACGTCCACTTTTCTAAGGCTTGCAGAACCTCTTGTTCTACATAGGCCCAGGAGATCTAATCTTTTGTCTACTCTTAGCAGAGCGTGTGGCTGGCGTGGTCAGCTGGGCAAAAGTTACACACAAGGGAGAACTGCTAGGTGTACTTGCCAAGCTGGACAATCGAGAAAAGGCATTTCAAAAATTTGCAGGGCTTTAAAAGGGAGTGGAAGGGTCTTCTGGTCTGCATGACACCTGGCCAGTAGAATGCACAATTGTGAGGAGAGCAGTCAGTCTCAGGCATTGTGGGACAGCAGCTGGAGGAGCATTAGGACTGACATATGTAACATGGTGTCTACACCTGCACTGCATAGACCTCAGTACATCAACCATGGCTCAATGCTGCTCAGGGAGGTGGTCGCTATGTCGCTGTAATAGGGTGCTTACGTCAGTGGGAGACAAATTTTAATATAGACACATGCACAACTAGATTGACGCAAGGTGTCTTATGCCAGCCTAACTTTGGAGCGTAGACCAGACCTTAGAAAAGCAGCAGTCCTCAGCAAATTTCACATTGGAATGAAATTTCAGGAGGCAACTTCTAACAATTCAGGTTACTGGATTTTTGCTAGCGTAATAGAGGCTAGCAAGAGGAAAACATAGATCAGTAGTGGGAAGAATATAAAACTTTTTTAATTGGCAAAAAGAGAAACAATATTAAATGTGTCAGATGCATGCTGCCTCTTGATCCTTCTGCTATCTTATACCATCCTCTTCCCCCTCCTCCCCTCCCCCCACACCCACACACATACGTAGGGAGAGTATCCAGGAGCAAAACTGTAAAATGTCAAGTCCCAGTGATGTGATATTTGTCCAGCGGTGGCAAAGACAAAGGGAGAGCTTCTGCTGGAATCCTCAGGAATACAAGTTACTGGGAGCACATTGAACCTGTCCTTCCTTCATTACACCTGCTCCTCACAGACTAAATATCATGTCAAATTCAAGATCTCAGTTCTCATCTTCAAGGCTCTTAAAGATCTTGGCCTAGGAGACTACAAAAATCACTACATTTATCTGAAAAAAGAAAAGGAGTACTTGTGGCACCTTAGAGACTAACCAATTTATTAGAGCATAAGCTTTCGTGAGCTACAGCTCACTTCATCAGATGCATATCGTGGAAACTGCAGCAGACTTTATATATACACAGAGAATATGAACCAATACCTCCTCCCACCCCACTGTCCACTTGTACTATTACCAGCAGGACAGTGGGGTGGGGTGGGAGGAGATATTGGTTCATATTCTCTGTGTATATATAAAGTCTGCTGCAGTTTCCACGATATGCATCCGATGAAGTGAGCTGTAGCTCACGAAAGCTCATGCTCAAATAAATTGGTTAGTCTCTAAGGTGCCACAAGTCCTCCTTTTCTTTTTGCGAATACAGACTAACACGGCTGTTACTCTGAAACCTACATTTATCTGAGGTGAAGATGTCAGCTCTGGCACAACAAATCTGGCTATCCTCTAAAGAGTAAAGACTGTGCAGGAGAAAAAGCTTTCTTGGAGGCTGGTCTCAGTCCATGCTATTTGCCTCCCAAAGGAATGACAAGCCACCTCTAATCTCACTACTTTCTGTTCCAAGAGCAGAAAGCACTTTGATCTTGCCTTCTCTGACAAGGAATACATACCCAACTCCTCCCTACACTCCTTATTGTTTGAGGCATAGCTAGAAAGCATTCATACTGCGGTGATAGGCATAGTATAAGAATCTGAATACAGCAGAATAGCTATGGCTGTTGGTGGAGCACTTTATTCCCCTCAAGGGTTGGCCCAAGCCCCAGGGAAGTTTATTTCCTTCAGATTCTGTAGTTGGGAGAGAGGGTTTTCAGGGGGCCTTGTGTGCCTGGGAGGCCTATTATGTTCAGTATCAGGGCCCACACCATTGTTTCTTTGATTTAATGCCCTCACGTGTATACTTCCTGAGGACCAGCTTAATAACGACATATTAATATTGTTTAGCCTGAGGAGTTAGTTAATATTCAGGGCCTTGTCAGGTTATTCCCAGTAGGAGGAGAAATTGATTAGGAGCCAGGTATTTCTTTGGTGCAATCCTGTTCATTTACAAAAAATGTACACACAGTCCTGTTCCCAGAACTCAGTAGGAACAAACAACCGCAGGCAGTTTCCTTAACCAGAAAGCCAAGCCTTCCCTTCCAGTGAGTTCTTTGCCACCAGGAGCTCTGTCTCTGCTCCCTGTCAGAGCCATATTCTACACTGCTTCTCTCTATCTGCTCACTCTCCCCTGGCTTTCTGTTTCCTTTCTGCTTCAGACACACAGCTGCAACCAATCAATTCCCCAGCTCTGCATTTGCAATCAGTCTCCAAGGCAGGGCCATCCCTAGCCATTTTGGTGCCCTACGCAGCCCCAGGCCAGCAGCATGGCTGAGAGCCAGGGGAGTGGAGCAGGCTGGGTCCGGGTCACTCTACTTACCGCTGCTGGTGAGTGTGCAGAGAGCCTGATCAGGGGAAGGGCTGGCTGGAGTGGAGGCGGGGCTTGGGTGGGGGCCATGGGGAAGAGGTAGAGCAGGGGCTGGAGCAGCATGCAGCTACACAGGTGCCCTACACAGCTGCATACTTTCCATATGGATAGGGACAGCCCTGCTCCAAGGAAATCCCTCAGACCACAAGATCTTAGCTTCTGCTAAGCCCATGCTGCCCAAGCTTTGGGTGGTGGCTTCTGATGGTTCAGCTATCACCATGCAAAGGGACATTTAACTGCACCTTCATTTATGAATGAAGAGTGCTCATTTCACCCATCAGTTTTAACCAGGCCTGTGACTGATGGCAGCTGTTAATACCTTCCAGCATAACCATATAATAAAGATAGAAACGGAATTTATGGGATTATAGTTACCATTGTCACTTTCCTTTAGCCACTAACTTTTAAAAGCCTGTTTGTTTATTATTTTGCTATAGTCTCAGGATTTGAGAGGGTTTCCCCTCAAAAATATTTATTGGTGCCTTGGATAATGTTCTTAATCCATCATATCAACCAGAGCAATTTATATATGGGTGCTCACATTTTCCAGGTATACTCTTACTTACCTTTTATCAGTATTTATTTTATAGGGTCATCCTTTCTTACCAATTGTTCAGACTTATTTTCAGACAGTGTTCATTATCTGTCAGTTTTGAATCATCATTAATTTCCTCCCCCTCCCTAAACCTACTTTTTCCCCAATGTACTTGATAAAGCCCTTGATAATCAGCTTAACATATTTGGCTATTAACTAATTTTTTTTATGTTCTTACATTTTCCGAAGTCCCCAAAATTTGCTTCTTGGAATGTAACACCTTTCTTACTGTGTTAAATTTCCCTGATGCCAATTCGTTCTTCACAAAGATGCCTTTTTGTCTCGTTGAAGTCATTGTTTTCTGGCTCGTAAGATTGTATCCTATGTAATTTAGGCCTTGTTTATATTTAGGTCTAGCCCCAGTTCAGCTGTTGGTGGCCAGCAATTGGAGTTGCAGCACCCATGCAAACACCAAGTTACAGTGGTGAGTAAGCTCAAATGGTGTAAATCGTGACTTTCCTTTTTCTACACTTGGGTGTCTGCACTGATATAGCTACACTCACTGCTGGCCATCAATGTCCACATCTTAAGCATAGATGTTAAATCTGTCTTTTTGAAGCTTTCCATTGTTTATCTCTTCGCAAACAGCATATCCACACCTTCTTTGTTCTGGAGAAGTTATCCTGTCTAAATTAGATTATATCCTCTAAGAAGGCAGGGATCAAGTCACTTCACATGTTAAGCACTGTGCACATTTGGAGTACTCTATAAACAATTAATAAGCTATAAAAACCCTGTGCACTATATCAATAGCTGCAATGTATATTTCATGTATTTGTGTATATTGTGTGCAATCAGCAGATGCTAGCAGGATCCTCTGGAGCCTGCAACCTAATCTGAAAATCTTTTTGACTTACGTGCAATGCACTGTATAGATCAGTAATTTTCTAAGATAATGTTGTCACTAGGGGAAGAAACGAATTACTACATAGAGTAGAAAGTAGGACACGATATCTATGGCAAGTCACAATTATTAGTCCACATTCAGTAAGTGGGTAACAAGAGGTATGGAAAATGTTAACCTCATCATTAATATTGGGAGGACACCTCCAATTTCTATATTAACCTTATAGCGACTATTTGCAAATGATAAATTTCTTCCTTATCAAGCATTAGCATCAAATATTAACCTGGTATATCTGAGAGTTCAGCACAATTAAGCTATTAAAGCAGTTGCTAATAGAGGTATCTTAACAAGTAAGCTGTATTTAAAGGACTGCTCAGAATAAACAGTAAAAATAGAGATTCTCATGGCGCAGGTCAGGTAGTAAGCAAAGAAGAGAATAATTGTTATGGGCTGAATTTGTACTAAGTCGAAACTAACTAGTGTTTAGGAGGCTAGTGTTTCAGGTCAGGTCAGATCACAGTCCTATATGAGTTTTAAGGGGTGTCTTCGTTGGATGCATTTAGCATGGGCTGACCTATATTAGGTTAGTTAAAATAGCAAACTTTAAAAGTATTTTTAGGAATGGGCAGGAGGAGTTTAGACAGAGCTGACCTTGGTGATTCAGAGTAGACCTCTATAAAACAATTTCTGTCTGTCTTTCCCAAATTTCATTTTCTCATTTGAACACCAAGTTCTTATTTTTATGCTCTCTCTTTGAAAAACACCACCTCCCCTTACATCTGTTCCCTTTCTTAATCATCTTTCACCTTCTCTCTTCAAGGTCAGGTCTGGATATTTTCTTTTCTAATTATAATACTTAGCCCTTATATATGCTTTACAAATGTGAAACTAAGTTCTGCCCTGATTTACACCTTTTGCAGACCTGTTGAAGTCTTTCGAGTTGCTGGGAGTGTATGTCAGGGCAGATTTTGATCCATCATCTACCATATTTAGTCAGTGATGTTGCACCCCATAATGCTTTATAGAAATATGCTTATGAAAGTAAATGACATAACTGGAATACGTTTTATGTTAGATATGCCATGTAACATATCTGTGCAAAAGTTATGTTCTTCTGCACGTATTCATCCTATTTGTATGAATGTATCATTCTTGTATCTGAAACTAGAAATATGAAATATAACTCTGAGGTCCTATTGTAATTATGCAAAGTATGGACCATTAATGGTGGTGCTTGATGGCTCCCATTAACCAGGACAATTGACTGTAGATGGCTCTGTTTACATGTAAGTCTTCCTGTATATGTGGGTAATGAAGTCTTACAGTGACATATGATCATGTCACCTGAACTGGAATCCATCTTTAACCTGGTGCTTTTCCACTTAGAAGGAGGGGTGGGAACCCAGAGAGGTACAAAGGATTCCTGTCTTGTGCAAAAGATATATAAGGGGGTGGAACAGAACAAAGGAAGCTGCAGTCATGAAAAATCCCCTAGCTACCACCTGAGCTCGAACAAGGACTGTCCTGGGGAAAGGATTGGGCCCAGACTAGGAAGGCGTCCAGTCTGTGATAGAAGCTTACTGAAACATCTCTGAGGGTGAGATTTCTCTCTGTTTAGTTTTCTTACTGTATTAGGCTTAGACTTGCGTGTTTTATTTCACCTTGCTCAGTAATTCACTTTGTTCTATCTGTTATTACTTGGAACCACTTAAATCCTACTTTTTGTATTTAATAAAATCACTTTTTACTTATTAATCAACCCAAAGTACGTATTAATACCTGGGGGGGAGGGGGGAGAAACAGCTGTGCATATCTCTCGATCAGTGTTATAGAGGGCGAACAATTTATGAGTTTACCCTGTTTAAGCTTTATACGGGGTAAAACGGATTTATTTGGGGTTTGGACCCCATTGGGAGTTGGGTATCTGAGTGCTGGAGACAGGAGCACTTCTTAAACTGTTTTCAGTTAAGCCTGCAGCTTGTGGGGGACATGGTTCAGACTTGGATCTGCATTTGCAGCAGGCAAGAAAGAGTGTCTGGCTCAAACCAGGCAGGGACTGAAGTCCCAAGCTGGCAGGGAAAACAGGCTCAGAGGTAGTCTAGGCACATAAGGTGGCAGTCCCAAAGGGGGTTTCTGTGACCCAACCCATCACAACACCGCTGTTAAACTGATAGCTGCTAACCATGTTTTATGAGGAAATTTGAGGTGGTGATTTCAGTATTTTGGTCATGGTCAATGTCAGAGTTGGGATTAGAATACAGGAATCCCTTATTCCTAAAGACAGGCTTATACTACCAGGCCGTGCTATCGCTTATACTATTGAGAGCTCTTTCTGATCAGAAGCCAATGCAGAGGAGCTGGCTTAGTTGCAAGCAGCTCATTGGCCGCTGGGTTAAGGAGCTCATGGTGGGACCCAGGAAGCAGCATCTCTCATTGGTGCTAACTGTTTTAGAAGCCCTCTCCAAAAATGGAGAGAACTGCAGCCATAAATTTCACTACCAACCCTGGGCAACTGTATGAAGAAAAACTAAAGTGGCACACCTTGTACCCAAGGGATCAGTTTACATCTGCAAGGAATGAAACACTGTTATAATGTCTATGAACATACTGAAGATAAAGCTCTCTCTCTTTCTTTTAAAAACATTTTGAGGATCTCAAAAGCAGGGGAGATTGTGGTTAGATTCCAAAGGCCTGCTCTGAAAAGAAACTGCCCATGGGATGTTGCCCGGGGAGGACTTCCAGCATGGGACATCAAGCCAAAAACACCCGAGTCACTGGTTAGAGGGCCTGTGCCTGCTTGTCATCTCATTTATGCTGGTGTAAATCAGTAGCAACTCCACTGAAGTCCACAGAGTGACATGAGTGTAAAACTGATGCAGGAGAATAAGGCTCAGTGCTTTAAGGGGTGCTGAGGGAAGCCATCCCCGAGGAGGCTGAGGTAGGGAGAGACTGGGATTATTTGAGGGCAAGGCAAATTGATAAAGTTTAAGAAACAAGGCTGCTTGTGTATATTTCTTTGTTGAAAGGTTTCTCTTGCATCATATTAGAAAACTCTTCCTGAGCTTTATCAGAGCACTGGAAATCAGCAGCTAGGTTAGATAAATATGCAATATTAGTGTCTGAGTTGTAGTGAGATGGCCAGTTTGGCAATGGCAACATATCAGTGTACTCAGTGTGATGAATTCAGGGATCTGAACAGCTTTGTGGCAGGCTATCTATGACTAGTAAGGTTTAGATTAAGTTCACTGTTTTGTGATTTACCAAATATATTTTGCTATGTGAAATCTTACAGTGAGTTTCAGTGTCTTTGTGACCTTCCAGTATATATGTCATGTGGTCAACTTCAGCTTTATTTGGGGGGCTGTTTGGGAAGGGCGGTGATCAGAAATGCAACTACAAATATAGTTAATTGCCTTACCATACAATAATTAATTCAAAATGGAAGCTCTGAGCCTGTCTCCTGGGGAGGAACCTTGATGAAACATGCAGGCAAATATGAACTTACCAGTATCCTGTAGTTTAATATATTGTGTGTCAAGGTCACAGAGTGATGTTACTGTGGATATATAAGAACTGTTACTTAGTGACTTCTTACTTGGCATACAGTTCTCCTGCAAAAAGCTGTGTGAACAACTGCTGCTGTTCTTAGACTGTAAAGGTTCATTCCTCGGGCCTAACTCTAGTACTAAAGGAGCAGCTGAGTATTCCTATTTACATAGGATACAACCACATTTGCTCCAACCCCTCAGACAGAGACAAACACTTACAAGATCTCTATCAAGCTTTCTTACAACTACAATACCCACCTGCGGAAGTGAAGAAACAGATTGACAGAGCCAGAAGAGTACCCAGAAGTCACCTACTACAGGACAGGCCTAACAAAGAAAATAACAGAACGCCACTAGCCATCACCTTCAGCCCCCAACTAAAACCCCTCCAAAGCATTATTAAGGATCTACAGCCTATCCTGAAGGATGACCCAACACTCTCACAAATCTTGGGAGACAGGCCAGTCCTTGCCTACAGACAGCCCCGCAACCTGAAGCAAATACTCACCAACAACCACATACCACACAACAGAACCACTAGCCCAGGAACCTATCCTTGCAACAAAGTCCGTTGCCAACTGTGCCCACATATCTATTCAGGGGACACCATCAGAGGGCCTAATAACATCAGCCACACTATCAGAGGCTCGTTCACCTGCACATCCACCAATGTGATATATGCCATCATGTGCCAGCAATGCCCCTCTGCCATGTACATTGGTCAAACTGGACAGTCTCTACGTAAAAGAAAAAATGGACACAAATCAGATGTCAAGAATTATAACATTCATAAACCAGTCGGAGAACACTTCAATCTCTCTGGTCACGCAATCACCGACATGAAGGTCACTATCTTACAACAAAAAAACTTCAAATCCAGACTCCAGCAAGAAACTGCTGAATTGGAATTCATTTGCAAATTGGATACTATTAATTTAGGCTTAAATAGAGACTGGGAGTGGCTAAGTCATTATGCAAGGTAGCCTATTTCCCCTTGCTTTTTCCTACCCACCCCCCCCCCCCCCGACGTTCTGGTTAAACTTGGATTTAAACTTGGAGAGTGGTCAGTTTGGATGAGCTATTGCCAGCAGGAGAGTGAGTTTGTGTGTGTATGGGGGTGGGGAGGGTGAGAAAACCTGGATTTATGCTGGAAATGGCCCACCTTGATTGTCATGCACATTGTAGGGAGAGTGGTCACTTTGGATAAGCTATTACCAGCAGGAGAGTGAGTTTGTGTGTGTGGTTTTTGGAGGGGGGTGAGGGGTGAGAGAACCTGGATTTGTGCAGGAAATGGCCCACCTTGATTATCATACACATTGTGAAGAGAGTGGTCACTTTGGATGGGCTATTACCAGCAGGAGAGTGAGTTTGTGTGTGTGTGTGGGGGGGGGGGGCAGAGGGTGAGAGAGCCTGGATTTGTGCTGGAAATGGCCCAACTTGATGATCACTTTAGATAAGCTATTACCAGCAGGACAGTGGGGTGGGAGGGGGTATTGTTTCATGGTCTCTGTGTGTATATAATGTCTACTGCAGTTTCCACGGTATGCATCCGATGAAGTGAGCTGTAGCTCACGAAAGCTCATGCTCAAATAAATTGGTTAGTCTCTGAGGTGCCACAAGTACTCCTTTTCTTTTTGCAAAGACAGACTAACACGGCTGTTACTCTGAAACCTATTTACATAGGGAAATCCTTGGATAGTACAGAGCTGGTGTATTTTTATTTATTTGTATTGCACTAGCCATACCAGATCTCTGCTCTGTTTAGTGCTATACAAACTCATAACAAAAATACATTCTTGCTCCAAAGGGTTTATAATCTATGTATGAGAAAAGATTAAATAGGTGGATATAAGACACAGACTGTGGGAGCTCAAGTTACCAATGAGAAAATGCTAGTTAGCATGATGGGAAGTGGTCTCAGCATACCAGCTGTCTAAACATTGTCAAGCTTTTTGGAGGCCTCACAGCGGAAGAGTTTTGGGAGGTATTTGAAGGAGGACAATGATGTGGCTTTGCAGATGTTTATGTGCATGAAGGGTATCAAGAGAGAAAGGGCAGCATAGGAATGACTGCAATGTCACAGTGAAGGTGTTTGTTTGAAAATGTGACAAATGGGTAATTAAATCTGGAATCAGTGGCAAAGCCCGTGTGGGGGTCAATGTCTCCATAGCACAGAAGAGATGGTAGACAGCTGGTTTAATATCACCAGGTTCTGCTCTGCCTCACTATAAGAGGAGAAGCAAACTGCTACTCCTTGGTTCGCACAGTGGTCCCTAAAGTTGTTCTAAATTATGCTGGAGATAATTCTGGCCCCTAGATGGCCCAGGAGAGTGGACAGGTGTCTTAGACCCATATTTCTTTACTGTTCTCCTCTCTGGTCTGAATATGAACTTGGCACAGCTGAGCATTGAGTCCTCACACTTTCATGCTCTGCTGATTCACTAGTACCTGACTTGGCTCTCTTCAGTCTATGCAACCACAGATGTAAGATAATCCTGGCTTCTATATGGGACCTGGTGAGAAATGTATTTTATCACCCTATTTGTAGTTCTAATTCCAACTAAAATAACTGGGCTTGAGTCTTCACTGCTGTGCACCATGCATAAATCTTTACACTCATGCAAAATGGAATAAAATGTTGCCAGGTCCTTGCATCCCTTTATGATGAGGGGAAATCTCAGATTTAGAAGCAGCCTGTTTCCTGCATGAAGAGGATACCTGCCAACTGTGAATGTCAGCCCCTCCACAGTTGCTGGGGAGTCCTGATTCAGCTCTGAACCTGAGGATCATTCGTGGAGTTGGGAGTGCACCATATTTTGGTCAGATAGGGAAATTGTTTGAAGACCTCCGATTCCCTGAACTTTGCCCTCAAGCCATGGGGTAAGGGCTTTAGTTACCTACTGTCTATTAAACCTCTGGAGGAACTTACCATCTTATCCCACGTCAGTCTTTTGAGCTGTACTGCCAGCCTATTGGTGCTACAGAAGATATCATTGTCATAGGTCATCAAGAGCCCCTGCGAAGTAAGCATACTAACAGAACTGTAAATTTTACTCCTGCTCTATCAGATCATATGTGGGGAAATTCATGGGTATTGCCAGCATGGGGCGGGCACTAATGACCCTCAGAGTATTGATTTACTCTGATGTCATATTTAATTCCTGTTTAATACAGTACCTGTGTTGATTATATTGTGTGTGTTTAGGTTATGTGATTCCTTCAGAGTCTCCAACTATCTGGGGTTACCCTGTGGTTAGAATTTTCCTTCCAAGCTGCCCTGGTGACCTTGCCAGGAAGGAGCAAATGGGGGGAGGCACCACCAAGTAAATTTATCTGTGAGGAGAATAGGACAGTTATGTCATGCTGAGCTGGAAGCGGGATCCAGATGAACCCAGGCCTGCCCATTGAAACTTGTAAACAGATTAGCGCTACAGGAGGCAACTGAGTGTATAGGGGTGATACAAAAGGGATATTAAACCACTAAGGGACACTGGTCCCCTGAAAAGAAGGGACGCTGAGTGAGTTTTTAGGGTGAGCCCAGAGAGTGTTAGGTGGTACTGACAGAGAGACACATGGAGAGCATGCTGCTTCTTGTCAGTCTACTTCCTCCAAGCCAGAGCTGGATGTATCTGAACTGAATGCAACTTACTACAGTTTGCAAGGAAAGATTAAGGTTTAAGTAAGGAGAAATATGCATATAGGCCTTTTGTGTTGTATCCCTTGTATCTGCATGGTATGTACCATTGGGTGAATAAATAATGCTTTGTTTTGAAGATGTTTTTGAATCCCCATAATCAGTTGCTAGTCACAGGCTCTCAGAGAAAAAGGGCTTACGCAGTTGGGTCAGTCAGCTTAGCATGATTGGGAATCAGGGGGACTGCAGCTCAGAGTTCCAGTCTGAATGGAAGGACTATGTAGTTCAGGGCTTAATTCTTGCCAGGGCTGAGCCCCAGCACCTATTGGCTTGGTAGTTCAT
The DNA here is from genome assembly GCF_965140295.1 of Lepidochelys olivacea. NCBI lineage: Eukaryota > Metazoa > Chordata > Testudines > Cheloniidae > Lepidochelys > Lepidochelys olivacea. Next base: position 304,218,139 of record NC_140411.1, read on the forward strand.
AGCCCCAGCACCTCTGGGCTTGCTGCATCAGTTATGATTTTTAAAATTGTCTTGAGCCTGGGCACCTCTTTCATTGCAAATTAAGCACCGGTGTAGTTCTCAGCAGAGAGGGATGACCATAGTGAAACATTGTCCCCAGAAGGGGACACTTGAGAGGGCCTGAAAAGTGTCTGCAGTGCAGCTTGCACCTTAACTAGGACAGTCCTTGAAAGTAATTAGTCATGGTATGTGAAATAGTGCAGCTGTTGAGAGGGAACCTGTTGAACGTCTGGAGGAGTCAGCCAGTCCTTCGCCCTGTCTGTACTAGAAATGACAGGTTTCAGAGTAGCAGCTGTGTTAGTCTGTATCTGCAAAAAGAAAAGGAGTACTTGTGGCACCTTAGAGGCCTTTCTTTTTGTACTAGAAATGTGCACCTGTTTTAATCAAATAAATTTAAAAGTCAATCTAGTTATATGTGCAGACTCTTAATATAGAACCAATCAGTTTTGCTTGTATCAGTAAGTTACTGACTTAAACAAAATCAATATAGGCAAGCATTAAACTGGTTCAAGGGTATCTACAGTAGGAGTTTGGACCAGATGAATTAATTTTATTTTTAAATCTATTTAGTTAAATAGGTGCTCTTTTCTTGTATAGACAAGACCCAAGAGACAAGGCATTGTGTGATGGTAGCCTGCCCAGGGGAAGAAGATGATAGATTTATGACTTCAATCAAGTGGGCCCAATCCTGCACTCATCAAACTCATCTAACCTCTCTGGAAGTTTTGCCTGCATAAAAAGTGCTGGGTTAGGATGAACATATCTCACTGATCTACCTGAGACTAATTGAATTGTTATAATCCTCTGGGGGAGGCAGAAAGGGGTTGTTACTAATTAAGGCCTTGATGCTATTAATTTAAGAGATCACTTTGAAGGATACATAATGTGTAGTTGCCAGAAGACTCTACCTGCATGCATAATTGACAGGCAAACAAGTGAGGTGCTCTCCTGTCTCAAATTTCGGACACTTCCTTCATCAAAGGAAATTCTGTTTTTTACATTAGAAAGGTCAGATACTTGCTTCACTACTCCAGCCCTCTAGCAAAGTGAGAGGTGGCAAATGAGAGTCTTGTAACCTGGACTGTGATTCTCCCTTCCTCCCCCATGAGGGGGACAGCCTCTCTTGTGGGGAGGAGAAGCTGTAACTCAGGTTTCAGCTTGGTATGACATCAGTATTTAGGTTCTCCAGAGATCTTGCCAGTATCTTCCAGCAAAATAGGGATGGCAGCAAGATGGTCACTATCAAAAAGGAGGAATAAGGGATCAAAACACTGTTTTTGCAGCTCCTCTTTAATAAATAGAGATGTGGCTGAGCTGCAAAATCAGGATCTGAAGCCAGGATGACATCTTTTCTCTACTTTCCAGTAATTCAGGAATGCTAGAATTTGATCTTTTGGTTCAAGCCCTTGCCTAATTTTGAAATACACAAAGAACCTTACTGCTCTTTTGCTAAGAATTTGGCCACACTCTCATTGTCTGTTGTTAGCCTTGAAATCTAAACCTCTGCCCTATTACAGACTGCTAGATGGTGGTAATCTTTAAGCAAGATCATATTAATCTCCTTCCTTTGTTTTTTTCTTTTAACTTCTTTTTTTGAGAAGATAAAGCAACCACTGTGTTTAGTACGATCACTAAAGCTTGCAAGACTTTATCTCTAAATTGTGTGAAATGTGGCCAGTTGACAGGTAGGAAAATAACTGAATGCTCATACCACAGTGTATGTGTGGTGTGATTCTTTCATTAGCTACATAAACAACCTCTGTATGATCTCAATCGTCACTTAGCCTAATTTTTTGTGGTTTTATAATTTGTGAAGCCTACAGATCGATACTAAGACCTTTGTTCTATCTGAAAAGTCAGGTTTGTTTCTATATGTATTAATCCAGCCATGACTTACTGATGAGCAAAATGTCCAAATATAATAGAAGCTACCTCACTGTATTTCTGTTAATAAATTCCACATATTGCAGGTTCTGGTTCCCTGATCCAGAATCTATTTGTAGGTCCATAATGGCGTGTCCTTCTAAATATTCCACGTATCTTCAGGGGCCAGATCATGCCATCAAGACACAGCATGACCCTTCTTCCTTTATCCCTTTGGATCAGCAATGGGGTGGGTAGAAGTACTTTTACTCCTGCCTCTTTTGTCTACGTGCAGAAGGAGTTGCTGTAAACTAAAAGTGATTTCATAGAATATGTTGCTATTGGGGAGTTACTATTACTGCAGAGCTACCTTCATTGCCCTTGAGGTCCTAATAACATAACTGTGCTCAGCTTTAGATAATTCTTTCGTGGATTGCAAAAGTAGACACTAGGAGCATGCTTCTCCGTTAAGCTTGCTCTGTATGTGGTAATTTATTCTTGTGCAAGAAGGAGGTCATAAAAGGTGTGTGGGAGGGGTATAAAAACACTATCACCATTGGCAGTGTTGGGGACACTGGGGCATGGCCACTAGGTAACTCGAGGGGATGGAAGACCACGAGTGTCGATGAAGCCCCCTCGCACTAGGCCCAGGTGTCCTTGGCCCCCCCTCCCGCCTGGAGGCACTCGCAGCAGCTCTGCGTACTAGGCCCAAGTGTCCTTGGCCCCCCTGCCTGGAGGCGCACACAGCAGTTATGCTGAGGATCTGCAACAATATGCTGCAGAGTCAGACTGCCTGAAACTAAGCAAGGCCAAACAGGGCAGATATGGAAGAACAATGCTGAATAAAGCAGCTTTATGTATAGTTTAACAAATGATATAGAGAACCAGGGAACTAGCTGGGAACTGGATTGGCTAGCTATATGGATACTTGGGGCAGCTTGCTATTGGATAAGTATGCTGGGAAAAAGGATGTATAAAAGCCTGTGTGACTTCCTGCTCTGTGTACAGGATTTGAGATTCAAATCTCCCTGTACCTATTTGAAGCTTCAAATAAACTTTTCTGCTTCTCCACCCCGTTGTGATTATTGGGTGTAGCACACCGGGTAACGAACCACTCAAGCTGTTGTTCAGCCTCTTGGCACTGGGTGCCGGCAACAGCAGCAAGAATTCTGATTTGGTACTGCCTTACAGCCGGCCTGCACTCAGTTTACACAGGTGCACTTTGGTGTCCACTTTCTGCAAAGCTAGCAAATGAGTTTACTTGCAGGAATGTTTACCAAAATGGAGAATTAACTGAATATTGCAAAATATTAGTTGAAAGTAAATGCTGATTTTTTTTCATCTGCACAGGGGTAAATTTATTGTCAGATTTACATTAATGCAATCAAGGCGGAAAAACACCATGTGACATATCTTCAATCAAAACAGCTAATTTTTTTTTTAACATCAGCTACTGGCAATAAACTACTCACTAATGAAGTTCAGGGTGTGAATTATTATCTGAAATTAATCCCTGAATAATTTGAGTAACACATTAAAGAAAATAGCTGTTCTCAGACAATTTGCAAACAGAAACAGATTAAATTAATTGCATAAAATTATTCTTTATGAAGAAGCAAATGGTTCTGGTAATTTCTTTGCATGGTGGGAAAATGAGCCCTATTGGAAATGAAATGGACAACTGTAGTGCCTCTGTTCTTTCTGCTTCTTCTAGCTAACATTAAAAGTGGATATTAAGAAAAAATTTTAATCCAGAATCCTCTACTAAAATGTAGAGTGCTATAATATAATTTCCTTTTCCTTTAAGGAATTGAGAACTAAAACAGAGATGAATGAGATGAAAAAAAAAAATCTTGTTCTTTTGTGTAGGCCTAGTCTGATTTGTACTAATGTGTAAAGACATATGCCTCTTACTCATTTGTAATCTTTCTATCAATTCATTCATTTTATGGGCACTTTCAGTATCATCCTTAATAATCTTCTTTATTGCCCTATATTCTTGGAATCTATTTTCATAACTTCAGAGGAAAAAGACTGAGCGTATTCTTTTGTCTGTTACTTGGTCAGCATTTCTTTTCAACCATGCAAGCACATACAAAGCCCTGGTCTACACTAGGACTTTAGGTCGAATTTAGCAGTGTTAAATCGATGTAAACCTGCACCCGTCCACACGATGAAGCCCTTTATTTCGACTTAAAGGGCTCTTAAAATCGGTTTCCTTACTCCACTGCTGACAAGTGGATTAGCGCTTAAATTGGCCTTGCTGGGTCGAATTTGGGGTACTGTGGACACAATTTGACAGTATTGGCCTCCGGGAGCTATCCCAGAGTGCTCCATTGTGACTGCTCTGGACAGCACTCTCAACTCAGATGCACGATTGTTTGCCGTTGCTCTGACGCAGGGAGGGGCGACTGACGACATGGCTTACAGGGTTGGCTTACAGGGAGTTAAAATCAACAAAGGGGGTTTATGGAGTATTTCAGGCAGGACTTCACGGAGGGTTCCAATAAGAAATGGTGCACCTAAGTTATTGTTCTTATTGGAACAAGGAGGTTAGTCTGGCCTCTGATTGATACAAGGCTAGATTTACCTCGCTGCACCTTCTCTGTGAGGTGACTGCAGTGTGACCTAGAGGAATAAGTCCCCTAGACGAGGGGCGGAGGGGGGTTTGCAAATGAGTACAAAACAAATCTGGTCTATTTCTTGTTTTGATACACTCCATCTATCTTCTGCACTGTCTGCTGCCAGCCAAAGATGTAAAAGGACTGCATGCCATCCACATCTCATGGCTGCTCGGCAGAAGATGGTACAATAGGACTGCTAGCCATCCTCATCTCTTGCCTGCCCGGCAGAAGATGATGCAATAGGACTTCTAGCAATCCGTATCACCTGCCTGGTCACCATAAGATGGTTCAATAGGACTGACTGCAGGACTAAAGATCAAGTCACTCCAAATTTAGTCCCTGCACCCATGTCTGCCCAGGCGCTCCTGATCGACCTCACAGAGGCGACCAGGAGCACCTCAGACATGATGACGATGGCTACCAGTCCTATTGCACCGTCTGCTGCCACAAGGCAATGGGTTGCTGCTGCTGTGTAGCAATGCAGTACCGCGTCTGCCAGCACCCAGGAGACATACGGTGACAGTGAGCTGAGCGGACTCCATGCTTGCCGTGGTATGGCGTCTGCACAGGTAACTCAGGAAAAAAGGCGCGAAACGATTGTCTGCCCTTGCTTTCACGGAGGAAGGGAGGGAATGGGGGCCTGACGATATGTACCCAGAACCACCCGCGACAATGTTTTAGCCCCAGCAGGCATTGGGATCTCAACCCAGAATTCCAATGGGCAGCAAAGACTGCGGGAACTGTGAGATAGCTACCCACAGTGCAACACTCCGGAAGTCGACACTTGCCTCGGTACTGTGGAAGCACTCCACCGAGTTAATGCACTTAGAGCATTTTCTGTGGGGACACACACACTCGAATATATAAAACCGATTTCTAAAAAAACGACTTCTATAAATTCGACCTAATTTCGTAGTGTAGACATACCCAAAGAAAAGTAGATAAACTATAAGATAAAAAACTGAATGCAATGACATTGGGCTTCATTTGGATATATAACACATTTTTCCAAGTTGTCTTAAGGCCAGATTGTTTAAAGGTACTCAGGTGCCTAAAGATGCAGATGAAAGTATGGTGGGATTTTAAAAAGCAGTGGATGCCATTGACTTCAATGGCAGTCAGGGGTCCAGGTATGTTTTGAAAATTGCACTAACTGCCTCTCTGCAACTTCAGGCACATTAATACCTTTAACAATATGTCCCTAAATTCTCTTTATATAGTAAATAATGTAATATTTCAGTAGTAATAATAAAACTATATAATATTGCTATGGTTTTCATATCTTCTTATAGAAGAAAACTGATACAAATAGGTATTTCATCTCATAAATTGGATGTTGAATTTCAGCTGGGGAGAACATATTCATTTTCATAAAGCACTCAGTCTGCTTTAGGTGTGGAATTCATCTCCTTCCAAAGGGTGTACTTAGGCTTGGTCTACACTACAGACTTATGTTGTTTTAACTATGACAGGTTTCAGAGTAACAGCCGTGTTAGTCCGTATTCGCAAAAAGAAAAGGAGTACTTGTGGCACCTTAGAGACTAACCAATTTATTTGAGCATGAGCTTTCGTGAGCAACAGCTCACTTCATCGGATGCATACTGTGGAAACTGCAGAAGACATTATATACACACAGAGACCATGGCCATGCTGGAAATGGCCCAACTTGATGATCACTTTAGATAAGCTGTTACCAGCAGGACAGTGGGGTGGGAGGAGGTATTGTTTCATGGTCTCTGTGTGTATATAATGTCTTCTGCAGTTTCCACAGTATGCATCCGATGAAGTGAGCTGTAGCTCACGAAAGCTCATGCTCAAATAAATTGGTTAGTCTCTAAGGTGCCACAAGTACTCCTTTTCTTGTTGTTTTAACTATGTTGCTCAGGGGTGTGGAAAATCCACACCCCTGAGTGATGCAGTTCTACTGCCCTAACTGCTGGCGTAGACAGCACTATGTCAACTGGAGGGCTTCTCCTGTCAACTTAGCTACCACCTCTCGAGGAGATGGAGTACTTGCATCGGCAGGAGAAGCTCTCCCGTCGGTGTAAGTAGCATCTTCATTAATTGCAGTTGCGCTGTTGCAGCACTGTATGTGTAGTCAAGTCCTTAATTTCTTCTTCCAAAGTGATTCAATATGGATAACCAGTCTTTTATGTATATAAGACTTATTGTGGTATCATCTAATTAGTCTTTTTAGCATATGATTAAAGAGATTTGTTGAAGCTGCTGGCCCAAAATATAACCACTCATACCTGTTTTCATTTTCACGTCATTTGGTGGTGGTAGTTTAAGAACAAATATTTCTGAAAACAAGCAAAGAAAAAAATCCCTAGGCTTCAGAAGCAACCTTAAAATAACAAAGCAGTATAAAATAAAGGAGAAAAATTAATTCCATGAGAGAGTACATTTCAACTGCAGGCTTCTCGGGTTTTCTAAGTCACTTTAAGAGTGCCAACTTTTCTACCTTTAGTACAAACAAGCTACTTTTCATACATAAATGTACTCAGATGGTTCTTGATATATGCAGTCTTTCAAAAATGAGAGTGAATGTGAATCATAGCTCAAAATTGATGGTAGCTCTATATTTGTTCCTTATGTGGTCATGGGCTGAAAAACAGAAAACTATTTTTAGTGTTAAAAGAAAAGGAGTACTTGTGGCACCTTAGAGACTAACAAATTTATTTGAGCATAAGCTTTCGTGAGTTACAGCTCACTTCATCAGATACATTCAGTGGAAAATACAGTGGGGAGATTTTTATACATAGAGAACATGAAACAATGGGTGTTACCATACACACTGTAAGGAGAGTGATCACTTAAGGTGAGCTATTACCAGCAGGAGACAGGTGTGTGTGTGTGTGTGAGAACCTTTTGTAGTGATAATCAAGGTGGGCCATTTCCAGCAGTTGACAAGAATGTCTCAGGAACAGCGGGGGTGGGGAGGATAAACATGGGGAAATAGTTTTACTTTGTGTAATGACCCTTTTCCCCATGCAGCTGCCTCTTTAGATAGTAGATTCCCAGAAATTTAAATGTGTAATACACAGAAACTCAAGATCTTGCTGATGTTTTGCAACACTTCCTATCCTTAACCCATAACTGTGTTTAAGCAATTCTATTCCTTTGGAGATCATCACCTCAGCATGCGGTTTCCACTTTCTGCAATGTCTCCTTATCAGCCTGAGCTGATACTGTTGTGTCTTTCAGTACAATAGGATCTGCATTTGGAATCAGTCCCTGCTGTGTGAGCTGTCATTACATGGTAATCATCAGATACCTGCTTCCCTGTACCCCTTGTCTTGCTTACAGGTGGCTTTCATTGTTATGTCAGCTATTAAACTGTCAGGATAAACTAGTGCCTTCGCTTGCAGTGTTAGAACTGTCTTTGGTTTTGTATTACATAGTTCATGCCATGTATCTTTTGATTCCCATTGCAGTATCTTTTACTATAAATGAATAGGAGGTTGCATTATTCCACAACACTGACAGCCCATTCCCCTTCAGTTGTGGATTTCTGTTGTTTTGGACAGTAATACATCTTTGATAAAGCTTCACCATCATAACCAGAATGATTTAAAAACATTATGCACATAGCTCACACAGAGCTCCCAGGAAAGGGAGAGAAACAGAAAACTTTGTAAAGTATCACAGACCTCCAGGACCAGCCTTACAGATGGGTGACAAGGGCAACCGCCCAGGGCACTGTTGTTAGGGAGCGCTGTGATTAAGAAGCAAGGAGTAGGGTGGGCCTGGGGTGTGAGGCTGCAGAAGGGAGCTTGAGGCAATGCAATTGGGGAGGCAGTGGGGCCTGTGAGTGATGTAGGATGGGTGGAGATGTTGAAACCAATCTAGGGGAATGTCCCAATACCTGCATCTATCATCGGAGTTTGTTATTAGCCCTTTAAAAAAAAAAATCAACTAGGATGTGTGGGTGTAAACAACCAAGGTATTTATTAAACTATCAACAATTCTAAACAAGGTAAACCAAATGAATAAGAACACAGATAAGGTAAGGACCCCCACAACAACTTGTGCTGACTGTGATTGAGGGTAAGTTCCCTCCCCTAGGACGGGACCCGGTAAGAGAATGGAGGATCAACGGACCACTACCATATCTTGCAGCTCTGAGGACCCTCATGATGACAGGACAGCTCCGGACTCTGTCCAGGTAGGAGGAACCCACAGGTAAGGAGGGACCTCGGGATCAGGCAATGACAGCTCTTCCCCAGCAATGACTCGGCTTGTACTCCCCCTGTGACGTCGTGGGGGTGTGTTGATCCTCAGTGGAAGAGTGGCAGCTGGTGATAACCTCTGCATGTAAGTGAGAATTACCCTCCTGCAACAAAATTTAAGCACGCGGCGCTCAGCATACTCCTCTGAGGCAATCTAGAGGGCTGAGGTGTCTGCTGTGCTTCCCAACAGTTGCAGCAGCAGCACCTCCAGACTCTGCCACTCAGAAGGGCAGCCCCTTCCCTCAGCTGTGCACGCCCTTATGCCCTGCTGTTACGGGGCAGATCATAGGTCACATGGTTTGCTTGGTTTCCCACTTTTCGGCAGAAAGGGTGGGAAACTGTACCTGAGGAGGGGGAAGAAGGGCAGCCACGATGGATTCCCAGTTGTTGTTTGGGCATTTCAAAGTGGCGCACCTAAGATATTAAGCACCAAAGTTTTTCCCCTACAGGGAGCCCGGGGAGGTAGTGGAGTCCAGGGGTGATGGGGGCTGGAGAGCCCAGAGGGCAGCAGGGGCCAGGGGGAATGGGTGGGGAAACTGGGGAGGTAGAGGGGGTGGGGAGGTGGGTGGGAAGCCTGGGGAGGCACTGGGAACCAGTGGGGGGTGGGTGGAGAGCCCAGGGAGGCATCGGGCGTTGGGAGGATGTGTAGGGAGCCCAGGGAATGGGTGGGAAGCCTGGAGAGGGAGCAAGAGGGTGGGTGGGAAGCCCAGGCAGGCGGTGATGGGAAGATAGATACGGGGGGGGGGGGGGCAGGGGCAGGGGCTTGGGGCACCAAAATACAAGTTGTCCCAGGGCACCATTTTCCCTAAGGCTGACCCTGAAGTAATTGAATATCCAGTTTTTGAAAACCTTTGTTTCCATAAAGCCTCTGTTACTGTATATATCTAATCTGTCACTTTACTTGTCCCTCTTTCCTCCTGTCACTGCCCTCTCTATGGTATTTACTACAGTGCATTTGTGTATGTGTCTGTTATTTAACTATTTGGTCTTCTGTGATAAAATGTGTATTTCATTCCAGCAGAAAAACTAAATTTCTAAGAACTTTGCACCTGACTAATAATAACCTCTTAACAATTGCTCTTTATTTTTCAGGTCTGAAACAGGATCCACTCCCCAGTGCTATATAAATTGCCTTGTTGACATAACACGTTCAGAAATTAAAAACAACAAAAAAAAAGAAATCAGAAAGCATTGATGTGAGTGAAGTATTGACTTGCAGCAGTTTGGTGTGGGATCTAACAGAGCAAAAAGGTGTTTGCAGCTCTCGCTCCCCTACTCGCTGTCAGTGAATTTCAGCTTGTGTCATCTTTCTTAACAATGTACAGTAATAATAACAGCATGGTACAGAAATTGGTATATATGGCTGCACTGTTTAGCAATCAAAAATTCTGTTTCATTTAATAGACATTCTGTGGGTATTAATTATTTCTTCATGCAGCCATGAAGAGGCACTCCCTTGCTGCCTCTTCTCATCATCCCATATTTCTGATTAAATTGCTTTTGTCCTCAGAGCTTCTTACAGTGCTGAAGAAAAATGGATGATTCTTTCACACATTTAAATACCAGTTGCATCTTAAGTGTACATAAAGTATCTGAACATATAAAGGAACATCAAAATACAACATGTAGTGATAAATACTGCAGGATATCAGGTGGGAGTTCTTTGTAAAGGATCTATTTTTCTATTGAAGATTACAACACAGTGTTAGCTAATTATCCCCACACATCATTTTATTATCTTCCCTTTCCCATGCTAGCAAGTGCAGCTGTGGGTAATATGTTGCATTTCCTAATTCTCCTATTATTCCTGTGAATCTCCAGCTTATAGACTCCTTTCTTGGCTCCCATCCATTTTTGAGTATTCTGGAACTTTTTAAGGCTGAGCTCTGAAACTAAAGGTTTTGCTTCAGCCCCCAGTGGCTTGCAATAAAATATAAGATGTGGAAAGCATGAAGTCTTGACTGATCCTCTTCTTTGATCTCCTGGAGTTGAGTCTTTCCTTAACTGACTTCCTTCCTCTCTCCCCCTGCCTAGAACTAGACGAAACAAGGACAGAATAGAAGCTGCTGAATTAAATGTATTAAAACACATTTTTAGTTCTTCGAGATCAAGCATATGCAGAAATACAGGCATTCCTTAAAGGAAATAAAAAAGAGTAAGCTTTAATAAACAAAAAAACAAACTCCCGGTGCATTAAAAGGAAAGATGTAATAATTGACCTGAGGGGTAGGTGTGTGTGCGTATGTGTGGAATTCATTAAATTAAAACACTTTCCACGTATCAAACCTGTATAAGACTTATAGATTTCAGGGCCAGATAGGATCACTGTGATTATTTAGTCTAACCTCCTGTATAACACAGGTCATACACTTCCCCATATTAATTCCTAGAGTGTATCTTTTAGAAAAACATCCAGTCGTGATTTTAAAACGGTCAGTGATGGAGAGTCTACCACTACCCTTGGTAAGTTGTTCCAGTACTTAATTACCTTCACTGTTAAAAAAGTATGCCATATTTCCAGTCCTTATTTACAGCAACCTCTTGGAAACAACCTGTTACAAAACCAGAATGTGCCAGCAATTATTTATGTTAAGGTTTTATACTAGTGCCCATCTTCAGAACATCTGAGCACCAGCGAGGGTGTTTTGCTAAGTGGATAGGATAGAAACTGGCTGTTCTGTCTGATTGCCACCCAAAGATCCCCCTCTACTGGGAGAATCCTTGACTGTCCCTTAGGACAACATTATGACTTCTTTGCCCTGCTTTGTCAGCACAAAGCTGTTGCAAGTGGTGCCAAGAATCCACGTTTGAACAGTGAACACACAAAAGCGTGCTAGATGTTACACAGAAACTGACACAGTCCCTCCCCCAAACAGGTTAGAGACAAACTTCCCAAAGTGGCAGCCAGTTTTGAATGCCTCTGGGTGTCCACTTTGAGACAATTTATCCCCCTCCCTCCCGTTTTCCAAGGTACAGAGCCGTCCAAATGCCTGTTGACATCAACAACGAGCTGCAGGTGCTCAGAATAGCTAAAAATCCAGGCCACAGAAATCCGAAAAGGAGGCACCCCATGCAGTGGATATCCTTGAAAATATTTGCCTTATGGCCCAAATTCAGACATGGCACATGGTGAGTATTTTAAACAGAAAAGGGGGATTGGGGGAGAGCAGGAAGGTCAGGGCAGAAGGATTAACAGTTAAAGTAAGATCATAGAAATGTAGGACTGGAAGGGATCTCAAGAGATCATCTAATCCAGCGCTCTGTGCTGAGGCAGGACCAAGTATACCTAGATTATCCCTGACAGATGTTTGTCTAACTGGTTCTTAAAAACCTCCAATGATGGGAATTCCACAAGTTTCCTTTTAACTCTCTGTTGCCTGGTTTTAGGGGATTAATATTATTGTTTATATAATATGGGTTATAGACTCACAGATTAATCTGATCAGAAGATAATATTCTTGTCTCAGAATCAGGCTACACAGAGTTTTGCAAGGACACTGGGGATATATGACAAGGATACTTACACTGAGAACAAAAATACAGCCTTAAAGACTTTTATTGAGATAAATGGAATAATAATCAAATGGGAAAGTAATCAATCAGAATTACAAAGGAAATAACATTGTTCTAGAGGTACATGTGGTATTATATATGATAAAACTTTGTATATTAACATACTCACACCCTTCCAAGGACCAGCCTTGCCTATGGCGTGACAAAAGAAACTGATGAACCAGGTTCCTCAATACTCAAGTGAGTGAGAGGCACAGAATTTAGGAGAAGCTAGAGAGCTAAAAAGCTATAGAAAGGCTATAGAAGCTAAATTAAAGCCTGACTAAAACTAACTAACATCGTGTGTTGCTCCTCTTATTGAACCTGAGCGCTACATTTCCACCTTCCTTGTCCAAACTTAATTTCCTCACTCACAAAATATCAGGATATGCTTACTTTATAGGCTGGCATGTTCATATGTATTCATATGACCTATGAGGGAAGATTGAAAAAACTGGGTTTGTCTAGTCTGGAGAAGAGAAGACTGAGAGGGGACATGATAATGGTTTTCAAGTGCATAAAAGGTTGTTAAAAGGAGGAGGGAGAAAAATTGTTCTTCTGAACCTCTGAGAATAGCACAAGAAGCAATGGGCTTAAATTGCAGTAAGGGCAGTTTAGGTTGGACATTAGTAAAAGTGTCCTAACTATCAGAGGGGTTAAGCACTGGAATAAATTGCCTAGGGAGGTTGTGGAATCTCCATCATTGGGGATTTTTAAGAGCAGGTTAGACAAACACCTGTCAGGGATGGTCTAGATAATACTTAGTCCTGCCTTGAGTGCAGGATGACCTCTCAAGGTCCCTTCCAGTTCTATGATTCTATGGTTAACATCCATTAGCTCATTCTCACATCTGTTATTTCTGGCCTAACTAGTTATTTCCATGTTCTTTGTGGTGTACCTGTTAAGTTTAAAGAGGGCATGAACTTAGGTAGCCATCTATCTATGACAAAGCTCTAACTTGCTCATCCTCACTTGTCTATGCTAAAAGTCACAAAAATATATGCACTAACTTTATGCCTTAGCTCATCAGCACTTACGTAGAGCTAAACATATTTGAAGACTGTTATCAGGTCCCTCCTCAGTCTTCTTTTCTCAAGACTAAACATGCCCAGTTTTGTAAACCTTTCTTCATAGGAAACCTTTTATCATTTTTGTTGTTCTCCTCTGGATTCTCTCCAATTTGTCCAAATCTTCCTTCTAGTGTGTTGCACAGAACTGGATACACTTGAGGCCTCACCAGTGCTGAGTAGAATGGGGACAGTTATCCAGGAGTGCTGGAAAAATTTATATAGTGTGGGGTGCTGAGAGCCATTGAACCAAACTGTAAATCCTGTATATGATGGAAACCATGTTAAGCCAGAGGGTGCAGAAGCACCCCTAGTTCCAGCACCTATGCAGTTACCATGTGTTAACCCAAAGATATGCAACAGCTTGATGGTTCTGCTTAAGCTAGTCGTGTTTTTAACTCCTTTTCATAGTGACATGGCAGACGTGAGCTTTTACCATATGTAAACTGAATCCTTCCATTACTGTAGATTTTTTCACTGTAAAAATCCCTTTTAATTCTTTACTGTCATTCCCAATGTGATATGAAATCCAAGGAATCCATAACCTTTTTACATATTTTCTGCTGTTTGGCTGAAGGTGGAATGTTGAACAACTAAGTTATTCCATAATAAGCCACAGTGATCAAAACAAAAGACAAATAAATATGCTTACTTTTAAAACTAGAGTCTTGAGAGAGAGAGAGAGAGAGGATAAGCTGATCTCAAAAACAGAGCAGGTCTTTGTATGTAGCAAAATGGAGGCTTTTCAATTATTAACACTTGCCATGGTAGTTTATCTACTTTAAATTCACCCAGCCTGAGATGATTAGTGATATACTATTAAGTAAGATATTTCTTACTATTAGAAATGCTCAGGTTGAGCTACTGATTGACTGGTCTCCATTGTGTAGTGCCTCAAACTGCCAGAGCCGTATGTCATTCTTAAAACCATTAACATGCTGTCACCAGTAGATGGACTGAGAAGCAAAAACACACAAGTAGTGGTAATTTTCTACACCTTGATGCTTTAGGAAAAGAGTGCTGCTCACCTCAGAGTCAAACACATACTCTGAAAGGGCACTCGGTTATTCCCACAATGGAAATCTTAAACAACTAGATACCGCAAGCGTCATGGCTTAAATGAAAGTGCAGGTTTGACACTTTATTTTATTTTTCCATTGGGCAGCTATGTAGGGAAGACCTTAATAAACATATTCATTATTTCAGAAGTAATTTTTTTATTCCCCAAAGTGTTCAAAATTGATTTTTTCCTCTTAATTTGAACATGGTATGATTAATGGGAAAATCTGACTAAGCAACCCCATTGTGGTAGATGTGTTAGCTGAGGTGCATGTTGTATATGATCAGTAAGTAAACATACAACTCAAGTTTTACATTTGCCATTGCAATGACTTGTTATCATAACTATACTTATAGATCAGTAATTTAGAATATAATTAATAAAGGTTTTTTTGTGTGGCAACTTCCTCTGCTGTGTTATTGGAAATATTACTTGCTATGTGCAAGGTGTGTGGTTTTAAAACCATGTGTGTGACTTTTGGAAACTGTTAAAAAATTAAACCCACAAAAATTACATCAGTATGGTAACACTGCACAATTAAATGCTACATTATAAAAAGATGACAATTTAAAGGCTTTACAAATAACCTTCACTTAGATATCTTGTATTTTTGTGCTAAACATTTAAAATGTTGAGTAATATTTAAGGATTACATTTAATAAGGAAACTGGAAACAAAAATACTATTTGTGCAGTGCAGTCACCATAACATGACTCTATGACTCTTTCACTTTCTCACCTCTTAATTCATTAGTTTACCTTTTTACCCTTGTGTCAAGGTTCCTTCCCCACTCTGAACTCTAGGGTACAGATGTGGGGACCTGCATGAAAACCCCCTAAGCTTATTCTTACCAGCTTAAGTTAAAACTTCCCCAAGGTACAAACTATTTTACCTTTTGCCCTTGGACTTTATTGCTACCAGCACCAAGCGTCTAACTTTATATAACAGGGAAAGAGCCTGCTTGGAAATGTCTTTCCCCCCCAAATCCTCCCCAAACCCTACACACCCTTTCCTGGGGAAGGCTTGATAAAAATCCTCACCAATTTGCATAGGTGAACACAAACCCAAACCCTTGGATCTTAAGAACAATGAAAAAGCAATCAGGTTCTTAAAAGAATTTTAGTAGAAGAAAAAGTAAAAGAATCACCTCTGTAAAATCAGGATGGTAAATACCTTACAGGGTAATTAGATTCAAAACATATAGAATCCCTCTAGGCAAAACCTTAAATTACAAAAAGACACAAAAACAGGAATCTACAGTCCATTCAGCACAGCTTACTTTCTCAGCCATTTAAAGAAAACAGAATCTAACGCATATCTAGCTAGATTGCTTACTAAGTTCTAAGACTCCATTCCTGTTCTGTTCCCAGCAAAAGCATCACACAGGCAGAGAAAGAGCCTTTGTTTCTCCCCCCTCCAGCTTTGAAAGTATCTTGTCTCCTCATTGGTCATTTTGGTCAGGTGCCAGTGAGGTTATCCTAGCTTCTTAACCCTTTACAGGTGAAAGGGTTTTTCCTCTGGCCAGGAGGGATTTTAAAGGTGTTTACCCTTCCCTTTATATTTATGACACCTTGATGATGTGTTAACTTAATTTTTGGCATTTTAACTTTTCAGGGCAATACTGAACCATCCCATGCTAAATCTTAGAGAAGAGGGTCAGAGGTCCCAGGCAACTAAAGTGAGAGCCATGAACTAATAATCCTCTCAGGGGAATGAGTTTGAGTCATAGAACCAACCTCCTTTTGTAGCCTCCAACCCCTGTAGATTCATGGAGTGGAAACTCCACCCCCATGGGCAGGCTGCCAACTGCCCTTCCTCACCCCCCACTATCAGTATGGCTGCTGCCAGTGTTGCCTATATCTGTACAAAGCCTTTACTCTCTGGGGTGTGTGTGCCGGCATAGAGCCAGAGTTAATGCTGGAAGATGGAAGTTACAGGGCTGGGCTAAGTTTTCCCAACCTCCTTGGCTCCAGAGTGAGCACTGGGAGTGACTTAAATCAAGTAGCCATTCCCATCCTGGAGCTACTTAGACAGGAGCCACACAATTCTATGTCTCCACACCCCCACCCCCACCCCCACTGAATTGGAGCCTGAGCCCCTGCAAAAGACCGACTCTGGTTGCTCCTAGACATGCGGTAGCAATAGGAGAGAAAGGAAGGACTTGGGGAGGAAGAGGGTTGGAGTGAACCTCTCACATCTCTGAAGCAAACAATAGGCCCTTTTCAGCACACTTTCTCAACCCATGAACTCTTGGTCCTAATCTAGAACATCAGGCTGCAAACTTGTGTCTGGGAAGGGGATGTGTTTTGTGGGGGAGGAGAGCACAATGATTCTGGAATGGGGGCTGGGCTCAGTGTGGGTGGAGCACAATGGGGGGCTAGCACATTGGGGTCCTGAGCCATGACTACAGCTCTTAGGTGTTATAATAATTCTACTAATTACAGTGACGGGAGGACAGGGAAAGGAATTTAGCGTGTTTAATTGTGGGGAAAATAATTAAAAATAACAAAACAAAACACTGAGAATGAAACTTAAAAACATTCACATTTCACTGTCATTTGCAAAGCATTATGGGAGGGGCAAGAATTTGGAATGCTAAGGAATTCAGTGTCAATGGGCTGGTGGGAAAGAAATGGAGAGCAGAGAAAGGAACAATTTAATTAAATAGAGGTAGATCTTACATTTTGTATTTATACTGTTGTGGCTGTTTATTGAATTCTTATCACCCCACTCTGAGCTCTGCATACAAATATCCTTCAGCGAACAATTTCAAGAGCAGCCCCTGATTTTGGATGTCACTGTTATTGTGTGCTGATCTTGAGATGCCTTAAATTGGGCACCCAAATCAGTAGCCATGGTTGGAAATCTGTTTGCATATTTACAAGTGCCCCCGCATGGACAGTGAACATTTCTACTGTATACGTGCAGGGTGCTGTTTTCAGATAAGCATTCCTTTCAACATTTCCAAACAGTTCTTTTTCAGGCCTAGCAGTGACACTAGTCCTCATTCTAAAAAGGTACACAGTTTTTGTTTTTGTTTTTTCACAGTGAGAGGTCTATTATTATTATTATTGGTTTTTTTGACTATAAGCCTAGGAGCCCTAGTCATCGACTGAAACCTATACATACTTTTTTTAATCATTCACTTCAAAGATGGCCTAATACATTTATATTTTGTCTAATAATAAAACCTAGCTCTTATATAGTGCTTTTCAGAAATAGAAACTGGATCACAAAGTCCCGGTCCAGTGGCCCATCATTACTTCCCATTACTTCCCTAATGCTAAGTATGAAAAAATTTCAGCCCAAACCCAAATGTTAGATATATGTGACCATAAAAGGTGATCAACCCCACAACCATTTATAATCTGATTAACTATAGCTACTTAGACCAACTGGCACAATCAACTACAAAATTAGTGGCCCGTGTATTAGGTTTGAAACAACTTGATTTCCTATACTGTTGGTTTGAATACTGGCAGGGCTGACTCTTCCCTATTCATATGTGGTTGATAAATTGAGTTCCCTGTTTAGTGCGTATGAGTCTTTTACACGAGACCTTAAAAAACTGAGGTTCTGTGTGCACTGCATGGATATTTAAGATTCCATGTCTCTTTTCTTAAGAATGGGGATTTATCCCAGTGTCCTTCACCAGAACTTTGTCTCTCCACTCTGTTGTGCAGAGTGCTATGTGCTAGGTGGTTGTTGCCCTCCTATTATTAATTACAATAATAGCCATTATTTTTTACTGGGGGAAATACAGAAATGAGGGTAAGGAACTAGTGGAGAACATGTCCTCTTTCCCCACTCCTGGAGCACTGATATTGAGTTTCCCATGTAGGACACATCAGGTGAAAAAGAGGTCATTTCTAGCATATTTCTTTTGAAATAGCACACCATTAAATGAGAATACTATACAAGGGGATCATTTACATGCTTTAAAAACATCAGAAGCTCATTTATTTGATTATTTCCCAGTATTTTCTTTACAGTTCTGAAGGATTTTAGCAGGAGCTAAATGTGTTGAAAGGCATATTAACCAAGAGGGAAAAAAAGAGCTATATATAGCTTTACTGTCCCTTTGGGGAACCATTGCTTGAGCTTCATTAATATGCATTTTAGCATAATCTAATTTACTGATGTGTCTGGCCTGAGGTGTTTGGAAAGGCAACCAGAAGAAAAGCAGATCATGCTAAAATTAGAGACAGAAATATTGTTGCTTTCCCTTTTAGGATTTTGAAAAACGCATATGAGTTATAACAGTGCACATTTGTGAAACCTAATACTACAAACAGCTCTGATAGATGAGTAGACTTTTATTTTTGAAAAATGATCACTATCTATAAACCTATGCTAAGCAATGCATGTAGAAAAAATATACACTGCCTTCTCAGAAAATGTCAGACACTTATGTGCCGCATGAGCTACCATTTCAATGTACATTTACAGAGAAAAATCCAGACTTCCAAACTGGGACCAAGACCTGCATTTCTTGCATTCCCCCATACTTACATTAAGTCAGTAAGCGTTTTGGTGAACTAAATGATTCAGGATCAATTCCTAAATCTCTTACTGGCCTGAGTTGTACCATACACTATGGCAAATGGTTGTATATATTGATTTCACAAGAGGCTTCTTGCATTGCAGCATAGAGCCAGACAAAATAATGTCAAACAAATTAACCTTAAGGAGCATTCTGACCAGTGCCCTTTTCTGTGGGCTCTGGATGTGGAACTATTCCACTTGGGAGATATTTGCCTGTGGGAAAGATTATTCTACTTCAGGTCTGAAATAGCATGACTAATGTGTGACTGACTGATAATTTCCTGCAATATCCTGAATGAACGTTATTGAATTCAGTTAAAGCTTATTCAATTAGGTGTAATACCTCTGGGGACCATTGTATTAAAAATGCCATTGTGTATGTGTTATTGTGGAATTGTATCTACATAACTTCTCTAGGCCACTGAGGGTAGTCTAACTCTAGACTACAAAGTTAGTTAGTTACAAAGTTAGATCGTCTTAACTACATGCTGTGAAAAATGTCACACTCTGGGTGATGTAGTTAAGCGAATTTAAGACCTGATGTAGACACTGCTAGGTTGACAGAAGAATTCTTCCATCAACCTGGCTCCAGCTCTGAATCTGAGAGGAGAATTTACTGCAGGTCTGGTTTTCACTAGGAAATTAGATTGGTATAACTACGTCACTTCGGGGTGTGAAAAAGCCACACTCCTGAGCAACACAGTTAAACCAACCTAATCCCTGATGTTGACAACTCTAGGTCGATGTGAGAATTCTTCCACTGACCTAGCTACTGCTTCTCAGGGAGGGGGAATACCCATGACAATGGGAGAACCCCTCCTATCGGGGTAGGCTGTGTCATCACTGAAGCACTACAGTGGTGCAGGTGCAGCGTTTTAAATGTAGACAAGCCCTCAGGGACAGGAAAGCCCCTTCTGCTGCTATAGGAAGTGCTGCAGCAATGTCACTGTAATGTTTCTAGTGTAGACATACCATGACTAATGCAATGTCTGGAAGATATTAGGAACTTCAGAGGGCTTTTTGGAACAATGCCTTTTGAAGTGGAATTCCTAAGAAGTTCCTCAGGGTAAAAGGAATGCAAATCACCCACTTTGAATTGACCCTTTTGAAGCTATGCCCTGGGGAGGAAAACTCATTGTGTGCTAATTATCTGCTCCTGGAAACTCCAGTTCAAAGACCCCTGAACTGTATAAAGGGGAGACTAACCATTTTCTGAGTGGTTTCAGAGTAGCAGCCCTGTTAGTCTGTATTGGCAAAAAGAAAAGGAGTACTAGTGGCACCTTAGAGACTAACAAATTTATCTGAGCATAAGCTTTCGTGAGCTACAGCCCACTTCATCAGATGCATAGAATGGAACATATAGTAAGAAGATATATATATATACACATACATACAGAAAACATGAAAAGGTGGAGTAAGAGGCTAATTAATTAAGATGAGCTATTATTGGCAGGAGAAAAAAACTTTTGTAGTGATAATCAAAATGGCCCATTTAGACAGCTGACAAGTTATCAGCCTCTGAAGAGAAAGCAAGCAGGTGTGCTTAGGTCACCTGTCTCTGCTGGGAATAACAGAGTGAAGGCAGGGAACTATGCAGCCTGGATATATTCCAGTCAGGAGGGAGAGAGACACGTGGATCTCCACCCAAGAAAGGCAATGACTGGGGATCTGGTAACTTCAGAGTGGGTACCCTTGCTGAACCACTGTGGGGAAGTATGGTGCAGTTGCTCTAAACTGTGACACAATGTAACAGTGATTCTGGACTAATGAGAACTGCATATGCTATGAAGACACCTACTCATCCTGGTGAAATTACAATTTTAAATACTTTAAAATCAGTGATACCTGACTACGGAGGGAAAAAAAATCCCAACATGATGATTAGTAGAAAGACCTGCTTGAATTGTGCTTGTAAAGGTAAATTTTACTAACCGTGTTGATTCTAAGGGAAAAAAAGTCCAAATCAAAGCAGCAGTTTTACAAGAATTATTTCTCATGGCTAAAACTTTACAAATAAAATGTGCCACCTTGAGAGAAGAAGGCAAACAGCATAAAGAGCAAATCAAAGTTGTAAAGAAAAAACAAAGTAAAAAAAAATCCTGAAAGGTCAGGAGAGAACACAGTGTCTATTACCTATTTGCATAAATTCAAAGTAAAAAGCAGCTGTTCTTCAAGGACGGTATTTACCGAGTACAGCTTTGCAGTCCAAGTATACCAAGTTAAGAAATAAGTGCAAAAACCATAAAAGATAAGCTTAGAGTTTTGCAGAAAAAGAAATGTGTTACTCTGGAAGATAAAATAGAAGAGTTACAGTCTCAGGATTTAGTAGCTAGTGAGGTCTTGGGAAGTGTCTTAAACAATGAAAAACTGAATTGAGTAATTTAAATAAAAGGGCTCGGAAGGGCCTAGATAGCTAAGGATAGTGGGAGTGATAAAATGCTAAACAGGACATTAAAAGTGTTTCACGGCTAGGTTGTACATCCACATATTTTTTTCTGTCCTTGTATGTAATTTTTTCCTTAGGGTGTTTCTAAAACCTTCTTTGTTTCACTAGTTTCCCCAGATAGTATGGCTTGTTTTTCATCCATATCCATTGCAATATTTTTTTGCACATATTGAATCCATTTTGTTTGTTTGTTTGTATTTCCTTAAGCTTCCTCATGGTTTAATGCTATCCATATTTCTTTGATTCACTTCCAAAATCCTGGTCTGAAATATATTTTCTACCCTTCCTTTGAAGTTTTGCTGCAGGTGGGTGTTCTTCAGATGGGTATTCTTAAAAGGATAGTCTGTTGCTTTCAGTAAGGATACCTGAAACTTTGTAATGGCAGCATACTCTTATTAGTCACCTTTAATGTCACCCTGCTTAACACATCAAAACAATGTTGTCAGTTTCTCTTCACTGAGAGATAATGAAAAGCACATCTTATAAACATAATATGACTTGTATGTTAGTTTTTATGTCCAAATGTGATTTCTCCAAATATGAAATCATATTTCAAACAGAATTAACTACTCCTGTTTAGGAATTAGATCAGTATGACTGGTTCCAACCTGAAATAACAAGATCTTCCCCCACATATGTGGCATCATAATTATATGTTACTCTGACCAACAGTTCATAACTATTGGTGCTCCCCCGATACTCCTTCTACTTGGGTCTCCAGGAGCTCAGTTTGACTCCACTCTCATCACTCAGCAAAACTACCCTGAGTTGATCAGACTCAAGCATATGGGGTGGGAATAGGGCATACCACACAACCAGAGTTACACAGCAAACCTCTTCTTTGATATACATTTACACATTACATTGCATTTACTGTACATTGTGTCACATGTTTTGGGATAGCCTTGGTCACTTTGTAGGAACCAATACCTGTTCAGCATGCACTGTCTGTGCACAATTTACTCTTTACCTCATTTTACATTCCAGACTTATTTTATCCATTGTTATCTTGTCCATTGTAAATGGTTCCCTGGATGTTCTCTCTTATCTTAGCTAGTACAAACATTTTGTTTCCAGCCTGTGGCTCCATTTACCTCCCTAATCCTGTCTCCCAGGAAATGAGGCCTCACCCATGTCAATTTTACTCATGTCAAGACTGGCCTACATTCCACTGCTTTTGTTTTTCTTTTTTATATTTGCATTATATTCCTGTTTTTCTGCTTTCTTTTTTAAGTTCACTACGCAGCAATACATTCGCAAGACCACAGTAGTTGCAATCATTTGAACCACCATTAATACTAGACTCAAAGTACGAACCAGGGGGTGCAAGCTGACCTCCTATGGTATAGTCCACCAGGGTGTAATTTCACATTATGAGCTTGCTTTGCCTTTAAAGCATCCATCTGCAATTCTAACTTTGCTTTTATTACATTATAAAAAACTGATGCAATATATAAAAATCTTTTCATTTATTACCATGGGAAATTTAGGTGTGAAACATAGGCCAATTAAAATAAAGTTCCCTGGTTCCATACCAGAAGTGGGCATCTTCAGCCACCACTCAATACTTGTTATTACTGGCATAGATAGTTTTTACTTTACCAGCATCACAACTACTGTTCAGTTTGGAGACTGTTTCCCCAGAGTGAACCTGCAGGTCGGCAACTCTGTCTGGAAGACATTACACCAGCACATATAAGTGTCCCCCAGCTGCAAACAGCAGTACAAGTCTGCGGCTTTCTAGACCAGTGGTGGGCAACCTGCGGTGCGTGGGCCGCACACCACCTGTCAGGGTAATCAGCTGGTGGGCCACCAGACAGTTTGTTTACATTTGCATGGCCACCTGCAGCTCCCAGTGGCTGTGGTTTGCCATTCCCTGCCAATGGGAGCTGCGGGAAGCAGCACAGGCCACAGGGACATGCTGGCTATATAAAAAAATATATAATGGGGGTTGTTGTTACCACCTGATCTTCCCTTTGCATAATTTGTTTGATTGCTAAGGATTTTACTAGGCATAACTGCATTGTGTAATACTACCAGACCTGGGTTTCATTATCAAATCAAGCAATTTTTTTTAAAAACATCCTTTTTTTAAAATCCCTCCTTGACCGTGATTGCAAGCCACGCTCACTCACAGAATTAACCAATATAGGAATATAGTCATGTTAACAGGTTGCATTCAGTGGAAAATACAGTGCGGGGATTTATATACACAGAGAACATGAAACAATGGTTGTTACCATACACACTGTAACGAGAGTGATCAGTCATGGTAACAAAAAGAAAAGGAAAGGAGTACTTGTGGCACCTCAGAGACTAACAAATTTATTTGAGCATAAGCTTTCGTGAGCTACAGCTCACTTCATCGGATGCATTCAGTGTACACTGAATGCATCCGATGAAGTGAGCTGTAGCTCACGAAAGCTAGTCTCTGAGGTGCCACAAGTACTCCTTTTCTTTTTGTGAATACAGACTAACACGGCTGCTACTCTGAAACCAGTCATGGGTTAACCTTTCCCACACCATGCCTCCAGGTGACAAGAGAAAAAAGTGTTGGGACTCACTTTCCCAAGTAGCCATAAAGAAAGGAAGGGTGGTTGCAACCCTATACTCTCCCCAGGTTGAGAATCCCTGGATTAGCAAACACATAACAAAGAAAACGTTGTCTGTAACTATAATTCTTTGCTGCAGTTGCAGACCTTATGGCAGCTAAACCTGTGTGAATAAATTGTCATAGACAAAAGTGCGCATGAAAAGATGGGCATTAATGAGAAAAGGCCAGATTCTGTTCTTGGATGTATGTATGTACCCATCCATCACTACTGCAACTGCATGTATGAGGACCGAATCTGACTCAAAAAGATTAGAAATGCTGGGTTGAAAACCAATACAAAAAACAAAGAGAATGAAACCCTCATGATGTTGCTAGCTTTCTGCATGACCAAGAGGAGCAGGCTTTATGAAAACACAGTGCATAAGTCAAGGGCCTGATTCTGTAGGTTGCTAAGCACCCTCCATTGCCAGGGAGACGAAAGTACTGCACATTTTGCAGGGTTGAGTCCCTACAGCACACAATAACCAGAACAGCTGCACAATATAACATAGGCTCTATTTCACCCTCTGGTTGTTTTATCCTGTGCTCATTTAAATTACTGTCTTTAAATTATTGATTTGTCTGTTTATTTTTATTTGATGCAGCATTTTGTTTCACTTCAGTAAAAGCAAAGAATATTTTGCACTGCCGGTTTTTTTGGCTTATGTTCCTACAATATTATTTAGGTACAGCAGTAGGCTCTCCAGCAACAGCGTATCTGGCATTCTTCTCTTTCAGGATGCTCTGGTCAGTTAGATTCTACATGCTGTTGTGGTCACTTCTTTTGTATAAACTCTAAGCTAAAATGTGGCATGGGTTCTCTAAGAACATGGATGGATAAATAATAGTTAATAATATAGATTCCGTGCTGGTAAATGAAAGTGTGTCCATTCCACACAAGTGATATTCTATGTGCCCTTATTATTATTTATGTACATGATGGTGTACAATTGGAGCAATGTACCAAACATATAAGTCTGTATCCAAAAGAATGTAGAGGGCTAGAGTTTCAGAAGATTGTGTATATAAAATCCAGCTGTGCACCCATCCAAATTAAACCGAGGTTCACACATCAGATCCATAGCTGTCTGGTTCAGTGTGACATTCTGGTCACAGCTAAGCAGATAGAGATGCACCATAAATGAACAGAGTACCCTCTGCTAACCATCATTGGACAGTATACAGATTAGCTGCAATTGGTGTGCAGTTCACCTTCAGTTGGCTGTGAGAAACAAATTGCCCTGAGATAGAACACACAGAGAATTTAACAGACGGGAGTTAGTATCCTTACCAAAAAGGAGAAATGCTGGACTGGTCAATAGCAAGGGTGCCAGTTAGGAAGGGGGGGGGGGAAGGGCTGCTGCTTCCCCCCCCTTCCTCCCTTCCCCCCCCCGTTTCATACAGGAGGTGGGCTGTAGCTCACGAAAGCTTATGCTCAAATAAAATTGGTTAGTCTCTAAGGTGCCACTAGTCCTCCTTTTCTTTTTGTGAATACAGACTAACACGGCTGCTACTCTGTAGCCTAAGACAGGGTCTCAGACTGTCACAGTGAGAAAAGGCCTTGTACAGTCAGACAGTGATTTTGATTCTTTTCTTTTGTACCTCTATAACTAGCTAAGTGATAAGAATACACCTAAATTCTTAGAGTATAGACCTTTAGAGACAGGACTGAATATCTATATCCTAACAAGCAGGTTTAAAACAAACATAAAGAAGTTCTTCTTCACACAATAACATGTGGAATTCGTTGCTGGGAGATGTTGTGAAGGCCAAAAATATAATGGGATTCAAAAAAAGAATTAGATAAGTAAATGGAAGATAGGTCCATCAACAGCTATTAGCCAAGATGGTCAGGATGCAACCCTATGCTCTGGGTGTTCCTAAACCTCTGACTGCCAGGTGCTGGGACTGGATGACTGGGGATGGATCACTCAATAATTGCTCTGTTCATTCCCCCGAAGTATCAAGCACTGGCCACGGTTGGAAGACAAGACACTGGAAGACAGGACACATTGGACTGATCCAGCATGGCCATTCTTATGTTCCTATGACTCCCATAGTTATTTGGCATGTCCACACCGGAGCTGAAATGTGTAATACCCTGCTAACTCTGATCGAAGTAGTGTAGTTATGGCAGTACCAGCAGTGAGATGGACTAGCCACTCAGGTACAATCCTGCACAGGACCCAAGGTATGTACTCAGGCAGCTAGCCCATCCCCTCATATGTGCTGCTAAAGCTACACTCTATTTTTAGCGTGCTAGCTCAATCAACACTAGCACAGGTATGTCTACCTGAGCTGGAAATTACATCTCCAGTTCCAGTGTAGATGCACCTATTGTTACCATACACTTATTACATTAGGATTTATAGTCACAGGATTTTTCCACAGAATCATGGGAGCCAATGGGGGAGATTTTCAGCTGTTGTATATCTGTGACTTTACTGCTTTGAGGAGCTACACCGATTTACACCTGCTAAGAACCTGGCCGAATAATATTATTAGCTGGTCACCCCACCCACATCCCCATCTTCCCCCAAAGACCTGCAAGCTGTTGTCACCTACCAATGAGCCTTGAGTGGATGTTACTAAGCCTAAAATTGTTGGCACACAGCTTTTGAAAATCAGGCTATCGGGTGCATCCCCAAAGCTGTGCAGGTCCCTGTGGTCCTGGCTTGAATATGTGAATGGGCACAACTCGACCCAACTGTGTCTAAGGGCAACACTTCATGTACACTTTCTTTGCTATAGATCAGGTCTTACGTGGAACACCGTTGGGTGGAAAGGTTTCATAAATCAATGCCCCGATCCTGTATACGAAGCTACACAGGCATTTGTGCTTGCAGCTTTCATTTTCAGTCTGGCCTCCAGTGTGAAGACACAGCAGGTCCAATACAGGTCAGACAACAACAAAGCAGAGCGTGGTATGGGCACATATAGTTGGAACTGTCTATACCAAACAACAGAAGTACACAATATGCTTATGTTCAATTTGCGTCATTGTTGTGACTCCATGCCAGTGAGGGTGTGCGTGTCGGCATTTAATAGGATCCACAATAAGTATGATTCATGTATAAAAAAATCAAAACCAAGGTGTCCTATTTGTATATGCTTTATTATAAATGAATAAGGCCTTGAAACTGCATAATGAGCACAGCTGTACAATATTTTGAAAAAATGACAATTCTTCCTTTATGAAATAATACTCTGTTTTATAAAAAAAGAGGTTAAAATGTGTTAATCTGTCCTTAGAAGGTAAAGCAAAAGCATAAGCACTCTTCTCAATTCATTCAGTTAACCTCCTTACATGACTCAGCCCTGGTCTACACTAGGACTTTAGGTCGAATTTAGCAGTGTTAAATCGATGTAAACCTGCACCCATCCACACGATGAAGCCCTTTATTTCAACTTAAAGGGCTCTTAAAATCGATTTCCGTACTCCACCCCGACAAGTGGATTAGCGCTTAAATCGGCCTTGCCAGGTCGAATTTGTGGTACTGTGGACACAATTTGACGGTATTGGCCTCTGGGAGCTATCCCAGAGTGCTCCATTGTGACCGCTCTGGACAGCACTCTCAACTCAGATGCACTGGCCAGGTAGACAGGAAAAGAACTGCGAACTTTTGAATCTCATTTCCTGTTTGGCCAGAGTGGCAAGCTGCAGGTGACCATGCAGAGCTCATCAGCAGAGGTGACCATGATGGAGTCCCAGAATCGCAACAGAGCTCCAGCATGGACTGAACGGGAGGTACGGGATCTGATCGCTGTATGGGGAGAGGAATCCGTGCTATCAGAACTCCGTTCCAGTTTTTGAAATGCCAAAACCTTTGTCAAAATCTCCCAGGGCATGAAGGACAGAGGCCATAACAGGGATCCGAAGCAGTGCCGCGTGAAACTTAAGGAGCTGAGGCAAGCCTACAAGAAAACCAGAGGGGTGAACGGCCGCTCCGGGTCTGAGCCCCAAACATGCCGCTTCTGTGATGAGCTGCTTGCCATTTTAGGGGGTTCAGCCACCACTACCCCAGCCGTGTTGTTTGACTCCTTCAATGGAGATGGAGGCAACACGGAAGCAGGTTTTGGGGACGAAGAAGATGATGATGATGATGAGGTTGTAGATACCTCACAGCAAGCAAGTGGAGAAACCAGTTTTCCCGAAAGCCAGGAAATGTTTCTCACCCTGGACCTGGAGCCAGTACCCCCCGAACCCACCCAAGGCTGCCTCCTGGACCCGGCAGGTGGAGAAGGGAGCTCCGGTGAGTGTACCTTTTAAAATACTATACATGGTTTAAAAGCAAGCATGTGAAAGGATTAATTTGCCCTGGCATTCGCAGCTCTCCTGGATGTACTCCCAAAGCCTTTGCAAAAGGTTTCTGGGGAGGGCAGCCTTATTGCGTCCTTCATGGTAGGACACTTTACCACTCCAGGCCAGTAACATGTACTCGGGAATCATTGTACAACAAAGCATTGCAGTGTATGTTTGCTGGCATTCAAACAACATCCGTTCTTTATCTCTCTGTGTTATCCTCAGGAGAGTGAGATATCATTCATAGTCACCTGGTTGAAATAGGGTGGTTTTCTTCAGGGGACATTCAGAGGAGCCCGTTCCTGCTGAGCTGTTTGCCTGTGGCTAAACAGAAATGTTCCCCGCTGTTAGCCACGGGGATGGGGGAGGATTGAGGGGGTAGCCACGCAGTGGGGGGAGGCAAAATGCGACCTTGTAATGAAAGCACATGTGCTATGTATGTAATGTTAACAGCAAGGTTTACCCTGAAAGAGTGTAGCCACTGTTTTATAAAATGTGTCTTTTTAAATACCGCTGTCACTTTTTTTTCCTCCACCAGCTGCATGTGTTTCAATGATTACAGGATCTTCTCCTTCCCAGAGGCTAGTGAAGATTAGAAAGAAAAAAAAACGCACTCGTGATGAAATGTTCTCTGAGCTCATGCTGTCCTCCCACACTGACAGAGCACAGACGAATGTGTGGAGGCAAATAATGTCAGAGTGAGAAAAGCACAAAATGACCGGGAGGAGAGGTGGCGGGCTGAAGACAGGGCTGAAGTTCAAATGTGGAGGCAGCGTGATGAGAGGAGGCAGCATTCAGTGCTGAGGCTGCTGGAGGATCAAACCAATATGCTCCAGTGTATGGTTGAGCTGCAGCAAAGGCAGCTGGAGCACAGACTGCCACTACAGCCCCTGTGTAACCAACCGCCCTCCTCCCCAAGTTCCATAGCCTCCACACCCAAACGCCCAAGAACGCGGTGGGGGGGGGCACCAGCCAACCAGCCACTCCGCCACAGAGGATTGCCCCAAAAAAAGAAGGCTGGCATTCAATAAATTTTAAAGTTGTAAACTTTTAAAGTGCTGTGTGGCATTTTCCTTCCCTCCTCCACCACCCCTCCTGGGCTACCTTGGTAGTTGTCCCCCTATTTGTGTGATGAATGAATAAAAAATGCATGAATGTGAAGCAACAATGACTTTATTGCCTCTGCAAGCAATGATTAAAGGGAGGAGGGGAGGGTGGTTAGCTTGCAGGGAAGTAGAGTGAACCAAGGGGCGGGGGGTTTCATCAAGGAGAAACAAAGAGAACTTTCACACCGTAGCCTGGCCAGTCATGAAACTGGTTTTCAAAGCTTCTCTGATGCGTGCCGCGCCCTCCTGTGCTCTTCTAACTGCCCTGGTGTCTGGCTGCGCGTAACCAGCAGCCAGGCGATTTGCCTCAACCTCCCACCCCGCCATAAATGTCTCCCCCTTATTCTCACAGATATTGTGGAGCACACAGCAAGCAGTAATAACAGTGGGAATATTCGTTTCGCTGAGGTCTAAGCGAGTCAGTAAACTGCGCCAGCGCGCCTTTAAACGTCCAAATGCACATTCTACCACCATTCTGCACTTGCTCAGCCTGTAGTTGAACAGCTCCTGACTACTGTCCAGGCTGCCTGTGTACGGCTTCATGAGCCATGGCATTAAGGGGTAGGCTGGGTCCCCAAGGATACATATAGGCATTTCAACATCCCCAACAGTTATTTTCTGGTCTGGGAATAAAGTCCCTTCCTGCAGCTTTTGAAACAGACCAGAGTTCCTAAAGATGTGAGCGTCATGTGCCTTTCCCGGCCATCCCACGTTGATGTTGGTGAAACGTCCCTTGTGATCCACCAGAGCTTGCAGCACTATTGAAAAGTACCCCTTGCGGTTTATGTACTCGCCGGCTTGGTGCTCCAGTGCTAAGATAGGGATATGTGTTCCGTCTAAGGCCCCACCACAGTTAGGGAATCCTATTGCAGCAAAGCCATCCACTATGACCTGCACATTTCCCAGGGTCACTACCCTTGATATCAGCAGATCTTTGATTGCATGGGCTACTTGCATCACAGCAGCCCCAACAGTAGATTTGCCCACTCCAAATTGATTCCCAACTGACTGGTAGCTGTCTGGCGTTGCAAGCTTCCACAGGGCTATCGCCACTCCTCAACTGTGAGGGCTGCTCTCATCTTGGTATTCATGCGCTTCAGGGCAGGGGAAAGCAAGTCACAAAGTTCCATGGAAGTGCCCTTACGCATGCGAAAGTTTCGCAGCCACTGGGAATCGTCCCAGACCTGCAACACTATGCGGTCCCACCAGTCTGTGCTTGTTTCCCGAGCCCAGAATCGGCGTTCCACAGCATGAACCTGCCCCATTAGCACCATGATGCATGCATTGGCAGGGCCCATGCTTTCAGAGAAATCTGTGTCCATGTCACTAACAAGGTCAGCTCTCAGACTGCTGCGCTGGGCATCACAACATGGGGAATAGATGGCCAGCCCTCTGTGGAGAAAGAGGTGGTTAGGGACTATTTAGAAAAGCTGGACGTGCACAAGTCCATGGGGCCGGACGAGTTGCATCCGAGAGTGCTAAAGGAACTGGCGGCTGTGATTGCAGAGCCATTGGCCATTATCTTTGAAAACTCGTGGCGAACGGGGGAAGTCCCGGATGACTGGAAAAAGGCTAATGTAGTGCCAATCTTTAAAAGAGGGAAGAAGGAGGATCCTGGGAACTACAGGCCAGTCAGCCTCACTTCAGTCCCCGGAAAAATCATGGAGCAGGTCCTCAAAGCATCAATCCTGAAGCACTTACATGAGAGGAAAGTGATCAGGAACAGTCAGCATGGATTCACAAAGGGAAGGTCATGCCTGACTAATCTAATCGCCTTCTATGATGAGATTACTGGTTCTGTGGATGAAGGGAAAGCAGTGGATGTATTGTTTCTTGACTTTAGCAAAGCTTTTGACATGGTCTCCCACAGTATTCTTGTCAGCAAGTTAAAGAAGTATGGGCTGGATGAATGCACTATAAGGTGGGTAGAATGTTGGCTAGATTGTCGGGCTCAACAGGTAGTGATCAATGGCTCCATGTCTAGTTGGCAGCCGGTGTCAAGTGGAGTGCCCCAGGGGTCGGTCCTGGGGCCGGTTTTGTTCAATATCTTCATAAATGATCTGGAGGATGGTGTGGATTGCACTCTCAGCAAATTTGCGTATGATACTAAACTGGGAGGAGTGGTAGATACGCTGGAGGGCAGGGATAGGATACAGAGGGACCTAGACAAATTGGAGGATTGGGCCAAAAGAAATCTGATGAGGTTCAAGAAAGATAAGTGCAGAGTCCTGCACTTAGGACGGAAGAACCCAATGCACAGCTACAGACTAGGGACCGAATGGCTAGGCAGCAGTTCTGCGGAAAAGGACCTAGGGGAGACAGTGGACGAGAAGCTGGATATGAGTCAGCAGTGTGCCCTTGTTGCCAAGAAGGCCAATGGCATTTTGGGATGTATAAGTAGGGGCATAGCGAGCAGATCGAGGGACCCCTCTATTCAACATTGGTGAGGCCTCATCTGGAGTACTGTGTCCAGTTTTGGGCCCCACACTACAAGAAGGATGTGGATAAATTGGAAAGAGTCCAGTGAAGGGCAACAAAAATGATTAGGGGTCTGGAACACATGACTTATGAGGAGAGGCAGAGGGAACTGGGATTGTTTAGTCTGCAGAAGAGAAGAATGAGGGGGATTTGATAGCTGCTTTCAACTACCTGAGAGGTGGTTCCAGAGAGGATGGTTCTAGACTATTCTCAGTGGTGGAAGAGGACAGGACAAGGAGTAATGGTCTCAAGT
The DNA here is from genome assembly GCF_965140295.1 of Lepidochelys olivacea. NCBI lineage: Eukaryota > Metazoa > Chordata > Testudines > Cheloniidae > Lepidochelys > Lepidochelys olivacea. The sequence goes on from NC_140411.1 coordinate 304,250,300, forward strand.
TGCAGTGGGGGAGGTTTAGGTTGGATATTAGGAAAAACTTTTTCCCTAGGAGGGTGGTGAAACACTGAAATGCGTTGCCTAGGGAGGTGGTGGAATCTCCTTCCTTAGAAGTTTTTAAGGTCAGGCTTGACAAAGCCCTGGCTGGGATGATTTAATTGGGGATTGGTCCTGCTTTTGAGCAGGGGGTTGGACTAGATGACCTCCTGAGGTCCCTTCCAACCCTGATATTCTATGATTCTATTCCTGATTACTCACGTGACCGCGCTGACGTCGCCTCCTCACCCGGTATCGCTCTGCCAGGTTCTGGTGCTGCATATACTGCTGGATAATGCGTGTGGTGTTTAATGTGCTTCTAATTGCCAAAGTGAGCTGAGCGGCCTCCATGCTTGCCTTGGTATGGCGTCCGCACAGAAAAAAGGCGCAGAACGATTGTCTGCCGTTGCTCTGACGGAGGGAGGGGCGACTGACAACATGGCTTACAGGGTTGGCTTCAGGGAGCTAAAATCAACAAAGGGGGTGGCTTTACATCAAGGAGTATTTCAGGCAGGACTTCACGGAGGGTTCCAATAAGAAATGGTGCACCTAAGTTATTGTTCTTATTGGAACAAGGAGGTTAGTCTGGCCTCTGATTGATACATGGCTAGATTTACCTCGCTGCATCTTCTCTGTGAGTGACTGCAGTGTGACCTAGAGGAATGAGTCCCCTAGACAGAGGGGGGGGGAAGCAAATGAGGTCTATTTCTTGTTTTGATCCACTCCATCTATCTTTTACATCTTTGGCTGGCAGCAGACGGTGCAGAAGGACTGCATGCCATCCACATCTCATGGCTGCTCGGCAGAAGATGGTGCAATACGACTGCTAGCCATCCTCATCTCTTGCCTGCCCAGCAGAAGATGGTGCAATATGACTGCTATCCATCCTAATCTCTTGCTTGCCCGGCAGAAGATGGTACAATAGGACTGCTAGCAATCCATATCGCCTGCCTGCTCACCATAAGACGGTTCAATAGGACTGACTGCAGGACTAAAGAGAATGACCTGGTCAAGTCACTCCAAATTTAGTCCCTGCACGCATGTCTGCCCAGGCGCTTCTTGCCGACGTGGCCAGGAGCACGTCGGACATGACGATGATGGCTACCAGTCGTATTGCACCGTCTGCTGCCAGAAGGCAATGAGTTGCTGCTACTGTGTAACAATGCAGTACCGCGTCTGCCAGTACCCAGGAGACATACGGTGACGGTTACCTGAGCGGGCTCCATGCTTGCCGTGGTATGTCATCTGCACAGGTATCTCAGGAAAAAAGGCTCGAAACGATTGTCTGCCCTTGCTTTCACGGAGGGAGGGAGGGAACGGGGGCATGACGATATGTACCCAGAACCACCTGCAACAATGTTTTAGCACCATCAGACATTGGGATTTCAACCCAGAATTCCAATGGGCAGTGGAGACTGCGGGAACTGTGGGATAGCTACCCACAGTGCAACACTCCGGAAGTCGACGCTTGCCTCGGTACTGTGGAAGCACTCCGCCGAGTTAATGCACTTAATGCACTTAGAGCATTTTCTGTGGGGACACACACACTCGAATATATAAAACCGATTTCTAAAAAACCGACTTCTATAAATTCGACCTAATTCCGTAGTGTAGACATACCCTAAGGGGGTATAAAATGGCCTTAGGGTAAATTAGAACCAAGCTCTCAATTCTAGCTCTAAGCTTCAGTTCCCTACCATTAAAATTGGAATAACACTTTCCTACCTCACAGGGGTGTTAGGAGGATGAATTTAGGAATGTTTGTGAGGCATTTATAGAGGACTGTGTTAAGGGCCACATAAATAGATACATAAGAGGGCTTTGATTTTGTGTAGATAACGAACCTTTAATGAATTATTTTCTGACATGGTTGGGTTCTTTTGAATGAAAAACAGATTAGGTAGTACTTACTTTTCCATTTGACTCAGGCAAAGTAATTTATCAAAATGTAGTCTTTGGTATCAAAGAGGAAAATGAGTTTTTAAAAAATGAAAACAACCACCTTATCAAGATTTGAACCTCTAACATGCCAGATTATAGTCTAGTAGCCTAGCCACTGAGCTACACAGAGTATTAAAAAAAGAAAAGCTGACATCATATTTAGAATTGTTAAATTAGCCACCAGATGGAGTCACACGAATACAATACAAATGTCTGGCATTGGCACAGAAAAGATAATTAAATATTTTAGATAAAAGGCTCAAAACAAAGCCTTCTCTCCATCCATGAAAAATTCTATATGGATGCAACATTTGATGAAAATCAGACAAAGTATGTTTATAGTTACAAAAGTTGCTCAGTAAAAATGACATATTACTGTTTCATATTTAACCTTCAGAATTTGTGTGTCAAATTTGTTCACTTTATAGGAAAAAATAACATAACAAGAGTTGTCTAATTCTAGCACTGCAAGCGTAACTTTAGATCACAAAGTAAAGGATGAGTTTATCTGCATCAGGTGCTATCAACAACTACTATCAAACTGTATAAAAAATGCTTAAATCCAGAATTTACCTGCCAATTATTCTGATCATACATAAAGCAGACTATTTCTTATTGCTATAATGTCTCTGCCATGCTGATAGAAGAATAAGTTGGTTTGTATAATTAAACAGGGTGTAAGGAGTAGAAAATGAGGTAACTGCCATTTTTTACAGTTACTGTTTTGGCCATGCTACATTTAAACAGGTAATTGGCATATTCTAAATAACACTAGGGCCCTTTATACTGCCAGAGAGGTATAAAGGAGCCTTACTATAAACCAGAATTCAGCCCAATGTGATTTGATTCTTCAACAAAAGGAAGAAGTCTGCTTGGCACTCTTTGGTTAGACTTGTCTCTACAAATCCTGAGAAGACAGGACAGCTCCAGAAATGTTTACATTGCTTCATAAAGCAGGGTCAAATATACTCTGTACCCTTGCCTGTCCCTTTGCTAATGAATATCAGCTATGTTGTAAATTGCAACACTTTGCCTTTCATAAACCTGAGACATGCATTGAGAGGGATGAAGGCCATTCCACTGAAGATTAATTTATGATGATGCATGTGGACATTTCTATTCATGAGTTCAAGTTTTACACTTTGAAACTTGTAGATGAACAGATATTTGAGTGATTATTTTACTTTGCAGCTGGTCAAAAATATTTTGACTTAAGTTTACTCTCTGAAAATGCAGTTTTATCGAAATCACAACATTTTGATTCAACATTTTGATTTTGACAAAAATGTAGGCAGAAAAAAGTCAAAATGAACCATTTCTGCTTTCTTGTTTCAATGTCAAAATATTTTGATTTAATTTAGCATTTTGATTAATTTAGATTTGATGTTTATATTAGATTAAAATATTAACTTTAATATATATATTATATAACATACATTATATTTATTATATTTTATATTGTTTCAACATTATCAAAACAAAATGTTTCAACAGTTCTGAATCAAGATGTTTTGGAATTTTTGATTCACAGGAAGTTTCAAAAATTTGGATATTTTTGTTCCTGTTTGGAATGAATACAATTTTCAAAAATGAAATTCCAGTTTTCTGACCAGTTCTATCTCCTTTTTGGGGACTATCACTAACATTTAATTGCAAGCCGGGGGCTGATGCATAAGACTAACAGACAGTCCATAATCAATTGCTTATTGTTCTGTTAGCTTCACAATATTGAATTAGTTTAAATAATAATAATTAATAATAACATCACAATCATTATCTTACACTTTCTTCTTTCAAAACTATGAAGTGTCACAAAAGAGACAAAGTAAGAAAATGCATTACTGTGTGAGATATCTGGACAATCCTCATTCTTTTACCTCTGTTTTTATTATAATCAGGCCTGATTCTGCAAAACCCTTAGTTCTGTGAATATTGTTTACACATGTAAGTAGCCTCATTTATTTCATCTTGTGTGTGTGTATTTAGAAATGACAGAAAAATCTTTGCATACTAAACCTTGTTGTTTCACTTAGATAAGAAATGTACAGATTGACCACAATGCACCTTTAACCATGACGGAATTTGACTGGCTAGCTGAATGAAGGGAACAGTGTTTTATGGCTGGGGGGTGGTGTGGGGGAGAGGTCATACTGCTGCAAAAGGGGACAAGGGCGACACTGACTCATCCCCTGGGATCTGGATGGGAGGAAGGGTTTAAAAGGGGCAGCCCTGTGCGTGAAGCCCCCTTTTATATGAAGCAGACTGAGGCAGCACCCATCATCCCTCCCCTTCAGATGGTGAAATACCAGGTTTGGTCAAGACTAGGTGGGGGCATTGCACTGGCCGCCCTTTTTTCAGCGGGGCTGGGAAGGAATTTTTCCCTTACTACCAGATTGGCCTCGGTGCAGATGGGGTTTCCTCTCCTTCCCTGTAGCGGGTTCAGGAAGGGCTTTGTTCATGTGTGGCAGGAAGGGTGGCAGGCCATATGTCGCAACTCATTGTATAAGTGTAGGGTGGATATCCAGTGCAGGTACTCCATAGGAAAGATATACAGTGACTGGATAAACAGCTTGGAAAAGGACATAAAAGGGTGTTGGTTAAAGGAACGAAGGGGGTGGGGGGGGGAGGTCGGGGACTCCTATCATTAGTCCACCAGGGAGCCAACCCACCATTATTATAGGCTCACCTTAACCCTCCTATGGGTGTGTGTGGATGCTAAGGTCCAAGCAATGGATTTGCTGGAGGGACCCAGATGGAAAAAGAGGTGGAGCTGGTGGAAGCCTCCCAGGTAATTATGGAATAAACAGGGAGTTACCTGCACTGTACACTTTTATCTGCTGGGTAGTCCCAGATGTCTAATAATAAAGTTGTGGCCTGATTAAAACCATATCAAATGTCTCCTGTCCTCCTTTCAGTACAGCTGGACAATAGATTTTTGGTGCATTTTCTTTTAATGTAGTAAGGAAAACAGTATGGGAGACAGGCTATCACCAGAGCTGATTAAAGAAACCTCAGATGTCGGGAATCCATAGTTCTGTTAAGAAAAGACAAATATTAAGTAGCCTTTGAGTAGCATTGGGATGTGGCATTTTTACAAGGAACTCATTTGGATGAAAATGAAACACCAATACTCAGAAGAGACTGAGAAGAAGGCAGCTATTAAGCTTTCAGATAATTTGAAAAGCCAGTGACGTGCTATTCTTATCGACAAAAAAAGTATCCTTCAGTATAACCAAATCCTAGCAGAATAGGTAGGGTAGATATATTTTGATAGCACTGTCTTCTCAATCCTTCTCCCATTATTTTAAATAGCATTGATCATTTCTAGGGCCTCTTTTCTAATCTCATTGGAAATTTAACTGAGATTCTAACAGCAGAAAAAAGATATACAAGTGTTCATAGGAGGAGATAAGAACCCAGTAATAGATCGGCTAGTGAACAATTCCTGCATACTGAGTATTTCCCACGGGTGTGGGGTGAACAATAATACGTTAAATATTTCATGGAAGAAAGACCTTCACAATATTTAAAAACATTCCCACGTGGAAGAATAGAAGTTTCACAACTGCCTGGATCATCCCCTCCTGCAGTAAAACCCACATTAGGGAGCTCTGGAGGAAGAAATCGCCATAAGAATGCCCTCAAAGAGCTCCTCACCTATTTTTCCATTGAGGGCTGGGTGTCACGCAGCTCTGGAGTAGGCCATTGGACCCATCTCCAGATCTGGCAGATCTATAGGCTCTCATGGCCATTTATGCCGAGGATCTAGCCTCCTTCAGCAACTTGGGAGTTTAGGTTTACAGGGACTCCTGGCCACAACTGCTCAGGGTTTCCAGGAGGCAGGCTGGAGCATGGCATTAGACTTCAGAGTGGGGCTACTTTGATAGAGGGATGTGGAATCTGTGGCAGAGAGGACCTAGAAGGTAGGCTCAGCAATCTGTACTAGACACTGTAGGAGCAGCCTTACTGTGCAGTATGGCAAAAGAGATTGGCAGACAAGATGGAGATACACGTAATGCAGTTCACATATCTAACAAGCACAGTGCATCTCAGCATCCTCCATTACATCAACCTAAGTCATATGGAACTATACCACATATAGCCAGCTACACAGGATGCCCTGTAGAAAAACACCCCTTGTTATCAGTGTGGAAAGGCAAGTCTTGTGGCTAGAGCCTAGAAAGCATCACCATTATCATTCCTGAAATCAGATACATGAAATCCTTGGCTCTGATACTCACTTGTGCTGATGTAAATTAGGAGTCATTGCACTGAAGTCAGTGGAGCTACACTGGTGTGAACCCTATGTAAGTGCGTGGAGAATCAGGCCCATTGTCCATATTGTTACTGTCCTGAGAGTAGATAATTGCAGATCACCTCACCCTCTTTATAAACTCATTTGCTCAGTTGACATTTGGATCCCGGGAGGAAAGCTGCCATCTAGATATGGGCTCAGCTGTTTTAATTCTCCCTGTATCTACTTACTTGCAATGATTTCAAAGGGCACCGTTTTGTGAACCTAAACTATAAGTGGTGATTTAACTGAAGAATACAGTCCCTGTGCCTGCTTACCTCAGTGAACTGATGATACTTGAAATGTGTCAGCTTTGAGTGCTCTATACTGGCACCTCAATGCAGAGAATGAATCCGTTTACTGCTGTGAGCCTACCAAGTTGTCAATGGCTGTATCTCTTCCCTACCTGCCCAGAATGACTCTACTTGGTTCATCCTGTCTCCACTGTGACAGATTGCACTATCTGATGCACTGGGCTGTGAGACTGGATTTGTGCTCAAAAGGAAACTTGGCCCCCATACAGTGGAAATTTACACATTTGACTTTGCCTGTGAAGAAGGTCTTGACCCAGGAGCTATAAAGCAAGATAAAAATAAATGCCACACAGATGCATGCTATAATGCCACGTATCCAGAATTCCAGTGTGGTTTGCTGGTAAGAGTTTGTAAACCTGAATTTGTATAAAAAAAATAAGAAAAGGGCAGTCTAAGGCTAGTGACCCACCAGCCTCAAATTGCAGAACCCAAAAAACATCTACAGATGTCACCCGATGGGAAGATTAGAGTGCTAGAATTGTTGCACCCACATATCAGGAACCGAGGGCAAGAAGGGGTAGGAGCTGAGGAGACCAGTAATAGGAGCACAAATTCTACATGCCATGGAGCCCATCTCCATAGGGGCTCCTGGCACACTTATGGGCAAGGGAGAAACCACAAGTGAGAGGATCTACTTCTAAGTGAAACATATTGACGTTTCTCCTTCCCCCACCCCAGCGAAGGAGAATGCTAGGGTTTTTTAGTGGGAATAGCAGCTACAGGGCAGCCTCTTAAGGGATTCTTCTCTCATCCCCTAGCTGTTCACCATGGTCCAGCTGAATTTCTCAGGCTATGTGACAGATGATTTTGGCCTTAGAAAGAGAGAGAAAGAAGTAAGATTATGCAGCCATAATAGTAACACCATAACACTACTGAAGGCCGTAAAACTGTTTCCATACTAATCCAGATTATGACTCCTCTAACTTTTTGCATATTTACTTCTTTTAGCCTGAATGTACTTAGTGCAAGCCAAGTGAATTTGCTATAATGGATACTAAGAGTGAATATCAGAGGGGTAGCCATTTTAGTCTGTATCCACAAAAGAACAAGGAGTCCGGTGGCACCTTAAAGACTAACAGATTTATTTGGGCATAAACTTTTGTGGGTAAAAAACCCACACGTCTGCCAATGGCACTCATGCTCCAAATCACTTAGATTCATACATCTAAGAAGTGCTGTTCTGGATGTGGATGTGAGATGCAGATAGTCAGCAATACAGCATGATGCTCTTGCTATATTCTAATTTCAATATTTAATAACAGATGCCCACATAACAAACAACTTCCCACCGCCAAGATTATATTTGGCATCTTTTACCTGTAATTGGAAATGGAAGTCAATGCAGATAGGCATGAAAACTGACCTACTTTCTGACCTGCAGAAGTGGTTCTTCTAGATTTGGAATGTTATGTGTTGGCAGAGCATTGGGGGTAAGACACCCTACATACCTATTTTGTGGATAATCAGAAGACATAAGGCCAACATTTTAAAATCTGGGTGTCTAAACTTAGGCTTCTCAATAAAAGCAGCCTGATTTTCAGAGCATGCGTAGCTCTCCCCAAAATCAATTTATCATTTAAAAAGCAGTCCGTGGGAGCTCCATGTGCTCAGCACCTCTAAAAAATAGGTCACTTGTATTTAGAAGCATTACTTGAGGCAACCAGCTTGGAAAATTTTGGCCTAAATGTCCAGCCTGCCAGTTTGATGTTTTATTAGGGACATGAAATCAACTCCAGTGTTTTTTAAATTCTCGAAGGAACTTCTCTCTTAGTCTGTGAGAAGCTGCCACACTGTCAGAATAGGGAGAATGGTTCAGTGTTTAGAATACCTACCCTGAGATTTGGGAGACCAACATTCAGTTCCTTGCTCCATCATAGACTTCCTGTGTGACTTTGGACAAGTCACCTAATCTTTCTGTGCCTTAGTTCTCTATCTCTTGGTGTCTTCATATCACAACTGGATGCCCTTATGGAGGATATGCTTTAGTCAAACAAATTATTGGGCTAAATACAAGTTTAATTGGGTGAAATTTAATGTCCTATGATATACATCATATACAAAGGAGTACAAACGAATAGCACAGGCATGTGTTGAGAACATCAGAAAGGCTAAGGAACAAAATGAATTAAACCTAGCAAGGGACCAAAAAGGCAATAAGAAGAGGTTCTTTAAATACATTAAGAAAAGGAGGAAGATGAAGGAAAGTGCAGGTCCTTTACTTAGTGGGGAAGGAGAGCTAATAACTGATGACATCAAGAAGGCAGAGGTGTTTAATGCCTATTTTGCTTCAGTCTTCAGAAAAAAGGGTAATGGTGAACAGATACTCAAACAATTAATATTGGGGAATTAAAAGGGGGAAGGAAAGCAAGCCAAAACTGGGACAGAACAGGTTAAAGAATCTTTAGATAAGTTAGATGTATTCAAGTTGGGAGGGCCTGATGAAATTCATCCTAGGGTACTTAAGAAACTAGCTGAAGCAATCTCAGACCCATTAGCAAGTATCTCTGAGAACTCATGGGAGACGGGTGAGGTCCCCAGGGGAATGGAGAAGGGCAAACATAGTGTCATTTTTTTGAAAGGAAATAAAGAGGATACCTAGTTACCTAGAAAGATACTGTAACAAAGGACTAAACAATCCATTTGTAAGCACCTACAGAATAATAGAATTATAAGGAAGAGCCAGCATGGATTTGCCAAGAACAAAGCATTGCAAACCAACTTAATTTCCTTCTTTGACAGGGTTTCTGGCCTAGTGGATGGGGGGAAGCAATAGTCATGCAATATCTTGATTTTAATAAGGCTTTTGACACAGTCCCACATGACACTCTCATAAGCAAATTAGGAAGTGAGGTCTAGATGAAATTACTATAAAGTGGGTGCACTTACAAACCTCCAGTGCAGGTGAATCCATAATCTCCCTGGGAAGCCTGTTTCAGAGCTAAATTACCCTTATCGGACAGGATTAGAAGTCAGAATGACCTTGACGAATTGGAGGATTGATCTGAAATCAAAAAGATGACATTCAATATAGACAAGTGCAAAGTCCTTCATTTAGGAAGGAAAAATCAAATGCACAGCTACAAAATGGGGAATAACTGGCTAGATGGTAGTGCTGCTGTGAAGGGTCTGGTATTACAGTGAATTACAAACTGAATATGAGTCAGCAATGTGATGCAGTTGTGTAGAAGGCTAATATCATCCCAGGGTGTATTTACAAGAATGCTGTACATAAAACATAGGAGGCAACTGTCGTGCTCTACTCAGCACTGGTGAGGCCTCATCTGGAGTACTGTGTCCCGTTCTGGGTGCCACACTCTAGGACAGATGTGAACAAATTGGAGAGAGTCCAGAGGAGAGCTGCAAAAATGATAAAAGGTTCAGAAAACCTGACCTATGAGGAAAGCTTACAAAAACTGGGTATGCTTAGTCTTGAGAAAAGAAAGCTGAGGGATGATCTGATAACAGTCATCAAATATATTAAAGGCTGTTATAAGAAGGACTGTGATCAATTGTTCTCCATGTTCACTGAAGGTAGGACAAGAAGTAATGGGCGTAATCTGCAGCAAGGGTGGTTTAGGTTAGATATGAGGAAAAATATCTAACTGTAAGGGTAATTAAGCTCTGAAATAGGCTTCCAAGGGAGGTTGTCGATTCCCCTGCATTGGAGGTTTGTAAGAACAGGTTGAACAAACACCTGTCAGGGATGGCCTAGGTTTACTTGATCCTGCACTGAGGATCCTTCTAACCCTACATTTCTATGATTCTATACAGGAGATCAGGCTAGATGATCTAATGGTGTCTTCTGGTTTTAAACTCTATGAATCTGTGAAATGGGGATAAGAGTATTTCCTGGTCCCTACCTCACAAGGGTATTGTGATGTGCTTTGATACTACCGTACTGAGGGCTATAAGTACCATAGATGGAAAAAGGGGGATTGGCTAAGCTTCTGATGCAAGACAAAAGAGATGAAATTCAAAAATAGAAATCTATTTATGGTAATCCATTTGGAGAGCAACATAACAGTGCCTAGAAGGATAAAACTGTGTCACAACAGCTTAGCCAATCATTGTTCAATAAAACACCTTGATTTTGAATACATATAAATGAATACGTACAAATGTAACAACATACCTAGGTATGGTTAAGAAGACTGCCATTGAAAATGCCAATAGATACAAGAGAGAAATCCTGGCCTCATAGAAGTCACTAGCAAAACTTCCAATGACTTCAACGGGGCCAGGATTTTACTTAGAATGTTTTAAATCTTTCCTGAGCGCTTAGTTTATAGCTTAGATAACAAGGGCAGTGTAGCAGACAGAGATAATAACACTGAAAGGTTTTTTCATTAGCTTGTATCTATGACCAACAAAAACTGAACCTGGAGACCTGAAGTTACCTTTACTGAAATGTGTAAAACACATCAACTCCTCAAACAGAGATAAAGCCCCCAGCCTGAGGCTTTTAGTGGAAACTTACAATCCAGTTCACAGTTTACTTTTCCTTATGTTATAAAAGGTATCCCAGAGAGATTACAAAATAGGTTAAAACCTGTGCTTGTAACTGTGCTTTGAGCATGATTACTCAACAATGAAACCAAGTGTTTCCTGAATGAGTGCAAAAGGGAGGCAGAACTGAGTCTATTATTACTATATTCATGACCAATAGGCTGATATATATTTTGTTTTGCATTAGAAAAAAGAGAACAAGCTAAAATCATCACACTCTCATGTTTTTAAGTCTATTATGTACATAATAGAAGCACTGCTGTGACTTATCACTTAGTGGGAATTTGATTCCTTATTTTTAGAACTAAGAATAAACATTCATTTTAGATCTAGGTTACAACATAACTAGACTTGGAAATTCAGACAAATCTGATATTTTTTATCTGTTTACCTTGTTAGCAGCTACACTGGGCACAAGCCAATTTCCATTCCCACAAATTTTGTCTCATGATCTGGACAATTCTTAGACCTTTCTTATTTAGAGCTGATTTTAGTTGAAGGAGTCAAGAATATTGAGCACCATCCAAGAAGTACTTAGCACTTTTGAGGATCAGGTCCCAGCTTTAGAGTAGTCTCACACATCCAGCCTTAGAATTTGTGTGTGTGTGTGTGTGTGTGTGCGTGTGGGGTGTGGGTATTAATAGTTTTCAAGTGATACATCTTTCTGTCTCCTTTTTAGTTTTAAAAATAAGTTAGGCTTATTTCTTCTTGTTTGCAGTACAGTTGCTTAAATATTCTCCTTAAAAATTCAACCATATTCCATATTTTCTATATGAAAGTTATAGCACACAGATAAAGAAGCATAATCAAACTTGTGTGGGATAAAATGAAGTGTGTAACTTCTGTGCCATATATTTAACTGTTCAAATCAACTTATATTGCAGATGTCTCTTCGTCTTAAATATGACATATATACCATAAACCAATTCAATATGTGCAAGATCTGAAAATTACAGTCAGTTTGGGAAGTAGATCTTTTCATTTTTCTGAGAATATCATATTCTAATGGAAGATACGTTTTTGTTATGATCCATAGTAACCTAATTCTGTGGGTTGCCTGACTCTCCTGTATTCTGGGCTAGACTGAGAATTTATATCTTCCTCTGCAAAAAAGGGGCATGCAGCTAAGCCTGGCTCCCCAGGAGCAGCCCAGCAAATAAAATTTCCCTCAGTTATATTACTTTCCTGACCCCTCCCTTGCTACAGTGGGGAGTGATCTAGTCCACCCATTACCAGGTTCAGTTTACTTCCCGCAAGGCTCTGCCCACCCCCCACATCCATCTGCACAGGAGGAAGCAGCAGGTGTGCTCACGCAGCTCTCACAATTGTAGTTCAAATGTGGGAAGGCTGCACAGTGGAGTTGGAGGGGGCATCTCACTCCTCTTTGTACCCCTGCTTGTCTGTGTTAGGACCATCCACAATCTGCCTCTTTTCTAGGAACCAATGGATAATGAATGGTGCTCTAGAGGGAAAAAATGCAAAGATATGTTGGTCATGACTCATTTTCCTTGCATCATCCTCAGAATAAAAGCTACCTACTTGATTCTGGATGAATGTTGTAAGGGCAAGTTTCACAGACATATATGAGTGCTGGAAGGGAGTTATCAGGTATTTACAATCATGCAGTATAGAGATATAGTTAAAATCTACCTGCTGTACTGTATCTGAAATCAATAGGACTATTTTCAGTGTCCCTTCTTGCCTTTTTCCATGTTTGTATAGGAGCATTAATAGATACTAGTACTACCATTCTGCAACTCTGACCAGTGCTGCACCCTATGGAAAAGTCCTATAGAATTAAATAGACAACGATCAACTTTACAGACATTTTTAACCAACCTGTGGAATTCTAGAGTGGGGTTATAATTCTCTATTTAATAGTAAAGGATTTTAGAATAATGGCTATAGAACCCTATTTATCTTTTATGTAACCTCTATTGGTTTCATTCCTATAAAAATCCTATAGGACCTGACAATCCTTCTCAATGTCAGAAAGATCACAGACACAGCGAATGGGACAAACCTCATAATACTGTAGTAATAATAGTGTTGAATTAAATATTTGCACTGCAGTATCACCTAGATGCCTCAGTCAGGATTGAGGTCCCATTTAGACTGGTAATGTTCAAACATAAAGAAATTCATGGGGAGAAATAATGGTCAGATTGAAGTCAATGGCAAAATTCCCATTGTCATTGACTTCAATAGCACTGGGATTTTACCTGTGACCTCAGTCACAAAGGTTTATAATCTGATTTAATTTACAATCTAATCTTTACATCTATGCAGAGCCCCACGGTAGCACATAGGTATTCCCAGAGAGATTAAATGCAGGATCGGGACCTAAGACAAAACCCAACAAGTTCATAAAAGCACCCGGTTCATAAAAGCACTTAAACACATGCTTAAATCCACCTATCTTTAAGACAGCACATAAGTATTTGGTTAACTTTAAGCCTGTGCTGAAATCTCATTCAGTTCAATTTACCATACACTTAAGTGCCATCCTGCAAGGGGATACTTTCCTGTATCGGAGCTTGCAGGAGGAACTATGTGAGAGGAGATTGAGAGATCCAGCCACAGGAATATGTGGCTATCAAAAATGTAATTTAATTTAATTTTAATGTTCAGTTATAAACAAGCAAATAAATTAACTAGATAGCTGGCCCTCTGCATATCCAGTATCACATACAGTGATGATCTTGCTCTTATTAAAAAAAACTCATCTTGCTAACAGAAATAATAATACTGAGCACTTACGTATCACTTTTAATCCTTAAAGCACTTTCATTCACATTAACTCATTAATTAAATTAATTAAAAATAAATGTACTCTTTGAAAATATAATGAAATGTAGCCCTTATCATTTTGGCATAATATATTTTATAACTTGAGTTTTATAGCTTGTTAAAATTGGTCAGTGGAGAGAGCAGTTAGATTATTCCCATGATGCCAATATTAGTTGCTTCATAGTTAAAGTTGAAGCCAGCTCTCCACTGTAAGCCTGATTTTCATTTACCCCATGCCTCATTTCTCTAAAAAAGAAACGGATTTTTCTAAAATTTTGCATCTCTTCCTAGAGAACAGTTTTCCTGGGAAGTTTGGTAAAAATGAGAAAAATCATTGTAAAAAGTGCCAGAATGAATCCTGGCTCCATGGAAGTCAAGGGGAGTTTTGCTGCTGACTGCAGTGAAGCCAGGATTTCATCCCTGGTGCTTACAAATGTAGTTGTCATTTACTTTTTCAGCTGATTGTAATGGTGTTTTGTTTTACCATATCTGTGAACTGGCGTGGCCTGTGGCCTCCAATTATTTTTGTAGGCCGTTCTGAGAAGAGCCGATTAATATTTCGGGAAGGCTAATGGGGATGGTGCTGCGTAAAATAATCTCAAGATTTTTTTCTGAGAGTATAAAGAGCAATGTTAACTGCAGAAACATTTATAAATAAAAGCTTACCTTCTGACTCCAGTTACTGGGCTTAGGCAGAGCTTGGGAGTTAGCGGGAAGGTAGAAGATCAGGGGAAAATGTGGAGAGGCAGGAGCCTCGGAAGGAGTTTGGAAAGGGGGCTCAGAAGGATATGGACTGTGTATAGAGATCTTGGAGCACATGAGGGGTGGCACGAAGCCATGCTACCTAGTTTTGGCATGGGAGAGGAACACATGGACTGGTGGCTGGAAATTGGTGGGGCATGGAGGGAGGGATCAAAAATCACATGGGCATTTTGGTGTCTAAAACTGGGCTCCCACACAGTGGGACATCCAGAATTAGAGGCTGCTTTTGAAAACATTGCTGCATTGTAGTTTCTTTCTCCATTTATTACAGATTTTTGAATCTGATCCTACCTAGAGGCAGGTAGTTCAAAATAACTTTACTCCAGGCTGCTTAGATTTCATACCATATGTTCTATTTGGGAAAGCAGCAGCCAATTCTTTGTGCTGTTTTTGTTACTCCAAAAATATTTTGTACAATGGTGATGTTTTTAGTAATTATTTTAATTGCTTTATATCCACTGAGATCACATTTATCATGTTGATTGTGCTTGTGTATTTGCCTACTGTAAGTACTGCTTTCAGAGCTCTGTTGTAATTTAACATTAATTAATGTCCACTTATGAAAAGTCACGGTTTCAATGCAAGAATTGTAAGGCTTCTGCTGTGTATAGGATTGAGGTGAATCTTTCTATAGCTAACACAATTTGCCTCTCTTCTTTCAAGCTAAGTCAACACCTGCACAAACACTGCCTTTGACCAATTACTGCAGTGGTGTCCTTTCTCTGTGATGACAAAAGAGGAGAAAAGCTACTGAGTAACTGAATGAGACTGGATAAGCAGGTATCCACTGGTAAAAATTTAAGAATCAGCTCTACATATTAGAGGCCAGATTCATTTCATAGGCTCCAGCAGTTCTATCTGTGGGCCCTTGACACTGGGAAGTCCTCTACAAAGGAGGTGCATAGCCCAAGTTCCTGGCAGCTCCCATGCTCTGCTCTGCCTGGGGTCCAGAAATGGCTAGTGCAGCCGAAATAGCTAGTGCAGAATGGCGAGTGCAGCTTCATTCCAGTGGGTGCTACTCACCCAGGATGGGAGATGTACTGATTCATTGGCAGGACTCCTACAGAACTTGAGGCAGATTCTGAAGCTATTCTCCCCCGGGGAACCCCATTGAGTAGTGATGGAACTGCTGCTGCCTCCCTTCTCCAGGATGAGTCATTCCCCACCAAGTACAGCTGCTCACAGGGGGATGCAATTTGCACGCACACTGCACCCAAGGGGGTGAATCTGCCCCAATTAAGCAAAACAGACTGCTTAACAAAGTAACCATGTTTCCCTTCTGTCATTCTGCTATTCTGTGCAGTGCATATACATTTAATTGCTTTATTTTAACAAGGGGACCTGACTTCAGTCTAGCTTTTTGCCAGTTTGATATAGGCTTTTAGATTAAGTGCTAATTTCTAAGATAACATTTTCTTGTTAATTTCTGGGAAAGGTAGCAGTTTTGAGAATGTCTCATGCTAAATCCCTTTGCCTGTGCCTCTCAGTTAATCGAAATTTTTTTGTCATACTTGAACGTCTGCTATAATAATTTCTGACAAAATGAGTGCGTTTTAGCCAGGGCAACTTGGAATGCTGACACTACTAAACATTTAAAGGAAAATGTCAGTGATGTGTTAGAATCCTAGGGAACTAAATAAATATCTGCCAAATAAGAAATTGTATATTAAAAAGGAACTTCCAAAAGAGACTTATAGAAAGGGCTTTTATTCAGAGAACGGGGCTAGTGTCTCTCACAGACTGGAGACCTCTGTCTCATTGATGCCGAATTGTATTTTACAGCAGAATGCCGAGCTTCATGAAAGAGATTAAGACTGAAAAAATGCAAATCCTATTAGAGGATTTTGGAGAAATCAAAGGTGTTTTAAGGTCAATTCTGTCAATTAAAAAGCTTTTAGATAATGCAACGAAGTGTTTATCAAGCTGTTAAATTAACCAAAACAATTAAAATATAATAGTAGAATTGTCTTTAAGACAGCTTCTCAATGGCTTTTAATAGGACATGAATTTTCATAGTCTTCATTTGCTTTATGAGGCTGTCAAACTGGAAGACTCCTGATTGATTAGCTGCTCTTTCATTATAATTCAGACACTTTTTTTATGATTGGAATCTCTTTATTTTGTGAGTAAGGACTTGCTCACATGAGTAAGGATGGAAGAAACATCATAGAGTGGCCACCTATGTTTCAAGGATATGATGGACAAGAAAATCTATGTTTCAAAGAAATCTATGACCCGTATTATACAGGAATTCAAACTAGATGATCACAATGACCTCCAGCTCTTAAAATCTATGAACCTATGAACTCACTCTATGGGCCTGGCTACACCTGCAGATGTAGAGCGCCAGGATTTAAACCAGCCCTCAGAGACCACAGCAGGGAAAGCGCTGCTGTGTGTTCACACTGTCAGCTGCAAGCGCAGTGGTGTGGCCACATTAGCAGCTCTTGCAACGCCACAGAGAGCAGTGCATTGTGGTATCTATCCCAGTGTGCAAGTGGCTGCAGCGTGCTTTTCAAATGGGGGAGGGGGTGGAGTGTGACAGGAAGTGTGTTGTGTGTGTGTATGTGGGGGAAGAGACAGTGTGTTTTGGGGCGCACAGAGTGTGTCAGCCTGCTGACTTGTAAGTTCAAACAGTGGCGGGGGGAAAGGGGGAAACCCCGACATCAGCCCCCACCCCTGCCTCTCTCTCTCACACACACAAACGCACAAATGCCTGCCTCTGCAGCAGGAGCATTTCACAGTAATGGTTTGCTTTGTGTCCCGGAGCATTTAAGCATGCCAGCTGTCAGAAATGGAGCTTTGAAAGGGGATATCTGCTTGCCTACAGCCAAGTTCAAAACAATGACCAGAGTGGCCACTTGACTTCAAGGGATTATGGGATGTTTCCGAAGGCCAATCACAGCGCAGTAATGCAACATGTCATCCACAGTGACACCCGGGCATTTCAGCCAGGGTGCTGCAAGCGCTATGCTTCTCGTGGAGGTGGATTACCAGGAGCACTCCAGCTGCAGAGTCCAGGTGCTCTAAGTGCCTTGCCAGTGTGAACACCTCAGGAGTTAGAGTGCCCGGGGCTGATTTAATGTGCTCTAACTTGCAAGTGTGGCCAAGGCCTATGGAAGACACAGAGGACAGCTTTGTTTGATTTGTAATACAGGGCATGATCCTTTGCATGATTATTGCTGAAATAACAGAAAGCATCCTGTATTGATTTGATTCACTACATTAGTCACCAGAGGATGGACCATAAAATGAAGAATACCCCTTAAAATAGGAGATAGATGATCACCCTAATTCTTGATGTTCTTTGTGCTTCCATGTAGTGTTTATGGTCCTGTCCCACTGAAATCACTGGGAGATCTGGAATTGACTTTGAAAAGTTCCAAGAGTGAATTCTGAGCCCATTAAATTTCAGGTCTATATAAATATTTGTAATGCCAATAATTGCTCTACTGTAAGCAGACTTAACAGAAAACTCCTTAGTTTGTTTTGTCCAGCATTCTGAAATTTTGATGTACACACTCATTTCTCACTGTAAAGGGGCTGTGATATGTATTTGAAAATTAAAGTTGTTTTAATTACTGGTTCTGTAATAAAAGTAGTCAGGGTGAAGCTATACCATGTGTAAGGCATGGCTAGAAAGGGTTAAACATCCTGCAAAATAAGTAATCCACAGAAGACATGTGGGGAGATAATGTTTGTGCTTTTGTGTATTTACATATATATGAGTAGGGTGGATAAAGTAATCAACAGTCCCTGTCTATGCTGTATTCTGATCATTCAGAAGTCAAAAGAACATCCTATCATGTAAATTAATTGTAAACATGGGGTATCTCAGTATTCCTCTCTCTTTGAAATGTACTGTGAATGGTGGAGGAAAAAGCAAATGGCCTAATTACCTTTTGTTCCCTGAGGAACTCCCAACTTGTCAAAAGACATGAAGTTGTATAAAAGATCCTTGGGTCCTGATTCTGTCATCTCAGATCTGCTTAGACTTCATCAGGGGAAGTTTGAGTCACAAGACTGAGGTCCCAGTTATGCTAGTATGCCCTGAATATGAGATTTGGACATTGGATTACGACCTATGAATTGAATTCTAAAAGAACTCTTTGCAACTACGAAGCTCACCATCTCTGCTATGAATCTGCACCTAAATAAACTGAACTCATGTCTGTATCTACAATGATCTTTTAACCATACTCTCTCTTTTGTTTTTTAATACATTTTAGTTTAGTTAATAAGAATTGGCTGCAGCATATATTTGGGTGAGATCTGAAATAGTCATTAACCTAGGAGGTAATGTGTCTGTTCCTTTGGGATTAGTAAAACCTTTTTTTTTATATGATGAAATAAGATTTACAGAAATGTTCACCATATTTGAAGTGGGTATCTGGATGGAGGCCTGAGGCTGGATCACTTGAAGGGAACTGTGTTGTTTGGACTTCTAAGTAACCAATGAGGGCATAAAGAAGCTGTTTTATGCTGGCTTGGTAAATCTAGGTATTGGAATATCCACCAGTTTTATGTGGATTGTCTGCCTCATTCTTTGCAGTTCACCCTAATTGAGTGACCACAGCTGCCTGGTTCCCCACTAGGACCCCGGTCACACCATGGTATTATGTAATGTCATTATAATATTTTCAGTATTATTCTCTATGCTTTAACACAGAGCTGGCCAACCTGAGCCTGAGAAGGAGCCAGAATTTACCAATGTACATTGCCAAAGAGCCACAGTAATATGTCAGCAGCCCCCCATCAGCTCCCCACCCTGCTCCCAGCATCTCCCACCTATTGGCAGCCCCACCGATCAGCGCCTCCCCTCCCTCCCCCACCTCCCAATTAGTTGTTTTGAGGTGTGCAGGAGGTTGGAGGGGAGGACCGAGGGCATGGCAGGCTCAGGGGAGGGGGCGGGAAGGGGTGGAGTGGGGGCAGGGCCTGTGGCAGAGCCAGGGGTTGAGCAGTGAGCGTCCCCCGGCACATTGGAAAGTTGGCGTCTGTAGCTCCAGCCCCAGAGTCGGTGCCTGTTCAAGGATCCGCGTATTAACTTCTGAAGAGCCGCATGCGGCTCCGAAGCCACAGGTTGGCCACCCTGCTTTAATACAACCTAACATTTTATTTGCTTCTTTAACTACCAGTGCACAATGAGCAGATTTTTTAACTGAACACCTAGTTTTGACCCTGAGTGGTTCCAGTTGATTTAGAATTCATCAGTGCATAGGAGTAGTCCAAATTGTTCCTTCCAGTGTACGTTGCCTTGAATTTGCCTAGAATGAATTTCATGTGCAAGCATGTTGCCCAATAGCCGAGTTCCTCATAGTCTCTTCTCTCCCTGATTAAAGTAGATAATTCTGTTATCAAAAAGCTTTGCTACTTCACTGCTCAGCCTCTTGTCCAGATAATTAGCTAATGTGTTGAACAACATTCCTAGTATGGACCTCTGTTGTGTCCCACTGTTAACTTTCTTTTAAGATGAAAATTGACCATTCATTCATACTCATAGGTATCTCTCTTTTCCAGTATGTAACCCATGACAGAATTTCAATTCTCACTATTTAGTGTCCTTAGCAGGTTCTTGTGAGTAGCTTTAATCAAAAGTTTTTTCAAGTCCAACAAAATAATATCATCCATTTTTCCGTTATCCATGATTTTACACTCGCACACAAAATTATTCTAGTAGAGTGGAGAGGCATAATCTTCCTTTGCAGAGGCTATTCTATTCCCCCCCCCCACTCACCTTACTCTCTGACAGCGCCTCATCTCTGGTACCTGAAAATACTGGATATTTTGTACCAACAATCTGTGTGACAAGGTCTGATGCAAAGAAATTGTTTAGCTTCTCTGCAATGTCCAACACACTGTGAGATCGATAGATCAAAAGCTCTTTATTAATTATTCTTATTAATTATTATTATTATTATCCTTGATTGCTCCCTTTACTAACTCTGGATAATCTAGCTGATCCATCAGCTCTCACAGTCTCCCAGCTTTTGCTATACTTAAGCATTTTTTTGTTATTTGAATGTTCTTCTACTACAATGATTTTCTGCAGTTATCAATATGGTAATAGCACTTGGTGTAAGAACTCTGGTACCATGTACATTTTCACATTGCTCTTGTCATTATGATCTCCGCAACACATTAGATGAAAACATGTTCTCACAGGATTGTAATGGGGAAACCTGACATGAAAATGTTTCCTTGCCTGACTCCATGGAGATTTTTTAAATCAACCTCAGATTGAAATGTATCTTCCCACATGGTTTAGTAGCCTAGAACCAGCCTTTGGACTCTTACAGTCAAATCCTGCTGTCCATGCTCAGGCAAACTAACTCAAGTCAGGCCTTTGGACAGCACTCCATCCCTAGTCTGCAACGCGCTTAAGCACATGGTTAAAATAAAGAATCTGATTAGGTGTTTTATTTATGATTTACCTATTTCAGTTTACGGACATGCTAAAAAAACCCACCCCTCCACATGCTGTATATGGCCTTGTCATTACTTAAAAATACCAGTGGAACATTTAGGATAACCCTCCTGTGATGGTCTCCACAAGAACTGCAGAACCATAACCCATGGTGTTGCCCTCTGCCTCAGCAAGTGAGAGTTTTGCTGGTGCTAAGCTGTATGTCAACTCCCTGACAATCTTGTCTGTCTGTCTTTCCTGCAAATTCCTCAAGACTCTGCCAGTCAAAACCTTGTCCAGGTAACATTCAGTGAACCCCAATTCCTGAGTTCCCCAGAGATGTGTCTCTGCAGTGTCCAGTCCTCTTACTGACCACTCACAGAAATTACTCTTCTGCCTCCAGAAAGCAACAGTGCACGCACCAGCCTGTTCGGTTAGCTGAGGTCTCACTCTCTACTTCAGTATAATAGCATTGAAATGATTGATTGTAAAACTAAAAGTAAGTTTCTTAACAAAGAACACAGATTTAAGTGTTAATAAACAAGAGAAAAAGAGACAGGGCATGCTTACAAACAAAGCAAAACACACTTTGTAGTGCCTAAAACTTAATTTTAGCACGTTACAACCCTTTGCCTAAGAGTTTTTCTTACTTACATCAAGTTACCAGCATCTCTAGCTCTCCAATGGAGGGGATCCAACTTTCACAGACTCAGAGGGTGCTGTAGCCTATGTCCTCTAAGTGATGGATAACTAGAGTGTCTTTTTGCTTCCTGTATATTTCCTCAAAGTCCATGGTCTTTGTCTCAAGAGCCAGCAAGACTTCCTGGGGTGCAGCCTTTGTCCTCCGCTGGGCACACTAAACACTTTTATGTTTGTTAACTTGATTGCTTTGCTCACCTTATATGTAAATGTATTTTCATTGTCCTTTGCATGCAATCAAGCCAGTCAAATAAGTAAATCCACTTTCCTTTGTCTGGGGCAGATTGATTTATACGCTGTCTCCAAAATATATTTTAAGAACATATTTCTAGCACACATGCATAATTATTTGTATGCAACTCCTACATAAACTATGCAGTGATATTGCTGAGCAGCTCATCATCAGTTTACATATAATACCTTTTGGGTACATAGCATGACAACAAGATGTTGTGAGTGTGTCAGGCCCAGGGTGACCAGATAGCAAGTGTGAAAAATCGGGATGAGATGGGGAGTAATAGGAGCCTATATAAGACAAAGTCCCGAAAATCAGGACTGTCTCTATAAAATTGGGACATGTGTCACCGTAGTCAGGCTTGATATGAGAGTTATGGTATTGTAAGCCCACTGTTAGTGGCCATTGAGAGGCTCCCTCACAAATCTCTCTCTCTCCTGAAAAATTCCCTATCCCATCAGTTATTATTCCCCTCTGTTTTCAAATGGTTTGGGAAAAGTTGAGTCTTGAAGTGAGCCGTGAAGTTCATCTCATTTATTTTGCTCAACAGGGAGAGATTCAAACATGTACTTAAGTGCTTTGCTGAATTATCACTTCAGTGAGAATTTTTGATGGAGATTGCAGGACCTTTTGCTCCCTACTATTTTCTTTGCTGTGTTAAAGGTATGTAGAAATAATAGTCTTTATTTATGTCCACAAGAAGAATATTTTGTTTGGG
This sequence comes from Lepidochelys olivacea, assembly GCF_965140295.1. NCBI lineage: Eukaryota > Metazoa > Chordata > Testudines > Cheloniidae > Lepidochelys > Lepidochelys olivacea. Next base: position 304,272,995 of record NC_140411.1, read on the forward strand.
TCCTACAAAGTGTCCCTCCTTAACATCCCAATGAAGGTCAATTTGTACTATTTCAGGATTTACTATATCGGTTCGTTTTTCATCTTTAAAAAAATGCAATAGTTTTGTGATTAAAGCACAGTACTGGGAAACTACTCTAAAAACTAGTAGAATTTAATGGAAATGATAACTTTTCTGTACATTTTAAAATCCACTTCTAAAGCAAGGGTATCATCATCTGTCAATTTTTGAAGAATGGTTCAAGAAACCTATAGAAAAAAGTTATCATTTTCTATTAAATTCTATACTGTTTTTCCATAAGAGAATGGGGAAACCATTTCAAGTTTTGTAGCATATATATATAGTGCCTTTTGGGACCATTTCTGATAAAAATTTCTCATAGAAACACTCACAAATGGAAAGGTTTGTTATTATCATAGATGAAAAACATCCCAAGGATTTGCAAATGGCAATTGGCAGATAGTATGCAAATCAGAATTCCTATCTAGTACATCAGGAAAAAGAAAAGGAGTACTTGTGGCACCTTAGAGACTAACCAATTTATTTGAGCCACAAGTACTCCTTTTCTTTTTGCGAATACAGACTAACATGGCTGTTACTCTGAAACCTGTCATTGTACATCAGGAAAGATATTTGTCATGAATTATTAAATTTTATATAGACTGTCTCTTTATTGTTTATTTGTCTTATGTTAAGTTGCTTTTATTGGAAGTAACAGAATGACAGGAGAATATTGTTAGATGGAACGAAAAATACTGTTCTCTTCAGAGGAGATGGGACTTGTTCTGTTTGTTATATAGTTAGGCTTTCTGTAAGACTGTATACAAAAAAAATGTGGAAAAGGCTTTTTCAGCCCCAATATGCTGGAAATAATGTAAGGTACCATATCTTAACCATCGTGTAGCATAGACATGGAAGAATGTCATGGGTCATTTAAAGGTTGAATTAATACAAGAGCAAATAGAAATCTGCAGAGAAGGTGGCAAACTACTCCCCTCCCTTCAGGAAGCAAAATGCATGTGTGATTTTAACCATCTTTGAAAAACTAAACTTTTTACCTATTCCCAATATACAATCAAGTTCATACAACAGTTTTTGTGGAGACAGAGGGCCCAATCCTGAAAATGCTTCTCCCTGGGAGTAATGGGATAATTCCGATGATTGAGATTATTTATGCCAGGAGACAGCTTGCATGATTGGGTCCTTGAAACTGTCTGTCTTTTCTAATTATATCTCATCCAATATAGAAAAGACCTATTTTGTGGGGGAAAACTAGCCTACTGAAATTTCTGCTGATGGATATAATAAAAGAATTAATATGCTGGGGACTGGAGTAGTGATGAATCAGTGCCTATCATGCTCAAATATTTATCACAATCCTAGAAATAGATTATTCTCATTGTAAGATTTTATTTGAAAAATACTTTATTTATATGTTTACCTTCAGAAGTTTAAAACATTTTACAATTATTATGAGCTCTAATAGAGATTTCTTGCTGTTGTCTTTAAAAGTAACGTCTCGTGATATTATTTGTACATAATAAAGGATGATAAAATCAAGATTTAAAATAATGATACATTTATTATGCTATGTCTTTTGCAATGGTGCCCAAAGGCCGCAATCAGGATGACAGCTGCATTGTACAGGAAGATACAGTCCTTGCCCGGAAGAGCTTACAATCTAATTCATGACATGGGATAACATTTTCAAACATCTCTAAGTCCCATTTTCAAAAGTGACTTAGGCACTTAGGAGACTCAGTCTCATTGAAAGTCAATGGGCTCCTGCATCACTTGGGCGCTTTTTAAAATTTTACCCCTGATGCAAGAGTATGATAACAAACATTTCCAAGGACAAAAGTATCAATGAATATTCTCTCCTATTCAGTATTAATACCTAACAGAGTATTTAAAATGTCTTATTGCAATGACTTTCTTTCCCTTCTACTTCATGAGCTGCTCAGTAACCAAAGACAGTGTGGATGGCACAGCCCAATGCAGCTGTGAACTGCTCTGGGAGTTTTTCCAGAAATCAGCGGATCTATGACTAATTTTTCTGGACCCCAAAGACCATCCCTTGGTGGCTGTGAGGGGATTATGAAAAATTCCACATTTAATCTTTAGGAAAAATCAGTGACCAGTAGCAGCCCAAGTGATCAGTGCATGTCAGTTAGGGTTTCAAAGCCATTTTAATAAAGAAAAGGGTTAGTAACTAACTGTAAAGAAGACATGAGTGTGGAGATTCTCCTTACATTTCTAGGTCTCCCTGACTCAGGGTGCCTAGCCACAGAGTCTGTGGACCCACAAAGACTGTCTGTGCCATGACTCATGCATCCTTCTCTCCAGGTCCCTCCTGAACGTCACTTATGCAGTTGTGTTACTGCTAGGTACCCTGTGATGCGGAGATCCCTGTGAAATTCGGCCCAGCTTTGTTCAAAACTCTAACAAGCCAATTACTGCTTGGTTTCAGGTTTCATTAGGATGATTTGACACAGCTCTATGTCCTACTAACATGCCTCTACCCTGCTCTGGAGGGACAGCAGGGGTGAGAGGGCTTTTTACAACATTCAAATCTTTGCTTCTGCTGGGAATAGAATAGCAAATGGACTGAGACTAAAATCCCCACGGGTTAGCCATTCCCACTGCCAAAATCTTTTTAAATGTATGTCGTGTCATTCACAGTATTGGTCTTTGTCATGTAATATCATGTAATGTCATGCATAGTATTGAAGCTTTGTAGAAGTTAATTATATATTTGGTTTCAGCAGAAAATAAGTGCAATGTTGCACAAAATGTGCTTCTAGTAACCTCTCAATATCAGTCTGAGTAACATTCTAGAATCTGTTAACAACTCATGTCCCTTATGACCAGTTGTTTAAAACACTTTTAACGTGTTTTAGAATATTGCTCCTTTGCTGACCAGTAGCAGAATCTGCAGCCTTGTAGGAGCTGAAATTGGTGACACAGAATCAGATATTTTCTAGGCATATGCTGTTTATTTATAAAATAGAGAACTTGCAGCAGCCTCAGGTAAGGCACGTCAAACCTGCCCCCAGAAGCAGCTGTCTTACACCTCCGGGTATGTCTTCATGGCACAAAACTAAACAAACCAAACCCGCAGCAGTGAGTCTCAGAGCCTGGGTCAACTGACTGGCTTGCAGGGCTAATGCTATGGGGCTAGAAGCAGCAGTGTAGGCGTCCCCATTTGGATTGGATTGGAACCTGGGCTCTGAGAGCCACCTCCCCTGGCTGGTTTTCAGAACCTGGGTCCCGTCCAAGGGGGAACATTTACATGACTATTTTTACCTCCGTAGCATGGGTCCCACAAGCCTGAGTCAGTTGACCCAGGCTCATAGACTTGCTGCCCTGGAGTTTTTTGCAGTGTAGATGTACCCCCGTCCCACTCCAGGCTCTCATGAATCTTCATGGTTAACAAACCCTGTGCCTTTTCCTCTCTCAGACTGCACTTCTACCTGGAAAAACCTCTAGTCCAAGGCTGATCACTGAGATCACATGGCCCAGCCTGCTGGGACTGTGTGTTTATCCTCCTTTTGGGTAGCCACTCTCTCACACAAAGAAACACAAACCTTTAACTGTAAGACAGAGGAGAGCACTTTATTCCCCACAATACCCTTCATGAATATCTGGGTGTGGTTACTGTCTGGCATCATAGGCAGTGACTCCGTGGGTGCTCCAGGGCTGGAGCTCCATGAGGAAAAATGAGTGGGTGCTCTGCACCCACCGGCAAGCAAGCTCCCCGCCCACCTCACCTCACCTCACCTCCTCTTCTGCTTCTGTCTCCTCCCCTGAGTGCACCCCGACCCTGCTCCTCCACCTACCTCCCAGCGCTTGCTACCGCCAAACAGCAGTAGCAAGCTCCAGGAGGCAGTGGGAGGAGTGGGAACATGGCATGCCCAGGGGAAGGGGCGGGGAAGAGGTGGGCCGGGGTGGGGATTTGGGGAAGGAGTCGGAATAGGGGCAGGGAGGGGGCAGAGATGGGGCAGGGACTTTGGGGAAGGGGTTGGAATGGGGGCAGAAGGGGCGGGGCAGGGGTGGAGTTGGGGCGGGGCCAGGGGCGGGGGGGTTGAGCACCCACCGGCGCCAGTAGAAGTTGGCACCTATGCATGGCATCTTAACTCTGTCAATGGGGAGTTTCATCCTGGGTTCTTATACATCCATGACCCCTACCAGGTAAGCTATAGCAATAATAACAATACTTTGCCATTTACAGTACCTTCCATCTGAGGATCTCAACATACTTTACAAATATTATTGCATAATTCTTCATAAGGCCCATGTGAGGTAGGTAAGTGTTCTTCCCATTTTACAGGTGGGCAAATAGATATTCAGAGGGTAAAGCAAGCATGTTTGAAAGTTTCCAGTGATTTTGAGTGCCTCAATTCTGGGGTGGCCATCTTGAGATTCCTGGGCCTAGTTTTCAGAGATACTCATGGTGACACTGGCAGACCAGGTCATGGTAGAGAGTATTCAAGTCAATTAACTTGTGTATTACTATAGATTAAAGCGATTGTTAAATGTATATGTGTATTGGGTGTTTAAACTTCATAAAACTAATGGGACATTACGTGCATTGTTTTATGTATATCCTGTTATGATGCAGAAGCAAACATTTGCATTATAAATAACCCTGTACTAAATAACTCATCAGACATCAAAGAAGCCTTGTGGAATGCTAATGAAGGACTTTATCAGAATGGCCATTGTGTGTGATGACCGAAGGTCAAGAGACTCAAAGTGCGTCCCTCACTTAGAGTCATCAAAAGAAAAGCCCACGTGGGTAAAGATACTGTCAGCCTGTGATTCTGTCAGGAGAAGCTATAAATATGGATTCAAGGAAAAATTTTCATCTCTGGACTGTTTGGACTTACAGGAAAGTGTACTAGATGCAAAGCAGAGAACCCCAGAGACAATCTGGGTACCATGAAAAGACTTCTGGGAAACTGACAGTTCATTACATGACTGCCACCATTTGGAATTACAAACTGTGACTCCTCTGTGTGTATATTTAACCTACTTTAACCTCTCAATAATTCTCACTTCCTTTTCTTAGCTAATAAACTTTTAGTTAGTTTACTATAGAATTGGCTACCAGCGTTGGCTTTGGTGTAAGATCTAGGGAACCAATTGATTGGGGTAAGTCTCTTGGGACTGGGAGCAACCTGATGTGGTCTGAGATCTTTGGATTGAGTGACCTTTCATCGAAAAGTTCAGTTTGACTGGGTGGCAAGGTAGACTGGTGAGTCTAAGGGGACTGTCGGTGACTCCATTTGTAAGACTAGTATAGTGATCCAGGAGTTCACATTTGTTACTGGCTTGGTGAAATCTAATTATCGAACACAACACCTGTGTGGGTTGTCTGCCCTGTTTTTGATAGACTGCCTTGAGGTTGGCACCCACACTCATGAGCCACTCCAGACAGCATGACACTCATTACCTGCAGTTTCCTTGTTTTTAACTACAATTTTGGGTGCTCAGCACCTTTGAAAATCAGGCCCAAGATTTCTGAAGCTGGCACCCCAAAACTGAAGCATTCAAAATTAGTAGATACATGAGAATTAGGCCCTTAATGACTGGTAAACCAAGTGCCAGCTCTGGCCAAGGCCCTTGGCATTAGCTAAGAACTGACAAACTCAGAGCTGAAAACCAAACCAGCTCACTTGCATGTTAGTTTTGTTCAAAATAGGTATTGGTCTTATAAGAATGTAATTAGTGTTTAGACTCTATGAAATGCTTGTAAATTGCTGCTTGCATTAACCTCACTTGTAATGTCTGTATTTCATGCTACAAGACAAAATATAAGTTTGTTTTATAACTGTAAAAATTTCTGCTCTGAACTTGTGAACTCCGATGGGAAGGGTGGTTTTCCCTGCCCATTCAGGAGGCCTATGAAGATTAAAGGGGCCATTCAGGGAATCACAAAGGATTGGTGAACGGTCCTATCACATCTTGGAAATGCTATGTGCCAAGGAGCTCAGGTTATGGACTGGCAGGCCAATGTAAAAGATAAAACAGGATCACAGGAAAATTTTCCATCCCTTTGCTGTTTGAACTCTCACAGGGCCAGAGACACTAAACTACAGCAGAGATCCACAGGGTCTACCTGAGTCTGCCCTGAGAGACATTTTGAATGGACAGATTACTACATCTCTGTCACCTTTAGGAACCATAGATGGTAAATCATTTGTGTGCATATGTTTGCTTGCTTTAACTTGTAAATAACTCTTTTATTTCTTTTTCCTAGTTAATAAACCTTTAGATAGTTTATTTCAGGATTGGCTACAAGCATGGTCTTTGGTGTAAGATCTAGGTACCAACTGATCTGGGGTAAGTGATTGGGACTGGAAGCAACCTGAATATTTTGTGATTTTTGGTGTCAGTGACCATTTTTCATTAAATCCAGCTTGCCAGGTGGCAAGATAGGCTGGAGAGCCTAAGGGGGACTGGCTGTGACTCCATGGTAAGACTGTTATAGTGATCCAGGAACATTTGTTACTGGCTTGGTGAAATCTAATTACAGAGCATACCACCAGTTTGGGGTGTCTGCCCTGTTTTTGACAGTCTGCCCCGAGGTTGGCACTCACAGTCATGAGCCTCTCTACACAGCGTGACACTCAGCACCTCTGAAAATCAGGCCCAAGGTGTCTCTGAAGCTGGCATCCCAAAACTGAAGCACTCAAAGTTAGTAGATACCTGAGAATTATGCCCTTAGTGACTTGCTTAAACTAACATGGAAGTCAGAGCCAGAGCCAGGCCTAAAATGCAGGTCTCTTGTCTTCTGTTCCTGTGCCTTAATCACAACATCATCACTTTGTCAAAAGGAGTTTTGTTCTTAAAAGTACAAAGTAGAACTATACATAATGTTTGCACCAGTGAAGTTACAAACTGTGTGAAACTTACCTTAATATACAGACCAGATTTGTCAAAAGGTTTGTGATCTTAGAGCAAACCTTTGCTAATGTCTGAGTAAACCTTTTACCAGTACTGAAGCAACTAGGCAAAGATTTGAAAGAATTTGGCCTGACTTATGGTTTTGCATTCCAATCACTCAACAAGTATGGGAGTTTTGCTCGTTTTCACACAGAATGGAGCCATTACTGCCATGCATTACATGTAATAACTGAACTGCAATATTCTGAGCAAACACATAATATGCCCGATCCTTTTTTTCATTCAGGATTCCTTACACTACTCTGTTGGCACATAACAGCCCCCAAAATGGTGTATCCAGCCACTGGAGGATACCCGTGGCATAGGAGTCTCCTAGGTAATGGTAAACCCTAGATATGCCAGCCCTTGTACATGGATGCAGGGGAACGGAGGCATGGCAGAAACATCCCTTGACTCCAGTGATCCTTGGCACACATAATAGCCCTGTTTTGCTATTTGTCATTGTCAAGGTTCTTTCCCCACTCTGAACTCTCGGGTACAGATGTGGGGACCTGCATGAAACCCCCCCTAAGCTTATTTTTACCAGCTTAGGTTAAAACTTCTCCAAGGTACTAACTATTTCACCTTTTCTCCCTGGACCTTATTGCTGCCACCACCAAGCATCTAGCAAAAATAACATGGAAAGAGCCCACTTGGAAACATCTTTCCCCGCAGAAATCCCCCCAAGCCCTACACCCCCTTTTCTGGGGAAGGCTTGATAAGAATCCTCCCCAATTTGCATAGGTGAACACAGACCCAAACCCTTGGATCTTAAGAACAATGAAAAAGCAATCAGGTTCTTAAAAGAAGAATTTTAATTAAAGAAAAAGTAAAAGAATCACCTCTGTAAAATCAGGATGGTAAATATCTTCCAGGGTAATCAGATTCAAAACATAGAGAATCCCTCTAGGCAAAACCTTAAGTTACAAAAAGACACAAAAACAGGAATATACGTTCCATTCAGCACAACTTATTTTATCAGCTATTTATTTAAACAAAACAGAATCTAACACATATCTAACTAGATTGCTTATTAACCCTTTACAAGAGTTCTGACCTGCATTCCTGCTCTGGTCCCGGAAAAAACAACACACAGACAGAGAGAACCCTTTGTTTCCCGCCCCCCTCCAGCTTTGAAAGTATCTTGTCTCCTCATTGGTCATTTTGGTCAGGTGCCAGTGAGGTTATCTTAGCTTCTTAACCCTTTACAGGTGAAAGGGTTTTTCCTCTGGCCAGGAGGGATTTAAAGGTGTTTACCCTTCCCTTTATATTTATGACAGTCATAAATCAGGTTGTTCTGCGTTAGGCAATGTAGGTTGTTCTGCGTTAGGCAATGTTAGGCTCTAGGATTGGAGGAACATAAATATGGTTTAAAACCAGCCTGTCCTCAGGTATACTAAGTGCCTCCTCAGCTGCAGCCCAAGATCTGTCCTTCTCTTTGTAATGCTTTTCAAACTGAAAGATTCAGGATAAAGCAGTCAACTTTGGACGAACATTTGAAGTACTTGGAATCATTCTCTCTGTTCAGTTTATTCCACTTCTTAGTTAAGAGCTCCATTAGTAGATTCATAATAAGTCAATGTGATGGTTATATTACTTTCAGAAAGGACAGGGTGACACTTTTGCAATTTGCATTACTTTGATTAGGATTTCTTCTTACCCATTTGTAGGAGAGAATGAAAGAAACTTCCCAGCTATTTCAAACAACACGTTCCCGAAACAAGTTCATAGGGTTATATGTAATACTGGTGTTTCATAGGCAATGCTTGCTAAACAAGGTCAAATTGAATGACACTGCAATGAGGAATCATGGAGATTTATGTTTAATCAATCCGCCTCATAGCAAACTATTTTCAAAATAAAAGGTGTCAGAGCAGGGGTGGGCAAACTTCTTGGCCTGAGAGCCACATCGGGGTATGGAAATTGTATGGTGGACCATGAATGCTCATGAAATTGGGGATAGAGGTGCAGGAGGGGGCTCCGGGTTGGGGTGTGGGGGGGGAAGGTGGGAGGGCTCTGGGATGGGGCTGAGGATGAGGGGTTTGGGGTGCAGGAGGGTGCTCTGGGTTGGGACCAATGGGTTCGGGGGGGAGGGGGATCAGGGATGGGGCAAGCTGTTGGGGGACCGGAGGGTGAGGGCTCTGACTGGGGGGTGCAGGCTCTGGCGTGGGGCTGGAGATGAGGGGCTTTCAGTACAAGAGGCCTGAGATTGAGAGGTTCGGAGGGCGGGAGCTGGATCAGGGCTTTGGCAGGGGATTGGAGCGTGGGTGGGGGGTGAGGGGGTTCAGGCTCTGGGTGGCACTTACCGCAAGCAGCTCCCAGAACCATGTCCCCCCTCTGGCTCCGAGGTGTGGCCAGATGGCTCTGCGTGCTGTCTTGTCCGCAGGTGCTACCCCTGCAGCTCCCGTTGGCCAGGAACTGCGGCCAATGGGAGCTGCGGGGGCGGAGGTGCCTGGCCACATCTCCACATACTACATAGGAGCCGGAGGCGGGTCATGCCACCTGCTCCCCGGTGGGAGCTGAGGGCCAGATTAAATAGTCTGATGGGCCGTAGTTTGCCCAACCGTGTGTCAGAGCCTTGCCTTTACTAATGTCAACATGAAGCCAATCTACATAGATAGTTAATAAAAAAAATCCTTACACAATTTGCACTTGGGGTGAGGAAAGCAGAAAAATGGCCTACATGTGACATGTTAGCAGAGGCGATGCTACTGCATTGGGGGCCATAAGAAGGAATATTTTTGTGGGCTTCCCCACGCACAAGACACAGGGCATGTCTATACTACAAACTTAAGTTGACTTAAGTTATGTCAACATACAGCCACCGCTGTAATTAAAGGGCTGGTGCATGTCCACACTATGCTTCTTGTGTCAGCAGAGCATGTCAACATTAGCAGTTCTTGCATCCACACAGAGTGCATTGTAGGTCACTATCCCACTGTGCAACTGGCCACCATTTGCCTCAGGGTGTTCTGGGAAGGGTTTGCAATGCCTCATGGGGGCAGATTCAGTGCTTATGATGAAGCTTTTTCCGTCCCCGGATTCCATGGGCTTTCTAGTATGTTTCGCACTGCTTTTCAACAGCCCCTGTAAACTGCCAGTCTACCATCTCTGGATACTGCACTGCTCTCCAATATTGTGATGAGCATTATGAACACAACGTGCCTAATCATGAGCTAAAACTCTGATGATGACAATGATACCGTGGTGTCTGCCTTGCTGTGTGTCATGGATAGAAACAATTCAAGATTGCTGTTGGCATTCACAGAGCAGCTGCACACATCGGTTCTGGGCTCAAGAAACAAGCATTGAGTGGTGGGATGGCATTGTTATGCAGGTATGGGATGATGAGCAGTGGCTGCAGACTTTTCAGGTGCGCAAAGCCACTTTCCTGGAACTGTGTACAGAACTCACCCTAGCCCTCTGGAGCAGGGACACCAAAATGAGAGAAACGCTAACGGTGGAGAAGTGCGTGGTGATCACTGGCAATGCCAGACTCCTACCAATCAGTTGCGAATCAGTTTAGAGTGGGAAAATCCACCAGGGGTGTTGCAGTGATGAAGTGTGCAGGGCCATTAATCGCCTCCTGCTATAAAGGACTGTGACTCTGGCCAATGTGAGCAGAATAGTGGATGGTTTTGCAGCAAATGGGATTCCCTAATTGCGGTGGGGTGATAGATGGCACACATTACCCCTTGTAATGATTACTGTGTGCACTACTAAAATACTGCAAATGCAGTGGTACTGTCTCTGAAGTTAGCAGTAGTCACCATATGTTGGAGAATAATAAAGATTCATTCACTTCTCAAAAGTTCAGTTTTATTCCACACCCATGAAAACATATTCATGTCTTGGTAACTTAAACTTCATACATACAGGGGAAAGTATCTTTAAAGGGGAAGGAACAGGAAATTCACAAATTCATGCAGGAAGGCACTTCTGTATGGGTTGTAGGGGGAGGTGTGCATGGATGTGTTCAGCCTGAAGTTCAGTCAGGGACCGCAGCACTTCTATTTGCTCCTTGAGCAGAGCTATCCTGGTGTTCCTGCACCAGTTTCCTGTCCTGACTGTCCCTCTGCAAGTTCTCACTGATTGCCTCCCTGCATTCTCTCTGTTCACAATCCAAAGCACCTCTTTGAACTTGTCTGCTTTACTCTTCCAGTTTTCTTTCCTTATCTGAGAGAGGCGCTAAGCCGATCTCAAGGGAGATCTTCAAGGGCACATCTGCAGCTGCCAAAGAAACAGCAGTAGAGTAGACAGAGGTGTTATTACTTACACCCTTGATCCAAACAAGTAACTAGTAAATCTTTCTCACTTCCCCTTGGCACTCACACAGCACGGTGGCAGCCCCAGCCATGGTGGGCATGGCCTGGTGGGGGAGTGGGTAGTTGGGACAAAGGGGAGGGGTAGTCATGCAGGTCAGAACCAGAGCATAAGGCAACTGTCCTGAACACTGGCACGATTTTCCACAGGTGGTAGGGGGGGCAGGGATGATTGCAGCTGATATCTCACTGCTGAGGTTAACTTCCAGCTCCTGCTTGCGTGTAGCTGCAGATCAGGACTGTATGCTGCAGCCCTTTGTACTGCTATGGTGCCTGCTGAAGTAATTGCTGAGTGGCCTGGCAAAATTTCCTACCAAGGGGGGAAAAAAAAAGCAGCCCTCCTGTCATAAATATAAAGGGAAGGCTAACCACCTTTAAATCCCTCCTGGCCAGAGGAAAAACCCTTTCACCTGTAAAGGGTTAAGAAGCCTCGCTGGCACCTGACCAAAATGACCAATGAGGAGACAAGATACTTTCAAAGCTGGAGGGGTAGGGGGGGAAAGAAAGGCTCTCTCTGTCTGTGTTGTTTTTGCCGGGACCAGAGCAGGAATGCAGATCAGAACTCCTGTAAAGGGTTAATAAGTAATCTAGTTAGATATGCGTTAGATTCTGTTTTGTTTAAATGGCTGATAAAGTAAGCTGTGCTGAATGGAATGTAGATTCCTGTTTTTGTGTCTTTTTGTAACTTAAGGTTTTGCCTAGAGGGATTCTCTATGTTTTGAATCTGACTACTCTGTAAGGTATTTCCCTTCCTGATTTTACAGAGGTTTTCCTTTTACCTTTTCTTTAATTAAAATTCTCTTTTAAGAACCTGATTTTCATTGTTTTTCATTGTTTTTTCATTGTTTTTCATCGTTCTTAAGATCCAAGGGTTTGGGTCTGTGTTCACCTATGCAAATTGGGGAGGATTTTTATCAAGCCTTCTCCAGGAAAGGGGGTGTAGTGCTTGGGGGGATATTTGGGGGTGAGGGGTGGGGGCGGAGACATTTCCAAGTGGGCACTTCCCCTGTTATTTTTGTTAGACACTTTGGTGGTGGCAGCATAAAGGTTCAAGGAGAAAAGGTAAAAAAGTTTGTACCTTGGGGAAGTTTTAACCTAAGCTGGTAAAAATAAGCTTAGGGGGGTTTCATGCAGGTCCCCACATCTGTACCCTAGAGTTCAAAGTTGGGAAGGAACCTTGACACCTCCCAAGAAACCTTTGGCAGAGGATTCAAGTATCAGGGGGTAGCCATGTTAGTCTGTATCCACAAAAACAACAAGGAGTCCGGTGGCATCTTAAAGACTAACAGATTTATTTGGGCATAAGATTTTGTGAGTAAAAAACCAATTCCTCAAATACCAATGAAAGTTTATGCCCAAATAAATCTGTTAGTCTTTAAGGTGCCACCGGACTTCTTGTTGTTTTTTTGGCAGGGGATTGGAGATTACCTCCAGGAAACTGTCCCCGAGATCTCTATGGAGGATTCACGGGACAGCCTGTTGTGCATAAACAAACTTTTCCACAGGGTCCCCTCTGTCTAGCCGTATAGGATAATGAGAAGTAGATAGTGAAATAACCAACACAGGAACAGTTTCTATCTCTTGTAGCCCGATTAAAAAAGCAGTACATGACCAGATGTGTTCCTGCAGTATTGAAGCAGACTGAGTACTTACCAGCCGTTCCCTCCTCTGCATCAGGCTCAGCGCAGCGGGACTGTTGGGACTGGCTAGACTGCTCAGGAATCAAAAAGAGGTCCTGGCTTGCCATGCCACCGGATCTCCCTGTCACTTGTCCACCCTCCTCCTCCACCTACACTTCCTTGTCCAGCACGTCGTCCTCTGGGTTCACTCCAGTGGCCAGTGACTCCAGCTCCCCCCATGCATCCACAGGGCTCTTGGCGGCGGAGGTGGGGTCACCGTTGAGGATGGCATGCAGCTCCTTGTAGAAGTGGCACCTGTGGCTTCGCATCAGAGTGTCTATTTGCCTCCTTTGCCTTCTGGTACGCCTGTCTCAGCCCCTTGATTTTTACGTGGGACTGCCGTGTGTCCCTGTCATAGCCCTTCTCCACCATATCCCAAGTGATCTTGCTGCAGAGATCCAAGTTCCTGAGGCTGGAGCAGAGCTGTGCCTACACAGCCTCCTCTCCCCACAGACCCAGGAGATCCACCACCGCCTGTGTACTCCGGGCAGGAGCGTGTTTGCTGCGTGGAGCTGGCCTGGTCAGCTGGCAGTTGCTTTCCAAGCCTAGCAAAGGGGAAGAGCAATTTCAAAACTTCCCTGGACTTTAAAGGGGGAAGGGGTGTTCACCTGTGTGCCTGGCTGCAGGACAGCAGAGTTCAAACAGTGACCAGAGTGGTCACGGTGGGCATTGTGGGACACCTTCTGAGGCCACTTAACCTGATGTACGCAACAGTGTTTACCTTGACACTGTGTCGTTCTAATTAAATTGCGAAAAGCTCCATGCCTCTCGTCCAGGTGGTTTTATTAGGTTGGTGTAGCAGGTGAGTTAAAGCAGCGGAAGGAGCATTGCAGTGTGCACACCTCCATAGTTAGGCCGGCGGAAGCTGTCTTACATTGCCTTAACTTTGTAGTGTAGACATGCCCAGAATAAAAAGTGAATAGGGGACTCCCTTACGTTGCTTGAGGCCCTAAGCAACTGCTTAGTCTGCTTATGTCTGAAGCTACAAGTATGTCACAGAGGTTGCTGAAGTCACGGACTCTGTGACTTTCTGCGACCTCTGGGACATTGGCGCCCTACAGCAGCCCAGCCACCACAGCAGTGGGGGACCCTCCTGCAGCTCTCCAGCCCCTGCGGGTGGCCGGGGACCCTCCTGCAGCTCCACAGCCCCTGCGGGTGGCCGGGGACCCTCCTGCAGCTCTCTAGCCACCACAGATGAAATTTAATGTTGATAAATGCAAAGTGATGCACATTGGAAAACATAATCCCAACTATACATATGAAACGATGGGGTCTAAATTGGCTGCTACCACTCAAGAAAGAGATCTTGGCGTCATTGTGGATAGTTCTCTGAAAACATCCACTCAATGTGCAGCCGCAGTCAACAGAATGTGAACAGAATGCTAGGAATCATTAAGAAAGAGATAGATAATAAGACAGAAAATATCATATTGCCTCTGTATAAATCACTGGCATGCCTACATCTCAAATACTGTGTGCAGATGTAGTCGCCCCATCTCAAAAAAGATATATTGGAATTGGAAAAGGTTCAGAAAAGGGCAACAAAAATGATTAGAGGTATGGAATGGGTTCCATATGAGGAGAGATTAGTAAGATTGGGACTTTCAGCTTGGAAAAGAGACGACTAAAGGGAGATATGATAGAGATCTATAAAATCATGACTGGTGTGGAGAAAGTAAATAAGGAAGTGTTATTTACTCCTTCTCATAACACAAGAACTAAAGGTCACCAAATGAAATGAATAGGCAGCAGGTTTAAAACAAAAAAGGAAGCATTTTTTCAAACAACGCACAGTTAACCTGTGGAACTTTTTGCCAGAGGATGTTGTGAAGACAAAGACTATAATAGCGTTCAAAAAAGAACTAGATAAATTCATGGAGAATAGGTCCATCAATGGCTATTAGCCAGGATAGGCAGGAATGGTGTCCCTAGCCTCTGTTTGCCAGAAGCGCGGAATGGGTGACAGGAGATGGATCACTTGATGATTACCTGTTCTGTTCATTCCCCTGGGGCATCTGGCATTGGCCACTGTTGGAAGACAGGATACTGGGCTAGATGGTTTGGTTTGACCCAGTATGGCCATTTTTATGTTCTTATGTTCTTATCTAGTAGCTGTCCAATGGAGACCTTATGAGGCTTAAAAATTACTGGCATCTGAGAGTCATAGTAAAAAATAATGACAGGTTTCAGAGTAGCAGCCGTGTTAGTCTGTATTCGCAAAAAGAAAAGGAGGACTTGTGGCACCTTAGAGACTAACCAATTTATTAGAGCATAAGCTTTCGTGAGCTACAGCTCACTTCCTCAGATGCATATCGTGGAAACTGCAGCAGGCTTTATATATACACAGAGAATATGAAACAATACCTATTCCCACCCCACTGTCCTGCTGGTAATTACAGTGGGGTGGGAATAGGTATTGTTTCATATTCTCTGTGTATATATAAAGCCTGCTGCAGTTTCCACGATATGCATCTGAGGAAGTGAGCTGTAGCTCACGAAAGCTTATGCTCTAATAAATTGGTTAGTCTCTAAGGTGCCACAAGTCCTCCTTTTCTTTTTTAGTAAAAAATAAACGTACGTGGCCTTCTGGGCACATAAGCCAGCTGTGCACTAGGACAATTTGTTCAGAGGGAAGGCTGGCCAGGTCCACAAATGAAACAATCCTCGCCGTACTTTCACCCCCAAGGCATCCATTCATGTACCCAAGAGCTGCTGGGGGGTAGGGTTGGGGTATTAATGTAGGTGTTACTCCCTGTTCTGGGTCTGTCCCTCCATCTACCATTGGGTCCACACAACCTGGTTAAAATGATTAATTACCTAGAGCCACCTAATTCCAGCTCCATGGTCCCAGAAGGACATGGAGGGACAGATCTGGTTCTACCCAATCCTTTAAAGAACTAGTATCATATATCTGCTAGGAAAAGAGAGGGATACTGCTGTGTTGATCACTGCATGGGATGGGCTCAAACACATTCTGTTAATGAATGCAGTGAAAGAGGGGTGCGGATGGAGGGAGCTCCCACTCTCATCATGTGAACGAGATGTGTAGTGATGATACAGAAAACATGGAGCTTTTCAATAACAGTAATGCTATACAGTATCAGAGGGGTAGCCATGTTAATCTGTATCCACAAAAACAACAAGTAGTCTGGTGGCACCTTAGGGACTAACTGATTTATTTGGGCATAAGCTTTCATGGGTAAAAAACCCACTTCTTTAGATGCATTTAAAGAAGTGTTGTTTTACCCATGAAAGCTTATGCCCAAATAAATCTGTTAGTCAGTAATGCTATGGACATCCAGTCATAGGTCTGAATCTTGGTATAACTTAGGTCTAAGCTTTTAAATCATGTCAAACGTCAGATGCTTCTTTTGTGGTTCACAGGAAATGTAGGTTGAGTAATTGTAAACAACTAACTAGAGAGGCTTAATCACAAACTCTTGCTGAATTGTGGAGTACCTTCCTCTTTCACCCTTTTCTTCTATTTAGTATTGTTGCCTCTTTGCAACTTGAAAGGCTAGTCAAAGTTTGGGGCCTGTCGGTGTTCCAGTTGGGAGTAGAAATTGTTGGTAGTCAGGTATTTATTTGATACAATTTTGTTTATTTTTAAAAGAATGTACAAAGTCCTGTGTCTCTGAAGGCAGAAGGAATCATATAGCAGGAAACAGCTTCCTTTCCTCACATCTTCAAGAGCACACTTTTCAGTCTGTTCCCTGACGCAAAAACCTTTCCTTAGGTTTCTTCAGGGGTCAACCACATGCTTTTTAGCTGCTCCTTCAAGGTACCTCTTTGATGCTGTTTATTCTTGTCTGACCTCAGTTTCTGTGAGCTCTCTCTGTACACACACACAGACACGCTCCTGGGTGTGTTCACACACAGCTTTCACATTAGGTCGGGCTTATGTTTACAGTTATGTGAATTGAAGGGTGAATTCACACCTATCAGTTTCAATGGGATTTTAACTCAACTCATAACAATCACCCAGATCATAACAATATGCTTTATGCCTATAAATTTGTAGGAGAGATAGAGTAGATCAAGCTATAATATTTGATATAGTATAAGATATAATGTTATTAGATAAAATAAATATAAAATGTGTCCAGTAAGATTTATGAAACTATATCAGAAAATTGAAGCTATCTAAAGCATTCGCTAACAGATCCCTTTAGTTTGAAGAACTTTCATTGCCTAGGCAACCTGATAACAAAATATTGCAAATAGTTTGGACCATACTTTCTATTTTAAACAGAAATGTGATCAATAAGATATATAACTAATCTATAACAAAGGTATGTCTACAAAGTATTTGTTTGGTATTTTAAAAGCTGATACATTCAAATGGAATGTTGAGAAGCCAGTGTGAAGTGTCAATCTTTGTAGTGAACCAACCAAAATGTTATAAGGCCTAAAGGAACTTAAGGGCTCATTAACTGTATGATTGGCAGTTGCATAGAGAGAGTTTTCCAAATGAAGTGATCCTAGTAACTTTATCACTGAAGTGTAGGGAATAATCAAGTATTGGTACAAATGTAGCTGTGTGTGTCAAGGCTCCTTCCCCACTCTGAACTCTAGGGTACAGATGTGGGGACCTGCATGAAAGACCCCCTAAGCTTATTCTTACCAGCTTAGGTTAAAAAATTCCTCAAGGTACAAACTTTGCCTTGTCCTTGAACCATATGCTGCCACCACCAAGCGTTTTAATCAAAGAACAGGG
Organism: Lepidochelys olivacea; assembly: GCF_965140295.1. Lineage (NCBI taxonomy): Eukaryota > Metazoa > Chordata > Testudines > Cheloniidae > Lepidochelys > Lepidochelys olivacea. The sequence goes on from NC_140411.1 coordinate 304,290,661, forward strand.
AAAGACCCCCCCCCGTTGTAGACGTCTTCCCCCAAAATATCCCCCCAAGCCCTACACCCCCTTTCCTGGGGAAGGCTTGATAAGACTCCTCACCAATTGGTACAGGTGAACACAGACCCAAACCCTTGGATCTTAAGAACAATGAAAAACCAATCAGGTTCTTAAAAGAAGAATTTTAATTAAAGAAAAGGTAAAAGAATCACCTCTGTAAAATCAGGATGGTAAATACCTTATCGGGTAATCAGATTCAAACCCTCTAGGCAAAACCTTAAGTTACAAAAAGATAGCTTATTTTACCAGCCATTAAACAAAAGAAAATCTAACGCATGTTCTAGTTAGATTACTTACTAACTTTACAGGAGTTGTAAGGCTGAATTCCTGCTCTGGTCCCAGCAAAAGCATCACACAGACAGACAGAACCCTTTGCTCCCCCCCGCTCCAGATTTTAAAGTATCTTGTCCCCTCATTGGTCCTTTTGGGTCAGGTGCCAGCGAGGTTACCTTAGCTTCTTAACCCTTTACAGGTGAAAGGGTTTTGCCTCTGGCCAGGAGGGATTTTATAGCACTGTATACAGAAAGGTGGTTACCCTTCCCTTTATATTTATGACAGTGTGTATGGCTGTTTTGTGTAATTTCATTAACTGCTATCTCCTGTTGGTGATTGACCAAGCAAATGAATCAAATTATAGTGCTGCATGATGAAAGACTAAACAAGGACAATCCCATCAAGGAGCATGAAGAGATGTTACACAAAGACACTGTTCTCACTTCAAAATGGACATTTCTGCAGAAATTGAAAGTGCTGATGCAAAAAGCATAGAGGCCACACAAAGTTCAAGAAGCCATAAAAGAGACACCTCATTTTCTTATTGGGTGATCAGAAGGGACACAACTCATATCCTGAGCTTTCAAAGACCTTTCAATTCTTTGCCAGAAGCATGGGTCACTTTCTGATTGGTCTACATCAGCTTTGCCAAGAAGAGGAACCAGGCCATGCAGCCCAGCAGAAACTGTATGAAATGCCCTGTGTTGTTCGATATGTTGCTCCCAGAAGCCAGACATTAGGATGAGAGAGACTGTGAGTGGAACTCTCATTGCCTAGCAGTGAGAGTGCTCCCTGCTTGGTAACAACTTAACTGTTTACTATTTACTCTATCTTTTAAAGTCCTATTGAGGGAGACCCCTTGAAATCCAGAAACAGAAGGGGAAAACAGGTGTGATAACACCTTCATTGAATCACTGGAATGAACTTCATCATGAGAAACCAGTCACTAAAGCTGGAGAACCTACCTTCATGCCAATTCCAACTGATCTAGAAAAATGACTTTTGTACATGTATTGTTTATCTACCTGACGATGTGGTTATATCAAGCTAATTGCTTCTCAAAGAGTTTGTACTTGAATTAAAACCACTCTGAGTGACTAAAATGTATGATGTGTGCTTGTGTTTCACTAACAAATTTGGTCTTAGTTGTCTGGAGGTTACACTGACTCAGTTAAGATTGTTGACGCTGGAGAAAATTCATCACACTAACTAAACTCAGTACTATTTTAACAGAAAACTGTGCTTCTGTACAGCAACATGAAAAAGAACCCCTGAATATTTCAAAGACTTTGGTCTAGAACTCACACAGATTTTGTGGCCAAGAGAATCTACAGCTTCCTAGATAAAAATAGGAAGAAGCTTTGAATCGGCTTGTAAAGCTAAATATTTTGCCACTGTCTGAACCTTTCAGCAAAGTGGCATCAAAGCCTATAGTACTGGTGAAATTCAGATAAATTGGAATAACTTAAAAATAATTACCTGTGTGTTATATTTTGGGTTTACGATGTCCTAGTCTTTTGTGTATATGTGGCAAAGTGTGGCTATGAGAATGACATTGGGAAGGGGTAATTTTGAAGCAAATGGACATTGCTTGATAATTAAGTAACTTGTCTAAATTTTAAATTCGACTTTGAATTGTTTGCTTGAACTGATAAGAGAAGCTGAATAATTCCACTGGCCCATAAGCTTAACTGGAAGTAAATAAGGGTCTATATGTAAGGATCCATGGTTCTATGTTAGTACCAAAATTACCTGCCTAGACTGCAAGATTGTGATGACACCTTGAATTGAACTGATTTATCATCTCTTTAAAATTGTAACATCCCATGTTGAGCTCAGTTTTGACATTGTGAACACTATAATCTAACCATCTTTAATGTTCTTATCTGCTTTAGAAGCTATTTTGATTCATCATAATTCTCCAAGTCTGTATTTTAGTTAAGGAACATAGACCCAAAGAACAGTAAGAACCCTAATAGAGGTAACTTGTTAAACAATTTAACCAGTATGTGTTTTATAACCAGTCTTTCTAACAGATGCCAATATATTTGTATCCACTCTCCATCACTGTTGGGGCAATACCCTTAATGGAAGGTGGCCAGGGTCCCTCCTCTTCTCTAATCAGAATTTCTGCCTTGTGTGGGCAGGTAGGGAAGAACTACTGTGGCTTGAGGTGGCTTCCCCTCTCCCTGACTGAGAGACCCTGCTCCAGTTAATCTCTGTGGCTCCCTTAAGAATTCTTCCCTGACTGACTGAGATATAGAGAGACAGGATGGGTGAGGTAATATCTTTTATTGAACCAACTTCTGTTGCTGAAAGAGAAAAGCTTATGAGCTACACAGAGCTCTTCTTCAGGTCGTCTTGACTGACAAGTTGTAGTCAGCCAAGTAAGAACTCATCTTCAGGTAGGACATCAAAGGTAGCAATGAGCAAGTTAGAAGTACACTCTGAAGGTCAGATTTCTCTATATGGAAATGGAGCAGAGCTCTCAGAGACTCTATTCTTGGGCAAAGGGTAGGTTTAGGTAGCAGTGTAAGGCTCAAACTCTCATTAAGTGGCTACCTCTATGGAAGTAATTCTGCTTCATAATATGGAGCAGCTTTTGCAGCTGTGAGGCCTGCGAACTTCTGTGGCTCTGTAGTTGCAGTGACAAATTGGCGCTGACTATAGTCAAACAAGAGAATTTTCTTTAGATTAAGCAATAAATAGAAGCTTATATTTTGAAGTCAAATGTCTTGGGTTCTATCCCCATTTTGCATGTGAGCTGTAGTTGATTATTTTATCATTCATTTATTGAGTGTTGTGTAATAGGATTATAGAAGTATAAGATTGATTAGTAGTTAGAGGAGGTAAGTATGTATTAGGTATCTAAATAAGTGGGGCTGAAACACAAGGCTGAGGCTTGTATGATTTTAGCTTAGCTGTGTTAGGTCTTAGCGTTAAGAAATGTTTGACATAAGTAAGTGACTGAAGAATAACCTGACACCATAAGATTACCGAAAAAGATATGCCAATGGGTGGTATTGTGAAAAAATTGTGTGAGATTAATTTTTGATCAGAAAATGGTCTAGAGGCACATTTTTTCTAACGTGTGCCTTAACCACAGGATACAGGTTATGTGTGTCAGTACTAATGAGAATAAAAGGAACTATATACAACCTATTGAAATGGTGTACCCCAATATTCTTGGAGGACACAATACAAATAAAGAGAAAGAGAGTTGACACTTCCATGCACGTGCATAGAATATGAGGTAAAGTCAGAATCACATTATAAAAGGATGGCCAGATTGGTAAAATTGAGCTCCCTACAGGAAAACTCCAGCAGGAACCATCCCTCTACTGGTAATCAATCCATGCGAGCCTCATCAGACCCTAATACTATCTAGGACGATGTGAGTATGACTGTAGCTTTAATTTGCATATATGTAGGATTTATCTGTGCTTGGATATTCATAACTTTGTTAGAAACTTTAATTAAATTGATAAAAGATATTAGACATTGTTGTTATGACTGTATGTATTACTTTCCCTGGTCTTCATGTGTTCCTAGAAGCTCTAGATCTGAAAGGAGTCACAGCGGTAACTGTTGATCTTGAGACTGTAGCCACCAGAGCCAAACCCACAGTGGTGTAATACAAAATCACTAAATCACTTTAAATAAAAATCAAAGGCTATAGTGAAGTATAGATGGTAATGTGATGTCTGTATGTTTGTTGTTGAGGATATGTTACACAGGCATGCAAATTGGAGTAGAAATTAACATTTTTCAGAGCTGTGTAGTATGGATGCATGTAAAAAATTCTCTCTTCTATTTTCTCTGTAGAAATAATTCATTTTTAATGGTAATGTTTTCAATAATGAATCACGTTTAGAGCTGGGAGTTAGCAAGAACATTTTCCATTTGGTTATTCATTCTTTTTATTTGCAGAGGCCATGTAGGAATTCAAATTAAATGAATTTATAAGTGACTGTCTTTAAGATAGATACGAGTAAACAATACATTTAAAACTATTCTCCTTATGGCTTAAGCAGACATGCTCCATGTTGGAATCATTACTAATAGTATCTATTTTTCTTCAGATCTGTTTTCCCCAACCCTCGCCACCTCCCAGTGCCTTAGAACCAATAGAATTTGTTCTTTCCAAGCTTGGTTGGATATTAAGTAATTTATTTACATAGTAGACAATCCCAAGTTATTTAGATAAGAAATTAAAAGTGTAAGTTTTGTCTCCTCCAAACCCTGTGCCTTTTACTGGAAACAATTTTATGTCAGTGACAGAAAAATGTATTTCAGTCATCAAAAGCTGATTATGGAGGAGTTCAAAGTGTTGACAGCTAAATGATTCCCATACTGTGGATTAAACTCCAGACCAGTAGTGCAGTGATTTTTCCAAGGGGCGAAGGACATCTCCAAATGTCATAGCTTCACAATGAGGCAAAGTAGTACGAAAGAGGTTGGATTTGACTTGCCATTTACAGCCAATATAAATGTCTATACTTCCCAAATTGCTTCTGGGCCAAACCTTAACTTTGATATTTAGGTCACATTTTTTCAAAAGTGGCCTCTGATTTTGGATGCCTCCCTTTCTAGGAGCCCAGTTGGACTTTGAAAATATTGGCCTTAGGCTCACCCTCGACTTGGAATTAGCCCTGGTTTTAACCATCGTTCTCGCTCTATGAGGGCAAAGCCTTAGCACAAATGAAGAAATGTGCTTTTTTTTTTTATTATAAGGGGAACTGAAGCAGAGAGAGACTATGCAAGTTACCCAAGGCTGCACAGGAAGTCTGTGGCACAGCTGGAAATGGAACCCAGATCTCCCTCGTCCTGGGCTACTATTCAAACCAGTGCACCACCCTCTGTTTCAGCTCCAAAGCTGTATAATGGTGTAAATTAATAGTTTGCAGGGCACTTTAAAATCCTTTAGGATAAAAGGCCCTATATAAAGACAAATAAAATTATGTCAAAAAAGGAAAATATATTAAAACAGTGAAGAAAATATCTAAGCAGTGACCAGACGAGGCTAACTGCCACTGCAGATCAATCTAGCTCAGTGTCAAGTGGACTGAATGGAATACTTAACTGGGAACAACAGACATTTTAAAACTGGATGGGCCATCAACAGCAGACACTTCAGCCGCTGTGCTTCAGTGAGTCTTCCTGATTTATTGCAATGGAGCCATGAAGAGGATGATCCATTTGCTCTTCCCTCAGACTGCTCAACATTTAGAATAATGAAGGTTTAAAATGGGAGATTAAAAAGCTTTCCCAAAAGAGGGCCTGGCTGTTTGAAATGTTGGGAGTAGAAGGTTCTATAATAGTATGGTTGGGAACTGGGACAGCCCTGCTGGCTGAGGCCAGGTCTACTCTACGCTTCAGACTTATATCGGTGAAAAATCCACACCCCTGAGTGATGTAATTATACCAACCTAATCCCCCATGTACACAGCCTCTTGGTATAGGACCGTCTTCCCTTAAGTGCTACACCAGTGCAGTTGCATAGGTGCACCTACGCCAATGCAGCATTTTAAGTGTAGACCTGCCCTCAAAGTTATGAACTGGCCTTTGCTTTTGACATCTAATATCTCCATTCAAAAAGTGCACCAGCTGTAATTAAATTAGATAAGGATACAGTATCCTATGTTGTGTCAACTTTCTCTTCTGGAGTCCAAACCTTTCATCAGGTGGAAGCTTTTCCAGTATTGCTGTTATATTTAATGAACCAGAAAATAAAATATTGCCAGGTTAATCTTCTTCCAAAACTTCTATTACAGGCCACAGCTGGGGAAAGGACACTGTACCGGTGGCATGTTGCAATAGGTCAGTTATTGTGAGAAATCATTGCATCTGGTGCTACATAGTGCTCAAAGTCCAACCAGCTTGCACTGATTGCAAGATGGCCTGCAAAGGAAATCCCAGGAAGAAAGGCGGGATTGTGTTGCCATGGATTGTTGCATTGCAAATTTCTACATTTCATACTTGACACTTCCAGACTAATGATGGGAGATAGGCAAGCTGCTTCAGTCAAAAGGAGAGTCAGTCTGAACCATTCCCCAAATCGCAAACCAAACCTCAGCTGAAGCTTATTTAATATGAAAAAGTTTGGTTTGGAGTTCCTATTTTTCCCCTGTTTGCAAGCTACTGCACTTTTGAGCTCCAGTGCCGAAATACTGTGAAAAGCGCTGCTCTCATAGTGAAGACAAGGACAGATGTTGTGCTGTTTGAACATAGCTGGTCAAGGTCACCCTGTTCCTGTATGTATTCTACAATGTATTGTGTATTGCCTTTGGCTGAATGGGTTGTTGCATATTTGCTAAAAATGAGGTTATTCAGCTGTTACAAAAAGAAAAGGAGGACTTGTGGCACCTTAGAGACTAACCAATTTATTAGAGCATAAGCTTTCGTGAGCTACAGCTCACTTCCTCAGATGCATATCGTGGAAACTGCAGCAGGCTTTATATATACACAGAGAATATGAAACAATACCTATTCCCACCCCACTGTCCTGCTGGTAATAGCTTATCTAAAGTGATTTCGGCACCTAGTCCTAACGTTCAGGAAGTATTTATGGATTTATTGAACTAGAATGGGGAAAATATCCCCCTCAAACAACAAGCCAGAGCCAACAGAAGAATGTGTCAGCATCCAGCCATTCCCAGATCTGAGATTAGTCACAGGGGCTCCCCCCTCACCCACCTACCTCTCTGCATGGTTTCATTAAAGAAAGAAACTAAAAACAAGAGAGCAAGAGACTGAAAGAGTGAGCCCTGCTAGCTAGGAGCAGGAGCCCACACCTCTCCTTTGGAAGTGAGGGTATGGATCAATATAGCCCCTAAGTAAGGGTGCAGACCTAGATCCAATAAATGAGTTACAACGAGATGAGTAAACAATACATTCCCACATCCTGTCCTCTCGTCTGTCCGCCCCTGCAGCAGCTGAGCAACTTGTTCCCCCACACTCCAGCAACTCCACCATGAGCACTCTTTTCCTTTTGACCACGAGCAGGGGACAATCCTTTTTCCTGGGAAGGTCAACCCATTCTGCAGGGCCTCGCATGTTCCCAAAGGCTCAGGGGACATGCACATTTTTCTCCTGTGGTATACATAGCACTCCATTCAGCCAGCTGGCTGTACTTCACAATAATAATAGTACAATCATATCAAGCTAACAAAAATAAATTAAAAGCACAGCCAAAGAGATAATGTAGTTAAATCCAGTGGAATACATTCCAGTTGATGTGATTGCTCATTCTGGTGAGACTGACCGCAAAACAATACTGCTCCTAAAAGAAAGTTCTGAGCATCTCAATACCAGAAAGGTACAGGCCTTGTCTACACTGTTGTCAAAGCAAAGGGCCATATTCTAATTTTGGAGTACTGTTGCTTTACACTACTTCAGCTCCATCAGGCAGACATGCAGCTGGCATAGGGATGTCAGCACAGTCAGCTCTATTGTGCCTCTCTCCCACCATGCAGGAGACAATACCTCAACAGGGAGAGGTAAAGCACATGATGCTCCTGATGAGTCCTTTGTATTTTGCTTCTACTCTTCTATTTCTAAGCCAAAATCTCAGAGGAACATTATGATCCTTCTTCTTTTCTCCCACAAAACTACTCAAGTCACAATTGCTTTTTGTTTTTTTAATTACTTTCATTTGATTTTTAAGCCTTAGAAACATCACCACAGTGGGTAAAATCCTGGCCCAACTGAAACCTATGGGAGTTTTGTTATTTTTGTCTCAATCTCATGAGGTAACAACATTTGTCTGCTTCCTTTCATCATACAGGTATCTTAGGGTCTCATTCAGGGCCCCCGGAAGCCTATGGAAAACCCCACTGGGCACAGGATCAGACCTTCAGTGCATTGCTCAGAACAGAGTTTTCTTCTTCTCACCAGAATGATTTTTTTTCTGTAAGAAACTGACGCTCCATCTCTTTAGCCTTTCCTGTTTATTGTTATGCATCCACTTTAGCTTGATAGTCCTCCGATGATCTCTGTTTCAACTGAGGTAAGAGCAGAATCATCCTGCCATTTCTTCACAAGCCATTATTTGGGCTTTTGTTTCCTCCTGCTGGCAGCTAATATCTATTTATAATCTTTTATCCCCCTAATAATTAACGTATGAATGTTTGAAGAGGAAACAGATATTCTGATGTGGTTCTCATATCCTAGGACCCCGTGCTGCACACACTTATTACTGAGCACAGGTCTACATTTAAAAAGCTGCAGTGGTGCAGTTGTGTTGCTGTAGCACTTTAGTGAAGACTTACACCAACGGGAGAACTTCTCCCGTCGGCCTAGTGAATCCACCTCTGTAAGAGGTTGTAGCTCTATCAGTGGGAGAAGCTCTCCCATCGACACAGCACTGTCGACATGAGGGGTTAGGTCAGTGTAACTATGTCAGTCAGAGGTGTGGATTTCTCACAGCCCTGAGTGATGTAGTTATACTGATGACCTGGTCTGAGTGCCAGGGTGCAGGAACAATTTTTATAGTGGGGGCGCTGATGCTGGAAACCATGGAAACCACGTAGTTGGTGTTTGTTATTACTACTTTAAGCCAGGGGGTGTGGCAGCACCCCGAGCACCCCTAGTTCCAGCACCACGGCCTGAGTGTGGTGTCGGCTACTGGGAGCAGCGCCATGGACATCATATTGTAGTCAGTGTTACTGCTCATGGTAGCGTTTGCAGGATCAGGCCCTGAATAAGCGCAAGAAATTCACATGATCTTAATAATTTCATGATTTCTGTTTGCAGCTGTGGCTTATTCCTTAATACATCTTAGAACTGGGCTGCAATCTACATGCACTTCACTGGTTAGACAGATTTGATAGAGAATCAAAAATTTATGTTCCTTTTAAAAAATTTTCATAAGTACATCACAGAGAATACCTAAACTTCAGGGAAAAGGTGATATTATTATTTAATGCTTTGTTGATGAGGTTTATTTTGGGAAGCTCTCGCTGGCACAAGCTAACATATCATTTTTGAGTCGACACAGACACTATCAAACTGAAGGGATGCATCGCTGTAAAAGGGCTGCATCGAAACTGGGCTTGGGAGAACAATTTTTTTTTTCAGATTGGGCTTTGATTTTGCTGTGTTAGTTTTCTGCCAAAAGACCTTTAAGCCAAATTAAAAGCATTGATGTTGCTGCAGGTTCCTCTCTCCACCATCCAAAATGCCCAAGTTCATGCTGCTCCTTCCAGAGTGCTGAAATGCATTTGTCAGTATGCGTGGCTTGGATGAATGTCTTTATATTTCCAGAGCTTCTGCAGTATTTGTTTGCACTACCTGTCTTACTGTGCTATTCATTCTGACAGCAGAGATCAAGGCCTTTTGCTTGTATTTTCCCCTCTTATTTCCTTTGTTTGGTATTTGATGAGAGTGACTCACAATGCTCCAGAGGGCAGTGTTGTGCTGAAAGCGTTGGTTCTGTGGGATTTGCCTTTGTACCTTTCGGGCATCAGGAGGATGAATGCTATTTATTCACATGCAGACCTGCTTAAAGTCCTCAGTCTTAATTCCACAATGGCCTTGGATACATACACTTCTCGACTGGGTCCTTGCAACAAACAAACTGACTTGCTCATGCACATAAAATGACTTTCAAGATTTGTCGAAAGCTGATGAGGTCATTCAATTCAATTTTTTTTTTTTAAATCCAGTAAAGAAACTTCCTGCTTATGGTAAAAATGTGCCAGATTCACCTTGCAGAATTAATGGGATGCAATATTGATCTCCCTCTTTTGCTGCATGGTGGGCAGGGAAGGAGGAACTCATCCCTAGGACAGGAGGCAGTGCTGACGCCCTCCTCCCTTGGAAGTTCTGCTAGAGGAAGGTAGCTTTCAGCTCGAACTAAGGTTCTGTAGGAGCAGGCTGGCAATGGCTGTACAGGAGAGCTGCTGAATCACTCATCTCCCTCAAGTATGGCCCCTCACCCTGGCTGGCTGGCTCTGCCCACACTGTGGGATGAGCCAGCCACACTAGCTCCCCTGGAGCAGTGGGGATTGTGGTCAGCTTGTGCCATTGAACCCCTGACTCCTGGTGCACACTCAGGTGCAAGTGAACTGAAACCTGGGTTCTGTGGCAGGTGCTGGCAGAACCCATGGAATGAATCTAGCATAATCACTTGGAGTAAGTACCAGACACTGCAAACTCAGAGACAAGAGTCCCTGTTGGCCAAATCTTGAAGTCCTGCTGTGGTAAGACCTTTGAGAGGAGGCATGGGACAGCAAAACACTGCAAACTCATTCGGACAGAATTTCATTCAAATTCTTCCATTGGAGGCTGGCAGAAGTAGTAGGTCCAGCCCCTAAACTTTGTGGAACCTCTAAAATGCACATGGATCTTGAGGATCTACAGGAGATTAGGACCATCCACATCAGCTCTGTGGTCTCTTGCAGCTCTCTTCTGCTGCCTGGCAGCACCTCTCCAAGAGCCTCAGTGCCAGAGTGTCTTCCCATTGGCTGCCCGCAGAACTTCCCCCCACCCCCAACGAGGGCTTTCATTACATGCAGGGGGCTGCAGGAAAGCTAATACAGCTTAGGACTGCATTATTTTCTAGTCAGAGTTCTCATTGCCGGTCTCTGCTACTGGCCCTCCTTACCACCCCTGACCTGAAGAGGATTCTACCATCCGGGCAGAAGGGGATGTTGCTGCAGAGTCAGATGATTCACTGCTTTATGTGCCCAGAAGGTTTCAGGTCCATGCACAAAGGGAGAATGATTGTTCAGCCTCCATTCAGATTTCACTCAGACCTTACTGAGATGAGGATCTCAGAGAGAGAGGCCTGAGTAAAGGCAGACTGAAAACTGAGTAATTGCATTTGGCCGATTATCTATAAAAATCTACATTTTTTTGCAGGTCTGGCTCTTAATAGAACACCACGATGATCTTGCTTCAAATATTAAAATACTAAAAATGCGGCTCAAATCCTTCTAAATTCCGAGAGCATAGCTGCCTGGGTAAAGGAGTATTTATAATTTTTTTTAAAAATCAGGTATTGATACTTGCTTTTATTTATAACAATTTTCCAGATATGGAGTTGTCCAGATGACTCTGCCAAAACTATGTGTAATTGCCAGCTTGCATTTTTGCAAGCACATCTGGAAACCTGAAAAAGGCTTTTAATAATTTAAATCATGCAGATTACTTATTCAGCCCTCAGAAACAGCTCATTTTGATCGAGGCCATATCTCTATTTCAGCTACTTCAACTGCTGCCATCTTTCTTCAGGCGAGAGAAAGGCTTTATTAAATGTGCTGAAAACCTGCGGTGCCACTGAAGAATTATTTTTTATTTTTCCGTGAGAGATATTTTTATATTTGAGCATTTCACCATGGATCAATGCTGTCTTTAGCTCTCAGAAATGCTTTTTGCCTCTCCTTTTATAAAAGCACTTTTACTCCAAAAGCTTTTGCTTATGCAAATATATCAGGTTTTTTCTAACGGCAAAAGCTTATATTATCCCAGAGGTCAGGAATTCAACTGTGGTTCAGTTATGATGTGACAGATGAGTAAGCAATATATACATTTTAATTCTTTGACAACCTTAATGAGGTTGCTGTCATATTTTACTGACAAACCCCCTTACAGGACAGGACTATCGGAACATCCCAAATCATCTATATTCCATAATAACATTGATAGTATTAAATACTTCTTATTTTCAGAGTTTTACAAATATTAGCTAATGAATTCTCACATCACCCATGCAAAATAAGTTTTATTATCCCCATTTTACAGATTGGGCAAACTGAGATACAAAAAAAGGCTAAAACCAAAATTTTTTAGAAGGGTCCACTCATTTTTTGTATGACCAACTTGAAGCACCTCGGGGCCTGAGTTTCAGAGGTGGTGAGCAGAGATGGTTGGAAAATCAGGTTTTCTTCATAGAAAATTTTGACTTTTAGTCCAAAAAACCAAATCTGAAAAGGGTTTTGAAAAGCTGAATTTTTGCATGGAAAGCAGACAGTTTGGAAAATAATTTCAACAGGAGATTTTTAACCAGCCCTAGTGATGAACACTTGCAGATCCCATTAACTTAACCAGGAGTTATGGGTGCTCAGCTCTCCTGGGAATTGCGTCCTGCATGATTCATGTTGGGAACCCAAAAGCTGAGATGCCTAAAATTAGTGGACAGCTGCAAAAATAGCCTAAGTGATGTGTCCAAGGTCACACTGGAAATTAGGTCAGTAGCAAAGCTGCAGTTGGAATCCAGGAGTTGCTGGCTTCCATCCCAATGATCAGTTCACTGGACCATACTGTTGCTGTTATACAAAATAATGATAATATAACGCCGAGGTGCTTTCAAGCTGCACCAAAAATGCATAGCACTTTCACTGCCCTGAAAAGCTATCATTCACTTTGAAATGTATCAAAATTACAGGCCTAGCTCCTTCTAAATATATAGGAACACCTATCCGAGAACCTGTAGTTTGTCGGTAGACTAGTGTTCATACCACATCAAAAAACAAGAACAGAAATATAATTCCCTGCTGTAATAAATGAAAAAAGAGAAAGTAAATAATGGATCTAATCCTGTCTTCCTTGAACCCCCAAAACTCCTGAGGTCAAATATAGAACTAGCAGGGGGAGCAGCTTCAAGCACTGTTGAGCCAGTCCTGTCCAGGAATCTCCCACCCACCCAGATTCTCCCTCTCGACCATCTTCTTCTCCCTTCCTGTGGCAACACACTCTAGCTGCCTGGGAAGGGGAGCTGCTACAAGCACTGGGAAGCCACTCTTGTCCCAGTGTCTTTCCCTGCCCCCCACCTCCCAGCATTTTTCAAACTTGGATGATTTTTTTTTAAAATTAATTTTGGCCACCTGCCCTTCCCCAATGGCTCTCACCATACTCTTTGTCTGCATCATAGCATCTGTCCTCCTCTTCCTCCATCCTTCCTTCTCCCATTGGCTCCATTTCCCCATCCCCATCCTCACCTCTCTACAGCTCCTGCCATCTCTTCCAGTTCCTCTGTCCCTCTCCGTCCCGATTTCCTCGCTGCTCTTGCCAGCCCCAATCCTGATCCTACATCTGAATCCTCCTCCTTCTCCCTGGCCCTCCCTCCCGCCACCGCCTACACCTGTCCCCACCAGTATCTCTAGGTCCACAATTTCTAATGTCATGCCCATCCCTGACCTTCCTTCCTCTACTTCTCCTGCTGTCTCTGGAATGCTCACTCCCATCTAAAAATATTTCAGTCAGCTACAACCTCTTCATCTCTCTCTCCCTACATCTCTTGGCTCCCATAGAGACTTTGATTCCTTTGTCCAACACTGCTTCGGCAGCTGTGCTCTCTTATGGAGGCCTCTCCTCTCACACTTCCCAGTCCATGGTGGAGGTGTTGGGCTTCTTCTCTCCCATTCCTGATGGTTCCAACCCTTCTTTGTCCTCCTTTCCACTCTTTCAAAAACCACTCTTCTCCCCAAACCCGTCCATACTGCTATAATCTACCATCCACCCAACTCCTTCCCATCAGCCTTCCTCTCTGAATTTGACTCCTGGCTCTATCTCTTCCTCTTCTCACAATCTCCCCCACTCACCCCTGGTGATTTCAACTTCCATGTTAATAGCCCATCTGACCTGTTAACTGCTTCTTCCTCTTCATCTTTCATCGCCCTCACCTTTTCATTAAACCTGCAGCTCTGGTGCAACTCACCCACTCACCATAAGGCCACTTGGCTTGGTCTTCGCCAAGCACTACTCTCTCTCATCTCCCCAACCATCACCTGGTCCCTTTCAGCATCACCCATCAGCTCCGCTCCAGTCATTCTGCTACTGGCTCCCCCTTCTCTATTGCATCCAACTTCAGCTGTTTGACTTTACTTTCAAGGATCTTCACAGCATCTACCTTACCTATCACTGTTCATTCAGTATTGCAATGTTGAGTCATGTCTCCGGTTGGCCCATGATGCCAGTCTCCACTGCCCACTGGTTACATTTTCAAACAAGAACCTTTGTGCTTTCTCCCATGTTGCCCCTTGTGCCTGGGAGGAGCCTTTTTATCCACCCAATTTAAAACTCTCCTTTGCCAGGAGGCCTACAAAAAAATTTGACAATGCCTAGGCTGCTGGTGTGCTGAGACCACTGCCTAGTGTGATGACCCATATTAGCGCACTGTTTCCTTGTACTCCCCTGTGTATCTGTCTGTATCCAGGTATAGTCCTGTGTCTTATTAGAGTGTAAACTTTTTGAGGCAGGGATCCCCTAAACTTGATGGTACTACAAATAAATCATAGTAATAGGAACTCTGACAGAGTATAAATCCGAGACAGACAGATAAGACTGACAGGATTCCATGAAGGCTGTATGGGGCCCTGCAGACACAATCTGCAGATGTGCTGGGCACCTGCACCTACACCCGTAGCAACACTCAGCATCTTTGAACATCAGGCGTTACGGGTGAAATCCTGGTTCCTTTGAAATCCATGGGAGTTTTGCCAATAATTTCAATGAGGTCATATCAACTGACTTTTTAACACAACTGTGTCAAAAAGCAGTGATGCTGCACCTATGTCAATTATACTTCATTATAGTCTGTTAAAAAATAGTAACATCCCCTAGTAATAGCCTGTTTCTAGACACTCTAGGCTTGCTTACCGGGAGACACTTGAGAAAATTAATCAGAATTCAGTAAAGGTGTGAATTTAAAGTCGATCAATTAAACTGCCCTAAACTCTTGGCCGGTCACTCTCGTTCAGAACTGAAGTGGCCTTAATTTGGTTTAGCTTAATCCACTTCTTCTGTCAGTTGTCTGGACTCTGTAAAATTCCATCCTTGCTAACTCTGACAACACCCAGGGTGTCAGTGCCAATGTCTAATGCCTTACATGCGTTATTTTAGATCAGGAGGTTTGTTCCCATTGTAGTTAGTTTGACTGGGAAGTAATTGTCTCTTTTGAGCTTTAAAGTAATACATTATTGAGCAGTTAGTATTTGTCCTTAGATGGCATGGTTTAAGAGATGTTAATGTCACGCAAAGTGTCCCCGTTAGCCAAACCGATCTCGCAGGGAGGGAAGGTATTCGTGTAAAGGAAACGTCAAAAGGAGAAATCCAATTTCTTCAAGCTTTTGAACCTTTAAATAAAATGTCTTAGTAATAATTATTGTATCAGCATATATTTAATTGCTTCCTAAAGCATTTTATCAATTCTCGACCACACTGCTGTGCCTGACCATGATTGTGTTTATCAGTTAGTCTTTCAGTTCTGTGACTCATTATGGGCCAGCTACGCTTTTGTGATGCTCTCTTCTTCCTGACAAATTCACTTGCTTTTATGAGTGGAGATGACTTATGTGGTGAGAGCTTTTAACGAGAGATATTCAAAATAGGTGAAATTCACCCCAGCACGAAAGAACTAAGCAAAGATCACATTGCCGTTTACACCCTGTGACGTGCCTCTTGGGAGGAACAAAGACAGATCAGCTGGGCAGTGAGGTCTTGGTTTCACCTCACCCGTAAATAAGAGTGGGCTGTTAGGAAAGGTCACTGGATCCCACTTATGCAAAGGTGTGGTGTGTGCCTATGAGCTGGAATACAAGAGTGACTGCAATATGGCAGCTGGAGAGGGTGGGGATGGATTCCATCTTTCAACCCTCAGGACGTTCCCTACACTGAAGTGCAAAAAGGGACGAATTTCACCCATTTTATTTAATCACACTTTTCATTTTTCTTAATAAAAGTAGAAACAATTCATTGAAATTCCAGAGAGAATTACTGACTCGGAAATGTTTTCTATGAAAACTTTCAAAAATTCCATTTGAAAAAGCTGCTTTGTGACCTAAGAATGCTTGTGGAGAAAGGCTTCAGATGGCATGGCTTAGCAAGGAATAAAGCAGGAAGCAGAGTGCAATTTCTGCTTCTCCCTGTGCTTCAGCCGCTCCCCACACACCTGTGCAGGATGGGGAAGAGCAGCTAGGTGGTGCCATTCCCCGCACCTCACTCACAGCCTCTGGCAATGCAAGTAGCCCTTACACCCACTCAGGCATCCAATTAGGGGAGCAGGAGGATTCACAATACAGCCCGAAAATATCACTTACAGATTAGACATTAGCAAGCTATAGGTAAGCTTGCCCCTCACCTTTCATTACAACTGTTTTTACTTGCTCATATGTCCTCCTTTTGGGCTCAAACCTTCCATGCTTGGTCTCAGCTAAACTGAATTATTTTGGAAAGTTTGAGCTAAGTCCATTTAGTTGTTTGTGTGTACACACACACATACACACTGAATACAAATCAACAGACTATCTTTGCACATAAATAAATTAACAAATGGCTGAACTTTTAAAGTCCTTCTGTGGCTGGTCCTCACTGAGGACTAGTTGATTGGAAAGCCTGAACATTTTTATTTATTTATTTTGAAATAACAAAGATCTTGCATCATCTCTCATCTTTACTGAGAAGCAAGTACAGAATTGGACCAAAAGTTGCAAGCAATTACATCTCAGTAAAACTTCGTTTTGTTAGGCTGGTCGTTATGTTATGTCCATAGTGCTACAGTTATATCAGAGTAGATAAACTGAAAACCTACGGAATTTTTTTTCTTTTTGGTGTTTACTTTCCATGTATATACTCATTGCATCAAAAGGAGCACTATCCTCTGCTGTAGGTGTCCTTTGACCGATGAAATTACAGTGAACCAAACAGACTGCTCTGGGTGCTGCACCTGGTAATTACCATAAACCATAACCCAGCAGCTAAGTATGTATTTCTGATCTTTATGATCTCCCACCAGAGTTCTCCCAGGCAAGGAAGCATGCCCTTAAGAGCAACAAACAAGAAATGTTTTGGCCTAAGTGGGAGCAAGTTTCAAAGCTGAGGAGCCCTTACAGAGAATGGCCTGTGAGGGAAGGAAAGGCACAATACTGCTGTCTCAGAAGTAGGGCGTGTGTGTATGTAAGAGAGCAGAAGTTTACCGAAATGTGCAAATGCACACACCACCGCATACCCCGAGAGTCAGTGCCATAGATATACATATTTGTACTCTTTATAAAACAAACCAAACCAAAAAGGCAAATCATCTCTCTCTCACACACATGCAAAAGAAGTTAGATGTAAAAGCAAATACATATATAGCTGCTGCTCAGGTGGTGCTGGGCTAAGCAGGGCAGGGCAGGGCAGGGCAGGACCAGGCGAAGATGGCAGTCCTCTCCAGCACTTTCAAGGATACAAGAGGACACAAAGCATCCACTCTTCAACTTTTCAACAGACAGCAGAGCATATTGCCACTGGCTGACTGGGAAAGCTGATGTTGCTTTGTGGGGAGATTAGCATTCACCAATAGCCAGAGAGCTAATGCCAGACTTATGCTCCTCGTAAATCCCTCAAAACAGGGTTTACTTGGGGCACAGGCCTTGTGCTGGCCTTCTGCATACGAATTAATGTCATCATGGGAACAGCAGGATTGGGATTGTGGCTGGCCATTGCACAAGGGATGAGGGTGTAGGTGAAATCTTCCTTGCCCTCTTCTCCCTCTTGCACACCTGTGCCAGGGCAGCCTCAATCCGTGTCCATTTTAAGGGCCTGACCCGCTAACACTCACTAATGTAGTGCTTTTTATTGTGAACAATCCTCTTTGACTATTCACATTAGCAAGCCCTGAAATTGCAAGGTTAAAATAAAGAGTCAGAAAAAACATAAGATTCTCATAACAACGTTAAAGTCCCATACAGCACATACATGCTGGTACTTGATAGTTGGGATTGTTAGGCTTTTAAATGCATGCTTTAATATACAGAACATGTAATATGACTGAGATAACATATTTTTCATTGCTATGAAAACCTGAGCTTGTGCATTATACTTTTCCGGACTATTTTTAATATATTTTCAAAGCCTAAACCTGCATTCCTCACTGAAGTAAAACCGTTGTAACTTCAGTAGGAGTTTTGCTTGAATACAGAATGTATGAGCTGATCTTGAATGTGTAGCTTTGACATTCATTTAAAATGAGAGAGGGAGTGAGGAGAGTGAGATTGCATGAAGCATGTGTCTTTATTCTATCAATGGTTCACTCCTTTCTTCTGTCATTATCTTTGCTCTCTGACTTAGATTTTAAATATAACAGTGCAACAAAATGGTGACACAACAATAGAAAGTCAACAATATTATTTCACACTCAGGATTTCTAGATATTACATTAAAGTGAAACTTGTTTTAAGCAACCAGTGAAGGGATCAACAAGATTTGGTTGCTTAACAAAAGTGGCCTCCTAACAAAGGTGGAGCAGAAGTTTACTCACTTCATTTGGGGATACTTAGGCACAACCTCTGGAGACAGAAGGTTGCCTACTATTTGTATAGGTTTTGACTTCAGTAGATTCAGACCCTCCCCTTTTTCCTCCCCCTTTAAAAAGAAGGCCCATTTAAGATGTTTCATGTCAGGCACCCAAAACCACTAGTGACTTTTGAAAATCTTGATCATTATTATTTCTGTTAATAGGTGTATCTCAATTGTATGCATTACATGGATAACCAGATATATTTAATTTCAAAAGGTTAAATATTGTTTTTACCATAAGACCATGTTTCCTGTTTAGATAATAAAGAAAGATCCAAGTTACTTACTGCATCACTTCTTTGGTCAACATCTTTTTACATACTGATACCATTTAGCTAAATAAGAAAAAAAAGAACTTTGCTATGTATCATGAGGCAATCTCTAACATAAACACATGCTTTCTCCATGTTAGCTAGCCAAAGACTCTCTGTGACCCAGAAGCTCCCTTTCTTTGGATATAAAGCACATGAGATACTTCCAAGTCATTCTAGGAAAATCGTTGTATATTATACAAGCTATTTGATTTGGGACTGGGATATGCATTGCACAGTGCCATATCGTCCCATCAATGGAGGGAAATTTATGACCCTTACTCATCAAATTGAGCCCACTGAACTCTTCTCACTGAAAGTCACTTCAATAATTAGTAGGAAAGGATTTTATACTGACTTGTAATAATGGAGAACAATATTTTAGGATTAACATCCTTCCTCTTCCTCTGAAAAGTCAATTAGAGGAATGCTGTAACATGCACTTAAATAGTGCTCAATGAATATAAATTAGAAGGAAGTTCACTATCTGGTATGTAAGATTGTATAACTATGTAATGGCTTGATAACCCAAAACTTTTAGTCAACATTTATAAAAAAACAAATGTTCTAGTCAAAATACACATTCTAATTCACCTCTGTGAAAGTCATCGAACTAGCTTCTTTACCCATCAGTAATAACATGCTGCTGCAGCAGTGGACTTGTATTAATAAAAGTAAACGTTCTTATGCATAAAAGGCAGAGCAAAGACAATGCAAGTGAACAAACACAACACACTTCAAAGGGGATCACCACACTGGTCTCCTATGCCGTCCAGGTCTAAAGATTGATTGAAAGCTGTTTTATAAGAATATTTTGTAGTTGTACAAAATGTTGCTTTCATTTACTAGCTAGATGTTGTTATCCATTTAACGTGTTTTTAAACTAAGACTTCACAAATCAGATGTCTCCTGGGCAACAGAACAATAATTATGGTCTCCTTTATTTTGGGGAAAAAAGTTACTTTTATTTTAACTTTTTCCTTTCTGGTTCACCTACTTCTTGGATGAAGCCCCATGGCACAGAGACCAGATCCTGTTAGCCAGGAAATGGGAAATGACAGCTCCGAAACTAGCAATACCTGCAGGGAACCTACTGCCTGCTATCTTCTTCTTCAGGAAGGGAATCCAGATGGCTGGGGCCTGTTGCTGCAGCAAGTGAATCCACTATTTGGATGGGAGTAGGCAGAAGGGTGGAGGACTGGGTGGGATGGTCCTAAAAGAGCACAGGAACTGGAGCAGAGAGAAACTAAGGAAATGAAACAACGCAGTTGGAAATGGGGGGGATAGGGAGGCTGCCTAGGGGTCAGAGGGGCAATTAAGGGGGAGGAAGGGAGTGGGGCTGGAGACACTTTGATTGAAGGGGCCTGTTCCTGCTGATTTCCTCCGATACTTCGTCAGTAAGATTAAAATGAAAACGGCTAACTTTAAGTTAAATGTGTGAGAATAAAAGGTACATGCAGCTGTACAGTAGGATGATATTGTTATACCAGAAGAGACCATTAACTCTTCTAGTCTACTATCATAGCTCTGGCAGTGGCCTAAACCCTGAATTTTAGAGGAAAGCAAAAAGCCCCCACAAGGAACCCTGACAACTGTGCAGTAATATGGAGAGAATCTTCTTGGCCCAATCAATTTATATCCTGAAGCATGAGGTTGATACATTAACCAGGATCAAAATGACAAGCATTACAATACCTGCACATGCTATTTTAATTCATGTAAGCATATAATCCTCATAGAAATCTTATTTAAGATATATGCCTCAATAACATCATGTGCCAGTGAGTTCCACAGAGCAATTATATGTTGCATAAAACATAACTTAATGTGTTGTCTTTTAATTTCATTGAATGTCCCCTTGTTCCTTTATAATGGGACAGAATAAAAGGAAGTAGCTCTGACATAGGACTTCTTATAATGTAATTTTGAAAATAGTTCTGGCTTCTTGTCAAGTAATAACACAACTGTGTATGTTTTGTTAAAGTCCAAAGAATTGTATCAAACTGTATAACAAAGGATATTAATGTCAAAAAGAAATATATTTAGCAAAAAAATTGCTTTCAGACTTGTTTGTTGTTTATTATTTTAATTAACATCTTTACTGTTTGCAAAATTTCCAGGGAAATAATTTTAAATAGTTTTTTTTCCCACTGCAGAGTAAATACAGCCTTCTTAGTACTCCAGAATCAGAGCATTCTCGAAATGTTCGGGTCTGCTTCTGCTACCAAATTATGTTAATGCGCAAATACTAACTGACTTTCTTAGGATCCACGCCCAGGCCTGAATCTGCAGTTTTTGAAAGTATCTTACTTGACAACTATCTGGCTAATCTTCAGAACCTATTATATGTACTACTATAACTTTATTTACAGTTTTATGTGTATGTACATCTTTATTACAATATGTAATATCAATTTTCCTTGTAAAGGTTACTATTTTATAGAAATCAGACTAAAGTTATTGCCAATCAACTGTTTAGTAAACTTAAGTGGGACAACTTCCAGAATTTTTCTCAACATATAATTTACTTTTTATTCCATTTTGCTATTTTAGACAAATTTTTAGCCATATTAATTTCAAAGCCTTTTTCAGTGTAATAAAAAAGCCTTTTTGCTAGAATTTTCTTGGTCCCATTTCAAATTATGATCTGCAATATTCCTGGTCCAATGACAAATCATTAGTGTAGTGATTTTTCTGTTTCAAATCTGTATATTAAACTATGTCTCTCAACCAATCAACCTTGGTATAAAGTGTAAGTGAGGTCAAATAAACAGATTGCTCACTAAAAATCTGTGATCAAGTTGTCTGATCATATATAGACACAACTCTCTGAATTGCTACATACACACTGTATAATGTTACCATACAAACTTAAGCATTTCAGTTACTGACTGCTGCTTGTGTATATTTGGATTACCCGGCTGGTCATAAAACTACAATGACAGAGTACACCAATATTTAATTAAAACCACTAGTCTTTTCTTTCAAACCTTAAGAAAACCAACATTCTTTATGTCTGACAGACTCATGATGTTGTGCTTCAAATGTATACACTTACCAAAATTAAACTGTGAAGTTTATGTCTAATACTGTGTTGTACCTTTAAATATAACTGACATCTTAGAATAGATAAGAGGGATAATTATGATAAACTACACAACAGTGCTATTGTAGATAATATCATTTATCAATCCTGTGTTCCCCATCATTCATGCATTTACAGTTTGCGAATACAGTGACTGCAAAGAATAATAATCCATAATGGCTACATTCTCAAATCTCATGCTAGCTCACTTGACAAAATAAAAAAGGTTAACTGTATAAAACTGGAAAAAATGTAAAATTTTATTCCAAGAAAATTAACAGGCTACACAGGTAAATTTTGGCAAATGCAACTTTATATTGAAATCCACACATCTGTACCTTAAAGAAGGAAAGACTCACAGACTCTAATGTATTTCTAAAATACTAGAAATCATATTATATGCTTCCACAAGTTAAAACTTAAAGAATTTAAAACAACCAATACACCAAAATGTGCAGAAAGTATAAACAAGACTGTGCCTTCAGTAGAATAAATGCTTCAAAAATTGTGCAAGATATCATACCAAGGCTGCGGTCTCCCTATGACAGCTGTCTTAAAATATAAACATACATCAACTGCCTGTGTTTCTCAGAGCAAACTAGAATGGGCAGCACACCTAGAAAAAATATCATATCATCCCAGTGATGTGCGTACCGATTTTGGGAACCATAGCAGTAAAAAAGAAAGAGAGGATTATGTGATCGTTCATGCACTCCCAAATGACTGACCAGAGTTACTGATTCAATTTTCCTTGCTTATTTGCTTCATTGCTAAACAAAATGGAAGATACTAGATAACCCTTTAAGGCAACATGTGTTTATTCTGTATAATTATGACCATTCAATTATGACTGGGTATTACCTAGGCTAACGTTGCCTAACAGACTGATACCTAGCTTTTTAAAAAACATAAATAAGATGCCAATAAACTTTATACCAAATCAGCAAAAACCACAGAATACAGTTGAATGCTAGTAATTTCACTGTTAAGGAAATGGTACTTAGAAAGAGTAATATATTTGGAAAAAAAGAGTAAAGTCTAATTTGAACAAAAATACTGCTTTGGAATGCTCCCCAAAACTCACTCACAAGGCAAACAGATTTGTCAGTGTGATAATCCAATAATGCATGGCACATCTTTAATTAGTTACGGTACTTACGAGTCCCCAATTTTCAGTCTTTGCAAAACAATAATTGTATGAAATGTTTTAAACGTCTTCAGATGTCTAAAATTAGTTTTATCAACACATTAACCTCATATCAACTTAACTTATTAAGATGTCCAATGCTAATCGTTTTGATGGTCTTATTTTATGTAGTGATATACACAGCATTTAGCACTGATACTTAGCATCTGCAATCCTTATCTAGATTTCAACCACATAAAGGAATTCAGGGCAGTGGTTCAGTCCTTTGTTCTTAATTACAAACCTTCACCAGTGGTCAGCAGGAACACTTTTGGGTTTCAAATAGGATTATAGGTGAGCTATTGCAAAGACTGCAGAATGTTGCCCAAATCCTTATAGCTGCTGACTTCCCATTCTTGGTTTTCTTCTCAAGACATGGCTACAGGCCACAATTGCTTAGCAGATAAAGGGTAGTGTTTCACAAGGCTAAAGATTTACAGATGCTCCCTCATATAACACAGTAAGGTTCCCTTGGTAACCTGGATTTTCTGCAGTAAAGAAGGGTTGTACTGAAACAGCGCCTCAGCTCCCTGTTGGAGAAAATGCAGACAAAAGGATTGATTCCAGCCTGGGCAAAACTCATCCAGACAGCGGCTGTTAGAAATCCCCCTGGTACGACAGGCCCTCTTGCAAAAACTCTCCAGTAACAGGCTACCAAATAGGGACCCCACAAGGTCAGAAAGAGGAATGTCATAATGTAAAACATTCTGCTGATTCGCTTTTCCATTTTGAACTCATCTAAGACCAGTAGCCTTCTCCTGCCGGTGGTATTTGCATTTTGCCTGATTCCCAGCAAGGTTGGTGGTGTGGGACCCCTTCCAAATCCAGCCAGCCAATTAGCTGCTGCTTGACCACTGGCTCCAGGGCCATGAAAAGTCCAGTTCTGGCTCACCGCAGCAACGAACTGGACTGGCTTCATTTTCCTGCGATCATGAACGAAAAATATCAGCTTGAGGTAGACAAGCTGTGTGGCTAGGAGTATAAGGGCAAGAAGAAGCATAAATCCCAAAGAATCATTGGCCCTGAAAGAACGATGCTGAAATGTGCATTGGTCTTCCTCCCTAATGAATGAGTAGGTGCCCACGTCTAAAACTGGGGGGAAAGCCATAGCTACAGAAAGGGTCCACACCATACAGATAACTGCCAAACAAGTCCAGAAGGTCAGCCTTTTTGTATAAAACCGGTGGTGGGCAATAGCTAAGTACCTGGTGACACTTATGCAGAACAGCATGAAAGCAGTGTGGAAGCAGGACAAAACCCCCAAAAAGGCAATCACTTTGCAAGTAAGAGTCCCATACGTCCAAGTAGAGCCATTTTTTACAGAGGTGAAAACAAACGGGAAACAAATAGCAGATCTGAGGATGTCTGAGCAGCAAAGATCCAACAGGAAGTAGTAAGGAGCTCTATGCAAGGTCTTATCTTTGACTAGCAAAATGGAGATCAGAAGGTTACCCACCACACTGACTCCTATTATGAAACCCAGTGAAGTCAGTTTCAGAAAGGCTGTTAAAGGAGAGAGATTTTGTAAAATGTTGTCAGCTGCATGGCTGTAGTTCGCCATAGATGGATGGATGATATGGATATTGCCTCAGTCAAGTCTTATGATCTATATATAAGAACAAGGGAAAAATAGATCCATACATCTTACTGCAAATGTAATCCACAAACAGAACAGATCTTGTGTCTAGTCATACAGTACATCCTCTTTTCTTCTTTCTGACTTGTCATGCCATCAAAATATCTGAAAAAAAAAAGTGAGCTATCAGTTCTTAAGTTAACAAGTAATGATGTCAGAAAGTGCTAACAAAGATGTTAATTTATGGGGACCCAAATCAAGTTGTAAATCTGTGCACTATTTGTTTTTATATACCATGAGGCATTTTTTATATGACCTGCATACTTATTGTATAACATTTTGACTTGTTTGTAATATCATAGATTTGGCTTGTTTATAGCCCCTGAACTGATCAAACATATCATATTTGGTATACACTTTATATTTGGTAGAATATACAATTTTATAGGTCATGCCTCAAAGGCTTTATGAATAAAATGATCCCCAGTTCATAACTCCAGGAAATAATCATTGGCATCTTAAAAAAAAATCCTAAAAGGCCACTTATATTTGCACATTACCTACATTTATTTTACATCTACATATTTGTCAATGTTTTAGAGGCAGCTGCTGTGTTGATATGGATCATACCCAAAGAAACCCTGCAGAATTTATGCTTTTTAACCCAAGTCACCAAAGCACATTAATCACAGTGTTAGCTCATGCACATTGTAAAAGAAAATGGTATTCACTGTTTTTTCCCCTGTAAACCATGATTTTGTCATTTAGGTTTGAAATAAACACAGATGCTAGACAGACAACAGCACTGTGCTTTAAAGGTTCCCCCCCCCCCCGTCCTTCTTCTGCCTCCCCCCCTTTATTATTACAAATCTTTAAACCCCCAACATTATCTTTAAAGCCCCAACATTATTATTAAACCCTGGTAAATGTAAACATTGAAGGGGAGGGGGGAAGGAGAGAAAGGAAACACACCCAAGAAATAATTCCCTTCCATTGAAAGGGCTGTCTCTGGCTGTGCTTAAATAAAGGTATAATGAACAGATCTTCCTTTAGTTAATTAGGACTCCACGATTTACACCAATTCTCCGGCTGAATTGCAACTGAATACATTTCATGCAAAAGAAAAAAAAATACAATCAAAAATTGCCTGCTGCTTTTCCAAAGCCCAGGGACAAGAGCCACTGCAAGTATGATCAGGCTCCTCCGTTATTCACATGAGGTGCTTCCTATGCCACCTCGGGTGTACAAAGGAGATTCACACTGAATTCCACCAGTATCCTTCCATTCTTACCATCCACAAAGCGCCTGATTACTGCTGTGTAAACAGAGGCTGATCGGATCGTGGCAACGTTTTAAACCCATGAAATCCTTCTCCCCCCAGTTTCCCCCTCCTTCCCCTCTCTGCCCGACACACAGCTAGATCGACATGCACACACCTACACAGCGAGGCCGGGGGAGCCTTGCTTCTGGGTTGCAAGGGCGCCTTGGGTGCTGCGGGTGCTCTGCAGCCCCGTTTGCCCTGCGCCCGCCCAGCCTGCCCGGCTCTGGGCCGCTCAGACGGAGCCCGGCTGAAGATGCATGGTCTGTGGGCACGTCCATGGTGCAGTTTAGTTTGAAAATAATAAAATAACAAGAATGACAAAATACCCGGGGGAGGCAGCTCACTCCCCCCTCCCCGCAAAGCCAGCAGCCGCGCCAGCACTGTGCCCCCCCAACGCCGCCCCTCCAGCCCCTCTCCTCCTACCTGTTGGTGCTGGAGAGCCACACACACTACAGCGTCGGCGGGCTATAAATTGCTTCGTGGGGTTGGTGGTTGGTTTTTTTTTTTTTTTTTTTTGCCTTGCTACCTGGACCGAGAACCTAGCCAGTGGCTCTGGCGGCGCATGCTCACTGCGCCTCCTTCAGCTCCCAGCCTCGTCCTCCCCTGTCGCAGCGGCACAGTGTCTGTCCCAGGAACGCCGCCGCCGCCGCCGCCGCCTGGCCGAGCCCAAGGCAGCTGCCCGTTGCCCTTGCCCTGTGCGGCTGCCCAGCCGGAGTTAGTGGGGAGCCGGGGCCAGCCAGCGCGGCGGGGGATTCGGCCGGCCAGCTCCGCGCCCATGCCTTCGCGCTGGCCCCTCCCCGCGCCGATCGGGGCCGGGAAGGCGCCTGCCTTTCCTGCCGGCTGCAGGCTGGTACATTGCAGCCCCTTAGGAGGCAGAGGTCTGTCGCTGGCTGCTGCTGCTGGGGATGAGGCCCAGGTCTCCGGCTCTCACACCGTACCCAGTTGGTTCGCTCTTTAGCAAGGGTCGAGGGGCCCCAAGCCAAGGGCAATCGCTGGAAGGGGTGCAGAGGGGTGATGGGGAAATACACCCCCCCCTCCTCACTGTAGGTCTGTTTGTCCTGCAGCAAGTTTTGAGGATTTCAATGAAAAACTTGCAGGACTGCCCCTGCCCCTTACAGTGACAACAGCACGGTTCATGGTAAGGCGACAGGCCACCATTTCCCCCGCCCCCAAATGTTTAGGAAGTGCAGTAACGCGTCCCCAGAGCATCCAAACAGCAGTGTGTGTGTCAGTGCCTATGGAAATATTAAACTGATGATAGAGCTATAAGGCTCCGCATATGGCGAGGGTCTGATGATGTCCCAGCCGGGAACCGCTGGAATGAAATGCAAGTGCTATGAGATGGCATTGCTGACCAAAAGGCTATTGCAATACGTTATTCCCATTCTCCCTGTGGGGTGTACAATTCACTCTACTTGTTGGATATCAATCGCAATATTTAAAACCAGAAAAACATGAGGATTTTGGATTAAACCTCATAGAGCATGTCCCTTTGCCCTCTGGCATATTTAATTTCATACAAGATTATCTGGGAGAAGCATAGGGAAAAAAAAACAACTACCAAAAATAATTTAGTTTATTTCAAGACTGTTATGGAACAGCTAATTGTTGGTGGGGAAATTTTGATCCTGCAAGTCTTCCGCATGATGAACTTCTATTCAAGTCAAAGGGAACCCTTTCTAGGATGGATTTGTAGGGTTGAGCTCATTATTTGTAGCTCAGGCCTTTCAGAATACAGTTATCTTGACATCATTAGTAGATTGCAGTCCTTTTTGTTAATCTGCTGTCAGAATTGTTTGGGATTTGTTTCACTTTTAAAGTGACCTTGAATTCAATGGCAAAATCCATTAACTTCAGTGGGAGTACTATCTGGCCCAAAGGGACTGCAGCGACTGAAAAGTGTGGTTATTTAAAGCAAAAACAAAACAAAAAAACCCACTCCTTAATGTGTATTATTCACTTCAGATGAAATTCATCTTTGTGAAGAGAGCCCGCACAAAGCTTATATACAACTTCGGTCCCATTTTGAGGACTTTGTTGCTCAATTTATGCATAGAACATGTGTGTGCACTGCACACGGGGTTAATTTTAACCTTCAATAATTGACTCTGTGGGTGATTAAAAACGTTATTAAAGTTACATCACTTCAAGGTGTACAATTGTTACTCCATAGTCACCTTAGCTAATTTTCTGTATTCAAATACATGTTCCCAAGCGTATTGTTAAACAATACTTTTTTCTTATACTTATGGTTAAAAAAACTTTAAAGACAAATAAATGCCTGCTATGATCTGGCAAATTGAATAGACTGATCAAATACACTGGAAGAATTCCCTGAATAGCTTGAAAATGATGTACTTTTGATAATAGCATATCAGCTGTATCTTCAACATTCTGATTAGGAAGCAGGTCGGCTGATGTATAACTCATTGTTGAATATAATTGTTATAATATGCGCACTGGTAGGATTTATTCATAGAACACAATTTGGTAATGTGTTCACACAGTAAGAAAATATATAAAAAAAAAGATGGTCTAATGCAGATTAACACTACTTATTGCACATGTGTAATTTCAGAATCCAAACACCAATGCTTGGAGGAATATGTTTTGTCACAGGGTGAGCTGACTTTTTAAGGGGTTGGGCTGCTTCCTCAGTAGAGGGACCAAAGTACCAGGATCATGTGACTAGGAACCTGGCTGGCTGGGAAGACTCTAAGAAGAGCAGATCTGGGAGTGAGTGGTCCATCAAAAAGTGGGAAGAAAGTCAGGAAAGGGCTAGGGAGGAGGCCTAGGCTGAGTAACTCTCCAGAGCTCTTAGATGGAAGGCCTGGGAGACAAGTCTACAAGGAGCAGGAACCAGCTAGGAGGAAAGCCTCAGCAGGGACCGAACTAAGAACCCAATGTCAAAGGTATGAGCCCGTTAGGAAGGGTGAGTGGAAGATACATTGTTTTGAGCTTATTGTTAATAAACCAGATTTCTGAAAAGAGGAGAGTTATTGGGAAAAAACCATCTGCGATGTGAAGTCTGCTTAAATGGGAAGAAGTGGAAACTGAGACAGTATCAGGGCCTGAAGACAGATCCTGCTAAAGATAAGGAGTACTTGTGGCACCTTAGAGACTAACCAATTTATTTGAGCATAAGCTTTCGTGAGCTACAGCTCACTTCATCGTATGCATCCGATGAAGTGAGCTGTAGCTCACGAAAGCTTATGCTCAAATAAATTGGTTAGTCTCTAAGGTGCCACAAGTACTCCTTTTCTTTTTGTGAATACAGACTAACACGGCTGTTACTCTGAAACTTGCTAAAGATGACAGGTGGAGCCAAAGGATCAAAACATGGGAGTTAAATCCTGGCCCTATTCAAATCAATAGCAAAACTCCCAGTTACTTCACTGGGATCAGGATTTCAGTTCAATGGCTATAAATTATCAATACACAAACAGCAGAATATTCATTCCACCATTCCCATGCTTATATGGATAACTGAGGTGTTGGCTAATGTTCCTGAAAACTGGATGTTTGCGATGTCTGTTTATTCTCCATAATGCAATTTGTAGAGCAATTTTGTGGGGTTTCTTCAGAATAGCACAGATGCTCCACAAGGGTAAAACCCAGCTCAGTGCAGAGGGCCAGCACAAGGTGTATCTACTGCTTATGTGGACTGTGAAAGGCTGTTATCAAAAGTATATCCTTTTCAAACCACTCATGGAATTCTTCCAAGAGAAATTTTATCTTTGCGCAGAAAGCCAGAATAAACTCGGTGTACCACTGAAGCCCCAGTTTAAAATGTAGAAATAATATTTAATCAGGCCTAATGTGATACATAGACCTGCATGGGCTCTCTGCACAGGGGTGAATTTCACCCCTATTGTATTTGATTGGTATTTGTAAGCTCTTAGCAGTGCCATGGTCTTGTGCTGTGCCTTGCTACAGGGATGAATTTCACTCCAACTGCCCCATACATCCCACACTGCTTGTACTATACTGTGTTTGCCATACTTCTTGCTTGTGTGTAGTAAAATTTACCAGTTCTGTCCTAAAACTATGCAAGCAGCAGAAGGCAGGGAAGATGTAAATCAAGGTGAATGCATGAGGTGTGTAAGGAAAACACCTGTGGTGTCGGTGTGTACGTGCATTGTCTTTACAATGAAAGACCTGTTTTGGAGCATGAGGGACTAATAGTGATGAACTTATCCAAATACAAATGACAGGTGGACAAGGCCCAAACGGTCAGACAGTGAGGTGGCCCCTAATGTGCAAGGGAGAGATTGCTGAAATATGAGGACACTTTTTAAACAGTGGGCTAAATTCTGGCATCAAATCTCTGTTTTCAGCCTTTGTGTATTATTGTAAGCTAAGCTGAAATGCCTAGGCAAGGCTCTGCTACAGTCTGACATACTTCAAAGAGAGTGTCTCTCTCCAGGCACATGTCTCACACATATCTGAAGTAGAAGCTTCAGGAAGGGATGCTGTTTTGCAAACATTTTACACGCAACACACAACTGGATCCTGTGCTATTTTCTAAAAATCTCTTACTGTACTCCACTTCAGGAGCATAAGTTATTCTTACCTATAGACTCCTTTACTTTCTTTACATGCATGTCCACTAGGGAAATTTATATACATGTTTATTGCAATTGCATAATATGAAGAGGTTTTTTTAAAATAAATATAGGATCAAATCCTCAAGAATATTTAAGGAGGTTCTTGAAAATGTTTCAGAACTGCCTTGGCAACTTTTTTTTTCATTGAGATAAAACATTTAAGGGAGAACTCTTTGTCGCTTACTTCCTGTTCAAACAGAGTAAGCCCTGATTTTAATTCACAGTGTACTCTTAGTTATGCATAAATGCAGAAAGGTCAGAGTATCACACATAGGACAAGGCTTGTTATTTTCCACA
Source organism: Lepidochelys olivacea (assembly GCF_965140295.1). Lineage (NCBI taxonomy): Eukaryota > Metazoa > Chordata > Testudines > Cheloniidae > Lepidochelys > Lepidochelys olivacea. The sequence continues at coordinate 304,321,647 of NC_140411.1, forward strand.
AAGTATTTATTTTCTTGTGTCCGTATACAACATAGACACTTCAAAATTCAACAGCCCACAATGTCTGTAACTCAGTTGTGATTTATTGAAAAGTTACTGAATTGTTAATGATTTCAAAGCCACATTGGAGTGATAATTCAAAATTCATGTCTTTAAAAGATACAGCCATCCAGATCTTCGCATTGGTGTAACTCCACTGAAGTCAGCAGAGCAATGGACATTTGTACCAGCTGAGGATCTGGCCTGAAGTGAATAATAACAACACTTAAAAAAAAGCCAAATTTTGAAACATTTCTGTAGTAGTGGCCACTTTGGATTCCTGATCAGTTAGATGTGTAAAGGTTTTTAAAATGATATAATATTTGTATTTGTGTTGCTAATAATTCAATGAGGTAGACTCCCACATCCATATTCAGGCACCTGCCTGATTCAAAAGTACTGAGCACTCAACAATTCATATGAAGCTCAATGGGAGCTGTTGGGTGCTCAGCACTTTTGAGGGAGATGCCTATATATTTAAACATAGATGTAGGAGCCTAACCGTAGGCTCCCATTTTGGCAAATCCTATTCCAACCTTTATCTTTAGGTAACATGGTCAATGCATAGTGATGGCTCAACATGCTGCAAAACAGTAGGATAGAGCTAGTTGGAAACTGGAAATTCCACTTCCATAAAAAGTCACATTTAAAACAAAAAATCATCCTAAATCAGGGCAAAATGTCAGAAATACAACTGCAGTGTGAGTTGTTGAGTGCGCTGTACTTTTTAAGATCTGGCAGATGCCTGCATATGGCTTTTGGAGCCTACCTCATTAAATTATTAGAAGATTAAGTTAAAAATATCACACCAGTGAAATTCACAAGAGACTTCCAAGCCCCGAACAGGGGAGCCATCATTTTGATGTTTCCCAACGTCCAACTGACATTTTTCAGCAAAACTGAAATTTCCCCAAGGAAAATCGATTTTTGCAAAAAAGGGCATTTTCTGTTGGGAAATCTTTCTGATGGAAAATTCCCAGCTTGCTCTGCAGTAGGATCTGCACTGAGGTCTCGAGTGCCTAACCTTGTAGGGATGTCGATTGGTACGAAGGCCATACCTCTCCCCTGGGAAGAAGTAAGACCCTCACATCATCCTCAAGTGAACCCTGTGGACCAACTTCAGAACAGCATTCATGCTGCATCTAGTCCCCTCAGTCTGAAAGTCTATTTAAGGCACTGGTAATTAAAGATGTAGTGGAGGAATAGGAGGCTCAGGAAAACCTCCCCCTACCATTTTCTCCTCTCCCCCAGAAAAATAAAATTGCCCCAACCCTACAAACTCTTCACAGTATCATACTCAGTAACCGAGAGACACTGAAACACACGTATGAATACTAAAAATAGACTTATAGCAGGAGTGACTCATTTATTTCATTTGTTTTCTTCTAAAGTTTAATGAATCCAATTACTGATACATATTTTAGTATAAGCTTCATTAGAACATGGCTTTCGAGTGCTATAAATATATTTGATTCGCTGGTTAGCTTTGTTCTCGGTGTCACACAGGAATGTGTGTATACCATCACTGGTGCAGCACCATAACCTGTATAGATACAGATAAAAGAACTTGTGCAAAACACAGGTCTGAGTTCATTACCAGATCCCCAGAGGTGATAGTCATCACACATGGCCAAAGTCTGTCTCATAGGTGATGTGAAAAAATGGGTGGCTGAAAGTGGGCAATAGACTGGGCTTGGAGCTTCCCCATAGTTACATTGCAGATACTAGGCTGTAGTGACTGCAGCCAATGACATCACTCCCACAGGACTGATGCATGGCTCAGGCTATGTCTACATTGCACACTTATCCTGGCTCTGATTCAGGTCTGAGCCCAAGCCCTGGCTGCTTCCATCATTCTGACTTGAGACTGTAATCACCCACGTCCTAGAACCCTGCTAGGGGAAAGGGTCAGAGCCCAAGTCCGCTGAGACTCCAGTCCAAGCCCTATCATTTTGCAGTGTGGATGCAGCTCAAGCCACAGACCTGAGTCAGACAGTCTGCATTGTGCAGTGTGGACACGTTAATGTGCTTGTGAGACCTGGGTCCAGCAATTGTAAACCCAGGTTTACCATGCAGTATGGGTGCTCAAACACAGGTTTGAAAACACAGGGTCTGCAAGCCCAGGTCCCACAGCCCAGGGTTTACAATGCTGTGTAGACAAACCCTGTCAGACACAATGGCCATGCCCACACATCTCCACTGAACTGTCCCCATTCCCATTCCTTCTCACCCCCACAGTGGGTCTGCCGTGCTTTGGTCTTTTCACAGCACAGGAATGAGTGAGTGTGGGGCAGAATTTCACCCCATCTTCTTTCACTTACATACTATGCCAGCCAGTGCCAATCAATCTAACAGCTCCGTTGATTTCAACAGCGCTGCGCTAGTTTACATCAGCTGAGGATATGTCCCTGTGGTTTTAAAGGCATAAATTATTAACTGTAGAAACAGATGGTCAACAAAAATTTTCATTTTTGAACAGTGCAATTGGTTGTTTTGTGTTCCGTTTGCCCACCTCACCCCTTTTTGGCTATTACGTTTGATAGCTTTTTTGTCTAGGCCACATGTAACATTGAGTTTTCAATGAAATGCTTACTCAGAGACTATTAAATGCACTGGGCTTACCTTGCTAAATGGGAAGTCAAAGCTGGAAGTAAGCCAGCCACTGATGAAACAGAGAGCAGCTGGTACACTCTTCAGTGTCATGGCCTTACAGGGTGCCAGTCACTAGCATTCGGTGGTGCTTCATTTGTTACTAGCCCGGATGCCAGTGAAACCTTGTTGACAGTGAGTAGCAGGGTGACAAATCTGAAACAAAAACAGATTTTAAAAAAGGAACCTAGAAATAGTTGTGAGACACGAACAGGCTGACTTCTAGTGGACAAAAGTGTGACACCACTATAGGCCCAGTGGACAATAGTTAACTATGTGAAGAAAGAGCTTTGTTTAAAAACTGGAGGCTAAACAGTCCTGTGTCTGGGGCAGCACATAGCTACACCACACACAGAGGAGATGTTACACTTCAACCTACTCTGGAGCTTCCTAGTGTGTACTGGGGTAGGGGCTGAGTGTTTCTCCTGGTGAGTGCGCTTGGCAGGCTGGGGCCGGGGGGGATGGGGAGCTACAAAGGTTGGGTGGGGGCCTGGCCCCATCTCCTTTTGAGCAATTTACTCACTGGAGGGAATTAGGAAGGGAGTACTCCCTGCTCCAAAGGATTGCTGTGGTGCTTGGCTTCTTCTGCGCCCACATGCATCATCACTGCAAGGGGGAATATATCCTAGGTCTACTGCCTTCCACACAACCCTGGTGAGGGGTGGCAGGGAATAGGAGAGGGTCAGGATATCACAGAGAAGGAAGGGAAGGGACTGTATGTCGCTGGGGAAAAGGACTATTTAGCAATAGTATTTTCTGTATCCAGAGAAGGCGATTGACCAGGAGAAGACTGTCACCCACTGCATTGGTAGGGCTTTAAGGTTCCACTCATGGCAAAGGCTTGGCGGTGTAAACTTCATGTTAGAAACCCTGACTCTCAGTGGTGCCAGTGGTTCAGATCCAGGTGTTAGATAAAACTGAGTTCCCTGGCAGTTTGTCTGATATTTTCAGGATGTTAAGAACACTACAGACCCGATTGCCCATTACCTTCTGCTGTTATTGACACCTTTGCAGAGGGAATGCAATGCAGGAGTAGGAGGACACCACTCTATATGGCACTCAGTTTGCACAGGTGTAAATGACCACACAAGATCCAGGGTGATGAAGAATCAAGCCCCACAGCTTTGTTGGCAGCATGTGGATGTTGGGGTCCAGTACCAGCTGGGAGCCCTGTGTATCCCCTATGTTGCGGCTTTACATTTTAGGATCTACATAGTGGGGAATTCTCCTGGACACTCCTTTGCACTGCTCTAGACATGTCACAAACCACTTGCATGTTAAAGGCCTGCCTTTCCTGCTGTCCCAGACTTGGCATCTGGCACATGGAGCTATAGTTTAATATTCTGCAAACAGAATGAAGAGTGAAATGTGATGATTTAGAACACAAACCAAGGAGAGACAATTTTAGATGTTACAATGCTTGTTGGGAATGCAGAAAACAAGAGAATCTCTTTGGCTGAGGGCTAGACATCTCTTAAACAATGAAAGATTAAATTCTGCAGAAGCTGGTGGAGCCATCGGAGAAATGCTGAGATGGCACATCAGGAACTGTATCCACACAGCTCCAAGAAGACCACAGAAATGTAATATGATAGTACAGCATCTTCTATTTCATTTGGGCATGGTATAAAGGGATAACTGTTTTACTAGGCCCTCACCCAGGAAACTAATCTAGCCTAATGATAGTGAATGGCAATAACTGCTGCTTAATTGGACTAGTATTAGCATAAATTTAGCTAGAGCTACGTAATTTAATGGTGATTAACCAAGTGCCAGGTTAGGGCCTGTTTCTATGCCTGATGTAATTAATGGAAATCCTTCCATTGGCTGCAGTGGGCACTAGATCAGGCTCAAAATGCCCAGTTCTGAGATCTGATCTTTTAAACTACAAACTGGTAAATAAAGATTGAGCCATATTCTTTCCTTGGTACTCAGGAGCAATATGGCAGGTTTCTGGTGGTGTCTAGCTAAATACTTCTGTATTATAAAACCTACATACTCTACTATCTACACTGCAGTCCTAGGTGCAGTTGCAGCATATGGAGACATACCTGAGTGAGCTTTGATCTGGCTAGCTCGGGTACCAATATGAGTAAAGCTGAGGCAGCACGGCCTTCAATCCATTCCCAGGGTCCTGGGCAGGCTTGTGCCGCCCAGGCTGAAGCCTGTCCTGCCATGGCTTCACAAGCTATCTAGATTAAAGCTAGCTTGGGTATGCCGACATGTGCTGCAATTACAGCCTCTTATTCAGTGTAGATGTACCCTCAGTTACAGTGGCTTATCCTGGGGTAACTCCAATGGCATTGGATATGTCTACACTGCAATCTGGAGGAGCGACTATAGCATGTGTAGGCATACCCAAGCTAGCTTTTATCAAGCTAACTCATTAAAAATGGCAGTATAGCCACAGCAATGTGGGATAGCCTCCTTAGTACACTCCTTCCCAGGACCCTGGGCGCATACTGGGGCATCTATCCCATGCAACCGCCTGCAGCATCATGGCTACGCTGATTTTTAATGAGCTGGCTCTGTCACAGCTAGCTTGGGTATGTCTATATGGGCTGCAATCACATGGCCCGATTGAAGTGTAGACATACAAAATTACAGCTGAGTCTCTAGTACCACACACACACACACACACAGTGGAAAGTGAGTGTAAAATGCTACCAAATAAGAATACTCAACTCACCAGAGATGGTAGTATTTTACCATGACTTTCATTGTTGCTCACTCTTGTGCTTTTATCACAACTCTCACAATATTTGGTCTTTTTCTTGAAGTCCCGGCACCTGGGATGTTGTGATATTGCAAGAAACTTAATTTTTTTGGGTGGACACTGGGCAAGGTTCTAGCCCTCATGGGTGCAAAGAAAATCTGGACAATGTGAGGCTTAAAGTCTCAGAAACCATAAGGCCAATATAAAGAGTCTCCAGTGGTTTTGGACACAAATATTATATATTTTTTTGGGGGGGGCTTGTAAACTCTTGGGGTTAACAGTACTGACTTTACCCAAGTGCACACAACTACAGAAGGTGCCAAGCAGTGGTGTAACTGAAAGTAGAATTTGACTCGGCACGGGCACGTTGAGTGACAGGACGAAGGACTCTTTGGGATGGTTCTAGTGTACAAGGAGGGAGCAAGAAAAAGGAATTTACTATTTACACATTTTCACTATTCTTAAATATATTTAGTCTCTGGGACACATTCAGTAACTTAAAAAATGAAATGTAAAAAGGCGATCTACATACTAATAATTAGTGATAATCATAATAATACAGTTTCAGACATTTTGGGACATGCGTCTGGCCATAAATACACTCATCAGATGATCAAACATGCTGATTCCTCACAGCACATCCACAACTTGTAGCGATCTCCCAGTAAAACATACCCTATTATGTAATGTGTCATTATGTCATGCTTTGTAAACTTGAGGTATCAGAGAATATTTAATCATTTTATACCCCCTTGCCCACACATATATATTCACATAATGGTGAAGTATGTATCTTTGCATACAGTTAGGTTTGCCCAAGCATTTTCATTCTAAATTTTCCTTTTCATTTTCTTATTACTTTCTCAAATCTTTGCTGTTTTGGCTAAAATGTGGAAAGTTTGTTCTCAATGCAAGAGGGATATCCCCCCCCCCCCGGAAGTATCAGATAAAATGGTTCAGATCTTTTTCAAATACAGAGAGTGAAAAATATGCAAACTTTCTGCTATTTTTTTTCTGATTTTTTTTTGGACAACATTTGCACATCTGCAGGAGGTGATGGGTACCAGAAATTTGGCAGGGATGCAGTGCCAGAGTCAGGCTCCTGTGTGGACTGATTTAGCAAGTGTGGCTGGAACACCGTTCAAGAGCTATAATGGGGCAGAGTAAACATTATACAGGCTACCTTAATGATGGCATTTTCAGACTTATGACTGCTTCACATTACAGTGAAATCCTGGCCCTATTGAAGTCAATGGGAATTTTGCTATTGACTTCACTTTGGCCAGGAGTTCATCCTTAATGTTGTACTTAAGGATACGCTTAAGTGCTTTGCTGAAACAGGGCCATATGTATATTCAAACATGGCTCCTAACAACTGAATACAGTAAAGTACATTAAAATCAGGAACCTGACAGTGTGTGATTAAAAAAATGCCAACATTCTCTTTAATGAAAAAACCTACATGCCAAGTCACTCTTTAAGGCTTATGAACTAGAACAATGCTGGAAAGCATGAAAGGAAGGTTTGTGATCACAGCAATCGCTTTCAACAAGCTGAAATGAAGAAAAGGAAACAAAAAGTACAGTAGACTTTGATTTGACATTAATGAATGGTTTCATGTGAATACAGCTCAATTGTACAGTTTCTTGGGAATAGCTTTTTTTTTTGGTGTCTGTCCCATAATCATAGTGGGGAAAGTGAAATGCTTATACTGGCAGGTGGTGTGAGAATTTTCTCAGTGACTGTTTGCACGAAGCACTTGTTTAGAGCTTTCCTTATTACCATGATCCAGAGAAAATATTCTACACACACACACATATTATGGGAATTTACAGAAACATATGTACTAATAAAACCTTATAGAAATTTCTGACTCTCACATAACCTGTACATTTACCTGTTCTGGTAATAAGACCATAAGCAGTTACTGAAAGCAGTTGGCACGGATCAACCAATCACAATGAAAAAAATATCTTTCAGTTAAATTTTCTTCCTCATGGCTTAATTCTTGAGAATTCGGAGTATGCTTGTTACAAAGAGAAAAACAGAAAATGGTTTTACATCACTAGAAAATAAAAAGCAAAACCCCAGCCCTTCAACAACTGTGTAACCCTTCTGCCTGTCAGAGTTGGCAGCAACAAGGGCCAGGTTCAGTATCTAGGGATTCCATTCCAATAAGACAATGCAAAACCAGCTCGAGCCCCCACCCAGTGAGCTGGGACAAATATATACCACCCCCGCTGGGCGCCTCCAAGAGGCAATACTTCCCCTCTCGCAAGCACATAGTCTGAATGTTGCAAAAAGCCTTTTAATAACAGAGAGAAACAATGTGGCATTATGTTCGGGAAACACCAACAGGATTCATAACACAACCCATGAGCAAAAAACCCACCCCAAGCAAATTGGGGCATGTCCCTTCCCTTTGGTTCTTGAGTCCAGCAACCCAAAATCACCCAAAATCCAATGACACAAAAGTGTCTGTCCCTGGTCAGGGCAGCCCCAGAGTTCAAAAGTTTATCTGCAGAGTTTTACCTCCCAACCTGGGTGGAGATGGGGGGGTGGTGGTTAAGGGGCACCTTATGTGGTTCAAAGCTGATTGCCCCACCTCTCCATGGGGCTCCGCTCTGTCAGCCGCCCCATGAATCCAATAAACTGCTCTGCTCCACAATATATCTTCAGGCTCCCCTCCTATTTAACACAACACTCAGTGATTTCAGCTCTTAGTAAGTTTAGCTCTTTTGTGATTTCAGCTTGTAGTGGGGGAACTCAGTGGGTGAATTCAGCTCAACAGCCTGTAACTATACTCCTAATAGAATCAAAATTAGCTCTGATATTCCACAGTGGAGAGAAGAGGAAGTGCAATTAGCATGTAAGGCCCTCACCAGGGGGCCCATGCTACCTCATATTAATACCTGTCCCCTACCTTTTTCCCTTCACTGCGTTTTGGAACCCATGACCCTTGCCTAGCGAGTGCTGCTTAGTTGATGGTGAGTCCCTCCATCATAACAAAAGGCCGAGTACAGTTCCACTGTCCTTGAGTCACATAATCAGGATAATAACAGTTTATTCCTGCCCCAGTAACAGAGAAACTGGGGCTCCTACAGCAGCCAAAGTAACCATCTAGGCAGGGTGGGTGTGCCTATGCAAATGAGATCAGCCCCTGAAGTTCTTTTCCACAACCCACCATGACTCGCCACCAGATGTCAGGGTAGAGCTCATCCTGACTCTGCTTACAACTGTATATAGAGTTCTCTGTGTACAAAGGGCTTCACTACTACTGCCCATAACAAAGCTCGTGTGTATTCCCACTCATACTGTACCTATCCTATGCCATTAAATCCAAGAACCTATCTTGTGTGCTAAATCATACACAACACCTGATCAAGCAATTCTTATTGTCTTAAACCTTTAAGGCTTGGTTGGCAGAATAATACATTTGTTAGTAGATATTAAACTCCCATCATGCTTTGTACAGAAAGTTCCTAGAACCCTTTTGTGAATGAACCAAAGTGCTGAAGCACCATACCTATAATCAAAAAGTGCTGTATTTAGGGTGAACCTTAGAGTGTGACCAAATGATAGAATGTATTAAATCAATGATGGAAGGTGTGTAATCTCTTGCTCTGACCCCACTGACTTTTAGAAAATATGACCAAAAGTCCAGGAAACCAAGAAATGACCATTTATGATTGATAAGGAATACTTGTTATTACAGATGTGTTCTGTGATTGATGAGATAATGAGTTATTGAAAGGGTTTTTTAGCTCAATAGGAATTGCTTGTTGTCACAGATGTTTTCTGTAATAATGACTTGGTTGCAGTTGTCTTTAGCTTATTGATTATGAAATATGAGATATCATAAAAGGAACTCCTGGGTAGATCAGTTATGGAAAAGGAATTTTCTTTATCTTGAACATAGTATATAAGGGAGAAAATTTCTTGGAGTTAGTTGGGAGTGGATTGAGCGGTGGGATCACTACACCAGATTGGTTTGGTAACATAAAATCTTCTTTTCTGTATTGTGATGTATTGATTTTCTATTAATAATCTTTGATTAATACATTATGATTGAGCCTGTTATTTGACAATTTATTAATTAAATTAATTATTTATTATTATTATTATTATTATTAAAAATTGAATCCATAATACATTAAGGCAGCATTTTGACAACTCTGCTGCATCCGGACAATTTCAAATTCCTAGGATTTCATCTTGAAAAATACTATTAATTTAACAAGGTGATGTGCATAAGGTGATCACGCTTTCCTGGTATTCTAGACTTTCAGTCTACTCGGAGGGTCAGTACTCCCCTGGATGCACAGGGGACTTACATGGTTAATTCCCATAAAATCTAATGGGATTTAAGCATGTAAATCCCTGGGAAATTGATGATAGAAGAAACTCTTTATCTTGGGAGGCAGTGACTCTGAAAAACATTTGGGTATCATGGTGGATAATCAGCTGCGCATGAGCTCCCAGTGAGATGCTGTGGCCAAAAGAGCTAATGTGATCCTGTGATACATAAACAGAGGAATCTTGAGTAGAAGTAGAGAGGTTATTTTACCTTTGTGTTTGGCTCTGGTGCAACCGCTGTTGGGATACTGTGTCCAGCAATGGTGCCCACAGTTCAAGAAGGATGTTGATAAATTGGAGAGGGTTCAGAGAAGAGCCAAAAGAATGATTAAAGGATTAGAAAACATGCCTTATAGTGATGGACTCAAAGAGCTCAATCTATTATCTTAACAAAGAAGTTTTAGGGGGTCACTTGATTACGGTCTGTAAATTCTTGCATGGGGAACAAATATTTGATAATGGGCTCTTCAATCTAGCAGACAAATGGCTGGAAGTTGAAGCTAGACAATTCAAGCAGGCAATAAGGTGTAAATTTTGAACAGTGCGTGTAATTAACCATTGAAACAACTTACCAAGGGTTGTGGTGGATTCTCCTTCACTGACAATTTTAAAATCAAGATTGAATGTTTTTCTAAAAGATACGCTCTAGGAATTTTTGGGGGGACATTCTGTGGCCTGTGTTATGCAAGTGCTCAGATTAGGTGATCATAATAGTCCCTTCTGCCCTTGGAATCTGTGAGTACTGATTCTGTGTACAATACGTTTATAATCCACTGCTTAAATAACATATTTGTTCATCCATCTGGAATGAAGTGCACATGATTATTTGTTACTGGGAGTTCATTAAATTACATCTGAGTTGGAAGAAAAAAGAAGAAAGCTCATAAAAAAAGCTTTGCAGATTTAATGAAGAGAACGTCAGGTAGACTGAGTGAAGGAAAGTGATGTGGAAAAGCTCTAAAATAAAATTGGCTTGTTATTGAGAGTATAGTAAATATAACCCAGAAAAGGAGCTTGAGTATGTAAGGTACATCTATATGCAGTACCCATGTACCTGTGTATATTTCTGGGTCAACTTACAATAGACATTAGTGAGATGTTTTTGATACTGGGCTTCTCTGATTATTTCTACCTTCTCGGTTGAAAAATCCTGGGAAGGGGGGAAACATTTAGACTGAAACTGAATATACAGGTTCTGAAATGTGTGCATATGTGAGGGGAAATATTTTTTCTAATATGTGTAAAAATGTAGGTCAAATTAGAAATAAGAGAGAAATGGTAGTAGCTCTTTTACGAGCCAGCTCCAATCTCACAGCAGTGCAAATCAGGAGTAATTCTACTGAAGTCAATGGTGTTACACACCAGCATAAAATCAGAATCAGACCTCGTGCGATTGCTGTCCAAAATGAATTTAAAGGCTGAGGGTCAGATCTTCAGCTCATGTAAAGCAGCATAACTGCCATTTCAGTGAGGCTATGGTGGTTTATACTGCCTGGGGATCTGGCCCTGAGATTTTAAAAATAGAAGATTCAGATGGCACATGTGAAGGGCCGTATTCTGCCCTTGATCATTCCACTGCTATCAGTAGGAGTTCTGGATGCAGGACAAGACTGGCAACCTTTATTATTTTAAAAAAATTGATTTTGTCAGGAATGAGATATTAGCATTTCAGGGTTTAAACTGAAGCACTGAATTTCATTGGGAGTTAAGCCCTCAGCCCCCATAAGCCCCTTCAAAATCCCAGCCTAAAAAAAAGGATTAGTCTCTGTATGCTGTATTTGTTCCCTTTTCCATAACAGTTTAATGCCACAGGGACTGAGGCTGACTAGACTCAGTGGGAGAATGCAAGCACATCTGGTTTCCCCATAGTCTGACATGATGACTGAATAGATTCACAGCTTTTGCTGCCAGCTTTCCTACAGACTTTCACTGTGATTAGATTTGTTCACCATTAATACAGGCTGATTCTCCATAAAGGTACAAGTAAACTGACTTGCTGTGTATGCATCTGAGTTTGCCGTTACATTGTCCAGGTTTGATCTCCCGGCAGTGAATTTTTGTGGGTGGAGAGTTTAAGAAAATCCCTTGAGCCAAGTCTGAGTCCTGTGGAAATTATACCACCTTTCTGCCACTCCTCTCCAACCCAGCCGCCACTCCCACCCCACACATTTTGTGTTTCATACAATTATTTCCACTTTTTTTAGATAAATCAAAAAAGCATTGAACTTGTGACACCTACAACTTGACAGGGAAACATAGCCTGATCTAGTGCTCATTTAAATAGGCAGAAAGCCTCCCATTGACCTCAGTTGGCTTCTTGAGCAGGACCTCATTGACTACAGTCAAATTGTAATTAAAAAGTCACTATTTGCCAATTGTTATTATACGAAGATATCTGGGATTCACAGTTTCCCCCATAATTACAATAGGAAGCAAATGTTACTATGTGGTATCCTAACAGCAACCACTATAGGTCTCTGATCAGTACTTAACACGATTAGTTAATTAAGTTAGGAATGATTGAAAATTGACTACTATACATGTGCAGTGGAAAAGCTTACTAATTCCCATCACCCTGACCTGGCAATTTCTTCTTGTGAGGAAGGACAGATGGCCTGCTACTCCCCCCCTTGCATCTTTGGTAGATGTGCTTGCCCCTCTGCAGTCTTCTCAAGATCACTGATCTCCTCAAATCCTTGATGGTTTTGGAGGTTGCCTGTGAATGACCTTTCCACAACACTATACTACAGAACAGTAAATTGTTCCTTGCCACTTACACTCAGAGAGAGTGAATTAAGTTCAGACATGCTTTCTGAGGACATTAGTCAAAATGACTTCTACTAACCCTTAAGATCACCTGCAGAGGCTCAGCCAATCCGAGAACAAGAACTCATACCATGTGACTTATGACCAATCACGAACAACCCAGTTAAAAGTATGAAAAGTGAGCACAGGCATTTGCTGCATAATTTTCACAACCATCCTAATTCTAAAGAAAGTTTGGGGGGAAATGTCATTGAGTTCAGAAATTATTTAAAGTTGTTCTAATTTCACAGAATGTTGTGAACCTAAAACAGACATATTTTGATGAAAGCACATTTCTCTATGAAAATTTCTTTCAGCTCTAGTTTGGCTTAAGACTAAAGCTGGGTCTGTGGGCTGCACAGTCTCTTGGGAATTACAGCTCATTTTGATGCCATGAATGAATGGCATTTTGGAGAGCTGCCATTATTTTTCCCAATCCCACCCTTGTAGCTGAAAGGCTAGAAAACCTAGTTGGGAACCCAAGCGCTCACCCCAACCATCCCAGACCCCCTGAAAGCTGCAGGGGCCTGGTTTGTTCTGATGGTGGATGTTGGGCCAGGTAACTTCATCCTTGATTCTAATGGTTTCTACTTCTCCCTCTCCTGGAAGCTGAGTGCAGACTCAGGAGATGTCACTGAACTGTGGTACTCTCCCTAGCTTGCACTTTGAGAGAGTTGCACTGTAAGCAGTCTATTTTAATCACTTTTCAATGCATGTCAAGAGGCCTAAATAACTAAAGGCTGCTTAAGTTTTTTTCATAAATGCACCCTTGTCGATATATGCTAACAGTTTAAGTGTTCTTGTCACATTAAATATTTGAATCTTAAAACATTGTCTTCTAAAGGATTTGAAGATTTATTTCAATAGGCCTTAGATACCCAGTGCTGTTGAAAATCCCAGTAGGCACCTACCCAACTCTTTATTGGGATTTAGTTATTATTCTGAATGGGACTAAATACCATTAAAAATGTGTCTCTAGTTGCTTTGCCAAATTGGGTTCTAAAATCAGTGGCCTGATCTTCAGGAGTGCTGAACAACCCACAGCTCCAATTGACTTTAGTGGCGTTATTCTTAATTTACTTGTGTAACAGAGAGGGGAATCAGACCCAAGCTCTCCCTCCACCACCCAAAAACCCTTTGTCAGTTATGATGCGAATGGAACTGTCAATATTGTAGTGTAATAATTACCACTTGTACCATAGTAATAGACTTATTATGGTTCTTCTATTTAGTCATGCTTTGTCTTGTTATAAATCAAGAGTGAAGTCAGCCCACCTCCCTCCCACAAAGCCCAAGTAAACAACACTATGCAGGGAACCAGTAGGAGTTAGGAGCCCCACACCATCCCCAAGTAATAGTAAAGGCACGAGTCCCTGGGCTACCAGAGGGATAGTACCCTGTGAGTGCTCCTTGGGATGCGGCATGTTGGGTGTGGGCTATAAACAAGAGGTGGCATGGCCAAAGTGTTCTTTGCTCCAGTGACCTTTGCCAGCATTACAACCTATGCCGCATACTTCCCATGAACCACTACGCCAAGTCTTGCTTTGTGCCTCAGTTTCCCCATCTGTAAAAGGGCATTGTGAGGCTTTATTCATTAATGTTCAGGACAGGATTCTCATATAGAAGGTGCTGTCCAAAGCATTATTGTAAGTGTTGAAGCAGTTGCAGCAATGCTTATCTGAGTGGCAAAAGGCTCCAGCAGTGGCGTAGTCCATTTTATCACCTCAGGGGAGGCAAGTGTGCTAAGCAAGTGAGCTGAAGTATTTGCATCCAATATTCAAGGGCTCCTATAAAGCATAGAGTAATAATACTTAGGTCTTACGTAGCACTGGAAGCTATTGCCCCAGCGACGGTCCTTAGGAGTGAAGGCCTTTCTGTCTTGTCCAGCTGCAGGGTGGGCTTCATGCAGATTGTTAAATGTCGGTGGAGTTGCTGATCTTGAGCGATACTATTGCTAAGGCAGATTGAAAATACCTGCTGGAAGCTGCTAGCTCCTGGCTGCTAACCTTTCTACATTAATTAGGGGGTAGATTGTGTGCACTAAGAGGTGGGTGTTGCAAGGCTGCAGTTTGTTTTTGCTCTCCACTACGGAAACAAATACTAATGACAACTTGTTCTGTTCAGAAAGGGAACTGCCCCCACACACTGAACTGAGGCCCAAAAAATGTATTTAAATAACTAGACCAGTTTTCACCGTGGAATGCTGAGATGCAAGAACCCGTTTTGTATTGCTTTATAAAACCTCTCATAATATTTATAAAACATTACTGTATAATTTTCTTTGGAAATAGTATAATAGTCTTTTTACCTGGGTATCTGATCAGAAAAGCTGCCATTACTTGCTGGGTTTTGTTTTTTGTTTTTTTTTACTAAGAAAGCCATTCATTGCTATCCTGGAAATTGACAGTTTATAAAAATGACTCGAGTCTCCCAGGAACCAACGGCCAATTAAGGGCCCACCGAACTTAACAGGAGTTTTGTTGTTGACTTCAAAGGAATAGGATCATGCCTTTAAGGGGATTTAAATTGCTTTGATGTTGGTAGTGGACAATGAAATGCAGTATTATTGATGTATCTTGGCAATAGGACAAAGACAAACATACAGTATGACAAGTAAACCTAAAATATACTTACCTAGATGCCCTGAATCAACTAAAATGTGGAAAAAACCCACTTTATTTGAACTGTTTAAATCAGATTATTTTTCTCATCTCCCTTTTCCCTTCTTGTAAGAGCTGAATCATCTATTTAAAGTTTTCAGTCACTTCTCTCTCATCCTCCCCCCTGCCCGCTTGTAAGAATTGAATAATCAAATTAACAGTAGAATCTATTTGAAAGAGTTTATTAAAAATTGAGGAAAAACAGGAAGATTGGCCATGATGTGCTCTTAGTCAAACCATTAATAAATTAATTCTCGAGCAATAATTAATTTCCATTATAACCCAGTAAATACACCATTATGCATAGTGAATGTCCTTTAGCTAGGCACATGCCACGACAGGCAAAAGAATAAAACTCCAGGTATCCCATAGCATGACACGAATTGTGTGGTGGTTGTGCTAATCTACAGGGAAAGCTATGGCGTAATTGTGTGAAACTCCTTTGTAAGAACCAGCTATCAGAGATTTCCTGTTAAAGCGATGATGGAGGTGTTTGGGAAAAGCTAGCTGCAATGAAATTTGCTCGTTAGCATCAGCTCTACTGCCTGGTCATGTCCAGGACATCCATCACTGCTAGGCAGTGGCCCCACACTGCAAGCCTGGGAGGGTGGCAGCTGCTTTAAGCACTTTGTTCCCCTCTCTTGGGCCCTTGATCTTAAAATGCAAATTTCATTACATTGCCTCTGTTGTGTGCAGAAATAGACTTGTAGAAATGGGGCTGGGGGGTTCATGTTAGGGAAGCTAGAGAAACACCTGCATGTCAATAGAACAACCTTGTGAGCTGCATTGCCATACAGCACTTGAGCTGGGGAATCATGGAATCAAAGGGTATCTCTCCCTAGAGTCAGATGTTAATGGGGCAGCTGTATTTGTTCCTGTGATGTCAGCCCTGTGTGGTACCTGGAAGCCCAGTTACAAGGGAAGAATAGTAAAATTGACAAGTCCATGGCGTTAACAATTACGTTTTCTCCTCTCTTGTCTGTTTTCCTCAGAAGAAGGAAATAAGGGTCAAAGAACTTACAAATGGCATTTGGAAGTCTTACAACTCCAAAATGTCAAAATATGACCTGCCTGATTATTTGTGGTTGTCAAGTAAGTCTTGTGAACATTTTATCCCTGTCTATGCTCCCACTCTGATAGAGACATTGGGAGAAGGGGAAGGAGGGGTGGCAGAAGGGAGGAGAGAAAGGTAGTAAAAAGCACAACTTTGCATCTCTGTTTTAGCCTTTTCTATTGCTTCCCATAAACACCAGCCCAGTTGCTCTGAGCTTCCTAAACATGTAGTGTGTGTGCGCTGAGGTTGCAGATGGTGTAAAGCTCACCTTTGCACTCTTTGTTCTGCTGCTCTGTGCAGGCCTACACCCCCTTTGTCAAGTTAGGGCAGCTAGATGCCAGCTGCTAACAGACATTTGGGGCCAAAACCATGACTACAATCAGGGTGCTACAAGGATGTCCCCTTTGGTGGCAGCAGAGGGCGGGTGTCGCATAAGAGATCCTACCTCACCATTATCAGCCTGGCAGGACCAACTATGTTGCTCTCTCAGCAGAGCCCTCCAACCAAGCAGTACAAAGCATATCAGAGTCAAAACATACCATGTGGTGAATGCCTGAAGCTCAGAGAAACACACTCTAGCTTTGGAGTACGATTCTAACCACAGCTTTAGTTTTGTTTTTTGGCACGAGCTTCAGCTCTGGTTTTGCACAGAGATCAGGTGGACAACTGTGTTCAGAATTTAGGCCTTAGCGAGTAGCGAAAGGGGGTGTAAACTCAAGTGTTGAGCAGTGCACATTCAAGAATGTCCAGGGGGCTTGTTCACTGGCACTTTGACGTCAAAGAATCTACTGAGTTTATTGATCACATGGGGAAAAGTTACATAAGCAGCTGGTTCTAATCCCCCTACTGCTCAGAATTAAAAGAACCAGTCACTGAACAATATATGTAAGTCTTCATTGTTGCAAAACAAACCCCAAAAATGTGAGCATCTCAAAGAAAACTAAAATATAAATGTATATGAACCAACAGATATATTCACAAAACATTTGGTCATTTCAATCTTTTCTTCAGAAATCTTTTCCTTGTTTGACTGGTCGATGTATTACATATATTCTCCTATATATCATACACATTTTAAAGAAAAATCATGGTCTAATCCTTAAGCATAGCTATTGATTAAATTTGATTCTAATTTGTAACATGAATCCAAGCTACAGAGGACGCACATTCTCAGATAAAAATACAGAAAAGGTTTTGCACATTTGTCTATTTTGCCCATGTCTCAGCCTGATTACAGCAGAAGTGAGCTGTTGCGGGGGGATTAATTCTAATTAGAAAGAACATCTGCACTCACATAGATGTCTAAGTAGGCTATTCTTTAGTTATCATATTAAAACTGCGTCAATATTTCCAAATCTTTATTATCCTGAGTAGGAGGTTTATGGCTGCCTTCCTGCTGACTAGCCCCGGAAATCGAATTGTACAAATGTTACATTCAGTATATGAACTTTCACTGTGAATGAACCTGGGCAATTTTTTCTTCAAATAGCTTGTTTCCATCTTTACTTTAATGCAACCCCTCATCCCAAGGAATATGAAATAATCATCTTCCTACTGTCATGAAGACAGATCCTGTAAACCCCTTCTACCAGTAAGAGTTTTTATTACCAAGGATGGCATAGCAAGAAGGATTTGCAGGATTGTGCTCCATGGTTTTGAAAGTTGTCGGGAACTGAGGCTCAGTTTTAAACCCTAAATTGTAACAAGTAGAGTTTAGGATTATGCTTGACCAGGTCATCTCTTTAAAAAGTCATAGCTGTCCATTTCTTTTCCTTGCATACAAGCCTAGACAGGCACAGAATCCAATGATAGTTAGAACTACGCCTAGCAAGAGAGCAACTGCGTCTCCAGTGTCCAGGGCTTCAACCACAGGCAGCATAATCACCAGTGAAAGGAGCACCAAAAAGAGTTCTGAGGCGTTCCCAAGAAAAGCCATGTTGCTGATCAGGTGGTCTTGGAAGGGAGGTTAAACAATGACGACAAGCTGGTACTTCAAATGTATCTAAAAATAAAACAAAAAGGAACATGACAGGGTTTTTTCCTTTAAATTTATTTCCAAGAACTCTAGATCAACAGATGTCACTGGAGTATCACTGGATGTGACTGGAGTATGATTTACTTGGGATTGGTCCTGCTCTGGGCAGGGGATTGGACTAGATGACCTCCAGAGGTCTCTTCCAACTCTGATATTCTATGATCACCAAATCTGTATGGAAATGTATTGTCGTGTGATTGATCCACAGAGCAGGAATGAGACTTGGGAGATTCAGGCTTGGTCTTCACTGACACAAAAAGTGATTTTCTTTAGAGTAAGATAAAAAACCCAGAGAGAGTTCTCTGTAAAATCCTAAGTGAAGACACCATAGCGTTTATCATGAGGAAGCTAGTCAAGGTCAGCACTGAACTCCTCACCCAGGGTTGATCTTACCTAGTTTATCTCGCAGTAACTCTAAAGTGACTTGTCTCCACTAGGATTTTACAGCAGGATAGCTAATGCAGGAAAAAACACACCTTTTTGGTCAGTGAAGACATTGCTTTAGGGAAATTATTCTGGAATAAGGGAGGGTGGGAATTTAAAATGAAAAGTTATTGTGGAATAGGTCCCCATGTGGATGTCCTATTCTGGAATAAGAAGCCTTTCCAGTTTAGCTTTAATTTACTTCCAAAGTGGATCAAGCTAAATCAGGAAAAAAAAACCCATTCTTATTCTGAAGTAAGTGTGTCCACATGGAGAACTATTCTGGTCAATACCCCCAAGCAGACAAGCCCTTAGGTTTTCTTCCTGGCTCTGCCAAAGATTCTTATATGACCTGGGGCAAGTCACTAAAATCTCACTGTGCTTCAGTTTTCTCATAATTATCCCCTAATGGATTGCATTGCTAGGGTGATCCATGCATTATATTAGCTTTATCAGTGATATAACATTTATGTTATTGCCACAATTAACATCCACTAAAAAAGTGGACCTAAAACTGAATGAAATTGCCCCTGTGCTTACACCTTTCCAGATTTCCCTTCCCTCTGTCCAAACACTGGAGTTTGAAGGGCAGATGAGCATAGAGATTGAGAAAACAGGACAGTGTAAATTATCTACAAGTTTTTGTCCTCTATTAAAATAATTAACAGCAACTTACCTTAACCTCTATAATTACTCTAATATTTCCTTTTTGGTTAGCATTGGAATCTAGAAAGCAATGAACTCCACTCAGTCATCACCTGTCAAAAATCAAGAGAGTTATTTGTTCTGTTCATGGAAATGTAAAAGCTCTGCTAGCCATAGACAGTGGAAGGGAAAAGAGGAAGAGGCGGTAAAGGGAGTAAAAAAAAATTCTCAGAGATTAAGAGTCATGTGCAGCAACATGTGACTGGCAAATAAAATCGGCTTCTCTGCAGACAACTTTGCACAAAATATGAACTCTGGGTCCGAAAGCAAAGGGGGAGCGTGAGCTGTGAACGGCCCCGGATCTCTTTAATCTACAAAGTTTATAGTCTCACCCTGCGTTAGAAGCCAGGCGTATGTGCATTACCTTCCTGGAGGCAGCCATTAGAGGAAGAAAGAGAAAGAGGAAGACAGTTTGACTACGTTTCCCAGCATTTGTGCTGCCTACAATTCCCACAGTGCATTAGAGCAGATCAGAGTTAACCTTTTAGATACACATAAAGGGCAGATTTCTAAATAAATAAATAAAATTTCAGGCATTCTGCTTCCAGTGGAAATTCAGATTGTCGACTGAGTCTACAGCAGTCAATATATCTATACTCCATCTGCTATCCACTAATCTTTGTGTAGCTTTATACAGCTTTTAGGACCTGATTTGGATCTTGCATCAGTGTAACTCCACCAACTTTTGCTCCTGGTTTACAGCTGTATAACCGACAGAAGAACCAGGACCTTCGAATCTATGATTAATAGTGATGTGGCTTATTATTAATTTTCATTTAATAAAAACTAATACCAGGTAAATGTTTGTGTAATCTCCTAAATCAATACCTAACTATTCCCCTGCAGCGTTCATAATTAAAACATAGAAACTTTTTGCTACTGCCTGATCACTAGAATTAAATTATTGCTGCTATTAATACTACCATAATTATTTCTTTCTGCAGCACCCAAAAGCATGTTTGGTACCTCCTAGAAACACAAACACAAGGCCCCAACAGACACAGAGGTCTACCTTTGAGGATCAGATTGAAGAATCAGGGATTTTAGACCCAATTCTACAAAAGAAAAAAAAGGGTGCCAAACTACAGGGCACAGAATAAGGGAGGCGGAAAGATAATGCATAACTCTGCATGCCCACAGAGCCCTGTCTTCACTAGTACTTTCACCATTGTTACCACCAGTGCAGCTGCCCTGATTGTAATGTATTGTTGGAGGAATTCTCCAAAAATGCTAGTGTAGGAGAGGGCTAAAAGACATGAAGTACATATGGAAGTCATAATCCAGGGGCAGTTCTTAATATCAATATTTTAAAAAATCCTGACTTTAGTACAAGCCATTTAAAGGGACACATATTTTAAACCCTAAATAATAATGCCTTTGTTTATTAAAATTGAAATAATTTAAAAATCTAGTTTTCTTGGCATGCTGGTCAATCCCCGTTTTGTCCTATTTTCTTTCTCCAAGTTGAGATAAGAGCACTTAGTTTCACTGTTGGCTGTAGCCAATTTGTCATTAATTTCACTCAGAGTTTCATGCACCAGCCATAATAAATAATAATGATACTAATTAGCAATTAAATATCACTTTTCATCAAGAGATCTCAAAGCACTTCTAAAAGGTGAAAATTATAGCTCCTTTAAAAACAAACTGATGCACAAAAACGTTAAGTGATTTACTTGTGGTCACCGAGCAAGTCTATGAAAGAGTCACGTATAGGAACTAGTTGTCCTCATTTTTTTCTGTATTTTCTCCATTGGACAATGCTGCTTGTAGCAAGGCTGTACATTGCAAGATTGCTGCATTGTGTAGGACAATGCTGCAATGTCTACCTTGCAAACGCTGCAGAGGGATGTGTGTTCAAAAATATTGTTTCAATTGGCATTTTTAAAGAATGGATGGACACATTTTTATTGATGTTTGGTTAAAACTTGTTTTTTTAAAAAGAAAGCCTAAATTTAAGGCCAATTCTAACACACACAATATTCTAATATTTAATCTCCCTAAAAATGAATAATTTCATTATGGTGTAGCTGTTTGTACTATGTAGGGGACATAGGATTACTCTTTTGAATCCTTCCCTATATTAAAATGAGCTAACCCAGTGTCATTATGGATGTATGTACAATCTTTATTAAAAACTACAAAATCACAATTAACTTCCTTCCAAAAAAATAAAGCCCTCCCAGATACCCTCAGCCAGAAACTTTCTCTACTCCATTTCACTACTCCATTCATCTGGTCATCCTTTGCTTCCAGAAAAGCCTTGCAGAACAGATGAAAGGAAGTGACATCCCCGCCAAGTCACTGTCCTTACTGTTGCCTGGATCCTCATACAAATATATGAAGTCATTTTTCCCAGACTCAATTTTGAGCCAGAACATGCAATAGATCAATAAGGAGGTGTTCACCTTTAGTAACACCACTCAGGAGAGGGGCATCTGCATTCTAGAGTAGTTAGGGTTTCTGAGCAGTCTTCATAGACAGTCACAGGTAGAATTTTTTACAAGAGTTGAATTGAAAAGGCATGCTATTAAGCCAAGAACTAAGACATGGATGATCAAGGCTAAACTATCATCTTATAGGAAGGACACAGTCTTTGCCAGTTGTAAGTGAAAGAAGGTTGTTCTGGTGACTGATGTGGTCAACAAGTCTCCATGATGCAAAAGGTTAAAACCAAAATTCTAATTAAGACAAGTCAGCATCACAACAGGTTTAATAATTTATGGTGATGAAAAAGCCAGAATAGTTCTTCCATTATTTTATGACCAAGAATGGAGCTTGCCATTGTCTACCTTGCCTTCCAATTCAAGTTTGTAATTCTATCCATTTTAGGTACTTATATGGCTCCCACTATTGTAATATCTGAATGCCTTGCAATCTTGTACGTATTTATCCTCACAAAACCCCTGTGAGGTAGGGAAGTGCTATTATCTCCATTTTACAGATGGAAACTGAGGCATCAGGATGCCAAAATAACTTACTCCAAGTCACATAGGAAGTCAGTGGCAGAGCTAGTAACTGAACCCACCTTTTCCAAGTTCTAAAGTAGGGTCTGAACTGCTGGATCATCCTTCCTGACAAGTCAGGCCTTCTTGAGCTTTTTGGTGTTCAAAAGTGTTTCGGAGGCTAAAGACGGCGCTATGATGGAAGGCATTGGAGGTCTCACTACACCTGGAAGTATTGCTGACTATCTGAGTCTCTTCCAGATTTCTAAAAAAACACCTCTGTTGCAACTACATGTGTTCCTGCCTGCACAACAACCTGACAGGCTTCCCAGATTTTGGGAAGATGGTAGGTTCCCCCCCAACTTACTTGCCCAGTTTTTTCAGTTGTCTTTAATTTATTAAAATTGCTTAGCAGTTGGGAGAGGAAGCAAATGACTCTGTTCAGTCTGCCACTCTGAGTTTATATTCCCCTGCCCTTCCCCTAGAAAAGGTACAAGTGGGTTTGCACCCTGTTGTTTTGGTTATTATTGTTCTTGGGAGTAATTGACTGAATTACAACTCCATTGTGCAGTCACCTCACATCTACTGTGTAGGAATAAGTGACAAACATTGAAAAGTTTAGGTTATAGGTGATGGTGTCAACAAATACAGTGTGGAAATTTACAAGAAATATGGTTTACATTGCAGAGCAGCACAGTGTGTACCTGTCAACATTGCAGGATGCAATAAATCTGCTTATAGGGAACAAGGAGAACAGTTCTGAGGCCCACTAGCTAAGGTGACAAGGCTAATCAAAATTACACTTACCATACCAGGTTCCTCCTGAACTTTAGGAATATCATTCTTTAAATTTCAGTGGCTAGCCGACAGGTCTGAAAATATAATTGTAAATGAAGTCATTGTTGAGTGAGGTTCTGCAGTGATTAGTTCTTGGCCCTACACCAGTGGTGGGCAACCTGCTGTCCGTGGGCCACACGTGGCCCACCCAGGTAATCTGATTGCAGGTCGTGAGACATTTTGCTGATGTTGACCATCGGCAGGCACGGCCCCTTGCAGCTCCGATTGGCCGGTAACAGCGAACCGCGGTCACTGGGAGCTGTGGGGGGGACCATGCCTGCGGATGGTCATCAGGAGCAAAATGTCTTGTGGCCCACAGTCAGATTACCCTGATAGGCCGCATGCGGCTGTTGGGCCACAGGTTGCCCACCACTGCCCTACACTATTTAACATTTTTATCAATGACCTGGAAGAAAACAGAATCCACACCGATAAAGTCTGCTGATGATGCAAAGATTGGGGGAGCCGTAAATAATGAAGACGACAGGTCATTGATACGGAGCCATCTAGATCGTTTGATAAACTGGGTCAAGCAAAGACTATGTATTTCGATATGGCTAAATGTAAAGTTACACAGGTAGGAACAAAGAATGCATGCTATATACTTACAGGATGGGGGACTCTATCCTGGGAAGCAGTGATTCCGAAAAAGACTTGGGGTCATGGTAATTGTCACCGTGCCTCAGTGCGTCACAACTGAGAATACCAAATTCAGGACAAACTGCTGAGAAATAGGCATGCACACCCCAAAACTCGTGGTTATTTTTCCATAAGATATACCGAACTGGCAACAAAAGTAAACTTCTGTCTCACCACACTGGCTAACAAGTCAGACAGAGCCTCCTTAGGTATTCTAGTTCTTGTTTCAACACCCAGACACTAGACTTAATGATGAGTGGTTATTTAAAACCAAATTTCATCAACCAAAGGGTTCTTATGATCCCAGCCACATACCCAGGTCAATATATAACTCAGATCTTACCCAATAATCATGCTGTTGCCCATCCTTTAGTATCTAATATCTAAAAGTTTATTTATAAGAGAAAAGAAAGGTGAGCAGTGGTGAGCTGGAGCCGGTTCGCAGTGGTTTGCTAGAACAGGCTGTTAAATTTAGAAGCCCTTTTAGAACCAGTTGTCCCTCGGTTCTAAAATGGCTTCTAAATTTAACAAGCGGCCAAAAGTGGCACTTTAGATGCAGACTCCGTGGGTGTTTCGGGGCTGGAGCACCCAAAGGGAAAATTTGATGGGTGCAGAGCACCCACCGGCAGCACTCTGCCCTGCCCCCAGCTCACCTCCTCTCCACCTCCTCCCCTGAATGCGCCACCCTGCTTTGCTTCTCCACCCCCCTGGCCTCCCGCGAATCAGCTGTTTGCATGGGAAGCCAGGGGGCTGAGAAGCAGGCAGCGGCTTTGCGCTCAGGCCCAGGGAGGCGGAGGTGGAGTGGGGGTGAGCTGGGGCGGGGGGGCACGAGGCCACCCACGGCACAGCAGGTAACCTGGGGGGGGCAATGCAGGGGAACCGCTCCCCGCCGCAGCTCACCGCACTCAGACCCAGGGAGGCAGAGAAGCTGCTGGTTGCTTCTCAGCCCTCCCCGGCTTCCCATGCGAACAGCTGATTTGCAGGAAGCCAGGGGAGGGGGCAGAGAAGCAGAGCAGGGAGGGCGTTCAGGGGAGGAGGCGGAGGTAAGGTGAGCTGGGGCCGGGTGTGGGACGGGAAGCTGCTGGTGGGTGCTCTGCACCCACCAAATTTTCCCTGTGGGTGCTCCAGCCCCGGAGCTCCCAGGAAGTCGGCATCTAAGGCACCACTTTTGATGTGATCAGTGGGGGGAGCGACTGCTCCTCCCTTAGCTATGCTCCCCTGCCCCTAGGAGCCAGAGGGACCTGCCGGATGCTTCCTGGGAGCTGCCCCAGGGAAGCACTGTTAGGACTCCCCACCTTGCCCCCGGCAGGTCCCTCTGGCTCTTAGGGGCGGGGTGGGCACTGACTACTGTGGCCCACAAGACCCTCCTGCCCAGTTCTGGAGGCAGTCAGGGGACAGGGGTGGGGGGTGGACCACGACCCCCTTGTGGGGTGAGGAGGGAACTGGTTATTAAGATTTTGGCAGCTCATCACTGGATGAGAGTTTAAATTGCTTAAAGAAATCAAATATATTCAATTGCAAATTGGACCAGGCTTGAAGTATAAACTGCTGACTTGTTAAGTCTCTGGTTGCTTCCAAATAAGTGGAAGGTCCTCAGTCCCTTGGTTAGAATGTGCCCATTAGTATAAGTCCATAGTCCAGATATCAGAGCAGGAAAGAGGTAAAATGGAGATCTTTCCAGGGCCTTTTAGAGCTTCCGCCATGTGAAGGGAACTTAATTGTTCTAAGCAAAGCCCTCAGCACATTTTGTGGAAAAGTACAGTCACAAAGATGGAGTACCACATGATCTAGTCACATGCCCTTGCATGCTTCGATAAGTCATAGCAGGAGCCATTACCTATATTCTGGCTAGAATGTCCACAGGAAAGTCCATCAGGTGGGGATAAGCTTCTTCCATGGCCCACTGTATTCACTGATGGGCTATCAGCTTGACTGATTCATTCACAATGTGCTGGCTAGACTGGATGTAAGCTACTTTGTACATGTTACTGAGGAGCAAACACATTTGAAATAAAGATAGTCAATATTCATAATTTCACATATGAAAATGATACATGCATAGAAATAGGATAATCATATTCAGCAAATCATAACTTTTCCATTGACACCTTACATGACAGATTTTGTACAAGATTTGTTGCTACTACTGTTATATAATTGCAACAATGATCTACATGGTCATATTTTAACCAGATAAAGTCAGTTATACAGTAGGGCACAAATTAAACAAATTTTTGGAATGCATTGGAGAGTATTTTTTATTTATAAGGTGGAGAAAGCACCTAAAAGAGAGACTGCTTTAGATTTGATTTTGACAAATAGGGAGGAACTAGCTAAGAGTGAAAGTGATCATGAAATAATGCAGTTCGTGATTCCAAGGAATGGTAGGAGGGAAAACAGAATAATAAAAATAATGGATTTCAAGATGGCAAACTTTAGCAAACTTAGGGATTTAGCAGGTAAAATCCCATGGGAAGAAAGTCTAAGGAGAAAAACAGTTTGAGAGAGCTGGCAGTTTTTCAATGAGACATTAAGGGTACAAGAGCAAACTATTTCACTTCACAGAAAAGATAGAAGGTATGGCAAGAGACCACCCTGGCTTAACCAGGAGATCTTCAATGATCTGAAACTCAGAAAAAAAAGAGTCCTACAAAAATGGAAACTAGGACAAATCACTAAGGATGAATATAAACACAAGTATGTAGGGACAAAATTAGAAAGGTCAAGGCACAAAATTAGATTAAACTAGCTAGAAACATAAAGGGTAACAAGAAACATTCTACAAATACATTAGAAGCAAGAGGAACACCAAGGACAGGGTAGGCCCATTATTCACTGAGGGGGTGTCATAAATATAAAGGGAAGGGTAACCACCTTTCTGTATACAGAACTATAAAATCCCTCCTGGCCAGAGGCAAAACGCTTTCACCTGTAAAGGGTTAAGAAGCTAGGATAACCTCGCTGGCACCTGACCAAAATGACCAATGAGGAGACAAGATACTTTCAAAGCTGGAAGGGAGTGGGGGGGCAGGGAAAAAAAGGGTCTGTCTGTGTGATGCTTTTGCTGGGACCAGGTAAGGAATGCTCTTCAGAACTTCTGTTAAGTTAGTAAGTAATCTAGCAAGAAATGCGAGAGATTTCCTTTTGTTTAAATGGCTGGTAAATAAGCTGTGCTGAATGGAATGTAGATTCCTGTTTGTGTCTTTTTGTAACTTAAGGTTTTGCCTAGAGGGATTCTCTATGTTTTGAATCTGATTACCCTGTAAGGTATTTACCATCCTGATTTTACAGAGGTGATTCTTTTACCTTTTCTTTAATTAAAATTCTTTAAGATCCTGATTGTTTTTTCATTGTTCTTAAGATCCAAGGGTTTGGGTCTGTGTTCACTTGTACCAATTGGTGAGGATTCTTATCAAGCCTTCCCCAGAAAAGGGGGTGTAGGGCTTGGGGGAAGACGTCTCCAAGTTGGCTCTTTCCCTGTTCTTTGTTTAACATGCTTGGTGGTGGCAGCATAAAGTTCAAAGACAAGGCAAAGTTTGTACCTTGAGGAAGTTTTTAACCTAAGCTAATAAGAATAAGCTTAGGGGGTCTTTCATGCAGGTCCCCACATCTGTACCCTAGAATTCAGAGTGGGGTAGGAACCTTGACAGGGGGGAAGACAATAACAGAAAATGTGGAAATAGAAGTGCTAAATGATTTTTGTTTTGGTTTACACCAAAATGGTTAGTAGTGATTGACAGTCACTATGTTAAACAGCGAATGAAAATGAGGTAGGATCTGAGGGAAAATAGGGAAAGAACAAGTTAAAAATTACTTAGCCAAGTTAGAGGTCTTCAAATCGGCAGGGTGTGAAGAAATACATCCTAGAAGGAGGTGACTGAGGAGATATCTGAACCATTAGTGATTGTCTTGGAAAACTCCTGGAAGATGGGAGAGATTCCAGAGGACTGGAATAGGGCAAATGTAGTGCCAATCTATAAAAAGGGGGAAAGGACAATCTGGGGAATTAAAGACCAGTCAGTTTAACTTCTGTACCCGGAAAGATAATGAAGCAAATAATCAAGCAATCATTGCAAACACCTAGAAGATAAGGTGTTAAATAACAGTCAAGAACAAATCATGTCAAACCAACCTAGTAGCTTTCTTTGTCAGGGTAAGAAGCCGTGTGGATGGGGGGAAGCAGATGTGGTATTGTGATACACTGTACTTCAAAACACTCTAACCCTTATATTGATCATTCACATGTGGTTGTGATATTTCATAGAAAGTATGCCATGTAAGATATCATATGATCTGCCGAGACCCCTTGTATTAAAATACATAGATCATTAGTGTGTATGAAGTTATGAGATTTAGCTGTATGGTTGTCACTGAAATATGCTGTAAGTTTGGTAGTGACATACAAAGGCAGCAAACCACTCCTGCGAGGGTGCTCAATGACCACCAATCAGCAGGGGAGTTGCAATCAGGGAATTTACTATTCAATGATGGCTGCCCAAGCACCACACAGTGGGGACTGCTCAACTCTAGGACTCAGTTGCACAAGACCACCAAGGGGATTGCTCAACCTTGTGACTCAACAAAGCCTACCAGGACATGTCCAGGCTAGTATTTTCCAGGCACAAGGACTGAGGATATAAATAGGGGACAGTGGTATCATGCCTTGGCCTTGCTCCTCCCCCACCTACACTGGAAGCAACAAGAATGCAGAGAAGACAAAAACTTCAACTGAGGAGACTGGTCTAGGCTTAAGAGACCTGTGTATTAAGAACTGTAACATCCGTCACCAATACTTCATCAAAATACTGCCTAGTGTAATAAGGTTTAAGATTTAGATTGTGTGTTTTTCTTTTATTTTCTTTGGTAACTATCCCTGACCTGTTATGCCTACCACTTATAATCACTTAAAAATCTGTCTGTAGTTAATAAATCTGTTTTATACTTTACCTAAAACACTGTTTTGCTTGAAGTGCTTGGGAAATCTCAGTTCAGGTTACAAAGGCTAATGCATGACCACTCCACATTGAGGGAGGGGTGGATCAGGTAATACATTTACACTGGTCAGGCTTCTTACCAGGGCAAGACTGTACTTCCTATTTGTCAGGGTACTTAAGCACTGGAACAAATTGCCTTAGAGGGGCTGTGGAATCTCTGTCATAGGAGATTTTTAAGAACAGGTTAGACAAACACCTGTCAGGGATGGTCTAGTTATTACATAGTCCTGCCTTGAGTGCAGGTGACTGGATTAGATGGCTTATTGAGGTTTCTTCCAGTCCTACACTTCTGTGATTCTATGGTGGATAACCAGCTGAACCCAAGCTCCCAGTGAAATACTATGGCTAAAATGGCTAATAAAATACTGGGATGTATAAATAGGGGAGTATTGAGTTGGTGTGTGTGTGTATTTCCTCTGTATTTGGCACTGGTGTGACCATTACTTGAATACTGTCCAGTTCTAATGTCCACAATTCAAGAAGGATGTTGATAAATAGGAAAGTTCAAAACAGAGCCATGAGAATGATTAAATGATTAGAAAGCACATCTTTGAATGATTGATTTCCTTGAGCCTATCTATTTAGCTTAACAAAGTGGTCTGCCCCTTTATGGGCCTGCAGAGCCAGGGAGCAGCAAGGCCTGCCCTAAGGTGAAACTCAGCAGGCAGGTTTTGGGAACCTGCTGATCCAGCTAAGCAGCAGCTAATGATTGGCTCTGATTCCCAGCTGGAAGATATAAGTGAGGACCCAGCTCTGCAATGGACGGGGTTAGGGGAGACAAATAGAGGCTGGTTGGTTTACCATCTGCTCACACCTCTCCATCCTGTGTTATTCCTGAGGCTAGAGGAGGGCTATGACTCTTGAGCTACTCAGGGGTAGAGGACTTTGCAGTATCAATCCAGGTCAGGGCTGCCACTTCTGTTACTTTTTCATACATTTGTACATGTGCAGCAGAAGAATAAAAGAGCCTACCCAGAAGGCTAAAACAGAGATGGGTGGGGCTGGCTGTTTTGTCCCCAAGTCGGTGGACAGACCCACCAGATTATAAGAAGATTTGAGGGTAACTTGATCACAGTTTAAAAGTATCTACATAGGAAACAATTTAATAATGGGCTTTTCAGTCTAGCAAACAAGATCCAATAGCTGGAAGTTTTGGACAAATTGAGACAGGAACTAAGGCAGAGATTTTTAAGAGCGAGGGTAATTAACCAGTAGAATTTACCAAGGGCTACGCTGAATTCTCCACCACTGGAAATTGAAAGTGAAATAAATATCAAGACTGGATTTGGTTTCTAAAAGATGATTTCTCATTCACAAAGGAAGGAGTTAATTCAGGGAAGTCCTATGGCCTGTTTTATACAGGAGGTCAGACTAGAATATCTAAGTGATCCCTTCTAATCTATAAGACCTATCTATGAATGACTAGGGAACAAGCCAAGTATCACAGTGGTACTTTGCTAAATGGCCACAAAACCTCTCTGCATTTTCAGAATCTTTGGGTGGTAATGAATTTATCTGGTGATCAGTTTCTAGGCAAAACATCTTCAGCACTGAATATGAACCATGTAGTGTTTTAGATAAGGAAAGCTGTCAAGTAGATTTTGAGCAAAAGCAAAGGATGATTGTCAGTTATATAAATGTAAAGAGGCAATTACAATGGAGTTATATAAAATACAGGTAATAGAGTCTTTAAGTAGCAAGTGCTGAACCCGTTACCTATTGATGTGTACAATTCTTTAGATAACTTGGGTTATACATAGTAGTGTAGCAGAGTATAGGCCTTCTCTGTGCCCTGCTTTGTAGGATGATCAGTGGAACAGGAGTTAGAGGGCCCATGTTCCCTGGAGGGACTGTTATTGAAAGGACAGCAGCCCACCAGCTGTGGAAAAACAGGTAGGAAGCAGCAGAGGGGAACTACACATTGATCTGGGTATGAAACTGGGGTTTGATTCAATGTGTTTTGGAACGATCCCGGTTGACCTGGTGATGGCTACCCCTGCTGCAGGCAGGTCCTGGGCTTAGACCCAGTGGAGTAGGAAGGGCATGGGTCCCCCTACCTCAGCTGCTGGCCACCCTTGGGTGGTGACTCACTCCCCTCCATCCACTAGGCTGCAGTGTCCTGCCACGAAGGGCAATTCTATTCCACAGGGGGTAGTCCTATTGATTTGAGCTGTCAGGCCACGCTGTCCAACACCAAAGGGCTGCTACACTGACTCCGGCCATTAGGCCACGCTGCCTTGGGCCTACCCCGCGACAAAGTCACAATGAGATTTTTTCCACTGACTTCAACAGGCTTTGGATCAGGCCCTAAATCAGGGGTAACTCCACTGTAGTTAATGGAGGTACATCATGGTAGCATGATATGGGCTCAGAAAGACCTTTAGTACCTGTGTTATTGGATTTACTTTGGGCTAAAACTTAAATTTTACTCAGGCAAAATTGCCATTGGAAATCAATAAGTCTTGACTGAATGAGTCTGGCAGACTGGCGTCTGAGCACCGTTTCTGTAAATAAGATTGATGCTGGTACAAATGGATCAGGGTGCTTGTTTTGTTTTGTTTTGTTTTTTCCCATAAGGAATTCTTTCATACTATTATGGCTCCATTAACACTGATCACTGAGGAAAGGATGTGATTCCTGTTCCCACTCTGTTTATTTTCTTGCTGCAGCCTTTGCTTTACTAAATGGCCACACTATGATTTTAAGAATACTCCATGGTCAATTTTGGTACTTCCGATCTGTCTCATTATCTTATTGTGAGGTCAACCTCCACCCTTGTTTTGCCATCAACACCAATCTCATACTGATTATGTCCTATAGGAGTTTACCAGTTTTTGAGAGCAAGGAAGGAAATCGGGGAAGGCATTTTGCTTACTCTTTAAGGCAAAATTCCTTCCTCAGGCATTTCCATTGGTTGGCATAGGTATATGCTACTCTTCACACAGAGATAGAAATAAAGGGACCAACTAGCTCAGCTCTCCCTACAGTTGTTCCTTCTCTTCAGCTTGGCAGATATTCTCCTCTACCTTTTCATGTATATTATTTATTTGTATTATCTCCATTTACTAATGGTGAAACTGAGGCAGAGAATGGTGCATAACTTGATGAAAGCCACACAGCAGGTCAGTAGGATTGCCAACCCTCCAGGAATTAAAGATTACTCTTTAATTAAAAATTATGTCATGTGATGAAATCTCCAGGAATACATCCAGTCAAAACTGGTAATCCTACAGGTCAGTGGCAAAGTCACAAAGAGAACCCATGTCTTCTCATTCCTACCCCTGGAACATGCTACTCCTCAAACTTACTATAAGTTGTCTTTAAGAAAACTTGTATACAAAGTGTTCTTGTAATAAATTATTCTGTTTTTCAACATGATGGATGCCACAGTCAGTTGGCCCAAGTAATTAAATGTAGATTTGTGTCTGTGTTCAAAAGGAAATAATGGTATGTCAATCTTAGATTTGACAATCAACATTCTGAGTGGGATTTTCAAAAGCCCACAGTGGTAATGCCCATTGATTTAAATGGAAACAGAGTTAAACCAAATGTTCAGCCCTTTTGTGAAATCCCACTCTCTTTGTTGAGGTAAACACACTGAATGTACTGAATTTCCCGCGAGACCACTCATCAACAGTACTCTTTAGAAGATGTATGTTGTAATGACTAAATCTAGTATTGTCTGTCCTCATGTTCCAGTTGTGACATCAAGACGACAGTTTGAGAACAACAGATATCCACATCAAGGATATATATTGCTAGAATTATTATTAAAGTTCAGTGGCAAATTCTTGAGGGATCACCTGTGACTTATTTTATTTTGCAGATGTTAGAACACAAAAAGGAGAAGGGCTGCTGAATTTAGATGGTTATTTGGTGACTGTCATGCCATTACCCTTGAGAATAAGTCTTTTCCACAAAGACAGAGTGAGAAAAACTATATATTTCATAGGCTAAAATGTTTTATTTCTCGTCACGTGTCCATAAGTATGGCCTCTGATCATATAATCTCAGGCAGTGATCTCAGTTTTCAGAAGTCATTTCTGGGTAAAGTTTGGTCAGTACTTGAATAGAATACCTCCAAGAAAAACCCAACATGCTACAAAAATTAATGTTGCAATATGTAGTACCGTCTTAGGCTGCCTGGCCCTTTAAGGGGAGTCAGGCTCAGCTTTGTCTACGTATGACCTGGTTGGAGGACGGGGTCTCAGGAAGAAGCAGACCATTTCAGGGCTGAAGTGACTGCCAACGGGGGTCACCAGAGGGGCAGATCCTGCCATGCCCAGGCACAAGAGGGGTGTGCCAGCAGCGGGTGCACTCTTCTACAAATACTCTTCCATGGGAGTCTGCACTGAGGGCTTGATCCTGCAAGGTGCAGAGAAGCCTGAACCTCATCCAGTGAAGTTGTACTTCCTTTCAAGCATGTACATAGTGCTACTGAAGCCAATGGGATAACTCACATGCTTAAAGTTAGCCACTTCAGTACTTTACTGGATGAGGGCGAGTGCCTTGTAAGATATCCCCGCATACTGTTAATGTGTACTATGTGGCTGAAACTGCCATCTTTTGATGAGAATCTCCTAAGTGTTAAGGCTAGATATTCAGTGTGTGTAAGTCCATTTTCATGCTGATAAAGTGTTTGTGAAATTACATGCCTACATTTGCCTACCAAACTGTTGTGATTGTTCATGCAATTACTGCAAAAGCATGAGTATAGGTCCTTAGACACCTGACTTTGTTCATTCAGTTGCAGTAAGGTGAATGCATACTCTATAGATCTGCTTTGAATCAGAAGTGTGGAATTACATGTGCATCTGTATCCACATAAAGCACCTCTGATTTTTTTTTTAAAAAAACATGCTTTCACAAATCAGCTAGGTAGATGTCTCCATTTTATTCATTTTCACTCAAGTAATTGGATCCCATTGCTCACTGACTTTGACTGAGCCTGAATCAGCCACTAAATTTGGATAAATTGAAGCCCATTTGAAAATGTGTGTTAATATAGAATGTTTATGAGGATGTAGAAGGGTCAAATTTCTTTCAATGGGGGAAGTTATAGAGCTGGCTGTACATTACCAAGTTTGGAAATGACGTCATTTGAGCCCCTATGCTCTAATGCTTTTGACACTAAAATTGCAAACCTGTCTGTTTATACCCACTGTAAATTGTACTGTATAGCTTTGGCTTGGGAGGATCTAATAAATGGTGCTAATTACTTGCATTCATAGTAGCTAGAGGCTCCCTGTGCCTGTATCTGATGTCTTCTAAAAGTCTCAAGCATTGAGGGATTCAAAATTTATTCTGGCTCTTTTATGACTTGCAGTATAAATAGAAATAATAAGTCAGACTTTCTCATTACCAGTGGGAACCTATATAATGTAGTCTCATATTTATCCAAAATTGCAGGCAATTAGAAAGCATATTTCTACTCTGAGGTGTCTAACTTAGAACACAATAACTCTGCACAGATAGTTTCAGACATTGCTTCCCTTATGGATTGACCTCTTTAGCATTTTGGATCAATTGGAAAGGAGTGATATGCGTATCAAGGAGTCCATGGAGGAGGAGGTTACAGAGGCCAAAGCAGGAAGTGACTGGAGCATGGACTAATGTTTAACCGTCAAGGTGGAGAGGAAAGGTTGGATTTTTGAGATGTTAGGGAAAAAGAAGTGACAAGATATAATGTAACTGTATGTTTTGGGGGGAAGCAAAGGGTGGAGTAACAAATGACAATTAGATTGGTTTTGTCAACAGCAATGGAGAAAGGGAGCAAAGGATTAATTTTTCTGGTGTGTTTTGTGATGTAAACCCTGGATGGAGACCATCTAAACTTATTTACATAGACCATCAAATAGCTTGAATTAGTTTAAAAACTTTCCGTGACTACTGAATTGCCTAGATTTGAACAAGCAAGGCTAGAGGTGGGAAGCTGCATAGCTCATTAGCAATCCCCTGAGTCATTGTGATGGCTGCATTTATTAAATCTCACTTTTGTATTCTGAAAATATCAGAAACTTTTATTTAAAATGTTCTTCAAATTATAGGCTCTCAGTTCATGCAAGTTCCTTTTTTCGTCTATGACTGCACTAAAAATCTTAAGTCATTTTGATAGCAAAATAGTTTGTGAATTTTGGTGTGTGAACAATGCTCAAGAAGGAAAGGTAGCTAGCATGCCTGTTTAGTAACCTCTACAGCATTTAGTTATATTCATGAAGTCTCAGATGGTATAATAATTGCTATGTTTTTACCATCCACATGAAAGGCAAATGATAACTCTTTCAAGGTACTGTAAGGTTCAGAAAGATGTATGACCTGCTAGCACTACTGAACAGATGACCTGATGTGGCGATGAATAAATGGATATGTTCATCTGAAAAAACTCTGCACTAAGTCTCTTCATCCCCATTAGTTCTTGGATGATCACTTATTCCCGGAAGTGTACTTATTTCTCTTCTTTCTTATTTTTAAAAAACAATCTGCTTTAAGGTCAGGATAATGCTGAAAACTTGAATAATACATATATACATCTCTGGATCAGTTCCTACAACTGACATTTCCAAGATGATGAGACCTAGCAATTATGTTTCACTGAAGCTCTTAAAGCTACACAAAGATACATTACTTAGCCTTTATTAGCAGTTGGCCTCATCGTGAGACAAGCAATGAATGAATTAATGCTTTTTAACTCTGTGATCTGCTGACGAAACTCATTTAAGACACATATATCTTTTCTGTGCTAGCTCTATCAATTTATTACTGAATTTAGGTTGTGACCCTGGTTACTAGAGAGGCCACGCTGAGATTCCTCAATCAGGGCAAACAGCAAAGAATGGGGCAGACAATCACCAAAACTGGTAGTTTGTTCTAATAATTAGATTCATCAAGCCAGCAACAAAACAGCTTCTATAATACCTTTCTGGTTACTCAGAAGCAAAAAATACAATTCCCCTTAAGCAATCCAGCCTTTGGCTCGCACTCAGGCAGCCAAGTCAAATACGGAGAGGATTATTTTAAATCTTATCTACCATATATAAAGTTCTACCAATCCCAAGATATTGGACACATCACCCACCAAGTCAATGAATATTTCAGATTTACTCAAATACACGCTGACAGCCAATTCTTATGAACTAATCTAAGGTTTATTAAAAAAAGAAAAGAAAGAGTTATTATGGTTAAAAGGTCATTATACATACAGATATGAATAAAGTCCGTAGGTCAATTTAATAGCAGAGATGGTGAGCAGCTGATTTTTGTAAAAGGTTCTTCTAGAATCAATTCCATCAAGTCCAATAGTCAATCCATGTGCAGAATTTGTTCAAATTCTTCCATGAGAAATAGCAGGTAGTATGGGCACAACTGGTGACCTCAGTCTTGTGCCTTGTACTTCCCCTAACAAAATTTAAGCCGATCTGAGATGACAGGATCAGGCCCTAGAGTTCTTTTATATATTTCTGGCTGGCTATGATAGCCTCTTGACAGCAGATAACATAGCAGGCATTCCTTGGATGAAAAATAGGTAACACACATTGTTGCTTTGAAGTAAACCTCCTATTTCCTGTGAATACACGGGTAATTAGTTGCATTGACTAGCAGAAAGCAATTAACCATTCCAAGATTCACAGCTAGTTTACTACAAACTTCAAAGAGAAATAAAGACAATGATATCATTACACCACATGTTTAATCTAATTGCTAACATTCCCTTTTGATCTCTGAATCAATAGAACACAGTAATGAAATATTACAGAGAGGAACCGAAGTTTAGCATCTACATGCTATTAAATCACATTGTTAAATTCCTAAGCGATATAGGTAAACACAGAAAAATACAATCAGTATTTACTTCTAATTCTCTGACAATATAGGTTTACATTTCAAAGGATTTAGTCTACTTACATGGCTTTGATAACGATCTACAAGAAATGGCCCTGTTTATTATTTCAATACTTCTCTAATATCTTCTTAAAGGTTGATCTTTAGGTTACCTAGCCTGCTGGTTGTTTAACCCTTTCCAGCTCAGTGTCACATAGGTTTGTTAGATTGACTACTTGTTTATAGAAATTTACTGGTAAAAGTAGCAATTTATTAATAGAAAAGCATTGCATGAGTGCAAAAGATTTAAAAGTTAAAAGCATTGCACCCATGGCCTTAGCAAAATATAGCTTGCACAAACACAATCCTTAAAGGTACTACCAAGAACACCCCAGAGCTGGACAGCATGTTAAGGCAACATGTAGTTGCCTTAACATAATACCCAGTTGATGTTGCTCCATTTTTGAGAAGTAATAAAGTAGCATTTTTCACTCAGTAGAAATTCCAGCCCCATTAAAAGCTCTGAAGTCTAGAATCATGACCTTAAACTGGACTCAATATTGGATGAGAAGCTGGCATACCTATCTTGTCCTGTTGTTCAGTCTGGTTGATTTTATATAAACTCAACACTTTGGGGAGTGGTAAGGTTCTGGTAACTAGACATTACTTTTCTGGGAATATGTTTTAGCCAAGCTTGGAACTCATTCAGTCAGGACTATGTTAACATGAACTAGGTACCTTTTAGTTCATATGTGCTCTGCAGTTCATGCTCCTGTAGTCCGCACTGTGGCACAGTGTAGACAAGGCCTGTGTCAATAGGAGGGAATGAAATATCAGAACTATCCCAGACCTGCAAAACACCATGGGATCATGCACATTGCTGGTATAGCCTATGTGAGCGTCCATGAATCTGCCACTGTAGTCTACAAGACTCTGCATAATAATAGAGTAGTATTCTTTCCTGTGAATGTAGTCACTCCAAATTGTAGGAATATAATGGTTCTATATGTGTCATCAAAGGCACCTGCACCATACAGATCCCACAATTATTTAAGGGATAATTTCCAGTGTAACCACCCTGGGTTGCAGTAGAGCAGTGGTTCCCAAACTTGTTCCGCCGCTTGTGCAGGGAAAGCCCCTGGCGGGCCAGGCCGGTTTGTTTACCTGCCATGTCTGCAGGTTCGGCCGATCGTGGCTCCCAGTGGCTGCGGTTCGCTGCTCCAGGCCAATGAGAGCAGCTGGAAGTGGCGGCCAGTATGTTCCTCGGCCTATGCCGCTTCCAGCAGCTCCCATTAGCCTGGAGCAGCGAACTGAGGCCACTGGGAGCCGCAATCGGTCGAACCTGCAGACATGGCAGGTAAACAAACTGGCCCGCCAGGGGCTTTCCCTGCACAAGCGGCAGAATGAGTTTGGAAACCACGGCAGTAGAACAATAATTGCTTTGCAAACTTCCATGACGACTGAACCAGCCATGGATTTGCCAGCCCTGAATGGATTATGAACAGATCTGTAACAGTAGTTACAGCTTCTACAAGGCAATAGCAACAGTCTTCTAGATAATTTTTTCTTCTCTCAGCTGGAACTTCAAGGCCAGGATGAGCTCCCCACAGAGCTCCAGGAATGTGGCTTTCCTCAGACAAAAGCTCTGGGCCCACTTCTGGTCATCCCATGTTTCCATCACGATCACTCTATGCTCATGGTCCTGATCCATCGCTGCGGGTCTGTATACGGGAGGTGTGACATGAAAGCCAGCATTAGCTGTGTCCACACTTCTATGTCTTCATGGTGCCAACATTTTTTTCTTTGTGCTTGTAACAGCAAGCCACTACTGCTGTCATCTCCACCCAAAAAGTCATCTCTTAAACACTGGCCACCATCCCTTCATGGCAGCTTCCTCAGAGGTATGCGAAAGTAACATTGCCTCCATAAAAAAATAGCTTCCAGTCCTGGGGCCTAGGATGAGTGGGATCCAGACCTTAGAACACAAAGAGGTGACCGTACATCAGCTTGGGTCCTGCAAGGAAATTCATTTCCTGGGCCCACACTATTTTCATTCAGAATCCTCAGAGGAGATAGACAAGTCAACCCACAAAGCCCTGGCCCCTATGAAAGTGAGTATAGAGCAGCTCAATGAGTTGTAACACCAAGAATCATCCAGGGATATGCACCCCACATATTGCTACATCTCTCACAACTGGATATAGCACCAGTGCGGATGCAGGGTATGACAGCAGGTACCTGGAACTCAACTGCTTCTTCTGCAGTGTGGTTGTGCTCTGTCGAGTTAAACTGAAGTGAGATGACTCACCTTTGCCCAGGGGGAGGCTAGACTGCAGTGACGACAAAGCCTAAGACCTTTTTGTCCTTGTAAAGGAGCCTTAATGTGAAAATGCAATTTACACCCATTTTAGGTCCCTTTACACTGCCAGAGCAGGACAAACTGGCCTTAGTGTAAATCACAATCAGGCCTGCAATACTAGAATTGTTGCAGCGCAATGTCATTAATACAGATACTTCCTCAACCCAGAGGAAAACATAGCTTGCGAAGTTCTTAAAGTCCATCACCACCTCAATAATTTCCCCTTTTCCCAGTAATCCTGTTTTTCCCCCTTCAATTCTGCCTGAGATACTGTCCTGGGGTCAAATTCATCCCTGTTGTACCACCAGTGAAAGGAGGTTAGGGCATGTGCTTTGCTTTTCTCTATTCAAGATTAAGTTTACCTTTATGCAGAGCCAGCAAAGATAGGCCTTAAGTGGGGCTTTAGGTGTATATAACCCTTGTTCAGACCCTCTGCACAGGAGTGAATGTCCCTCTATTAGAATATTGTATTTGCCACTATAAAAAAGTAACAATTCCCTCCTAAGAAGTAAGAAATATCTGAAGGGGATCATTTTTTATTTTTTTGGTGGATATAGAGACCTGTTCTCCTCTCTAGATATACTTTCCTCCTATATCTTTAGTGCTTGGAGTTGCTCTTTTGAGTTCAAATGCTTAGTTCTTTCTTCTTTTACTCATTTTCATGACTTCTCCATTGCCTGGTTTCTTGAGGACCTGGGTAATCTCGTGGTATTGTTCCAGATGTGTGAATCAACATGGTCTTGAAACCTCATAGGAAAGTATTTATTTGATGTATTTCCAGCCAAGTTTCTATACCAAAGAATTTTGGAGAAAGATGCTTACTGAAACAAACCATTCGCTCATGACTGGTTTCAAGAAGACAGATGTGAGATTCTAACTGCAGTGTCTTTCCCTCATTTCAGAAAGTGCAACCCAGATTTTCAGAGGTTCTGGTCTTTAA
Source organism: Lepidochelys olivacea (assembly GCF_965140295.1). Lineage (NCBI taxonomy): Eukaryota > Metazoa > Chordata > Testudines > Cheloniidae > Lepidochelys > Lepidochelys olivacea. The sequence goes on from NC_140411.1 coordinate 304,361,621, forward strand.
AGACTATTTTTATAATCCGCCTAACCATATTGGACTCCTGCAGTAGGTATAAACTCTTTCACTGCTAAGTGAAATGCATTGTCTTTGGGCATAGCTTTTAGTTTTCTGTACTGAATACAAATTAATTAATAAAAGTTACTTCCTTTATTCATACTATCAATTGCATAATTAGAAGGGGGAAACTCCCTGACTCTGGTATGTGCATATTCTTAATAGTGCTATCATACTTTCCATATTAAATATGTCTACCTGCTTTTATCTCTTTGTTGCCAAAGTTATTAATGCTCACCTACACTTCACATTATTATTCTGATAACACAAACAACAGTTTCTTTCTTCTGGTGGATTCTTTTTTAAATATATTTTATTAAGGATCACCATTCTTTTTTAAATTTATTTTGTTGTTGTTCATTCTATTCACAAAAAGGATAGAGTCTCTCACCCTGCAAGTATGACCTACATTCTTTGTTTCTAGATGGATATGTTTATATTTAGCCATATTAAAATACAGACTGTTTGCTTGCTTCCAGTTTACGAAGTGATCCAGATTGCTCTGCATCAATGACCTGTCCTCTTCATTATTTACCATTCCCCAAATCTTTGTGTCATCTGCAAACTTTATCAGGGATGATTTTCTGTTTTCTTTCTGGTTATTGATAAAAATGTTAAATAGTGGCTGGCAAAAGAACCAATCCCTGCAGGACCCCACTGCAATCAAACCTGCTTGATGATGATTCCCCATTTACAATGATATTTTGAGACCTGTCAGTAAGGCAGTTTTTAATGCATTTGTGTGCCATATTAATTGTGTATCATTCTAGTTGTTTAATCAAAGTATCGTGTGGTCCCAAGTCAAATGCAACACTGTTACGTTATGTCAACACTATTACACCTTAATCAATGAAACTTGTTATCTCATAAAAAATCAGGTTAGTTTGACAGGATCTATTTTGCATAAATCCATGTTGATTTACATTACCCTCCATTAATTTTTTATTAATTGAGACGTATCAGCTGCCCCATTTTCTTGCCTGGGATCAATGTCAGGCTGACAGTTCTATAATTACCTGAGTCATCCCATTTACCCTTTTAAAACATTGGCACATTAGCTGTCTTCCAATCTTCTGGAACTTCCTCAGTGCTCCAAGACTTATTGAAAAACAACTTAATGATCCAGCAAGCTCCTCAGCCAGGTCTTTGAAAACTCTTGGATGCAAGTTATCTGGACCTGCTGATTTAAAAAATGTCTGACTTTAGTAGCTTCTGTTTAACATCCTCCTGAGATATTAGTGGAATGGAAAGAGTATTATAATTACCATATGATGAGACTATATCTTCTGTTTTTTCCCCAAATACTTCTGATTTTTTTGCACTGTTATTGATAATTCTACCATTTCCATCAAGTAATGGACCAATACCACTATCAGGAATTTTTGTTGCTCATATATTTTAAAAACTCCTTCTTTTTGTGCTTAACTCTGCTGGCCGTAGGTTTCTCATTGTATACCTTGGCTTCCTTATCAATTTTCTACAATTCCTAACTTTTGATTTATATTCATTAGCATCAACTGATTTTCATGGTGGCATTAGGGGTTATTGTAAAATAATAATAATAATGTTTTTAACACATCACTTTTATGAACAATTAGATTTGACTATTCTTTTTTAATACAAAAGAATTTTGTCCACAGAAAAAGCATCTTCCCCCCTCCCAAGTCTGTCATAAGAGCAGTGACAGCAGAGCAGTGTAACATGTGACATTTACTGTTGTGGTAAACCCAGGACAAACAGCTACAAAAGGGGGGTAGTAATTAGTCCCAGGGGATTAAAAGGCCCCTCCCTATCTACTGAGGAGAGAGAACCACGGGGCAATAAGGTTCAGCTGGAAAAGGGATTGCTAGGGAACCAATTCGGTTCAGCTGACTCCAACTACTTGGGATGTTTTTAAACCCTCCCCTGGGTGGTAGGAGGGGGGAGAGTGAGGGAGTGAGAGGAGCAGGGAAGTTGCCAGTAGGCTGTTTGCAGAAAGACACCAGACCTTCCCAGTAGGGAGGCTGCACTCTCTCCCCAGAAGGGAAGGAAAACAAGCACAAGGGACTGACTGAGGAGAGGAGTAGCAGGACCCTGTGCCACCTATAAGGATTCGCCTTACCCCAATCCTGAGTCTCCAAGGCTAAAAAGGACTGAGCCTACTGAGGTGAACAAGGTATTTTGCCACACATGGTGTCAGAAGTGGGATGTGGTGAGTGAGTAAGGTTCTGTGGCAAGCCATCTCATGGCAGGGTAGATCACAAAAAAAAAAATAAAAAAAATGGAGGATGTAGTGAAGGCATTGGTACAGGCCACTGCGGCCCAACAAGATGCACTGCGGCTTAGGGTGCAGATGCTTGCCCAGCAATAGTCAGTCGCGTCCAACAAGAGATGAATCAATTACTGATGAACCAGGCGGCCCAAGATCGAGCCACCCTGAATGAAGTAGTGAACCAGTTAAAAGCCCTGACCACGCTAATGCACGGGCCCCAGGGGATCTAGCCACTGAGGGAAAGCAACTATTTACAGAAGATGACTATGGATGATGATATAGAGGCATATCTCCTCGGCTTCGAGAGGACGGCACTGCGGGAGGCCTGGTCCCAAGACCAGTGGGCACGTATCCTGGCTCCATTTCTGTGTGGGGAGCTCCAGAAGGCCTATTTCGACATGACCACAGAGACAGCTATGGATTACCCTCAGCTGAAGGCGGAAATCCTGGCAAGGTCAGGTGTGACGTCAGCCATACGGGCCCAGCGCTTTCATGAGTGGAAATACCGGGACAGCAAACCGCCGAGGTCCCAGCTATTTGATTTAATCCACCTCGCCTGGAAGTGGCTCCGCCCCAAGACCCAGGGGCCGGAGAAGATAGTGGAAATCCTCATGTTGGACAGGTACATGAAGGGGTTGCTGCTGGACATACGGGGGTGGGTCAGCCAAAACGATCCCTCCTCTTATGATGAACTAGTTGCCCTCATAGAGAGACACCTAGCAGCCCAAGAACTTTCGTGGACCACCAGGGAAGGAAGGTGCCAGAATCGGAGAAAAGTCTCTGCGCCGAGGCCCCGGTTTGCCCTAGCACCAGGCCGGACTATGGAGGGGAGGAAGGAGGCTGAAGAGCAGCTCTCGGAGCGACTTGAGAACAGGGGGAGAAAGGCTCAGGGGATAAAGCACAGTAGCCTGAAAAATCGGGGGCTGCCCCAAGCAGGGTACTGATGTTATGCAGGTGGAGAATTGGGGCATATCGCTGCCCAATGCCCAAATCTAGAAGAGCCCATGCAATGCGAACTGGGAGATATAGGGGGACCATGTGATCTAATAAGTCTAGTAGGGGTTGTGATGGTTCCTCATAGATACACTAGACCCTTTAAGATGAATGGTATAAAGACCACTGCGTTAGTAGACTCGGGAAGTGCAGTCACGCTGGTCTCAGGAAAGCTGGTTGGGCAGGACCAACTATCCTGGGCCAAACGCTCAGGAATATCCTGTGTGCATGGGGATGTCAGTTACTACCCGACCATCCCCGTAAAAATAGAAGTTCTTGGAAACCCTACTAAGGTGACAGTGGGAGTAGTTCTGAAACTCCCCTACCCAGTCCTTATCGGATGAGACTTCCCGGGGTTTGATAGCCTGCTCCCTGAGGAGAAGGTGGAAGAAAATAATGAACCGGGACCCAGGGGGTGGCCCAGATAGATAACCCCCGCCTTGCGGCCTTCCATGAATTTGGCCAGGATTTGTTCTCCCCGCTGGGAAAGCCCCAGAAGACTTGGAGGGAACAGAGGGCGGATAAAAGGAGGGGAACGAGGATCTTGACCCAGTACCAGAAATCTACGCTTGTAGGGGAAAGAGGCTCAACAGACAGCGGGGCGGGGCAGGAGTTCAATGACCCAATAGCCGGACCTTGTTCCCCATGGGTTTTCCCCGAGGGGGAGACAGAGGTAGATCCCCCTGAGTTTGGACAAATGGGGACCTCACTTGGGAATTTTGGTCAGGATCAGGCCAATGATCCAATATACAGCAATATTTGTAAAGAAGTAGTCGAGGTAAATGGGGTCCCCGTGGAGGGGAGAGTCAAGGGTTCAGGGCATATTATGTGATTAAGGGTGATCTGCTATACAGAGTAGTCCAGGTCCAAGAGCAAGTTGTAGAACAACTCTTGGTCCCACAGAAGCATCAGAGGGGTGTGATGGATCTGGCCCACAGCCATCTGTTTGGGGGCCATCTAGGGGTAGATAAGACCCTTGATCAGATTCTGCAGAGGTTTTTTTGGCCCGGCATTTATGCGGCTGTCCAGCGATATTGTACCTCCTGTCCAGAATGTCAGTTACATGGGTCCCGACCACACCTAAGGGCCCCTTTGGTACCTCTACCAATTATTGAAATCCCATTCGAGCAAATAGCTATGGATCTAGTAGGGCCACTGGAGAAGTTAGCCCGGGGTCATCAGTACATTCTGGTCATACTAGATTATGCCACCCGATATCCCGAGGCCGTACCTCTATGGAACACCATGTCCAAGACCATAGCCAAAGAATTAGTCCGGATTTTTTCCAGAGTAGGGATACCTAAAGAGATCCTGATGGACTAAAGGACCCCTTTTGCGTCTAAGTTAATGAAGGACCTATGTACAATGCTCCATATACGGACGCTCAGGATGTCAGTCTATCATCCCCAGACTGATGGTCTTGTCGAACGCTTCAATAGAACATAGAAGAACATGCTGCGGAAAGTGGTTAGTTGCGACTGGAAAGACTGGGACGCCCTGCTGCCATACTTGTTGTTTGCTGTACGGAAGGTTCCCCAAAATTCCACTGGATTCTCTCCATTCGAGCTGTTGTATGATCGCCAACCCAGGGGCATATTGGACATGGCCAAAGAGGGCTGGGAAGAGCAGCCGAACTCCGGGAGAAGCATAGTTGAACATGTATTGCAAATGAAAGACAGGATAGCCCAAGTCGCCCTCCTTGTGCGTGAACACCTGGAGAAGGCCCAAGGGGCCCAACAGACATACTACAATCGCCAAGCAACGATCTGGAAGTTCCAGGTGGGAGACCGGTGCTCATACCCACGGCAGAGAGCAAGCTCCTGGCCAGGTGGCAGGGGCCATATGAGATAATAGAAGCCATAGGAGAAGTTGACTATAAGGTCCAACAGCCGGGTCGCCAGAAGCTGGAGCAGATCTACCATATAAACCTGCTGAAACCATGACGAACATCCCGTCCTCTTCCTCAGTAGGAGGCTCCTGCCTAGGGAACGGAAATACGCATGTGGTTGCGCTAGGGGCACCATCCCCTAAAAGCAACCAGCCCGACCAAGTGGGAATATCCCCAGAGTTGACTCCGGAGCGACGATCTGAAGTGATCAGCCTGATTAAATGCAACCAGGATGTGTTCTCAGAAAAGCCAGGCAAGACTACTGAGGTTCACCATCACATCCCCAAAGAACCTGGAGTGAAGGTGAACATCAAGCCATACCGGATCCCAGAGGCCAAAAGAGAGGAGATCAGGACAGAGGTCAGGAAAATGCTGGCCTTAGGAGTCATTGAAGAATCTCATAGCCAATGGTCAAGTCCATTGGTTTTAGTGCCTAAGCCGGATGGCAGCTTGAGGTTCTGCAATGACTTCTGAAAGCTGAATGAGGTGTCCCAGTTTGATATGTACCCTATACCCCGGAGAGATGAGCTAATTGACAGATTGGGAAAAGCACGGTTTATGCCTAACCTTGACCTGACCAAGGGCTATTAGCAGATCCCCATGGCCAAGGCTGACAAAGAGAAGACGGCCTTTGCAACTCCAGAGGGACTATATCAGTACACCATCCTCCCCTTTGGGTTGCATGGGGCGCCCGCTACTTTCCAAAGGGTCATGGACAAACTGTTGCGACCACATGGCAAGTACGCAGCAGCCTATCTCGACGACGTTATCATATATAGCCCCGACTGGGAGACACACTTGGAGAAGGTGGAGGCAGTGCTGGATACCCTGAGGAAGGCGGGGCTGACGGCAAACCCCTCCAAGTGTTCGCTTGGGCTAGCTGAAGCCAAATACCTCGGGGATATAGTGGGGAGGGGCGTGGGGAGGCCCCAACTCAACAAGTTAGAAGCTATTCAGAAGTGGCCCTGACCACTCCAAAAAAAACAGGTCAGGGCATTCCTGGGACTAGTGTGGTACTGTAGATGGTTCATTCCCCACTTTGCCACTAGGGCATGCCCATTAACAGACCTAACGAAAGCTCGGGGCCCAGACATAGTAAGATGGACAACCGTGGCTGAAGACACTTTTTCAGATCTACGGACGGCCCTCTGCACTGACCCCATACTCGTGGCTCCAGACTGGAAAAAGGAGTTTATCCTACAAACCGATGCCTCTGATGTAGGGTTGGGGGTGGTACTTTCACAAATGGTTAGGGATGACGAACATCCCGTCCTCTTCCTCAGTAGGAGGCTCCTGCCTAGGGAACGGAAATACGCCGTTGTCAAAAAAGAATGCCTGACGGTAAAATGGGCCATAGAAAGCCTCCGCTACTATCTACTGGGACGGAGGTTTACCCTTGTCACGGACCATGCCCCTCTGCAGTGGATGCATCAAAATAAAGACAAAAATGCCAGAGTGACGAGATGGTTCTTGTTGCTTCAACCCTTCCACTTCAGAGTACAACATAGGTCTGGAATCCAACATGGCAATGTGGATGGCCTGTCGAGAGTGCACTGTTTGCCGAACCAAGTAGCCCAACCCCGTAGTGTTGGGGCGGGGGGAGGAATATGTGGTAAACCCAGGACAAACAGCTACAAAAGGGTAGTAGTAATTAGCCCCAGGGGATTAAAAGGCCCCTCCCCTATCCACTGAGGAGAGAGAACCACGGGGCAATAAGGTTCAGCTGGAAAAGGGATTGCTAGGGAACCAATTCGGTTCAGCTGACTCCAACTACTTGGGACGTTTTTAAACCCTCCCCTGGGTGGTAGGAGGGGGGAGAGTGAGGGAGTGAGAGGAGCAGGGAAGTTGCCAGTAGGCTGTTTGCAAAAAGACACCAGACCTTCCCAGTAGGGAGGCTGCACTCTCTCCCCAGAAGGGAAGGAAAACAAGCACAAGGGACTGACTGAGGAGAGGAGTAGCAGGACCCTGTGCCACCTATGAGGATTCGCCTTGCCCCAAACCTGAGTTTCCAAGGCTAAAAAGGACTGAGCCTATTGAGGCGAACAAGGTATTTTGCCACACTGTATACTGAGCAGAAAAATGCCTATCCTTGGATTTCAGAGCCATGGACTTGCAGATTGTATAGTTTCTAAACCTGTGCTTTTGTAAAAAAAACAAAGAAAAAAAAATACGACCAACTCTCTACTCCTTGTACAGCCTTGTGGTGACCAAAAGCAGACTCATGCCCTAACAATTCACATCAGGGTTGCGGATGTCAATATTTTATTACTGTCTATAGCTTTAATTGATGATAATGCTACATGTAGAAGTGCAGTCAAGAGCACTGAAGATGGACCAAGGGTTCATATTCTTCAGGAAACTGATTAATTTTAAACTTATTTCTTTCCTCATCACTATATTTAGTGTAAGGACAAATTATTTTCATATCATTTTCTTTTCTGGTCACAGTCTTAAGAGTGTCAAGGGAATGGATAAATGGTCTGCTATTTTCTCATTATTGTTATAATTTTTCTCACAAAATTGAGAAAAAAGGGAGAATATAATGGGAATAAAAATGCACAGTACTGAAGCATTAAAAATTTGGTGATCATTCATTCAAGTTGCAGACTATAGCCAGGGCAAAATGCAGTATAAGACACATTTATTCTCCTGACAAAAACTGCAGAAAGGCAGGGAAATAGTATAAAGATAATTTACTCCTATGACAATTCTTCTAAGGCAGAAGTCTTGTGGCCTCTTGCAAATGTCTCTTGTATCAACATAGCTTTGGATATTTTATTTAAAAGTAATCGTAGGGCCAGATTTATTTTTAATGGAAATAAAGCTGGCTTTGGGTAATGGAAATAAAACTATTTCCAACATAAGAATACAGATACAAGTTTATCATTCATATTATTTGAATGCAAGATTATCACCAAACTGTACTTTAAACACTGAAACAACATAGGAGTTACTTGAAATGTAGTCAAGCAAATGTAAAAGCAGTCAGGTTTTGACTTTTTCCATACCTGGATTTACTTCTAAAGTATTATATTAGCTGAATCCCTGAGAATAATAGTGATTTGATTTTAAAACTCTCTTTTGGATTAATCCTAGGACAGTGGCTGGGATGTGGAATAATAGTATTTTTTCCCAGCAACCGTAGTATGGAGTTTGCGATTATGAAATATGTCGTTTGAAATGATATATCTGTGCAAAATTTGCAGTCATAGCCCTGGTCTACACTAGGACTTTAGGTCGAATTTAGCAGCGTTAAATCGATGTAAATCTACACCCGTCCACACGATGAAACCCTTTATTTCGACTTAAAGGGCTCTTAAAATCGATTTCCTTACTCCACCCCTGACAAGTGGATTAGTGCTTAAATCGGCCTTCCCGGGTCGAATTTGGGGTACTGTGGACACAATTCGACAGTATTGGCCTCTGGGAGCTATCCCACAGTGCTCCACTGTGACCGCTCTGGACAGCACTCTCAACTCAGATGCACTGGCCAGGTAGACAGGAAAAGAACCGCGAACTTTTGAATCTCATTTCCTGTTTGGCCAGCGTGGCAAGCTGCAGGTGACCATGCAGAGCTCATCAGCAGAGGTGACCATGATGGAGTCCCAGAATCGCAAAAGAGCTCCAGCATGGACTGAATGGGAGGTACGGGATCTGATCGCTGTATGGGGAGAGGAATCCGTGCTATCAGAACTCCGTTCCAGTTTTCAAAATGCCAAAACCTTTGTCAAAATCTCCCAGGGCATGAAGGACAGAGGCCAAAACTGGGACCCGAAGCAGTGCCACGTGAAACTTAAGGAGCTGAGGCAAGCCTACCAGAAAACCAGAGAGGCGAACGGCCGCTCCGGGTCAGAGCCCCAAACATGCCGCTTCTATGATGAGCTGCATGCCATTTTACGGGGTAGCCACCACTACCCCAGCCATGTTGTTTGACTCCTTCAATGGAGATGGAGGCAACATGGAAGCAGGTTTTGGGGACGAAGAAGATGATGATGATGATGAGGTTGTAGATAGCTCACAGCAAGCAAGCGGAGAAACTAGTTTTCCCAACAGCCAGGAACTGTTTCTCACCCTGGACCTGGAGCCAATACCCCCCGAACCCACCCAAGGCTGCCTCCTGGACCTGGCAGGCGGAGAAGGGACCTCTGGTGAGTGTACCTTTTAAAATACTATACATGGTTTAAAAGCAAGCATGTGAAAGGATTACTTTGCCCTGGCATTCGCGGCTCTCCTGGATGTACTCCCAAAGCCTTTGCAAAAGGTTTCTGGGGAGGGCAGCCTTATTGCGTCCTTCATGGTAGGACACTTTACCACTCCAGGCCAGTAACATGTACTCCGGAATCATTGTACAACAAAGCATTGCAGTGTATGTTTGCTGGCGTTCAAACAACATCTGTTCTTTATCTCTCTGTGTTATCCTCAGAAGAGTGATATCATTCATAGTCACCTGGTTGAAATAGGGTGCTTTTCTTCAGGGGACACTCAGAGGTGCCTGTTCCTGCTGGGCTGTTTGCCTGTGGCTGAACAGAAATGTTCCCCGCTGTTAGCCATGGTTGAGGGGGTAGCCACGCGGTGGGGGGAGGCAAAATGCGACCTTGTAACGAAAGCACATGTGCTATGTATGTAATGTTAACAGCAAGGTTTACCCTGAAAGAGTGTAGCCACTATTTTATAAAATGTGTCTTTTTGAATACCGCTGTCCCTTTTTTTTCTCCACGAGCTGCATGTGTTTCAATGATCACAGGATCTTCTCCTTCCCAGAGGCTAGTGAAGATTAGAAAGAAAAAAAAACCTCACTCATGATGAAATGTTCTCTGAGCTCATGCTGTCCTCCCACACTGACAGAGCACAGATGAATGCGTGGAGGCAAATAATGTCAGAGTGCAGGAAAGCACAAAATGACCGGAAGGAGAGATGGTGGGCTGAAGAGAGTAAGTGGCGGGCTGAAGACACGGCTGAAGTTCAAATGTGGCGGCAGCATGATGAGAGGAGGCAGGATTCAATGCTGAAGCTGCTGGAGGATCAAACCAGTATGCTCCAGTGTATGGTTGAGCTGCAGCAAAGGCAGCTGGAGCACAGACTGCCACTGCAGCCCCTCTGTAACCAACCGCCCTCCTCCCCAAGTTCCATAGCCTCCACACCCAGACGCCCAAGAACACGGTGGGGGGGCCTCCGGCCAACCAGCCACTCCACCACAGAGGATTGCCCAAAAAACAGAAGGCTGGCATTCAATAAATTTTAAAGTTGTAAACTTTTAAAGTGCTGTGTGGCATTTTCCTTCCCTCCTCCACCGCCCCTCCTGGGCTATCTTGGTAGTCATCCCCCTATTTGTGTGATGAATGAATAAAGAATGCATGAATGTGAAGCAACAATGAGTTTGCCTCTGCAAGCTGTAGGATTCATACAAGGTTTATGCGCTTGGCAACATTCAGGGCACACCCGGAGTGTTGTGCTGGACCTGTGCACACACAGCTCCTTTCAAGGGCATCAACCTTGGAATCTCGCCCAGATGACATGAACCGTGGGAAGCCTCCCAGGACTGGGCTCAAGGCCCGAGAGCAAGGAATGCGGTAGATAGAAACTGGTAAATAAGAATGTTAAACAAAGCCAATGTATTCCTTTTATCTGTTGGAGAATGTAATGTGCGGGGGGAGAGAAAGAATAAAGGGGAAGGTGGAAAGCTGACAGGCAGAAGCCTGTTAGCAGACCAGCCGTTTGCTTGCTAAAGCTCTGTGCTGTCTTGTCATTGAACCGCCACAGCAAGCGGTGATTGAAGGGAGGAGGGGAGGATGGTTAGCTTACAGGGAAGTAGAGTGAACCAATGGGTGGGGGGTTTCATCAAGGAGAAACAAACAGAACTTTCACACTGTAGCCTGGCCAGTCATGAAACTGGTTTCCAAAGCTTCTCTGATGCGTACCGCGCCCTCCTGTGCTCTTCTAACCGCCCTGGTGTCTGGCTGCGCGTAACCAGCAGCCAGGCGATTTGCCTCAACCTCCCACCCCGCCATAAACGTCTCCCCCTTACTCTCACAGATATTGTGGAGCGCACAACAAGCAGTAATATCAGTGGGAATATTGGTTTCGCTGAGGTCGAAGTGAGTCAGTAAACTGCACCAGCGTGCCTTTAAACATCCAAATGCACATTCTGCCACCATTCTGCACTTGCTCAGCCTGTAGTTGAACAACTCCTGACTACTGTCCAGGCTGCCTGTGTACGGCTTCATGAGCCATGCCATTAAGGAGTAGGCTGGGTCCCCAAGGATAACTATAGGCATTTCAACATCCCCAACAGTTATTTTCTGTCTGGGAATAAAGTCCCTTCCTGCAGCTTTTGAAACAGACCAGAGTTCCTGAAGATGCAAGCGTCATGTACCTTTCCCAGCCATCCCACGTTGATGTTGGTGAAATGTCCCTTGTGATCCACCAGGGCTTGCAGCACTATCGAAAAGTACCCCTTGCGGTTTATGTACTCGCTGGCTTGGTGCTCCGGTGCCAAGATAGGGATATGGGTTCCGTCTATGGCCCCACCACAGTTAGGGAATCCTATTGCAGCAAAGCCATCCACTATGACCTGCACATTTCCCAGGGTCACTACCCTTGATATCAGCAGATCTTTGATTGCGTGGGCTACTTGCATCACCGCAGCCCCCACAGTAGATTTGCCCACTCCAAATTGATTCCCAACTGACCGGTAGCTGTCTGGCGTTCCAAGCTTCCACAGGGCTATCGCCACTCGCTTCTCAACTGTGAGGGCTGCTCTCATCTTGGTATTCATGTGCTTCAGGGCAGGGGAAAGCAAGTCACAAAGTTCCATGAAAGTGCCCTTACGCATGTGAAAGTTTCGCAGCCACTGGGAATCGTCCCAGACCTGCAACACTGTGTGGTCCCACCAGTCTGTGCTTGTTTCCCGAGCCCAGAATCGGTGTTCCACAGCATGAACCTGCCCCATTAGCACCATGATGCATGCATTGGCAGGGTCCATGCTTTCAGAGAAATCTATGGCCATGTCCTGATCGCTCACGTGACCGTGCTGACGTCGCCTCCTCTCCCGGTATCACTCTGCCAGGTTCTGGTGCTGCATATACGGCTGGATAATGCGTGTGGTGTTTAATGTGCTCCTAATTGCCAAAGTGAGCTGAGCGGCCTCCATGCTTGCCTTGGTATGGCATCCGCACAGAAAAAAGGCGTGGAACGATTGTCTGCCGTTGCTCTGACGGAGGGAGGGGCGACTGACGACACGGCTTACAGGGTTGGCTTACAGGGAATTAGAATCAACAAAGGGGGTGGCTTTACATCAAGGAGTATTTCAGGCAGGAGTTCACGGAGGGTTCCAATAAGAAATGGTGCACCTAAGTAATTGTTCTTATTTGAACAAGCAGGTTGGTCTGGCCTCTGATTGATACATGACTAGATTTACCTCACTGCACCTTCTCTGTGAGTGACTGCAGTGTGACCTAGAGGAATGAGTCCCCTAGACGGAGGAGAGGGGGAAGCAAATGAGTACAAAACAAATCTGGTCTATTTCTTGTTTTGATCCACTCCATCTATTTTTTACATCTTTGGCTGGCAGCAGACGGTGCAGAAGGACTGCAAGCCATCCACATCTCATGGCTGCTCAGCAGAAGATGGTGCAGTAGAACTGCTAGCCATCCTCATCTCTTGCCTGCCTGGTAGAAGATGGTACAGTAGGACTGCTAGCAATCCGTATCGCCGGCCTGCTCACCATAAGATGGTTCAGTAGGACTGACTGAAGGACTAAAGAGAATGACCTGGTCAAGTCACTCCAAATTTAGTCCCTGCGCCTATGTCTGCCCAGGCGCTCCTGGCCGATGTGGCCAGGAGCACCTCGGACATGACGATGATGGCTACCAGTCGTACTGTACCGTCTGCTGCCACAAGGCAATGGGTTGATGCTGCTGTGTAGCAATGCAGTACCACGTCTGCCAGCACCCAGGAGACATAGGGTGACGGTTACCTGAGCGGGCTCCATGCTTGCCGTGGTATGGCGTCTGCACAGGTAACTCAGAAAAAAAGGCGCGAAACGATTATCTGCCCTTGCTTTCACGGAGGGAGGGAGGGAACGGGGGCCTGACGATATGTACCCAGAACCACCCGCGACAATGTTTTAGCCCCATCAGGCATTGGGATCTCAACCCAGAATTCCAATGGGCAGGGGAGACTGCGGGAACTGTGGGATAGCTACCCACAGTGCAACACTCCGGAAGTCGACTCTAGCCTTGGTACTGTGGAAGCACTCCGCCGAGTTAATGCACTTAATGCACTTAGAGCATTTTCTGTGGGGACACACACACTCGAATATATAAAACCGATTTCTAAAAAACCAACTTCTATAAATTCGACCTAATTTCGTAGTGTAGACATACCCATAGAAATATATTAGAAGAAACAGCATCCATTTGTTACTCCAAATTGTGCCAAGTGAGTTTAACATAGTTATCTTGATACAAGTATCTCAAGAACTTACTGTTAAACAATTGAACAAAAAATGGCACACAATAGAATTTGGTTTTATCGAAAGCTGTTTTCCTATGTTGGATGTTTCAAAGTACTTTGCAATAATAGTACTAATTATACTAATAATACTAATTGAATAACTGCATTGTTAGATGAAGTAGCTATTTTGTGCCCAGTAATAGCTTACATGCCTTTGGAGACTAGAATCTATTTTACTGAGAGGAAGAAGGTTGAGCAGGAAACTAGGACAGATTCTTGGATGCAGCTGAGATGCCTTTTGGTGCAGGACCTGAAGAGGTAGGGTGTGGGTGGCTTTATACCAATTTGGCCCCCAGAGTGGGTTAAAACAGCCTCAGTTGTGCTCTAAATTGCACCTGTCTATGTCACCAAGGCTGTCCAGGCACTTAGGAACAGCTGGAGCACAAAGCTTCTTGCACTTGCTCATGCTCCTTAAATACCCCTGTGTTGGAAGTGGTAGTGGGAACAGTATAGATCTGTTATGGGAACTCTGTGCCATGTGGGGATTCTTTGCGTACTAAGGGAATTCTCCTGTGGCCAGATACTAGGGCCTTATGACCCCTTTGTGCTGGCATAGCTGACATAAAGGAGCCAGAACACAATGATTCATCATGCTCACTGAGATTATCTTCTGTTGTTTTAGAGAAGATTAATCAGATCATTATCCTCCACCTGATATCCAGCAGAGACAAGCAGAATCTACCTTCTGTATCATTCAAAAAGCAGCACCCCTAACTGTCAGAGTTTATGTCCCTGTTAGCCTTGGCTACTTGCCCTGTTATGAGAATGAGAATTATCACTATTGGCAAACATAGCAGACTGGAAACGGCTGTGTAGTTTCTAAAAGTTACTTGCCTACCACGGCTATGTAGGGCCAGATCCTGGAGTCTTTGCTCAAGCAAAATGCCAACTGAAGCGATGCAAAAGTTTATTTCTTCATTATCACCAACCTGGACAAATAAATTGCCATTGTTTTCTTGTGTGTGTGTGTGGTGGTGGTGGTGGGGGTAATCTATTTTTTCCATTCTTTATGTTATTGGCGAGTTTAGCACCACCGTGTACTTTCAATTGCATATTGAGCAAGCAAACCAAAGTTGCAGAAAAACAAAGATAATGTTCACAAAAAGAAAAGGAGTACTTGTGGCACCTTAGAGACTAACAAATTTATTTGAGCATAAGCTTTCGTGAGCTACAGCTCACTTCATCGGATGCAAGATAATGTTATTTCACAAACCAATGGCTGACATGAGACTAACTTAAGAGAGATCTTTTTGATCTAATCATGTAATGCACACAAGGATCCACCTAGTAATGGATTTTGGGAAGATATGAGAAACTCCAATCCTGACCATTTTTTCAGTTGCTAGAGACTCTCTTTGGGATAACACATGCAACAATCCCAGTGTGTGGAAGTGTAGTTTGCTGATTATTTTGCATGTAATTGTATTAAGGAAATTGATACCTATACTCTTTCCTCGCAGCACATCAGAAATAAATTTTGACCTATGATTGCTGTAAAATCAAATATTCAGAGCCATGTTGGCATAGACAGCACCTAGGATTTTCAAAGTTGTTAAGCACCCACCTCTCATTGTTAGCCAACTAACTCTCTTAGTCTCCTAGGAAAATCTGGCCAGCATTTACAAGCCATGAGACTGCCACCTGTTACGGGGTTTGTCAGGGACTATGACAGTTTGCTACAGTTGTGGAGTCAAAGGGAGATTAACATGAGTATGGAAAATACTTATTTCTTTTCCATTTCAAGTCAGGTCTGTGTTCCTGAGTGCTATAATCCTGGCAAACCAAAGTTCCCTGTTCTCTAGAAATCTCTCCACACAGTCTCTCTTGCCTCCTTTCCTGCGGGGAAACAAGCCCTTTCCAGATGCTGTAATTGGATCTAAAGGCAGTAAAGTCCACCTGCTCTGACAGTTTGTGTCACTCAGAAACTGTTTTTTTCTCAGCCCATAAAATATGGAGAGTGAAGAACACCTTTCCATGTGGTCTTCAGCCATTGTGTTCCCAGGGATCCACAAGATTTCGCTTTGATCCACATTGGAATTTCAAACCACCACCAAATGCAACATAAGAGCAACATCTGGTAGGAAGCTGCCAGTGGTGGGAAAGATCAGTGAATCATTGCATAGCTAATGGGGGTTTGTACTAGAAGAGAAAAAGGAGACTGGGTGCTACCAGCCTGACAGGATTCCCTCAAAGAGAGTTTTAAGGGGCCTGTTTGAAAACCCACCACTGTAAGATTGATGACTTGTCCAATACCTTAGTGGCAGTCTGTGCTTTGTAGGATCAATTCAAATACCATCTCATCCATACAGCAATTGGATTTTAACACACAGATCTAAGGCAGTATATGCCCTAAGGACTTGATTGTCATTTACAGTGGCAGTGTAAAGGGGCCCTAAAGTGGGAGTAAATTACATTTATGTGGCATAGTGTAAATTAATGTAGACGAAAATGTGGCCCTAAGTCTTTTAAAATATATATTTTAATGGAAAATCCTGGGAGCATATTCAAAACTGGTTTTGAAAATTCTGTTTCCCCCACATAACACAAAAATAAATGCAGTTTTATCCAGTTTCATGTTAAGAAGAAAGTTTATGGTTACTATAAAGCAGAGTAAATTGTTGGTGTGATAGACTATCGTGCATGACACCACTTAAATAATAATGACATTTTAAAAGTAGATGAGTACTTTCGTGATAGACTGTCATCATCACTTGTAGACTACTGCACTGGCACCCTATGAGAATGACATATGGTAGCTTTGCTGAGTGAATTACTCAGAACCAATAATGTCTATGGCAAAATTAGCCCTTTTTTGGCGAGTGGAATAACAGAAAGCAGGCTATGACTTTCTCAAGGTTATTAGAATGTATTCAATACTGGTCATGCTCACTTTTTTTTAGTTTTCTGAGATCATGAATAGTCTTCACCAAGGATTCACTACCTGAGCTTTTTTGGCGAATTGTGGTTGATCAGATAAGTCATATTGTATTGTTTCTTGATTGAATGTGCAAGCACTTCTGGTGCAAGTACTTACAGACACAAAACATAAAATTCAGTTTCTACAAATGTCAGTAGGAGAGCAACTGGGGCCTTAATCTTCTGGTTCCTGGCTCAAGACGGGTTGGCTCTCTAGGACCTCATCTGCATGGAGCTATGGAGGAAGAGCTATGGCAATGTCTTAGGAAAGAAAGATGATTCCATGGATGGATCCGCTGGATCTTCTCCACCTGTGGAAGCACATCGAACAATCAGGACCTGAGTGCCTTTACACAAATGGTCTTTACAGTCACTAGTCATTAACCATGGAAAGTAAACAATGAAAGAGTGTCAGGAAAATTGGATCAGGTTACAAACTGTAGGCTTTTGTTGTGAGTGAAAAGGAGAATCTCTGGTCTAGTGGATTACAGTACTGGGCATATTCTTGACTCTGGGTCCCTTCCATTCCTGGGTCTGCCACCAAGTTGCTATGGGATTTTAAGCAGATCACTTTACTACTAATTTACCTCTGATACCCCAACTATCAGGAGGGATAATAATGCCTACTCACTTTGTAAAGTAGTTATCCTTAAACACTTGATAGTTGCTTTAGATACTGCATTAGCAAGGTTTGTTAGCAAATTATAAGGGTGCCCATTGTGTATAAATGCCAAGTACTATTACTTTATTACCAGCATGTTCTTTCAGCTATAGTCTAAATAGCAGATACGTTCAGTAACCAAAAGCAGAAAACAAGCAATGCAGAGACACATTGAACAAACGATGCTAGAGATCACACCAGTGATAACCCAAGACAAACAATTAGTTGAAGAGACATCATGCAAAGCATCTGAATGAGAAAATGGCATTCAGTAGGGCAACATATTTATCCTCATGGTATAGCGACGCAATGTATCAAATAAGCAACCCTATAAAACCTATGCTGAAAAAGGCTGGATTAGTCTCTTCCAAGACAGAGTAAAGCAGAAAAGGCCATTCTTTTACATCAGCCTAGGCTGAAAATGGCTTGTGCCATTCTAATAAGATGCCAGAATCAAAATAAATAAGCTTGAGTTTCCTTAACTTTTCTCAGATAATCAAGAGGACAAATGGAAATGGCATTTTAGACTTGGGGCAGTAAACCTGTGGATGAAAGGTTTTAAATAATGAAAACCTTTCAGGAAGGATAAAGAAAAGCTTCCTTGGGTTCAATCTGTTGCTCCCAAAACACATTTGAAAGGAGTAAGTGATTTCAAGAAAATATGAGCCTTCAGATCTTGGAAATCAATGTCCTTAATTTCTCTGTATTGACTAGGCACTAGAAAAACAGTATTTTTAATCTCAAAACTTCCCAAAAGTTTCCTAAAGACAAAATGCTGTAAAGAAAATCCATATTATGAGGACTGCATTGTCAATAGTCATAAAAATGTTTGTGTTGCTCTTTGCAAAAGTGGGTTAGATATCTTAGTGTGTTTTGCATACAAGATGCCATCTAAGTGCAATTTTTCCTCAGACCTGTCGAACCCTAACATGACAGTATGTTCCTTCTGCATGAGATGGAACAGCTACACCACTAGTAAGAATGTCAACATGGTAAATTGTAGTCTCTCTGAAAGTGGGCAGCCTGGTGATCGCAGCCTTATTGTGAATCCCAGGAACATTACTGTTGACTTTGCTACCTCAGTTCAGAGAAAAAACACAAAGGTATGCCAGCCTGAATAATCGTTGAAACATTTAAAATGCAGACATATTTCCCTCCCTTTTGAAAGACAAATTGCAAGTCGACATATCACTAAGTGCTAATATTCTATCTTATGGAAGTTGATAGTTTTAATTCAGTTCCTGTAAAACACATTTTCACACTTAAAATTTTTGATTCCTCCTTTCAGTGTCTCTCTTTATTAAAAAGAAAAGGAGTACTTGTGGCACCTTAGAGACTAACAAATTTATTAGAGCATAAGCTTTTGTGAGCTACAGCTCACTTCATCGGATGCATACAGTGGAAAATATAGTGGGGAGATTTTATATACACAGAGAACATGAAACAATGGGTATTACCATACAGACTGTAACAAGAGAGAACTATTACAAGCGGGGGGGAGGAGGAACTTTTATAGTGATAATCAAGGTGGGCCATTTCCAGCAGTTGACAAGAACAGTAGGAAGGGAAATAAACAAGGGGAAATAGTTTTACTTTGTGTAATGACACATCCACTCCCTGTCTCTATTCAAGCCTAAGTTAATTGTATCCAGTTTGCAAATTAATTCCAATTCAGCAGTCTCTCGTTGGAGTCTGTTTTTGAAGTTTTTTTGTTGAAGAATTGCCACTTTGAGGTCTGTAATCGAGTGACCAAAGAGATTGAAGTGTTCTCTGACTGGTTTTTGAATGTTATAATTCTTGACGTCTGATTTGTGTCCATTTATTCTTTTACGTAGAGACTGTCCAGTTTGGCCAATGTACATGGCAGAGGGGCATTGCTGGCACATGATGACATATATGACATTGGTAGATGTGCAGGTGAACGAGCCTCTGATAGTGTGGCTGATGTGATTAGGCCCTATGATGGTGTCCCCTGCAAATGCAAACCAAAAGGCCTGAAGGTAAAAAATCCATTACAATCTACATACCACACCGACTATGCTGGCAGCTTGTGCCATACACTCTCAAAGAAACTGCAGAACCACCTGATCAACATCCTCTACAGCAAACAGGGAGAGATTAAGAATGAGCTCTCAAAACTGGATACTCTCATAAAAAAACAACCTTCCACACAAGCTTCCTCGTGGCTGGACTTTACAAAAACTAGACAAGCCATTTACAACACACACTTTGCTTCTCTACAAAAGAAAAAGAACACTAAACTATCTAAACTACTACTTGCCACAAGGGGCCACAATAGTGGTTCCCTTAACCCAGCAATATTGTTAATCTATCCAACTGTACTCTTAGCCCAGCAGAAGAATCTGTCCTATCTCGGGGCTCTCCTTCTGCCCCTCCACCCCCACAAACATGATACAGTTCTGTGGTGACCTAGAATCCTATTTTTGACGTTTCCAACTCAAGGAATATTTCCAACATACCTCTGAACAACATACTAACCCACAGAGACCTTCCTACCAACACTGCAAAAAGAAGGATTCTGGGTGGACTCCTGAAGATCGAAACAACAGACTGGACTTCTACATAGAGTGCTTCTGCTGACATGCATGGGCTGAAATTGTGGAAAAGCAGCATCACTTGCTCCGTAACCTCAGCTGTGCAGAACACAATGCCATCCACAGCCTCAGAAACAACTCTGACATCATAATGAAAAAGGCTGACAAAGGAGGTGCTGTCGTCATCACAAATAGGTTTGTGTGTTTATCTTTTATTTTCTTTGGTAACTATCCCTGACCTGTTATGCCTACCACTTATAATGACTTAAAATCTGTCTGTAGTTAATAAATCTCTTTTATACTTTACCTAAAACACTATGTTTTGCTTGAAGTGCTTGGGAAATCTCAGTTCAGGTTACAAAGGCTAGTGCATGACCACTCCACATTGAGGGAAGGGTGGATCAGGTAATACATTAACAACCAGGGCAAGACTGTACAGCTGTGGGGTATAAGGCTGGAGAGCTGGGGGGAATTGGCTAGTGACTTTCTCTGGGTGATTCATGAGTGGCTTTGGGAGCATTCATCCAATCTAACTGAGTGTGGGGCTCCACATGCAGTTGTGCTGAGTGATAACAGTGCCTGGAGGGGTTTGCTGCTTGTCACTAGAGAAGTATTGAGAGAAACTTCCTACTTGTCAGGGTACTTAAGCACTGGAACAAATTGCCTTAGGGAGGTTGTGGAATCTCTGTCATTGGAGATTTTAAAGAACAGGTTAGACAAACACCTGCCAGGGATGGTCTAGTTATTATATAGTCCTGCCTTGAGGGCAGGTGACTGGATTAGATGGCTTATTGAGATTTCTTCCAGTCCTACACTTCTGTGATTCTATGGTGGATAACCAGCTGAACCCGAGCTCCCAGTGGAATACTGTGGCTAAAATGGCTAATAAAATACTGGGATGTATAAATAGGGGAGTATTGAATGTGTGTGTGTGTGTGGGTGGGGGGGGGTGTATTTCCTCTGTATTTGGCACTGGTGTGACCATTACTTGAATACTGTCCAGTTCTAGTGTCCACAATTCAAGAAGGATGTTGATAAATAGGAAAGAGTTCAAAAAAGAGCCATGAGAATGATTAAAGGATTAGAAAGCACATCTTTTAATGATAGGCTCAAGGAAATCAATCTATTTAGCTTAACAAAGAGAAGTGTAGCAGGGTAGTCTGCCCCTTTATGGGCCTGAAGAGCCAGGGAGCAGCAAGGCCTGCCCTAAGGTGAAACTCAGCAGGCAGGTTTTGGGAACCTGCTGATCCAGCTAAGCAGCAGCTAATGATTGGCTCTGATTCCCAGCTGGAAGATATAAGTGAGGACCCAGCTCTGCAATGGAGGGGGCTAGGGGAGACAAATAGAGGCTGGTTGGTCTACCATCTGCTCACACCTCTCCATCCTGTGTTATTCCTGAGGCTAGAGGAGGGCTGTGACTCTTGAGCTACTCAGGGGTAGAGGACTCTGCAGTATCAATCCAGGTCAGGGCTGCCACTTCTGTTACTTTTTCATACATTTGAACATGTGCAGCAGAAGAATAAAAGAGCCTACCCAGAAGGCTAAAGCAGAGATGGGTGGGGCTGACTGTTTTGTCCCCAAGTTGGTGGACAGACCCACCAGACTATAAGAAGATTTGGGGGTAACTTGATCACAGTTTAAAAGTATCTACATAGGAAACAATTTAATAATGGGCTTTTCAGTCTAGCAAACAAGATCCAATAGCTGGAAGTTTTAGACAAATTCAGACAGGAACTAAGGCAGAGATTTTTAAGAGCAAGGGTAATTAACCAGTAGAATTTACGAAGGGCTGCGGTGAATTCTCCATCATTGGAAATTAAAAGTGAATAAATATCAAGACTGGATTTGGTTTCTAAAAGATGTATTCTCATTCACAAAGGAAGGAGTTAATTCAGGGAGGTCCTATGGCCTGTTTTATACATGAGGTCAGACTAGAATATCTAAGTGATCCCTTCTAATCTATAAGACCTACCTATGAATGACTAGGGAACAAGCCAAGTATCACAGTGGTACTTTGCTAAATGGCCACAAAACCTCTCTGCATTTTCAGGATCTTTGGGTGGTAATGAATTTATCTGGTGATCAGTTTCTAGGCAAAACATCTCTAGCACTGAATATGAACCATGTAGTGTTTTAGATAAGGAAAGCTGTCAAGTAGATTTTGAGCAAAAGCAAAGGATGATTATCAGTTATATAAATGTAAAGAGGCAATTACAATGGAGTTATATAAAATACAGGTAATAGAGTCTTTAAGTAGCAAGTGCTGAATCCATTACCTATTGATGTGTACAATTCTTTAGATAACTTGGGTTATACATAGTAGTGTAGCAAAGTATACAGGCCTTCTCTGTGCCCTGCTTTGTATGATGATCAGTGGAACAGGAGTTAGAGGGCCCATGTTCCCTGGAGGGACTGTTATTGAAAGGACAGCAGTGGAACCTGGGGAGTGAGGCTGGAAACAGGTCACACACATGGACAGAGCCGTCTATTCCACGGGGTTTAATACAGTGCCACTTGTTCAACTTAACACGCATTCAGCTTCACGCTTTGTGAATGAAATGTGTCTGAGTGTGAGTTCTGGCAGCAACTGGCAGTGTGAGCCATGAAACTTGGTCTGAAGTCCCTGGAGTCCTGGATTTTGCAGACACAAACCTAGTCCAGTGATGGACCTGATGGAAGGAGAAGTTTGAGTTGTACACAGACCTGGCTATGCAGGAGGACAACAGCAGAAAGTTAAACTGTTACGTTACCTTGTTGGGGCAACATGGCAGACAGCACTCTGAAGCTCACCACTACCTCAAGCCTCACAGCAGTCTAAGAAGCCCTGAGGACCTATTGCTTTCCAAAGCAGAATGAAGCTGGTACAACAGAGGTTTTTCAGTAGAGACCTATCCAAAGGGGTGGGGATAGACCCCTATGTTACAGGCTTACACACTCTGGCTGCTACATGTAATTTTGACAGACTTTCTAATTTGAGACAGGATAGCTTGCAGAGCTTTGGGTCATCACCTGCAGGAGGAGCTGCTCCAGGAAAGTGATCTCACATTAAATGGGTACTTAGACATTGTGCATGCAGCAGAAACCTCAAGAGAAAGAATGAAAGCCCTAGGAGGCACATTACCACCAGAAGTACATGCAGGGAGACAAAAGCAAAGGAGAGCAGCTAGCCAGGGTTCCATACCCATGGTGAGATGCATTTACTGTGGGAAACAGCATGAATGGGTAAAGGAGAAGTGCTCAGCTGTTGGACATAATTGCAAGAAAAGTGGCAAGTTGAACTGTTTGAGCCGTCTATCTTGGGGCCTCTCCTTCTGCCCCTCCACCCCCACAAACATGATACAGTTCTGTGGTGA
This sequence comes from Lepidochelys olivacea, assembly GCF_965140295.1. Taxonomy (NCBI): domain Eukaryota; kingdom Metazoa; phylum Chordata; order Testudines; family Cheloniidae; genus Lepidochelys; species Lepidochelys olivacea. Next base: position 304,384,803 of record NC_140411.1, read on the forward strand.
CCTAGAATCCTATCTTCGACGTCTCCGACTCAAGGAATATTTCCAACACACCTCTGAACATACTAACCCATAGAGACCTTCCTACCAACACTACAAAAAGAAGGATTCTGGGTGGACTCCTCCTGAAGGTCGAAACAGACTGGACTTCTACATGGAGTGCTTCCGCCGACGTGCATGGGCTGAAATTGTGGAAAAGCACCATCACTTGCCCCATAACCTCAGCTGTGCAGAACACAGTGCCATCCACGGCCTCAGAAACAACTCTGACATCATAATCAAAAGGCTGACAAAGGAGGTGCTGTCATCATCACCACGAATAGGTCGGAATATGAACAAGAGGCTGCTAGGCAGCTCTCCAACATCACTTTCTACAAGCCGTTACCCTCTGATCCTACTAAGGGTTACCAAAAGAAACTACAGCATTTGCTCAAGAAACTCCCTGAAAAAGCACAAGAACAAATCCACACAGACACACCCCTAGAACGCCAACCAGGAGTATTTTGCTACCCAAGATCCATAAACCTGGAAATCCTGGATGCCCCATCATCCCAGGTATTGGCACCCTGACAGCAGGATTGTCTGGCTAGGTAGACTCCCTCCTCAGGCTGTGCACTACCAGAACTCCCAGCTATCTTCGAGACACCACTGACTTCCTGAGGAAACTACAATCCATTGGTGATCTTTGTGAAAACACCATCCTAGCCACTATAGATGTAGAAGCCCTCTACACCGACATTCTACACAAAAATGGACTACAAGCCGTCAGGAACAGTATCCCTGATAATGTCCTGGCAAACCTGGTGGCTGAACTTTGTGACTTTGTCCTCACCCATAACTATTTCACATTTGGGGCCAATGTATACCTTCAAATCAGCGGCACTGCTATGGGTACCCGCATGGCCCCACAGTATTTATGGCTGACTCAGCTCTCGCCCCTAATGCCCCTACTCTACTTGTGCTACATTGATGACATCTTCATCATGTGGACCCATGGAAAAGAAGCCCTTGAGGAATTCCACCATGATTTTAACAATTTCCATCCCACCATCAACCTCAGCCTGGACTAGTCCACACAAGAGATCCACTGCCTGGACACTACGGTGCTAATAAGCGATGGTCACATAAACACCACCCTATACCGGAAACCTACTGTCCGCTATACTTACCTACATGCCTCCAGCTTTCATCCAGACCACACCACATGGTCCATTGTCTACAGCCAAGCTCTATGATACAACGGCATTTGCTCCAACCCCTCAGACAGAGACAAACACCTACAAGATCTCTATCAAGCATTCTTACAACTACAATACCCACCTGCTGAAGTGAAGAAACAGATTGACAGAGCCAGAAGAGTACCCAGAAGTCACCTACTACAGGACTGGCCCAACAAAGAAAATAGCAGAACGCCACTAGCCATCACCTTAAGCCCCCAACTAAAACCTCTCCAACGCATCATCAAGGATCTACAACCTATCCTGAAGGATGATCCATCAATCTCACAGATCTTGGGAGACAGGCCAGTCCTTGCTTACAGACAGCCCCTCACCCTGAAGCAAATACTCACCAGCAACCACATAACAAAAACACTAACCCAGGAACCTATCCTTTCAACAAAGCCCGTTGCCAACTGTGTCCACATATCTATTCGGGGACATCATCATAGGGCCTAATCACACCAGCCACACTATCAGAGGCTCGTTCACCTGCACATCTACCAATGTGATATATGCCATCATGTGCCAGCAATGCCTCTCTGCCATGTACATTGGCCAAACTAGACAGTCTCTATGTAAAAGAATAAATGGACACAAATCAGACGTCAAGAATTATAACATTCGAAAACCAGTTGGAGAACACTTCAATCTCTTTGGTCACTCGATTACAGACCTCAAAGTGGCAATTCTTCCCCTCCTCCCCCCGCTTGTAATAGCTTACCTTTCCTGATCACTCTGGTTACAGTCTGTATGGTAACACCCATTGTTTCATGTTCTCTGTGTATATAAAATCTTCCCACTGGATTTTCCACTGAATGCATCCGATGAAGTGAGCTGTAGCTCACGAAAGCTTGTGCTCAAATAAATTTGTCAGTCTCTAAGGTGCCACAAGTCCTCCTTTTCTTTTTGCGAATACAGACTAACATGGCTGCTACTCTGAAACCTCCCTTTATTAAAGAGTTTGGAGATGGTATCTTGGCTTGAATTAGCAACAGGCACAGCCAATTTTTGAAACTGATCTGTCATGGCTATGTGTCTGCCACGGCTGCCGCACTTCTGTTCCATTTCCACTTGCAGCGGTGCAATTGGGGTAATGCTCTAATCATGTTTTGAGTGTTATTCTTATCCCTAAATGAGAAACTTATCTAGGAAGAGAGGACTCTTGTTCAAAATGACAATTTCATGTTACTTTTCAGAGAGCATTGTAATCTCTCTGAAAAGATTACACTTCAGTAATGGTTTTTCTTTAAGAGTCTTAGTGCCATAAAATCATTCACTAAAGATTTATGATTCTTTAGACAAATAGATAAATAAACCTCTGGACCTTACTTTCATCTCACACTGGCTGTCACCAATATCACTGCATTGACTTCAGTGAAGCAAAGAGGAACGCTTTCTCCTGTTTGATGAAAATCAGGAGTAATTGACTTCAGTGGAGTTACTCCTCATTTTCCGCAGTGAGAGAGGAGAATTGGAACCTCTGTTTTTAGTTAATTCCTTGCCTCTTTTGAATCGAGAGCAAATATAAAAAGGATAAGGTGCTAGATCCTCAGTATGACTTACACCAGCTCAGGTTCTGGTCCTAGATGTGTAATTCTGATTTAATTATTGGTATCCAGTAGCACTGCAGTAGTTAAGAGTAAGTATTTCTCTTGTCAATTCTAGGGAGTGCTGTAACAATTATACCTTGACCATTTCAAATCTGGATTTACTAACCTGCTTGCTTATTTCCCAGAAGTCTTCTCTTTGCACCACTTTCTGGTCCCCAATATCAGTCTCTGCCTTTGTTTGCTTGCACGAAATTCCAGAAGGATCTCTGAGATCACATCAGTTTTATCTTTAGTTCTCTTTCTAGCTCTCTGAACAGATTCTTGATATATCAAAATTTCTTTTGCTGTTGCTGTTTATTCCCTCATGAGCTATAATCAGCAAGAAATTCCCAGCCTCCTTATCATTTATTGTAATATTCTGGAGACAGCACACCACCTGTACTTTTATATGGGCCATAAATAGTCTTCTAACTATGGAATTTTTAGTTAGGATTCCTTCTCTCTATTTTTATTTTGCTCTGTAACATTGTTTGCCTTATGATTCATTACTGGGCTGACAACTCTTGTTGTAGTTACCGTTTTATGTGATCTTTTCCCCCAGCTTGCCTCTCTAAGGCTGGCCCTTTACATTTGGCAGAACCAAACAGCTGCAGCTCTAAAGTGGCTGTTTTGCAACTGGCTGCCCCCCCACCCCACTTCCTTTTCCAGCTGCTAAGAACTTGCTACTTTCCCTTTGTTTTCTCTTTCTTATTCCTAAGGAAATTCAGTTCAAAGGTTCAGTCACCTCTCTACACCCTATCACATTTTTGAACTGCTTTCTTTCCTAAATACAGGAATCTATCAGCTATTTAGGAAGATACAGCCTGTGACCCAAAGTGCTCACCAAAAATTCTGTACTTCATGGCATATTTTGAGTATACCTCTCTGGAACTTTAACTTGTGTGGAGTAACTATTATTTGGTTACCACAAGAAGAGTACTTTTGGCAAGCGTTATATTTAACTGTGGCTTACTCAGTAATTATTGGAGTGTGAAAACCAACACAAATGATTATATTATGCAGAGAGCTCAGTCCCAAACTATATACTGCACCAAATTAACTCTGCAGTGCTATTTTTTCTTGAAGCAGGAATTATGCTATTTAGCATGTAAAATGAAATTAGAATAAAAACTCCTTTTGAAAGTTATACAATTCCTTTATTTCTAGAATTTACTGTTCAAATACTTAAAAGTAACTAAAATACATTTCAAAATGGAGTAAATACTATGTGAAGGAGTCCTTCTTCAGCTGGATTTCTAGTGAGATGTTTTCTTTCTTGATTCTAGTGTGAATTTTGGTTGGAACATTTTCCTTCCAAATGTGTGTGTCTTTGGAGATTTGTGTTGTAATTCTGTCAAGGAATTTAAATATTGAAAACATCCATTTACAATTTGGTAAGTATTTTTTTTTATTAAGAAAGTAAAGTACATTCAGTAAGTACCAAATTAATTGTTTTCATTTCAAAACAGAATCATTAACCATTCTATAGTGATGAAAATTGGATGGAAACGAAAATAAACTACAATTTAAATATTAAAAAGTGCTGTTGTGGAGGTATCAACCAAAATGTAATGCACTAGTGGTACACAGGAGAAATTCCAATCCAGAAATAGTATTTTAGAGAGAATGATATTTGAGCACTGAAATTCTCTGGCTGATCCTGTGATGTAATTTCTTTATTGCATCCGAGGCCAGGGGTTTTCAACCCCTCAATCCTGGGAGCACCTGGGGGCTTGTTCAGCCCCCCTGCACAATTTAGAGCAGCCATGAGGCTGCCCCAGCTTCTACTAGATGGAACAATCCCCCCTAGTAGCTGTTCTGCAGCTCAGGGTCACCCGAATATAGTAGACTCTGGCTACTCCAGATAGCTAAATCAGTGTAAAATCCTAGTGGAGACAAGACACTGTAGTTTTTGCCTTAATATATAGCTAGTCAAGGTAAGTACAGAGACCTTACATTTTCCCTAGCTCTGCACCAAAAAAGTTATAAGAATCTGAAAATATTATAAGCAGTTCTCTTTAGGGGGACTGTAGCTCAGGAAGCTCTAGACCACATTACCCCAAATTGACACCACAAACTCTGCCCCGAACCCTGTTCTGGACTACCAATTTTCACGACAATATCACTATGTATGTGAGTTTTAGAGCAATTTGAATAGTAAAAACAGCTCCTCATTGGGGGATCTGTCTCTGAGGAATTCCTGGAACACACCACCCCAAATTTGTAGTACTATCTCTAGCTCTGATTCCAATGAGACACAAGCATTTTCAAAAAAATCTGAGTGCACATGTAGATTTTAGAGCACTTTGAAATATCATCTCTTAAACCAGAAGCTTTGCTCTCAGGGCAAAACTTCCCAAAAGATCCCCTGCATATTGCGAGCACAGAGTAACTATTGTGTACAAGACACACTCTCAGAAAAGCTGCTAAGGGCAGGATTGAAACTTTTAGTACATGGCTGCAGCTTGGGTTCAATGGCCACACCATGTCACCATGGGCTACCCAGTTACTCTGTCACTAAGCTGCCTGAAAATGGCTTGCCATAGAGCCCTAGTCCTGCCTCATGTGTGCAAATTACTTTCTCTGGTGCATCAGGTTGGCTTGAGCCACACTGTAGGTTCAACTTCTACTGTGAATAAGTTTTAAAATATTTCTACTCTGAAGGGGGAGTGGGTGTGTAATTCTGATTTAAATATTGGTAGATGTGCAGGTGAACGAGCCCCTGATGGCATGGCTAATGTGATTAGGTTCTATGATGGTGTCACTTGAATATACCAATGTGATATATGCCATCATGTGCCAGCAATGTCCCTCTGCCATGCACATTGGCCAAACCGGACAGTCTCTATGCAAAAGAATAAATGGACACAAATCTGATATCAGGAATCATAACATTCCAAAACTGGCAGGAGAACACTTCAACCTCTCTGGCCACTCAGTAAAAGATTTAAGGGTGGCAGTTTTGCAACAGAAAAGCTTCAAAAACAGACTCCAATGAGAAACTGCTGAGCTTGAATTAATATGCAAACTAGATACCATTAACTTGGATTTGAACAGAGACTGGGAGTGGCTGGGTCATTACACATATTGAATCTATTTCCCTAAGTTAAGTATCCTCAGACCTTCTTGTCAACTGTCTAAATGGGCCATCTTGATTATCACTACAAAAGATTTTTTCTCCTGATGATAATAGCTCATCTTAACTAATTAGCCTCTCACAGTTCGTATGGCAACTTCCAACTTATCTGTATGTATATACATATATCTTCTTACTATATGCTCCATTCGATGCATCCGATGAAGTGGGCTGTAGCCCACAAAAGCTTATGCTCTAATAAATTTGTTGGTCTCTAAGGTGCCACAAGTACTCCTATTCTATTTATCTTAATTGCTTATATGGTTCCCATCACCTTAGTATTTGAGCAACTCACAAGCATAAATGTATTTATCATCACAACACCTCTGTGAGGTAGGGAAGTGCAACTATCCCTGTTTCCAGATGCGGAACAGAGGCATAGAGAGGCTAATGCCTGGAGCCACCAGGAGACTTAGCCCTGGTCTATACTATGAGTTTAGGTCGAATTTAGGAGCGTTAGGTCGATTTAACCCTGCACCCATCCACATGACCAAGCCTGTTTTGTCGACTTAAAGGGCTCTTAAAATCAATTTCTGTACTCCTCCCCGATGAGGGGTTTAGTGCTAAAATCGACCTCGCTGGGTCAAATCTGGGATAGTGTGAACGCAATTCGACGGTATTGGCCTCCAGGAGCTATCCCAGAATGCTCCATTGTGACCGCTCTGGACAGCACTGTCAATTCAGATGCACTGGCCGGGTAGAGAGGAAAAGCCCTGGGAACTTTTGAATTTCATTTCCTGTTTGGCCAGTGTGGTGAGCTGATCAGCACAGGTGACCATGCAGAGCTCCTCAGCACAGGTGACCATGATGGAGTCCCAGAATCGCAAAAGAGCTCCAGCATGGACTGAACGGGAGGTACTGGATCTGATTGCTGTATGGGGAGAAGAATCCGTGCAGGCAGAAGTCCATTCCAAAAGACGAAATGCCAGTATATTTGCCAAAATCTCCAAGGGCACGATGGACAGAGGCTACAACAGGGACACACAGCAGTGCCGCATGAAAGTTAAGGAGCTGAGGCAAGCCTAACAAAAAACAAAGGATGCAAACGGCTGCTCCGGGTCAGAGCCCCCTACATGCTGCTTCTATGATGAGCTGCATGCAATTCTAGGGGGGGTCCCTCTCACTACCTCACCACTGTCCATGGACACCTGCAAGGGAGGAGTCTCACGCAACAGGGATGAGGATTTTGTGGATGAGGAAGATGAGGAGGAGGAAGAGGTAGAGGATAGCGCGCAGCAGGAAAGCAGAGAATCTCTTCTCCCTGGCAGCCAGGAACTGTTCATCACCCTGGAGCCAATACCCTCCCAACCCTTCCAAGGCGGGCTCCCAGACCATGAAGCTGAAGAAGGCACCTCTGGTGAGTGTACCTTTGTAAATATAATACAGGGTTTAAAAGCAAGTGTGTTTAATGATTAATTTGCCCTGAAGACTTGGGATGCATTCACAGCCAGTATAGCTACTGGAAAAGTCTGTTAACGTGTCTGGGGATGGAGCGGAAATCCTCCAGGGACATCTCCGTGAAGCTCTCCTGGAGGTACTCTAAAAGACTTTGCCACGCGGTGGGGGAGACCCGTTCATGCTGAGCTGTTCGCATTTGTCTGAGAAGGCTCTTCCCTGATACTAGCCACGTGGTGGCGGGGGGGGAGGTGAAGCACCTGTACTGTGTAATGTGAATCGCTTGATTCAGTGTGTGACATAGTCTTCGCTTTGTTCTCTAAAATGTATCTTGTTAAATACTACTCTCCCTTTTTTTCCTCCTGCAGCTGCAAATGTTTCTACGGTCCCCATATCATCTCCATCCCAGAGGCTAGTGCAGATTAGAAGGCAAAAAAAACCACGCTCGCGATGACATGTTCTCAGAGCTCATGCAGTCCTCCCGCACTGAAAGAGCTCAGAAGAATGCATGGAGGCAAACAATGGCAGAGTCCAGGAAAGCGTTAAATGAACGTGATGAGAGGAGGGAGGATGCAATGCTGAGCCTAATAGGGGAGCAAACTGACATGCTCAGGTGTCTGATGGAGCTGCAGAAAAGGCAGCAGGAGCACAGACCACTGCTGCAGCCCCTTTATAACTGCCTGTCCTCTTCCCCAAGTTCCATATCCTCCTCACCCAGATGCGGGGAGGGGGGGAGAGGGAAGAGGAGGCTATGGGCACCCAGCCACTCCACCCCAGAGGATTGCCCAAGCAACGGAAGGCTGGCATTCAATAAGTTTTGAACTGTAGTGTGCCCTTGTCCTTCCCTCCTCCCCTCATCCACCACCCCATCTGGTGCTTCCCTCCCCATCCACCCCTCCCGGGCTACCTTGCGAGTTTCCTCCCTATTTGTGTGATGCATCTGATGCATCCGTGAATGCATCTGATGAAGTGAGCTGTAGCTCACGAAAACTTATGCTCAAATAAATTTGTTAGTCTCTAAGGTGCCACAAGTCCTCCTTTTCTTTTAACAAAAATAGGTGACAGCAAAGTCCATTCCCTCAGCATGATGGAGGACACAAAAGCTAGGTACTTCCACCCTGCTGATTAAATCAATGAGCCCGTGGCCTCCTTCATCTAATAGCAGGAACAGCAAAGCTGGGTGCAACCAGTAGTAAGTATTCAAAAAACTGTTACTGGCCTTTGAATCTGGTCCAAAAGGCCCAAGGGAGGGCCCAGACACGCAACTGGTGCCACAATATTGAGGCCACAATATTGGTTGTTGACAATCAAAACCTGTCCTCCCAAGGAGAGTCTAGGAAGGAGCCAGGGCCATTTCTGAAGGCAGCCTTACACCTTCTCCTTGGCCCCCTCCCAGTTCCTTAACAAATGTTGTTCAGGTCCAAAATGACACTGCCCCGCCCCCTGCCCCAAACCTTAATCCCAGAGGAGCCACATTGCAATTGCTGGGGCAACAAAGGTGGACAGCTACATTGCCAAGCCCAGTAAGATCAAATTACTCTTAGCCCAGTTAATGCGGGCAGAAGATGCCTGTTAATGCACTTGTAAACAAGCACAAAGTGCCTGTACGTCACTGTAAGATGTTTTAAAGACTGAGATATCATCAGCATAGGCTGACAGATTAACTGGAAAGCATCCGCCACCCCTGGCACAGAAAGGCCAGGCAGATGGCTTCTGAGGAGGTGCAGGAATGGCTCCAAAAAAGAGCATATAGCATCCCAGACAGAAGACACCCCTGACAAATGCCTCTGCGAACTGGGAAGCAGCAGCTAAGGCCCCCATTAATCTTTAGGACACTAAAAATGTTATGGTACAATAAAGAAATATATGAAGAGAACACTGGCCCAATCCCCAAAGCTTCTGATGTTTCTAAAAGAAAACTATGGTTAACTCTATCAAGGGCTTTCTCTTGGTCCATTGAGATAAGTCCCACATTCAGATTACAAAGTTTGCTAACAGTAAAAACAAAGTATCAAAAGTATAGGAGTACAGTATCTTTGCTTAGGGTGTATCAAAGAGTCCAGACAATCCTACAGTCAGTTAGCTAAAGCCCTGGATAAACTCTTGTAAGCAGAACAAAGAAGAGAAAAAGGTCTCCAGTTCTGTAGTTCTCCAGTTCTCACAGAGGTCCCCTTTTTTTTTCATAGGGGCAGCTCTTTCTCCTGGATATGCTCCAGAAATGTCTGTAAAATTCAAATGGCAGCCCATCGATACCTGGGGCCTGGCCCTTAGAGACCTGCTGGACTGCAACAGAGAGTTCCTGCGGTGATAGTGAGTAGCCAGGCACTGCTGTTCCTCACCAGTCAGACAGAGTAGCCCCTGGTGCAGCTCCTCCATTGCCAGCACATCACAGGCTTGAGGGAAGTACAGAGTGCTATAAAAAAGAAATAGCTGCTTTCTGGATCTCAGCAGGGTCAGTCAAATAATCTGCAGACGGTCCATAAACTTTTTCTCCAATGTGAAAAAGAACTTGTGGGAGTGTAAATTTCATGAAGTTGAGTAAAATGGGCCTGAACCAGGGCTCCTTGCACCTTCTCTGCCAAGAAGCACCTCAGTTAAGGTTTGGTGATTCTTACCAGGCTTTCCACATCAAGTTTTGCTAGAAAGGCCCAAGATGTCTTGTTCCATGGTACTCATTGCCTGATGCATGGACTGTGTGACAGCCTGTGTATACTGCTGGCAGAACAGTTGAATCTGGACTTTTCTGACATTCCACCATTATCTCAGGGATTCATACAGGGGCCAGCGCTGCTGCCAATGCTCCCAAAACATAGCGACATCTGGGTAAAATTCAAGTCCTGTAATAATTTTGTATTAAAGCACCAGTGGAAAATACAGGTGGGAAGAGGGAGAGACACACTGACAGAGACATAAGGCTGATCTGACAAGTGAGTGGGAGACATGGAAGACCAAACAAACATATTCACATTAGTCTTCATGGTATAAAAGTGATCCAGGCTAGACCCTGAGTCCTTGTTGGGAGTAGCCTTCAACCAAGGGTACTGCATCACAGTAAGGTGAGAGAACCTCTAAACATCTATTAGTCCAAAGGTCTGCAGGAGAAATGCAGTTCCCTGGCTTCTCATGGTTCCTGTCTAATATATCATCTACAGTGCAATTGAAAACCCCTCCCAGGACATTAGCAGTATCAGGGTCATAGCCAAGCATGGCCCGGGCAAGTGTCTGCAGAAAGGAGACATGATCTCACCTCAGTAAAAAGATTAAAAACAATACAGCCAATATGTGTCTCTACCTGGAGGAGCCAGCCCGGCACAATCTCCTTCACAGAGCGGATTTGTCACCTCCCTGCCCCTACCCCCCAGGAAAAGAGAACAGCTACCCCAGCAGTGACATTGGAGCCACAGCTCAAGAAAGCTTCTCCTTCCTATTCCTTCAACCAGTTCCCCTAGTTATCAGGTCTGAGTGCGTTTCTTGAAGAGGACAATATCCGCCATTTTGTCTGAGAAATTCAAAGTGTTGTGTCCCTTTATGACCATCGTGACATCCATTAATATTGAGAGAGCCAGAGATGAGGAGCACCTTAGAGACTAGAAAGAGACAGCCAAGCCAGCAGAGAGAAACAATGGAAAGTGGAAGTACATTGAACAAAATGAATCATAGGAGACCTATATATTTTGAACAATCCCCACATGCTTCCTTGCCTTGTTCAACAATTCTGGGAACACCACCTGCTTTCTCCCAGAGCTGCTCAGTAACTCCTGGGAATTACCTGTTTTTAAGCCCTTAAGCCACCCTTGACATGACTGACAGGTCTGGAGGGGCAGGGCCAGCCTTGCCTATGGAAATTCTTTAGCCCCTTCATCACTTGTGTGGGGTTTATACACCCCATCACACTTGTATTTTTCTATGTCAAATGGTTTAAACTAGAAATGGCCTGAGAAGGCAATGTTCAGATCCAGACTAAATTTGAGCTAAGGTTCATGGCCAAATCTTGGATCCAGTTAAGGTTTAGAGTACATGGTGCTAAAATCTGGAGCACCATTCTGCTGAGATTTTGGCCCCAAATGGCAAAACATATTTATCAGCTGACGTTGTGAGATTTCCACCATCCCAAATCATCGAAACCCCACGAGATCAGCCGTGTTCACAACATTTTAGCTGTGTCTAAACTGGAACGAGAAAATACTGGTAGACAACTTACTGGTAGAGCAAAATCAGAGGTGTATGTTCAGATCTGGGAAACCAGATCTAACCCCCACATTATTCTGAAATCTGAAGGATTTTAGATTGAAGATTCTGTTTTTGGTCTGTCCCTAGTTTAAAGAAGTCTTAAAATATCATTGTTGTGTATCTTGTCAATTATATAACAAAAGCAATGGATTAGCGGAGTTAAGTGTTGGTAGGATTTCTTTAGAGATGAGTGTCAAAGGCCCAATTCTATTTCAGCTACACAGAAGCAATTCCCCTTGGCTTCACTGTGGTTTGTACCCATGGAATTGAGGACAAGAGTGGGCGAAAGGGTTTTGAAGGGCACACTGTGATAGGGTGATCAGACAGCAAGTGTGAAAAATCGGGATGGGGGTGGGGGTTAATAGGAGCTTATATAAGAAAAAGACCCCAAAATCGGGACTGTCCCTGTATAATTGGAACATCTGGTCACCCTACATTGTGAAATTGGTTCTCAGGCCTTTCTAAGCTGAGGCTGACTCAACTGTCACATAACAGAAGATTGCTAAACCCACTATTATGCTCTCCTGTATCTGAGACTAGAACTGAGCCAATGTTTCCATTATAAGCACTGGGATACAAATACTCATTAGTGATGCACTTATTTATTACCCTTGCACCGGAGAACGAACTCTTGCAAAACCTTGTGCTTGTGTAACATACATTTATTTACCCTTTTGCAGTCATATTATCTAACTATTGCTTTTATGGTTCAGATCATGGACTATTAATTCAAGCAGTAAAATAAGCAGTCATTTCTTGTTGCCATAGGAAAAGGAACCCCAAAAATAAAATTGCCGGGGAAACCATTTTGAGGATATACACAATCTATAACTTTTGATATATGACTTTAAGACCACAATGGTACAAAATGTAACCATATCCAGCCGGGCTTTATATGTCTGAGACTGATGAAACCTTACTTATAAATAAAAAAGACAGCTGTTCCTACTGAGTGAGGAGAGACAGCTCTTACACCTATAAAACATTATTTATTTATCTAGCTAATAAAAACACCTCTTTCTGCGGAGTGGAGAAATAGTTTGGGGAAAAAAGGATTCATGTCATAACTGGAGGAAAGGGGAACAATCATCATGTTGATAACTGTTGCTATATTAGCCTAAGTAAAATGCGGTGCTGCTGTAGCTTACATTGTGTCAGCATTTTAATAACTGGTAGTGCATATTTCCAAATGTGAGTTAAAGCCCGTGGGCTAAATTCACCCTGCTGGTACAGGGTGTGTTTTCACCTGCACCCCTCAATGATTTACCCCTGGAGGAGGGCAGATGTTTATACTATGGCCCTCCCTGTTTGTTTATCAAGGAAAAGCACCTTTCTTTTGCAACAGAGGCTTTCCAGGTAGTGTACTGAATAAATGCATCTCCTAGGGGACCCTTCTCCCTAGCCAGCGGCTTCTTCTTTTTAGATTGCAAGGGTTAGCTGTAGGCAGTAGGAGGAGCAGGACTTGTACTGATGCAGTGGAGGAGGGGAATCTACAGTTTGGGGCCTGCATCTGTGAGTTATGCTGGCAGAAGCTGGGACTGATTTTATTCCTCTAGATATGTTTAAAAATGCTGAATTATTTCACTTAGAAAACTGGTTTCTCCATATATGCATCTGTAAGCAGGATTTTTAGTAGGCTGAGTTATGGTGCATGTGCAGATTTGTCGACCTAAGGTTCCATAAGTACAGTCTGGAACAGCTCCGAATTGTTTCAATGAGTAATGGATTAAAAATTCCCCAGGTACAGTGCATGAAGTGACATGACTGGCCTGAGTGGTTCCGTTAAAGCTGTTCTGGTTTATTGTGTCAGTGATCCACAGATAATAGGTCTCTGGGGGACTTCTGAATCAGGTCTTTCAATTCATGCTGCAGTAAGGCTGCTCTGAACTGATGCAGTAAGGCTACTCTGAATTGCCAAATCTAGGCAAACTTTGGCATACCTTGAAGCGTGTTGAAATATTTTGAAGTAGTGTCACATAGATGTCTAATGCCTGTATAATGACGTGAAAGGAGAAACACTTAAAAAGCTGCAATAATTTTCAACATTACCCCCTAACAGTTCTGGATTTTTAAATTTTTTTTTGAGAACTTGACAGCCAGTCTGAACAGTAGCTGTAGTGACAAAAAAGGTATAGTTTTACATATTTTTAAAGCCTTACAATATCCTCACAATATTGTGCCCGCCCTCAGGATCTCTGCAGACATGTAACGTATTATATAACCATGCACTATTTTCATTCCCTTGCAATACTGGACAAAAGCTTGAATTAAGAGTACTCATTCTGAATTTCCAAGCTTTGAAAGGCAAACTCTTAAAATTAAGGTCACCTTGAAAACTAGTGAATTATCAGAGCATTCTGATTTTTAAATGACTATTTCACTTATTGATGTATTTATTTTATGTCATTTGAAACAAACGGAAAAAGGCCAACATTAACTGATCCAGTTTAATGTAATAATGGGGCCTGCATCTGTGGGTTATGTTGGCAGAAGCTGGGACTGAATTTATTCCTCTAGATATGTTTAAAAATGTTGAATTATTTCACTTAGAAAACTGGTTTCTCCACATGTGCATCTGTAAGCAGGATTTTATTTACCCTTTTACAGTTATAAAGAAAGCAGGGGAAACATAGCTTGGGAAACCAAACAAATTCTCTTAATAATGGAACTTGGTACCTCTGCCACTGAAGAATATTTGAGAGAAAACTTTTATCTTTGTCAGCCCTAGCATTCACCAAAATTACACAGAAGATAACATTGTTTTGGAAACATTTCCTCTTTCATGTTTGTGTTCTGTTCAATTCTTATGCAGGACAAAATCAATGAAAATTGAATTATTCAAAATGTATATATTAAAACAAATATATGTAATGCCTGCAATAGCCTCATACGTTTTCTTAAACTCAGCTTCATTGTGAATAAACCTTGGGATTATGAAGATAGTAAGTGTCAGATCTTGCCCTTTGGAAAAAAAAAGATTTGTTTAGAAATGTAAATTTCAGCATACTGCTGCATGCTTCCACAAATGTGGATCTCAGTGCACAGATCTAGCCGTGAGAACATTTTGTCTATTGGCAGATGATCAGTGTGACAGGGACTACTTGGCCTTTGCAGTTCCCTATAGGAGGCTCCACTGTCCTACTACGTCCCACCCCCAGGGAGCAACAAAGTGACAGGAAAGGAGCAGTGAATGTGGGTCCTCCATGCATGCCTACAGAGGCCTAACAGAAGCAGCCAATCAGAGCTGAGCAGACTCAGTTAAAAAGAGCTGCAGGGGTTTAGGAAGTTAGTTCATGCCTGGGCCCAGAAGGCAAGAATGGAAGTGTGAGGGATAGCTGGAGTTTACTTCTGGCTGTGCTTTACTTAGGTGGGAGTGGGGGAAAGCTTGAACAAATACCTAAGAATCTTAACCCTGCGATAAGAGTGAAGCTAAAAGGGGCCAGGCAGGAAGAAGCTCTAGGAACTAGCAGTAGAGGATTGAGGTCAGTAGTACCTGGTTGCTGTTTATAGGGTCCTTGGGTTATAACCTAGAGTAGTGAGTGAACCTGGGTTCCCCCACAGGTAAAGTAGCATAAACCACAAAAGGAAGCAGGGCTCATTTGGGCCTGAACAATGGGCTGAATTTAAAGGGCCCACAGCTGTATTGAAGACCCTCTCAAAGGGAATGGACTGTTGTATTTGCTGGACTCTTTAATACACTGGAAGGGGTTCGTTTTGACTTTGTGACTTGGCTGGTGAGTCATGGGACTGAAGACCTGCCAAGGTTGGCTGGCAGCCTACAGAGGGTGCCAGGGGTGAGAATAGCACTGCAGTATCACAGCCAGCTGCTAGGAGGCACTCAAGTGAGTGCCCTGTGGCAGGGTGGACTCACTATGAAGGCCCCCTGCTGGAGACCTCATGGCCCTGCATCACCCTGCCCCAGAATAGAGCAGTGAGAAGGCCTCCAGGCAGCCTAGAGTGGCGTGGCCAATCAGAGGGGCTGCTGGAGTGACCAATAAAGGGCCAGAAGGGCCCTATATAAGACAAGCAGCAGAGCAGGGACTGGTAGTTTAGTTGCTCTGTGGAGGAGTGAAGATTGGGTGACTGGCAGGCTGGAAGAGTAGTTGGGCCAGCGGAAGGTGAGTGGAGGCAGGCTGAAGCTCAGGGAGATTGAGCAAAGAACCTGGCCAGGCCAGTGAGGGTACCGAGATGGGCCCTGGCTGGGCGGTTGAAGAAGGTAGTGCCTCTGGAAAAAGCATTAGAGCTACAGCCCCTCTTGCTGGTAAGATGGCACATTCAGTTGAAAGTGTCATGCCACAGCTAAAAAAGATGTGTGTGAAAGGCTGTGTTAAAATGCATGCCACCAGTTACTTTTTCTCAATGCATAAGCAATTTCTGTCCTATTCAAGTGTGTGTTACATTAACATTGTCCTATAAGAGTTACCAAAACAGAAAACTATTCCCACTTAGTACATCACAGAAATGCAAAGCTTCAAATGATGAGGCCAAATTAATTTTCATGATCAGTTTCTTCATGTGGGGAGGAACTTTTATTGTTTTTAGGTTCAAATTTTAGAAACTGTATGTAATGGGGTTTACAAACCCCATACCAAGCATAGACAGAAGGGGGAGGAGAGCCACACACAGCTGCCAGTCATGGAGGCAGTCACTCACAGCTGCATCCACCAGAGAAAACAAGGCCTACTATAAAGGAGAGACTGCAGAGAAGGACGGGGAAGTAGAAAGGCCTGGGCCAGCAGAGAGGCAATGCCTCTGCACTAGGTTGCCTCTGTGGAGCACAGCTAAGAGAGCATGTCTACACTACAATCTTAAGTTGACCTATATTAGGGTGACTAACAACCACTGCAATAATTACTGGTGTCCACACTACCCTCCTTCTGTTGGTGGTGTGCATACACACCAGAGCACTTTGCGCAACTTGCCACTGGGAGCCCAGCTGCCCCAAGGGCTTCTTGCCTCTGGCGGGGAGATCTGCACGCAGAGTCTAGTCGGCTGCTGTGCTCTGATGAAGATGAATTGATCAAAATATAGAGAATGTGCAGATAATACAAATCAAGGAAGTATAATCCATTGTTCAGTGTGTCTGTTTTAGCATTGCAGTGTGTTTTGCTCCTGGAATTTTTTTTCTGCAGTTCTGCCTCTACTCCACCCCTCCTCCCCTTCCCCCACTTTTGGCATTATTTTGAGTTGAATGGCTGCAATATCTCTTTATGAGGATGAGGAAAACTGGAAGATGGAGTGGCAATTGAGGATATATATGTGGGTTTTAAAGGACTGTAAAGATGAAAATCCTATTTAAAATACTTTCCCTGTGCTACTAACACCATACATTACCTAACAATATCTTAGAGTATTTATAATCAAATTTATTTTACATGTATGCATTTGTTTGTATTCTTTCATCTTGGACAAGCATGCTAGCAAGGTCCTTCTAGTTAGTTTGGTAGTCTCATGCACAGATTAGTTGACCAGTGAATAAGTGTGAGGAGGTGGAGCCAGGCTTCATTCACTCTCTCCCTCTCTGCCTCCTTGCTGACTGGTGATGCACTCCACCCCAGACCCAAGTAGGTCTTACTAAGCTTTTTGACAAATAGACAAAAGGCACAATCTAGTTCAGAAGCAGGCCTTTGGTTGGTAGGCAATGTGACTTTTTTCTTTTAAACCTTAAACCCCATTTTTTAACACTTAAAGGGCTCCTATAAAGTAAAAAGACCAATCATCGGCTTTAAAAAAAAACAAAACCCAGCGACTATACACATTCTCTTGTGACTGCTTCTAGGTTTTAATCACCTCCAACAAGAGTATTCACCCAAGAGTTCTGAAGGAACTCAAATGTGAAATTGCAGAACTACTAACTAGTCTGTAACCCAGGGATTGGCAACCTTTGGCAAGCGACCAGTCAGGGAAATCTGCTGGCGGACTGGGACAGTTTGTTTACCTGCAGCGTCTGCAGATTCAGCTGATCGCAGCTGCCACTGGCCACGGTTCGCCGTCCCAGGCCAATGGGAGCTGCAGGAAGTGGTGTGGGCTGAAGGATCTGCTGGCCGCCGCTTCCCGCAGCCCCCATTGATCTGGAACAGCAAACTGTGGCCAGTGGAAGCTGCGATCAGCCGAGCCTGCAGATGCTGCAGGTAAACAAACCATCCCATCCTGCCAGCAGATTTTTCTGACGGGCCGCGTGCCAAAGGTTGGCGATCCCTGCTGTACCAGATGACTGGAGGATATCTAATGCAATGCCAATTTTTAAAAAGGGCTCCAGAGGTGATCCCAGTGTAAGGGGAGCTGTTGTCCACTTACTAACATTCAGTGGGGGTGTTTTGGTTGGCTAGCTTCCAGTACTAAAAGGGGAAGGTCTTAGGCGAAACTTCCACCTTGCCCCCCTCCCCTCGGCCCAGGGAGCCGTGTGCAGCAGCTCCCTGCCCCAGCTCACCTCTGCTCCACCTCCTCCCCAAGCATGCCGCCGCTTCTCCCACCTCCCAGGCTTGCGGCGCCAATCAGCTGTTTGGTACGCAAGCCTGGGAGGGAGAGAAGCAGAGTGGGGCGGTGCTCAGGGGAGGAGGCAGAGCAGAGGTGAGCTGGGGCAGGGAGCGGTTCTCCTGTGCACTGCCTCCCCCTCCCCCCTGTTACTTGCTGCAGGTGGCCCTCCCCCCGCCCCTCTGCCCCAGCTTACCTCCGCTCCACTGCCGCCCCCAACCACTCGGCGCCCTAGGCGACCGCCTCCTTTGCCTAGTGGTTGCATCGGCCCTGGTAGCAACCAGAGGCAGAGGGGCCAAAGAAGCAGCCCAGGGAGCTGGAGGCAGAGCAGCAGCAGCGCTGAGACAGAGTGGTGGAGCTGAGTGCGGTGAGCAGCTGGGGAGAGCGAGGAGGCCCAGCACAGGGAGACACCTCAGCCAAGAGGCTCTGCAGGCCAGGCTTGGATTTTAACCCTGACAGGGTGGGGGCGACACTGGGAAGAAGGGTTCTATCACCTGGAGCCTGAGAGCATGTGGCCATCACCAGAGCAAGTGTCCAACCCACAGCCTCCCTACAGCACAGCCAGGGCCTGAGAAGAAGGCCTGGGACTTACAAGGAAGAGACTGTGAACTGCCCTGACATTCCAGAGATACTGTTTGTGGTGTTCCCTGCCACAGAGCGGGTTGATGTGTTTCCTTTATCCTTTTCCATTTTTCCTTATTTAATCATCAATTAATTTTAAAAAGAATAACTTGCATTTGCTTTAAATTGTGTGTAATGGTCAGTGGGTCAGAGAAGTGCCCAGTGCAGAGAAAGTACCCTGGAGTGGGGACACCCTAACCCCTGTCCTAGGTGACCACAGCAGGGTTGCATGTCAAGCCCCCCAGGAATCCTGGGCCCAGCCTTGTTGGGGTACAAGGACTCTGCCAAACAGGAGAGTGGAAGGGGAGCCCTCAAGGGCAGGGAGGCCACTGGGTAAAGTAAGTGGGAGCGAGGACTCAGATCCTTTTGCTAGCCCACTTCACCGGGGTAGTGCAGAAGCCAGGAAGTTCCCCACAATAGTGGGACTATTCCCCCGCTTACACCAGGAAATACAGGCCTGTAAGCCTGACTTCAGTACTGGGCAAAGTGGTTGAAACTATAATAAAGAACAATATTGTCAGACAGATGAATATAATTTGTTAAGGAAGAGTCAACATGGTTTTAGTAAGGGGAAATCATGCCTCACCAATCTACTAGAATTCTTTGGGGGGGTCAACAAGCATGTGAAACAAGGGGATCCAGGGGATAGTGTTCTTAGATTTTTCAGAAAGCCTTTGACAAAGGCTCTTAAGCAAAGGCTCTCACCAAAGGCTCTTAAGCAAAGTAAGCTGCCACAGGATAAGAGGGAAGATGCTCTCATGGATTGGTAACTGGTTGAAAGATAGGAAACAAAGGGTAGGTATAAATGGTCCATTTTCAGAATGGAGAGAGGTAAATAGTGGTGTCCCCCAGGGGTCTGTTCTGGGACCAGTCCTATTCAACATATTCATAAATGATCTGGAAAAAAGGGTAAATAGTGAGGTGCAAAATTTCCAGATGATACAAAATTACTAAAGATAGTTAAAACCCAGGCAGACTGCGAAGAGCTACAAAAGGATTTCTCAAAACTGGGTGCTTGGGCAACAAAATGACAGATGAAGTTTAATGTTGATAAATGCAAAGTAATGCACATTGGAAAGCATAATCCCAACTATGCATATAAAAGGATGGGGTCTAAATTAGCTGTGACCACTCAAGAAAGAGATCTTGGAGTCATTGTGGATAGTTCTCTGAAAACATCCACTCAATTTGCAGCGGCAGTCAAAAAAGTGAACAGAATGCTGGGAATAATTAAGAAAGGGACAGATTATAGGACAGAAAATATCATGTTGCCTCTCTATAAATTCATGGTACGCCCACATCTTGAATACTGTGTGCGGATGTGGTCGCCCCATCTCAAAAATATATATATTGGAATTGGAAAAGGTTCAGAAAAGAGGCAACAAAAATGTTTAGGGGTATGGAACGGCTTCCGTATGAGGAGAGATTAATAAAACTGGGACTTTTCAACTTGGAAAAGAGATGGCTAAGGGGAGATATGATTGAGGTCTATAAAATCATGACTGGTGTAGAGAAAGAAGCTAAGGAAGTGTTGTTTACTACTTTTCATAACACAAGGATCACCAAATGAAATAAATAGGCAGCAGGTTTTAGAATAAAGTATTTCTTCACACAACGCACAGTCAACCTGTGGAAGTCCTTGCCAGAGGATGTTGTGAAGGCCAAGACCATAACAGAGTCCAAAAAAGAATGAGATAAATTCATGGAGGATAGATCCATTAATGGCTATTAGTGTGGAATGATGTCCCTAGCCTTGCTAGAAGCTGGGAATGAGCGACGGGATGGATCACTTGATGATTACCTGTTCTGTTCATTCCCTCTGGGGCACCTGGCACTGGCCACTGTTGAAAGACCGGATACTGGGTTAGCTGGACCCTTGGTCTGACCCAGTAGGCCCATTCTTAAGTTCTTAACAAAGCAGAGATCTCTAGTTCTGGTTCTGATGTGAGCTGGTTCGGTGTATGACAGGAAGTGGTCAGAGCAGTTAAGTGCAACTTGAAGCATTTGAATAACTCTTCAGGGTACCAGTAACCTTTTTGAGAGCGCAGAGTCTAGTGGACTAAGCGCAGGGCTGGATGCCAGATACCCCTGAGTTTGCATCCAAATCCTATCACTGAACTATGTGGTATTTAGCATAGCCACCTATTTTAAGGAATGCCCCTTATTTTGTGCCTGTCACACATCCTGTCAAATCAGTATAGAATGTGCCTTATCTTGTATGTCAGCTGTAATCACTCAAAGGAAAACACACTCAAGTACAAAAGTGTGCTCTTGTACCATGGATGGCTTGGTCTTTGGTCTGGTTTTGTCCCTTTAAAAATAAACCTTGTCCTGTAGTTTTCTACAATTCTCCTTAATTTCCTTGAAATATTGGTGCCCACCTTTGTCACCTTAGACAAGTTGTTCTTTCAGAAGCCTCCTTTCCCAACCTGTAAAATGGGGATAATACATTCTTCATAGGAGAGTTGTAAGGATCATGGAGATTATCTATTTTTACCTGCTTATGTGGCCCCCATTACTATAAAAATGCCACAATCTTTAATGTACTTGTTCTCCCAACAGCTTGGTGAGGTAGGGAAGTGCTATTATCACCATAATATACTTACAGATGCTCAGAGGCTAAATGATTTGTCCAAAGTCATACAGGAAGTCTCTCACAAAGCAAAAGATTGAACGTGGGACTCCCAAATGCCAAGCTAATGTCCTAGCCTATGGACCATCCTTCCTTTCATGATGTTTCTAGTTAGGAGTAGAGCGTTAGTAAATGTGCAAAGTGTATTTCTAATCCTGTTCCTATAGGTGCAGGAGTGATGCTTTCTTAGACTGAGTGCTGATGGTTTGGACACCCCTTTCTCTGACGGTTGGGAAAGGGGCACAGGAATGAGACAAGTGTGTGGGAGGAGACACGAATAAAGGCAGAGACCCTGTGCTCATTACATTGCTTTCTGTGTCTTAATCAGAAACCTATTAGAGGTGGTTATTCAGCCTAGCTTTACATTAATGTGAAATAACGGAGCCTTTAATGTTCAAACTTGCATTTTCAACATGTTATGAAGATGTGGTTCAGTTCCCTAACAGCAAAATGA
Organism: Lepidochelys olivacea; assembly: GCF_965140295.1. Classification (NCBI taxonomy): domain Eukaryota; kingdom Metazoa; phylum Chordata; order Testudines; family Cheloniidae; genus Lepidochelys; species Lepidochelys olivacea. Next base: position 304,406,551 of record NC_140411.1, read on the forward strand.
TTCCAGTAAACTGACACGATACACACAACCGTCAAAGTAATAATTTATAAACATAAGATCCTCTCTATACAAGTGATTAATGTATAGCATGGAGCAGGCTTCAGTTTCTCTAATCTTTACTGACTCAGGTGTGGGCTTTGGAAACTACAGGTCCCAGCACGCAATGCTTCATAATGATATCCACAGAGCAAGCACAGGCTCCAAAATATAATGCTCCAATTTGATCTTAGGTACAGACTGGCAGAGGTTACAGGTACCAATATGTAAATCTTCATTTTCATTCTGCTCAGATCAGCATGAAGTGTTATAAGGGGACCTATCGTCTCTGCAGGCTGCTCTTTTTCATTAAAGATGAAAGTATTCACAGATTTACTTTTTTAAGGCCAGTTGTAGGCTGCGTTGTAAAACTTTATGGGCTGCACTGGTCCTGTTGACCATGCTTAGACAATCCCTGCTCTAAGGTCAGATTGTTAAAATCAACTTAATTGAAGTTTCTGTAAATGCAGTTCATTTAATCAGAGTTACTTGATTGATTGATTGACACTGCTTGAGAAGCGCTCACTCCAGCCTGGTGCTGGAGAGAGAATGCATAGAAATGTCAAAATGACAATAGGCAGGAGTTTGGGTTTGTGGCTGATACAAGAGAAGAACACAGGAGATTTGGGTTCTCCTCACAGCTCAGCCACAGACTTTCCTATGGATCCTTGCAGAACTTAATGAGTGGGATCACAAGGGGTCACAGACCTGCCAAAACAAAAAATTAAAAGTTGAACTGCGTCACTGAAGAACACATTGTAAGTACTGTATTACCAAAAGCCTGAATGTTTGTTTTGGCTATTATGAGACCCCACCCACACTTTTTTTTTCTTCAGACCACTCCAAGTACTGAGTCCTCGAGCAAGCCACCGAGGATATGTCTACACAACAACTAGACGGCCTCAGCTGGCCTGTACTAGCTGGCTCCAGCTACAGGGCTGTTTCATTGCTGTGTAGACTTCTGGGCTCAGGTTAGAGTCCAAGCTCTAGGACCCTCCCATCCTGCAGGGTCCCAGGACATGGACCATCTGCAGGCTTTTCTTTGACTCTGAGCAGTATTAAGCACCCACAGCTTCACTTGAAGTGAATGGGAGCTGCAGGTGTTCAGAATTTCTGAGAGTCAAGCCCTGAATCTCTCTCTGCCTCAACTTCACAATTTGCAAAGTCGGAAGAATAATACTACTTCACCCGCATCAACGTTTGCAAAGTGCTCTGAAATTCTTGAATGGAAGATGCTATAGAATTGCAAAGAACTAGTATGTTTAATAAATACAGTATTACTTCTGCCATCTATCCTAGTCATATGATTGGCTCCCATTACAAGCTTTTTTAATGCTAGATTGCTTTAAAAATCAGCCTCTGCTCCCCATCCTCCAGGCTAGAGATCCCCAACTTGATCTCTCTTTAAAGCCACATTTAATGCACATCTTTTACATATTTTTAAAAGAAATTTCCCTGTACTCCTGTCCAGGTCTGATTTGTATTTTATCCCTGACTCAGCTTTCATTCAGGCCTACAGAAATATTTGTGTGTGGGGGGGCCCCCACAGGGCGTTAGTGCTTGCCGCCCTCATGCTGATTTTAACTGACTGCTTCAAAGTGAGGCCAGAGGAGAGAATGCATTGGTGATGTCAGCAGCCAATCTTTCTGTCACATCAGGCTGAAGCAATCAGGCCAAATCAGCATGCGGAAGCAATATTGAGCCAGACACAAGCCTAATGGGTGAACTGAGGGCTATAAGCCCATGTTTATGTAACCCTTCTGCCAGGTGGCACTGGCAGCAGCCAGGGCTGAGTTCAATATCTAGGAGTTCCTTTCCATCGATACAACACAGAACTAGCTCGAGCTCCTACCCAGTAACTTGGGAAAACTACACACCACCACTGGGAACCTCTGAAAGGCAATACTTCCCCACGCGCAAGCACAGAGTCTGAGTGTAGAAAAAAAAAATGAATGAAAGGAGAGAAGTCACCTGACATTAATTAGGGAAAATGCCACAAGCAAAATTCATAATCCTAAAACTGAGCAGGACACCCACCCTCGAGTATGTGGGACAGTGCCTTCTGCCTCATGTTAAGTTCTACAACCGAAAGTTCCTATTCTGGTTGTTCTTGGTCAGTAAGGACCCAGGGTTCAGAGGTGCAGCTGTGTGAGTTCACCTCTCATCTGGGGAAGAAGACCAGCAGCTTGTTCTGCTCACCAGTCAACTATCAGTCACCTTCTGCTGTCACCTGCCTCTCTGCTGTGACCTCTGCACATCAGTCTCCTAGTAATTTTCAGCTCTTTGCAGGCTGGGCAGAAATACTGCCCCACTACAAGTGATTTCAGCTCTCATTTGAGCACATTAACATAACAAAAGGCTCCTAATGAAGCTTATTTAGCTCTCTTTGAATAGTGGGGAGGAACATATTAAATCAGAATGGGGACCCTTAGGGACAGTTCACACCTCCTGGCTGGGATATCTGTCCCCACCTCTCTTTCTTTCACAGGGGACTGGCATTTGAGCCTCTACACAAGTTCCTTTCAGCTTAGGGTGACCCCTCAATCGGGACAAGCTCAGCACAGTTCTGCTCCCCTTTTGTCATATAATGAAGATAACACTGATAACATTTTGCTCTCCCTGCATTCCATACTAAAATGATTTGTAACCCAACACCAGCCAAAGTTGATCACTTGGAGCTACACAACTCCTGTCTGCTAGATACCTACATAGAGTACCTACCTAGTACAGTTTGCTCCTGAAGTCTCTCCCCCCTGAACTTGCTGTCGGGAGAATTCATTCAGAGCCTGCTTACGTTTATAATACCAGAGAACTGGAGCATATTTTGTAGAGATCAACTTGCTGCTTCACTAGATAAGACAATATCAAATCTATCTTGTTAGGTTCTTATACTGCACCTATCACTGTAGTATCTGAGAGATTGTTTGGTGCCTGACAACTGTCTAGACTGGAGAAATGGCAGTAAGTCCTGAGACAATATATGTGATTGCAGAATGTTCATTCTTAAGAATAAAAGGATGTTCTTGGCATAGTTTCCTCAGCCCAGGGAGCGATTCATGTGACCTCTGTACACCTTATACAGTATAAGCTGCAGAACTGAGCATTACATTTTCTTTAACATTGAGTTTTGTCCTATAAGCAGTGGAAATGACATTAGCCAAGTATCTCTAGACACAGGGCAACTCAGTTTTGCTGTGCAATTGAAAGACAAAGATTTGGAAAAAGTGTCAAGAGGCCAATTAAGGAAATATGTTGGTTTTTAAACCCTAGACGTATAATCCAAACTGTCTTCCCAGTGCAAAGAAAAGGAGGCAAAAAGTGGTGGTTAGAATAGACAACCAAATGCCGTAGAAAATGCATAGGAATTTCAAGTGGAATACAACTTTACATGCCTGCTTTTGTTTGAATTTGATGCAAATCTTGGAGTCTTGAAACAGAACAAGGTCTTACAATGGGAGCAAATCCCAAATAGGGCCTTTTAGGGCAGATTAATGAAATGCTGAAGCTTTCGTCTTGGAAAGTCTAATCCACACAAAATAGTGATGAATTGCTTATAAAATAAAAACAGAGCCTGAAGAATAGAATATTCTTGGGTGAGTCAGAAATCTAAGTGGCTGTGGGAGTAGGTCACTGAGGGGAAACTAATCAAAAGAATAGTCTCCTCTTGATGTGTATGTGTTTAACTCCTATCATGATAAAAGGGGATAGATACATACATCAAAAGAGAAACTGAGAGCCAAAATCAAAGGTAAATTATAAGGAAGTGCAAATAAGACTCCCTTTTATACTCACTTATGCCCATTTACAGAGGAATTATGGAGAACTCCCATTATTAAAGATAATGGTTAAAAGGGCTATAAACCTTCACTCTTCAAACTGTAGGACAGGTTGTTTCATCTGCCAGAGACAGAATGCTGGACTGACGGTTTGATCTGGTATGACAGTTCCTATATTTCTGCATGACATATGCTATAAAAAGACGTAAATTATAGTGAAAGGCAACGTAACTTAACAAATTCTAGCACCCTCCTGTTAGCTGTTTTTCTTACTTTTCACTCTTACCATCTGGCTCTTTAAACTAGAGTTGGGCAATTTTTGGGGGGGTTGGGAGGGGCAAATAGTTAATTTGCCAAAATATTCATGAATTTGGTAAATAGCTTTGGCCAGAAAAATCTGCAACAAAAGTTGAAGAAACATTGAAATGAAATATTTCAGCACTTCCCAAGGAAAACATTTATATTTGACATTTCAAAATGAAATAGAGTTTTGTTTAGAAATTTCACTAAATTGAAGTGGGGAGGGGAAAAAATACCCAAAGTAAAAAATGTCATTCCAGGCCAAATGAAACACTTGGTTCTGTGTGAAAGAATGCCCCCCCCCCACCCCGTTTTGGTGAGAAACCTAAAAATATCAGCTTTGGTTGAAACAGAACTCTATCTTTTTGGGGATATTTTTAGTTTGGCCCTGGATTGAAAAAATGTACTTGCAGCTCAATGTTTAAGTAGAATAGACTACCTGGACCAAATTCAAAGGTGATGTGTAAGTGGCACAGGTGTGAAGTTATACATTGGTAAGTGGGTGTAAGTTCAAGTAGTTCTAAGCAAATCTATAGGGAGACTGACCCACCGTGTGTCTGCTACACCTAACCAAAGAGGCTGTGACTGATTTATTGTGTATCTGTTCTTCATAACATCAGCTGTACTAGGTGCTTTCACAGCAGGAAGAGATTGCAACCCAGATGATGGATTTAAGGCCAGTGAGGATATAATCTTCACCAAGAGGAGGAGAGGCAAGGATGGACATAAATTATGGAGATATGATTATGCAGTTACTCAGATTAGGTATAAATGTGTAAATATGAATAATGTGATTTTTTTTTTTACGCGGTGCTTCAGAGTGGAATTTTAGGTGTGATTCAAATGAGATGAGGGTGGAGACCTGATTTTAAAAAAAAAATTCAGAAGGGTCTTTCAAACACATGGAACAGCCCTGAAGAAGGCTTGCAGAGGTTTTTTTGAGAGAGAGAGTTGAAAGGAGTTGGAGGTTAATATAGAGGTAGTTGGTGGAGTGGAGAGGACAGGACAGAACACCGAGACCAGGCCACAAAAGGAGGGTTTTTGTTTGTTTTTGTTTGATGCAGAGCCTTATGGCTCTGAGTGATCCAGCCAGTAATATGTGGAAAAGAGACTGGGTGAGAGAAGCCATCTTGAACAAAGACACTATCATGCTAGATTACGTTTTAGATAGATTTTTTTTTCCCCACTTTTATTTGTTTGTAACAATTTCTACCTTTTTATTTGGTATCACATAAACTTGCTTTGCTTTCATTATAAATCACCAGTGTGTGTAAATTCTGTGAAGTTTTTTTTAACAGGTTGGAGTATCTTACTGTCTCTGAAAAGGCAGCAAGCCTAACACTTTTTTAGGAGGGTCCAGTGAGAGACTGAACCCTGCAGTAGGACAGTTTGGGGGCAAACGTGGTGCTGGAAGGGTACTAAGGTCAGCCTGCAAGGAGTAAGCAGGGCGAGGCTTGTGGGCTACCTGCAGAGTGTTGGGGTCAGAGTTCTGGACCAAAGCTGCACAGCCACAAGACATCAGGAGTACCAGGCAAAGGTGATCCAACCCCTTACTGGCTTGGATGAACCCCAAAATGTCACATCTTACCCACCTTTTCCCATTCCATCCACCGATGTTTGTGCCCTTTGCTCGTAGGTGGTATTCTGGTTGACTATAATTAGATTTCTAACCATTGACACAAGTCACTGACTCAATCGTTCTCCCAGTAGTTTTGATCTATCAATGCAGTTAGCTCCATGTTTACCTTATTGCAAAACATACCTAAAATATTTATGCAACTCTGCAGTATATGCGTTTGTTCTTTTGTGGTTCACTCATTTGTTCCAAAGCACGTATTGCTACATTTCATAACATTAGGTCAAGAACTTATGCAAACTTAAGCAAATAATTAGACCTCATGCTAATTCTCAAACCTTAATACCTATAGCAAAGCTTAATATACTTACTTTTAGTTTCTTCTACTTGTTACAATTTCTATTAAATTCCTTCTTAACATTTCTAACACATTCAAGTGAGGAAGTCTTGTGTATGCCAGTTGTGGGTCAGTCATCAATGTCAAGGGCATCACAAGCACTCCCTCCCAGGCCTCACTGTTACTGTACAGGTTAGTGATAGACACACTCCAACTCTCAAGCCCTCTGAACATCTCCCTGGAATGTCTAGCTCTTGGTCTACTGGACCATTGCAGTATTTACACTATATCCAAGCTTACCCGTTCCACTTCACATCACCACTCTGCTTTACTAACAGCTGAGATGTGTTTATAGTGAAATCAGGTATATGTTTATTTAACAAAGTCTGGAGATTCTAATGTCTACTTGCTATTACTTGAAACAAATGGTTATATTCAAACAACCATAACATGCATTCTAGAGCTTAGATTTAAATAGCAAGACACACTCACGTCTCACAGAATATTGTTTAACCTGAAACATTTGCAACTTTTTTACAGTCAAGTTGGCTTTTACACTCCTTTCATGAGACTGACGTGCTGCCAACTTGCCTCCTCCGTGAAGGACCCAGTGTGTTTCTTTGTCTTTATGCATAAACAGGACATTGCCTGCTGTTTGTTTAATCCTGTAGACTTTCTTTCTTGTAGATTTTGCTATCTTTTATTTAACTTGTGACTCAGTATGCATATAGGCATACTGAGGGTCTCCGGGTCCCATGGTGTGATTCCCAGTGTGTACAGACACACTTCCACTAGCTGTCATCAAGCTAGCATGCTAAAAAGGTAGTGCAGCTGTGGTAGCTCATGCCGCCATTCACCCTGCCTATACTGTTTGCCCTGAGTACAAACTTGCCTGGATCCTGGGGGTGTGGACTTTGGGGTGGCTAGCCCATGTCACTGCTCACTGCTGCCCTTGCTACTGTGGCTACACAGTAATTTGAGCTAGCAGACTAGAATGAGAGCTCATGCAAGTATGTCTACACAAGCTGGGAATCACACCCCTAGCTCCAAGTATATACAGCCTTAGATTCCCCCTAGACTCACTTTGGCCATGTCGACGCGACAGCAGCATGGCTATGGTGCCGCAGCTGTGCTGCTGTCAGGGTGTAGTGTAGATGCTTATATCAGTGTAATGAATACATCTCGCTGAGACGTGGTAGCTAGGTTGAGAGAAGAATTCGTAGCCACTTCTAAACCAGGGGTTAGGTTGATGAAACTATGGTGCTCGTGAAACTTTTCACAGCCTTGAGTGATGTAGCTAGGTCTACTTTAGGGGTAGACCAGGCCTTAGACTTCCTTAAATAAAGTCATTCCTGAATTTGACCTTTAGCTTCAAAGCATAGAAATGTTTTATTTAAATGCTGGGTAGGTCTTAAGGTTTCTGAATTTTTCTTCTAAAATGTCTGTTTCCTTCCCTTCTCTCCCCTTATGACCTATTTTCATTGGCTGTTGTTTGTATTATCATATATAGAGCATGATCATGCACTTTTTTTTCCCCTCATGGAAAACTTCCACTGAAATCCAATCCCTAGGCAGTTAGTGGTTTATGTCTTGAAGCTGTGAGCACCCATTTTGCTCAGCACAGCAATCCTAAAATTCAAAAGGTGTGTAAAAAATCATGGGGTATATTAAACTAAAGTTTTTACTTATATTCGGCATTCCAAAGCTTACTGCTGTCAGCTGTGGAAAAATAACTATTTCTGATACCTGCACTGTCACCAACTTTAAATCAATTTCTATCCTGTTTTAATACTGACTAAACAGCTGAGCCTAGAGATGAGAGAATCAGCTGGGATAAAATAAGAACTGATCCAAACTTTTACCTAATAAAATTTGGACCAAACCTTTTTTGAAGTCAGAAAATGCTCTATGCATTTAACACAAAAATATTTCATTCATGTGCCTCTGCAGTTTCTGTTTGTGGTTGGGACTGGAGGCAAAATTACTGAAATACTATGAGAAGGGTTCTTATTATTCTACTTCTGGCTTAACTGCAAGTACAGAAACGTTGGCAGAAGTCAATACTTATAGAATTAGAAATTTCATATTCAGAGACATGGATAGTTTGGATTAAGTCAAGAATGAGCTGTGGGTGCTAATTTGCAGTGAACGGATGCTTCAAACTTTTAATGTGATGTGGGGGCTTCCATACGCTGCTGGTGACAGTGTCATAAATTGTGTTTTCAGCCAGGTCACGGTGAGTCACGAGCACCAAGCTCAAGAATACTACAAGGACCTGAAATCTCTTCATTAGGCTTGTTTTAAATTCACAGTAGCTCCATTGAAGGCAGTGGTGTCACTTCAGGTGTAAAGTAGTGTAAGTATAGAATCCGGTCCTTTGCATTCAATTGCAATCAATAATTTCCAAGTCACATCATTCACACACTTTCAGAATGATTTTACAGAACAACCTGGCCTGATATTTTTTTTTTTCCAGTTTCCTTTTGAGAAATTTTTGTTTGAGACTGTGGGCAAGGTATGTCTACATTTTGAGCTAGAGGTGTGAATTTTAGCCCCTGTGGCATGAGATGCTAGGTATATACCCCAATTGGCTAGTCCCTCATGCTGCCATGGTTAAATGCTATTTTTAGCATGCTAGCTCAATAAGAGCTAGCATAGGTATGTCTCCTCAAGCTGGAAAGTACACCCCGAGCTTGTAGTGGAGACATACCCTAAATTATGTGATCTCTGAGTGAGTGTGTTAAAACAAGAGGAAGGTGGCACACGTGGCTCCTTCCCTTATAGCATTCCCATGCAGAACGCAGACATAATTTTCCTGGCTGAACTTGGGAGCACAAAATGTGAGGCAGAGCTAGTGTTGCTGCAGTGCTTTCTGCTCCAGATAAAGTGTATCTGGGAGCATGTCATGCCTTTGCTCCCCTGTGTATCAGTAAGTGCTGCTACAGGAACACCAGCACTTACCTTTGCAAATAAAAGCTTCCCAAGGGCATAATTCTGGGAGAGCAAAACACCTCCCCAAACCCACCGCCCTCCTGCCAAATATGTTTCTCCCAGCCCAGTGCTCCAGACACTTTTATATAGCAACCATTGGGTTCTTATTGTTGAAGACGTTTTGAAATGAGACAGGAAAAAATTGCTTCCCCCATGGATTATTTTTTATGCATTGCTGAGATTGAAGGTACATTTTCACCACAAACATCAGAGCAGATAAATCTGTCTTAGTGTTATTTATCAGGCTTTCATTTGTATGGTTACCCAAATTAGACTTGTACTTTTCAGGAGTGAGTAGGTTAATGTGGAGTTACAGCCAGTCAGTCTGTGATACCATCTTCTTTTAACAAGAGAGAAATATTCACTTAAATGTTTTGAAGTTATTTGAATAGCATAGCTGCTGCAGAATGTAGCTTGCTAACTTGTCGCCTACAGTTCAATTATGCTGAAAATCTGATATCAAGGACACATGTCATGGTGGTGCAGGCTGCATGGTACATGTCAAAAGCCGATATGCTTATTCTCTGGGGCAGGTATCTGTCTAGCCAAAGGAAATTGCGTGCCCTGCTGTCATACTAGAGAGAAATTCAAAGTAACAAAAATAGAAGGGGTGAGTGGGGTTTGAGCTGGTTCTTACTGCAAGGGGGTGCACTGTGCTGATGAGTCAGTCACAGGCTAAGATATGAAATATTAAGTTTGGGATTTAAATGGAATTTCATATGCAAAAAGGACATCCACTAACAAACTCTTTTCTATTGCTCTACTACAGAGGGGAACTAGTTTAAAATGCTATTGCCGTACCATCGTTTAAGACAGACTATTAAAGTGGATTATTCATGTTGTGCAAAAGCACACAGAAGTTTCAGTCTCTTTTGGTGACTGACACGGAGACCCCTTGTTATCCCCTGTTCTTTGCAAACAACTCATTTCAGACCTGACAAACTTACTACACCAAACATATGTCTTCCAGGATATTTATCCATAAAGAATAACATGTAAAATATCTACAGAAAGCTTGCAGCGTCACAAGATTTATAATCATTGTGAGATGTATGTACAGGTAACATTTAAAGAGTACTGTATTTATTTTGAAAGTATGATTTATGGACTTGGAGTAGAAATTACTCACCAGCAGATAATGCATCTTGGTGGTGGTCCATTTGAGCAAGGGGCAGTTGGCATCACTGGCCAGACAAGGATGACATGCAAGGCTCAATAATTTAGCCTTATGCTGTACAAGACAATGAATTAGAAACCATCAGAGGCAACAGCAAATGATCAAAACTACTTAACGGTTTAAAAAACCAAACAAAACAAAAATGTTACATCAAGATGGGTTCTCCTGGTCTGTGAATAGAAACAAAAGACTGTTTTCAGGACAACAGAGAGGAGGGTGAAATACTCAATATCCATTCACTGAGGAAACTCCTTGTGAAGTGGGGGTGTTTTCATGAAGGTTTGAATTCTGGTTCTTGAGAAGTCAAGAAGTCAGCTATGCAACAAACTGAACTTTGGGGGTGGGAAGAGTGGGAAATCTACTTTATTGATAAGTATAGACCCAGGTTTGCGTTTTGTGATTTTGTTTTGTAATGTAACCTTTTGTATCCCCCACTCTGTTTCTAGTTAAATCTCTATTTCTTACATAAACCTTCTTTTTATCTTAAAAGTGATCACAAAAGCAGTGCAGCTTACAGGAGTGGTGGTTTAAAGTAAAAATGGTAAATTGGGGTACACTGCTCCTTTGGGTGCAGAGGATCTGGAATTTCTGTGAGTAGCCAGTATCAGAGGTTAGATATCACAGGGGTATGATTTAAAGGGGATTGGGGGTGTGATGGGTTGGATCACAGAAACCCCCTTGGGGTTGCCGACTGCTGTGCCAAGACTATTTCTGCCCTTGCTTTCCCTGACAGCTTGGGACTCCAGCATCCTGACTTGCTGAGCCAGACATGCCAGTCTGCTCCAACACAGACCCCAGGGTCTGAACCACATGCCCCAAAGCTGCAGACTTAACTGAAAGCAACTTAAGAAGTGTTCCTGTCTTTAATGCTCAGATGCCCAACTCCCAATGGGATCCAAACCCCAAATAAATCCGTTTTAACCTGTATAAAGCTTATACAGGGTAAACTCATAAATTGTTTGCCCTCTATAATACTGATGGAGGGAGATGCACAGCTGTTTGCCCCCTTGCCCAGGTATTAATACATACTCTGGGTTAATTAATAAGTAAAAAGTGATTTTATTAAATACAGAAAGTAGGATTTAAGTATTTCCAGGTAGTAACAGACAGAACAAAGTGAATTACCAAGCAAAATAAAATAGAAAACACAAATCTATGTCTAAGAAAACTGAATACAGACAAAATTTCACCCTCAGTGGTGTTCCAGTAAGCTTCCTTTTACAGCCTAGTCTCCTTCTAGTCTGGGTCCAGCAATCACTCACACCCCCTGTCCTTTGTTCCAGTTTCTTTCAGGTATCCTTGGGGGTGGAGAGGCTATCTCTTGAGCCAGCTGAAGACAAAATGGAGGGGTCTCCCCAGGGCTGAAGTAGACTCTCTCTTGTGGGTGGACACCCCTCCCTCCCCCTCTGTACAATCCCCTCTACAAGATGGAGTTTTGGAGTCACATGGGCCAGTCACATGTCCATGCATGACTCAGAACTTACAGGTAGCAGCCATGGTTAACATGTTACCTTGAATGTCCTCAAGTAGACTTCTTATGTGGATTGGAGCATTCCAAGATCCATAGTTCGTTAAGTGCTATGATTGGGCACTTAATTTGCACATTTCTTTCTCAAGAAACTGACCAAATACTTTACTACGGCTACTTAAAAATGTAGCAAGTACACAGCCAATATTCATAATTACAAATACAAAAATGATACATGCATACAAATGGGATTAATAGATTCATAGATCATAACAGAGATATGTTACATGGCATATGTAGCATAAAACATATTCCAGTTATATCATATATACATTCATAAGCATATTTCCATAAAGCCTTATGGGGGTCACCGTCACAGGATGCACCTACTATGTACCTGCAAGGTGAAGTTAGGGTTGGCATAGCCCAGTGGAGAATGTGAGTAGCTGAAAGGCTGCTGGTATGAGGGAGCTGACATGCAGCTACCACAAGAGAGGCTCCCTCTTTCTGGAAGCAGGGAATAACAAGGTGGCTCTCCAATCATAGTGACTATGTGAACAAGCTCCCCTGGATCTCCCATAGCAGCAGTCCTCCTCTTTGCAAGGAGTGAAGTGGAAGAGTCACATGCTAGCAACTTGAGGCAGGGACTAGCCAGTGGGGCCCTCCCCTCGCCATGCAATCTATGATAAAGCACCCTCCTACTTCATGGTGAGACAGATTCAGGAAATGCTCTCCCCATTTGAGAAGGGGACTGACCATGAGATTTGCAAACACTTTACTAACACAAATACCCTACGAATCTGTGCATCAAGGTGGAAGATGGTGGAGAGATGGGAAACACTTCGGGGAAGATAGAGTAGTAGGGGATTGACTGTTGTCAATAATATAATATTTGTATTACCATAGTTCCTAGGCGATGTAGTTATGGACAAGGACCCCATTGGGCTTGGTGTACAAGTGAAGAACAAAAAGTCAGTTTGTGTTCCAAAGAGTTAACAACCTATGGACAAGACAAGAGGCAACAGATGGATACAGACCAACCAGTAGGGGGACTACAAGGCAAAAATGAGACCATATTGATCAGCATAATAGGGGGGTAATCTCCGCACACTAGCAGCCTAACCATTTTGTCAAAAAAAATTGTTTTTGACAGCATTACAGAAGGTTAGTTTTGAAGGGAGATGAGGTAGTTTTGGGGAGATTTGTGGCAAGTGCCTCCCAAATATGAGGGGGTAGCACAGGAGAAAGCACACGTGTGACGTTGTACTCCATAATGTTTTATGGTAATATGCTAATGAGTGTAAATATGATGTAACTGGAATATGCTTTATGCTAAAGGTCTCTTCTAAGGTATCATTACAAAGCTTATAATCTACTGAGTGTGTTCATCCATTTGTTTGTATTATCATTCTTGTATCTGAAGCTAGAAATATAAAGTAAAAAGAAAAGGAGGACTTGTGGCACCTTAGAGACTAACCAATTTATTAGAGCATAAGCTTTCGTGAGCTACAGCTCACTTCCTCAGATGCATATCGTGGAAACTGCAGCAGGCTTTATATATACACAGAGAATATGAAACAATACCTATTCCCACCCCACTGTCCTGCTGGTAATAGCTTATCTAAAGTGATTTCCAGCACAAATCCAGGTTTTCTCACCCTCCACCCCCCCACACAAATTCACTCTCCTGCTGGTGATAGCCCATCCAAAGTGACAACTCTTTACACAATGTGCATGACAATCAAGCTGGGCTATTTCCTGCATAAATCCAGGTTCTCACATCCCCCCACCCCCATACACACAGAAACTCACTCTCCTGCTGGTAATAGCTCATCCAAACTGACCACTCTTCAAGTTAAAATCCAAGTTAAACCAGAACATCTGGGGGGGGGTGGTAGGAAAAAACAAGAGGAAACAGGCTACCTTGCATAATGACTTAGCCACTCCAAGTCTCTATTTAAGCCTAAATTAATAGTATCCAATTTGCAAATGAATTCCAATTCAGCAGTTTCTCGCTGGAGTCTGGATTTGAAGTTTTTTTGTTTTAAGATAGCGACCTTCATGTCTGTGATCGCGTGACCAGAGAGATTGAAGTGTTCTCCGACTGGTTTATGAATGTTACAATTCTTGACATCTGATTTGTGTCCATTTATTCTTTTACGTAGAGACTGTCCAGTTTGACCAATGTACATGGCAGAGGGGCATTGCTGGCACATGATGGCATATATCACATTGGTGGATGTGCAGGTGAACGAGCCTCTGATAGTGTGGCTGATGTTATTAGGCCCTGTGATGGTGTCCCCTGAATAGATATGTGGGCACAGTTGGCAACGGGCTTTGTTGCCAACTGTGCCCACATATCTATTCAGGGGACACCATCACAGGGCCTAATAACATCAGCCACACTATCAGAGGCTCGTTCACCTGCACATCCACCAATGTGATATATGCCATCATGTGCCAGCAATGCCCCTCTGCCATGTACATTGGTCAAACTGGACAGTCTCTACGTAAAAGAATAAATGGACACAAATCAGATGTCAAGAATTGTAACATTCATAAACCAGTCGGAGAACACTTCAATCTCTCTGGTCACGCGATCACAGACATGAAGGTCGCTATCTTAAAACAAAAAAACTTCAAATCCAGACTCCAGCGAGAAACTGCTGAATTGGAATTCATTTGCAAATTGGATACTATTAATTTAGGCTTAAATAGAGACTTGGAGTGGCTAAGTCATTATGCAAGGTAGCCTGTTTCCTCTTGTTTTTTCCTACCACCCCCCCCCCAGATGTTCTGGTTTAACTTGGATTTTAACTTGAAGAGTGGTCAGTTTGGATGAGCTATTACCAGCAGGAGAGTGAGTTTCTGTGTGTATGGGGGTGGGGGGATGTGAGAACCTGGATTTATGCAGGAAATAGCCCAGCTTGATTGTCATGCACATTGTGTAAAGAGTTGTCACTTTGGATGGGCTATCACCAGCAGGAGAGTGAATTTGTGTGGGGGGGTGGAGGGTGAGAAAACCTGGATTTGTGCTGGAAATCACTTTAGATAAGCTATTACCAGCAGGACAGTGGGGTGGGAATAGGTATTGTTTCATATTCTCTGTGTATATATAAAGCCTGCTGCAGTTTCCACGATATGCATCTGAGGAAGTGAGCTGTAGCTCACGAAAGCTTATGCTCTAATAAATTGGTTAGTCTCTAAGGTGCCACAAGTCCTCCTTTTCTTTTTGCGAATACAGACTAACACGGCTGCTACTCTGAAACCTGTTATTATGCTAGAAATATAAAGTGTAACTCCTGAGATACCATTGTAATTATGCAAAGTGTGGGCCATTGATGATGGTTTAGAATCTTGATGGCTCCCATTGACAAGGACAATTGGTTGTAAATGGCTCTGTTTACTTGAAAGCGTTCCTGTGTTCATGTAAGCCAGCCCAGGAAGAATGGTGGAATCAATCTTAAACCTGGTGCTTTTCCATTTAGAAGGAGGGTTGAGGATCCAGAGAGACAAGATTCCTGCCTTGTGCCAAAGCTATAAAATGGGTGGAAGGAACAAAGGGGGGTCCCAGTCATGAGAGAGCCCCTGCTTTTCACCTAAGATGCCTGCTGAAACTAACAAGGACTGTACCAGGGGAAAGGATTGGGCCCAGACTAGGAAGGAATCTAGTCTGTGAAAGAAGCTTATTGGAACATCTCTGAGGGTGAGATTTACCTGTATTCAGTTTCTTAATATATTAGGCTTAGACTTGTGTGTTTTTGTTTTATTTTGCTTGGTAATATACTTTGTTCTGTCTGTTATTACTTGAAACCACTTAAATCCTACTTTTTATTCTTAATAAAATCACTTTTGTTTATTATTAAACCCAGAGTAAGTGATTAATATCTGGGGCAGGGGAGCAAATAGCTGGGCATATCTCTCTATCAGTGTTATAGGGGGCAGACAAATTATGAGTTTACCCTGTATAAGCTTTATACAGAGTAAAATGGATTTATTTGGGGTTTGGATCCCATTGGGAACTGGGTGTCTGGGTGCTGGAGATAAACCAAAAACTGCTCAGCAATCACCTAAGTCTGCAGCTCTGGGGGCATGGACCAGACCGGGGTCTGTGTTGCAGCAGGCTAGCATGTCTGGCTCAACAAGGTAGGGATCTGGAGTCTCAAGCTGGCAGGGAAAATGGGCTCAGAGGTAAATTCAGGACGTCAGGGAACAGTCCCAAGGGGGTCTCTGTGACCGAACCCATCACAACGTGCTTGTCTGAAAATTTAGCCAGTGGTAGTTGAAAGCTCTTATTATGGTCCAGTGGGAGCTACCAACTCAATAATGAATGGAAGATGATATGTGGGTTGGGAATACTAGTTTTGCAGTCTTTATTATTTCAGGACTTCAGGACCCTACTTCCAGAAGATTGCAGGGAGCTAAGAGAAGTCTCCCAAGATTCCCTCAGTATAGCTCATCTATCAGAGCTTATCCGAAATAATCACAGAGACCTCAATTTAAACAATCAATTCTTTATTAACTAGGGAATTAGGAATAGGATAGGAAAGAAGGGAATGGGGAGGGAGGATTAATAATACTGAACAGATTTTATAACCATGCACTTTTCCACACAGGGATTACAAAAAGCTAAATGATGGCTGCTCTATACCGTGTCCAGACGCTGCTGCTGTCAAGATCAGGATTTGATGGACCATGTTCACTGCTGGAACAGGATAGGATTACTACACTGGAGAATGACAGTGAGGAATCAGGTAATAGGCCTAACTAACTTCCCACCCTAACCCCAGGGCCAGATTAACTTTTCGTGGGCCCGGCACCAAACATATTTGTGGGCTCCCCTGGGGAATGTAGGGTTTGGGGCAAGAGCACAGCAGGCAGGGTGGATTTGATTTAAATCATGATTTTAAATCACTAGTCAGGAAGACTTGATTTAATCATGGTTTTCTACATACAAGTGCATTCTTGTTGGTTGTTATAACCTTAGTACATATTCTTCACAACTCAGAGATGTAGGTTTTATTTTTTGAAGGTACACGCTATATATTTTTAAACGGTGATTTATTTTGAAAACTTTTCAGATGAGTTTTACGGCTATATCAGAAAATAAATGATTGTTTGGTTATTTCATTTACCAAAGATAATAGAATCAGATCTTTATGAAGTCATTGGGAGGTGAACTATCTCCAATTCAACAGGTTAATCATTAATATTTGGAGGATTTTCTTTCCAGGCTGTATTAGGAGGAGAACATCACCAGACAGACATTTAAATTGTTTTATTTAACAAAACCAACAATGTTGCCATAGCCACTAGATTTCCCATCTTTTCTCTCCTAAGGGAACAAGAAGGCTGTCTAACATGGCAGACTACTTGTCCTTTACAAACCAAAATGGCGGACAATAAACGAAACCATATTAAACACCATTACCAAGTATCATGTCATAATTTGATTGGGGTGGAACTCACAGGAATGGCCATGAAGAGACTTGAAGTTGGAGAAAACTTGCTTATGTTTGCGACAGAAGAGGGAGCTGCTGGAGGGATGCAAAAAGAGGGGTGACATAGTTCAGGCGACAGGCTAAGAAAATGATTTTTGCAGGTGCATCTGAATAGATATGAATCAGGAAAGACTGCATTTGCCAAGGCCAGAGAAAAGGATGCTGCAGGTACTGAGACACAAGATGATGAGAGCTTGGATGAACGTTTTACTGTTTAGATGGATAGGAAAGGCTGTATCTTCGATGTTATGCATAAAGTATCTGCCAGATTTAGACATAGCCTGGATGTGAATACCTAGACAGAGGGCTGAATTTAGGATGACCTCCAAGTTACAGGTCTGAATGACAGGTCTGAATAATGTTGGTGTTCTCTCAGTGATTGAGAGAAAGAGGGTGAGGAGGGCTGGGGGAGAAAGAGATAAAGAGCTCCGTTTTAGCCATGTTGATCTTGTGTAGTTAGCTAGATATCCAAAAGGAGATATCAGACAGGCTGAGATTTTAGTTTGGATAGAAGGAGACAGGTCTGGAGTATAGAGGTAGTCTGGGAGCCATCAGCATAGAGATAGGGTATAGAGGGAGAAAAAGGGGGAACCAAGGAGGAAGTCCTGTGGAAATCCCATAGGAAGTTGGAGAGATGAGGAGGATTCTCTGGCAGACACATTGAAGAAGCAGTTAGAGAGGTAGTCAAGGGAGGACAAGAGCATGGTTGACAGTGTTGAAGGGGGCTGACAGGTTGAGGCAGAGGATTGAGTACTGGTTCTGAACTCTGACTAGCAAAAGGTCCATTAGACACTGTCAAGAGCACTTTCAGTGGAGAGCAAGGGGTGGAAGACAGATTGGAGAAGGTGTAGGATGGAATTATGGGGGAGGAATTCCAGGCTGCGATTGTAAACAGTACATTCAATTAGAGATGAAAGGGAGATGGGGTGGTAGTTGGAGAGGCAAGTGGAGTCACAGGCGAGTTTTCAACATATATATATATATAGCATATTTGTATTGAGGGGAAAGTCAGATGAGCGAGAGGTAGAGAAGAGTAAAGGTAGGGGATGAGTGGGCATAAGGGAGATCAGCGGCTGGGTTTACTGGGACAAGTGAAAGATACAGAGGAAGAGAGCAGATAAGAAGCTGCTTCATCTGGATAGGGGAGTAACTTAATCTTGGAGCTTCATGACAAGCCCTGCTTTGGAATTCTGTAGTCCTTTTAGCCCTTCACTGGGCTCAGCTTAGTCCTTCAGCCCTCTCCTCGATGCTGGGCTATATTGACATTCCTGCTTCCCATAGTGCAGGGGTCCCTCATGGCCTTCTACTTAAGGTTGCAGCTAAATGTTTGCTCTTGTTCATCACTTGTCTCCACTCACCCTTTCCAGGAGGCTGTTGCTAGTGAAATGGATGAGCCTGAAGTAGATAACCATCTACCCCACTGTTCCCTCAGAGCCATTTCTTACATTGCTCAGTTGGTCCGTCTCTAAAGCCTTTTCTCAGGCATTCCTCCAGCATCTCCAAACAGTCTTCCCAGGTGGCCAGTGACAGTTCAGAATTGTTCAAAGATTTTTATTTTAACTTTGTGCAGCTGAGCATGTTTTTTGTGTGTGTGTGTACGAACACACACAGTGTTGTGTTAGCTACTTCTACATGGGGACAATTTAAAAAACAAGAGCAGTGCAGAATTTGTGTTTTTTTTCAGTGCTATTGCTCTGGAACCCCATGTAAATTGGGCATACATCTATTTTTTTTAAGAGACCCTGTAGATTGCAGTACACCTATGTGGCAGAGAGTAATCACAATGTATCTCCTTGTGCACTTCACTAATATAAGATGTAGACATATTTTCAATCTCATAATCAGTACTATTTCTTGCTTATTTTGCTTTTCGTTGTGCCTACTCCCTAATTATCTATCTTCTGAATTTTTCCTTTTTCTGGCCAGTTTTCTCCATCAGTCCAACTTCATCCTGCTGGCTGGGGTGCATGACCACTTCTCAGACCACTGACAAGTCAGGGGCTAGAGGTGGTTGATGGTCACCCTATAGCACATGCGGGCTTGGGAGAGGATATACGTGCTGGTATTGATCAATTTCTCTTCTAACACTCAGCCCTTCTGGCTCATTTTCCACTGCTAACTGTCCACCCATGCCCTCTTGCCTACACTATAATATAAGATTTATTTATAACTCTGAACTTGTTACTTTATATCTTGCCAAACAAAAACACTGAAAAACCAGGTGCACTCTAAGCCACCTCAACCTCACCACCATAACCATAAAACCTCAGAAGGTCAAAGCTCACCCAGGCTTTGCAGTCTACCGTCATGACTTTGTTTTTACCACACTACCTATCTACATCTACCATGCATAACACACATGCCTCTTCCCCCCACCTTGACACACAATGTGCGATGTTAACTCTGGGGTTGGGAGGGGAGACCCATCACATCACCTGCATAACTTCCAGAATGGTAACCTAATGTTTGGGTTTTTTTTAAACACTAAACTGTGCTTGGCCAGCTCCATAGGCTGGTATGCATGGAAGTAAGGCTCTGACTAAGGTGATTCACACTCATGGGGATGCTAGGCAGGAGCAATTTGTGTGCTCCCCTGAGTACCCAGATTGCGATTGTACCTGGCTCTTCCTCAATAAATGTAGATGAGGTGCCTTGCCTTACACTGTCTTTCCCTGCTCACTCTCCTTAGGATCAGATGTCATGTGATCTTAGGGCCTGAATCAGCCCTTGAAGTCAATGGGAGTCTTGCCCATGACTTTAATGGACTTTCTGGGTTAGGGATAGTGTCTTTTTTTTTTTTAAATTTGGATCTAAGTTATTGGGAAAGGGACTATTTTATGTAAGCCCTGTTGAAGCATGGGCCATATCTTATGTTGCACCTGTGAAGAATAATCAGTAGCTTCCTTCTAATTGAAAATTTCCTAAATCTTTGTTGATAGAGGTTCTGCTTGGAGTTCAAAGAATTCCTAGCCCCAGTCCCACTAGGGACAGACTTATCACTAGAATGGAAGAGGGTGGCTGTCATAAAATAAAGTGGTTTTTTGATGATGCTGTGGTTCTTGTTTGAAAGACACAATCCAAAAATAAATTGTATAGTATTTTGCTGAAACTACACTAGGCTGATATATGTAACTGTCTATAGTTGTTTAGCATTTTTTTTCAGGCTCTCATATAGGCTCTGTACTAGACGTTTGCTCCAAGGTGCAAATTAACTTTGTAGGCATCAGAAAAGAAGCAGTAGGAGTTCTAACTCCTAAGGCACATACTTCAAAAATGGAAGAAAATAGGTCTGGTAATAAGCCACATTTGCCATCATAACTGGGACAAAGGGCCGCTAAGGGTAAATGCTTGACAGTCACATTAATCACTGTGAGAAAGCAGGGTTATACAACTAGACATGGCCCCTCTGAGTGCTTGGCTGTGCATTACTTTCAAAGGGTGATCTGTAGGTCTAAGAGCTGTTGGTTACTACTAGTCACCAAACTACATTGTCCTTTTTGAATAGTGAATCCAGAGCTATTCAACCTCAGTGAATCCTGACAAGCAGAAATCAAACCATATTCTATTCTCTAAAGTGTCTTTCCTCATTACACAATGCTACTCCTTTGACAGCTTCTCTTCTGCTTTCATAACTTTTCCTATAATTTGAACACCAATGGAAACAAAACAAATCTCTGAATTTCTTCCAGGCGTAGCTGTTCCATTGACGAAAGATCTGACCCTTGCATTTGTGTGTGTGTGCACATATTACCAGCATAAATAGCCCTCATTTTCTGTGCTGTACAGAACCACAGACACAGCTTTTGGGAAAGCACATTTCTATGGATTTACATAGCGCCTTGATAGGTGTATTCTGTTCTGATGTCCTGCAGCCCATATGTGCAAGAGAAGCACCACTTGTCATAAGAAACTCTAGGTAAAATCTTAATTTGTGTTGCATTGGTAACCAAGAAGGAAAGGGGTACAGCAAGTCTCTTAACCCCTACCACCACTTTATGCAGCAGCTGGGCCAGATATCAAGACTGCCTGGATGAAGTCAATGGGCATTAAGAACTCTAGGCTGTGATTTAGGATGCTTCAGTTGGAGAGTACCCAACTTGAAACTCCTTGAGACTTGAAAATGGGTCTCATTTTCAGAAAGTGAAGAACATCTGCACACAGATAACTGGGCCCCTTTAAGGCATCTCAAGTTGAGCACCCAAAAAATCACTATTCCCTTTTGAGAAACTTCGCTGTCAATACCTCCAAAGTTCAGACTCTCTGTGTCTTTTAACTATCCCATTCAGTCACAGCTGGTGTTTTAAAGTGGTGAGTAAAGGCCTGATCCTGCAAGGTGCTGAGAGCTCTTTTTGTGATATTGAGCTCTCTCCATTTCCACTGGTTTCAATGGGAGTTCAGAGCTTTCAGCTTCTCACAAGAGCTCAGCACCTTGCTGGTTCAAGTTCTAGATGAGCAATCTTACATTGAATAGCATCTTTCATGGAGTGGTGGAGTAGTTAGAGTTCCTGGTCCTTAATGGTTACTAGGGAGGACTGTTGCAGCAGGGATTTTATTAAACAGAGGAACTTCTTGGTGAGGGAATTCTCTAGTTGCAGCTTAAAGCATGGCTCTGTGTGTTTGTGTCCTCAGCTACATGGTATCAGAAGTGAGTGAACGGGGGGAAAAGACACCCCTCTGCCCTCCTACCCCATGCTCCAGACAGCCAGAATGGCGAGTCGGTGGGAAAAATCGGGGAGGAGATGTGAAAGCAGCAGTAGGAAGGAGACAGAGCCCGGTCTCAGAGCAGCAATGGAGTCCATAACATATGTGGCTCTGTTAGAAACGTTTGATTTTTTGGTGGCTGGCCTTGCTGGATCTGTAGATTTGAACAATCCCAGATGACTTCTGGTTTTACAGAGAAAGCACAAGAATTCCAAGTAAATGCCCAGATATTCTCAGTATCCTACCCCCTCACTCATGGGGCAGGGGAAAAGAATACTCCAAAGTGAAAGGCTTTTGATGCCCATTTCAAAGGCAGACAGAATGTTATTTAGGAAAGGGCTACATTTAATAGAAGGTGTCAGGAACAAGAGGAATCAGCTAAGGACATTATCACTGCAGTTTAGTTCATGCTGAACATAACAAATACAGACTGTTAAAAAGAAGAACTAATACAATGCATCTGATGAAGTGAGCTGTAGCTCACGAAAGCTTATGCTCAAATAAATTAGTTAGTCTCTAAGGTGCCACAAGTACTCCTTTTCTTAATACAAGACAGGATGTCTCTTATACCAAGAAGTATCAGTTTATCAGCACAGTTTCAATTAGACCCGGATCTTACACTCAGAAAAGTGAGAATCCTAGAAATCATAAAGAAATAGCAGTGTGATGCTAGCAGCATCGGGGAGACTGCATCAGACAAGCTTGACACAAACATGAAAGGGTCAGACCAAATTTACAACATCAGAACAGTGCTCAACTAAATGGTAGGAGACCAAAGATTCTTAATGGGAAGAGTGATGTTGCACCCCATAATGCTTTATGGAAGTATGCATATGAATGTAAATATGACGACTGGAATATGTTTTATGATAGATATGCCATGTAACATATCTCTGAAAAGGTTCTGATCTACTGGATATATTCATCCTATTTGTATGCATGTATCATTTTTATATCTGAAGTTATGAGCATTGGCTCTATGCTTGTATTTAAAGTGTTTGCTGTAAAAAGCACCTTAAGGCAAATTTGATCAACATAGTGTGAAGGGGTTATTCAAGTAAATGGAAGTACTTGGCGAACAATGTATCCTGATAGATGCCAGTCCACATCTGAGCTTTCCTGGGAACATTTCTGTAGAGAACTAAGTCATGGTTGGACATGTGACTTGCCCATGTGACTCCAAAACCCCATCTTGTAGAGGGGATTCTACACAGGGGGAGGGAGGACTTTCCACCCACAAGAGAGAAACTATATAAAGCCTTGGGAGGCCTCTCCATTTTTGTCTTCAGCTGGCTTAAGAGGTAGCCTCTCAATCCCAAAGGATACCTGAAAGAAACTGGAACAAAGGACAGTAATTACAGGGGTGTGAATAATTGCTGAACCCAGACTAGAAGGAGGCTAGTCTGTAAAAGGAGCTTATTGGAACATCTCTGAGGGTGAGATTTCATCTGTAATCACTTTCTTACTATATTCAATATATATATATATATATATATATATATATATATATATATATATATTTCTTACTATATTCAGTATATAATTACTATATATATTAAACTTGCATGTTTTATTTTATTTTGCTTGGTAATTCACTTTGTTCTGTCTGTTATTACTTGGAACCACTTAAATTCTACTTTTTGTATTTAATAAAATCATTTTTAACTTATTAATTAACCCAGAGTATATATTAATACCTGGGGGTGGTGTGGGGGCCAACAGCTGTGCATACCTCTCTATTAGTGTTATAGAGGGTGAACAATTTATGAGTTTACCCTGTTTTAAGCTTTATACAGGGTAAAATGAATTTATTTGGGGTTTGGACCTCATTGGGAGTTGGGTATCTGAGTGCTGGAGACAGGAACACTTCTTAAGCTGCTTTCAGTTCAGTCTGCAGCTTTTGGGGGACATGGTTCAGACCTGGGTCTGTGTTTGTAGCAGGCTAGCGTGTCTGGCACAACCAGGCAGGGCACTGAAGTTCCAAGTTTGCAGGGAAAACAGGCTCAGAGGTAGTCTCAGCACATCAGGTGGCTGTCCCAAAGCAGGTTTCTGTGATCCAACCTGTCACAGGAAGGAAGTTTGGAAATCTGTGGAAGATGTGACAAGTCACCAAGCTACAGCTGGCAACAACATCCAGCAAAAGAGACAGAATGTGGGAGATGCCAAAACATGTGACATTTTGCAATAGCATGCAGGTCACTAATAGTAGTGGAAACAATCCAAGAGGAAGTGTTGTGATTAGATGACAAGTCCATACTTCTAGGGGCTATACACTCAGTAGAACAGACAACACCTTAGTACACAATCTAAACAGTTGAAACCTTAAATTTGAAAGTGATACTGGGACAATAGTCAATGAAATTTTATCTCTTCTCTTCCCTCTCTCCCCCTGCCCCCCTGTAACATTCCTCTCTGGTGTTGTCTGGACCGGTGATCTACTAGGTCACTCCAATCCTTGACTCTGGGAGCAAGCCTTACCCTGCTCTGCTGTGAGAACCCCCACTCCTGGGCTGTTCATGCACAGCCTCTAGCATGTAAGCTGCTCCCAGCTACTTGCAACCAAATGACGCTAGCCAATATCTCCGGTCCCAGACACAACCCTAGGAACCTCCATCTTGCAGTATCCAGTTATGCCCACTGGACGTTGCAAGCTCATATGAGTTTGTCAGTTTAACAATGAAATTGATACGTACCAGGCTTGTTATCCCAAGGAGAGTCTCTGACATGCTTCAAACCAAACACACTGCTTCAGGTAGAATAAACAAACAGATTTATTAACTACAAAGATACATTTTAAGTGATTATAAGCAAAAGCATAACAAGTCGGATTTGGTCAAATGAAATAAAAGCAAAACTCATTCTAAGCTGATATTAACACTTTCAGTGCCTTTACAAACTTAGATGCGTCTTGCCACAGGCTGGCTGGTTGCTTTTCAACCAGGCTCTCCCCTTTAATCAGCGCTTCAGTCACTTGGTGGTGGTGGTGGTGTCTGTAGATGTAGGTGGAAGAGAGAGCGAGAGCATGGCAAATGTCTCTCCCTTTTATCATACCCTTTCTTCCCTCTTGGCTTTGCCCCATCCCCTTCAGAGTCAGGTGAGCATTACCTCATCACAGTTCCAAACTGACAAAAGGAAGGGGGGTGACTCCCTCGTGAGTCCAACAGATTCTTTTGTAGCTGTCTAGCCATTGTCCTTTGTTCCTGTGAGGTTGGGCTGGGTTTGTCCCATACATACCCTGATGAGGTGTGAACTGTCTCTCAGCTCTTGGAGAGTTTTTGCCTAGGCTTATTTTAAGCCATGAGGATACATTTTCAGCCTCATAACTGCATACATGAAATTATAACCTATAACCTTACTATAACATTACTGTAACAACAATGCTCAGTGCATCATAAGCCTTCCAAAGACACCGGTCACTTTGCACTGGATATCACACAATCATTTTACAAGGATGAACATGGAGCTGCTAGGTGTTCCTCCGAGGTATGGAGTGTTACCCCCCCCAAAAAAAATTGCAATTAATTCCTTTCTGAGGGGAGTGGTCTGCAAAGACCAATTTTTTATGTGGGCTAGTGACAACACATTAGATGTTTGTGGCCAGTTCCTTGGGAAACAGGAGGAAGACAGAAAGTAGGATGGAAAACTTGGCTAAGGTTTCAATAAAAGGAATAAACCTAGCAGAGAAACTGGACTGCATTAATGACAAAAAGCAAACTATGTGGAAGCTATATCCATATGTCTTTAAAGGGCTAGGAAAACTGTTAGAGGAGTACAAAATAAAATTCAATGATTCCATGTGCCCTCAAAGCCCCACACCACATCCCTATACTCTTTCTGGGGAAGTAAAAGAATTAAAGAGAATAGAAGATATGAATAGAAGAATAGAGAATAGAAGAACCACTGAGTGATGTGTGCAGATGATTGTAGTACCAAAGCCCAGTGACAAAATCCATGTTTGTGTGGACCATACACAACTTAATAAAAACATGAGGAGAAGACACATGCTTTCTGCAGTTGAACAGAAATACCTCAGTTATCAGAAGCCAAATTCTTCTCAAAGTTAGGTGCTACAGCAGGCTTCTGGCAAATCCCCCTTGCCAAAAAACTGATATCATTAACTATATTCATTACCCTATTTGGAACTTGCTGTTTCAGTTGTCTTCCATTCAGCATATTTCCAGCACCAGAACAGTTCCAAAAGTCAATCTCTCAGATCATGTCAGGTTTTCCCGATATCCTTTGGTATATAGCAGATATAAAAATGAACATGATGATTAACTAGATGCAGAGTTCAGATGCTCCCAACATGCTGGCCTCACTCTGAATGAGAAATTTAAATTTGGAAAGAGCAGATAAAATTTGTAGGACATGTAATTAGCAAACAGGGCATTCAGATGGAGTCAGACAAACTGAAGGCTTACCTCAACCCAAAGATGTTTCTGCTGCAAGAAAATTCCTGGATATGACAAACAGTTTTGGAAAATTCTTACCAAATGTAGCTCATCTAACACAACCCTTAGATCTCCTTAATGGTCACAATATGCGGATTAGTGGCTGCCTATAAACCAGTTTGAATAAAATAAAAGAACTACTGACATCTCCACCTGTTTTAGCACAGTATTCAGTAAACTATCCAACAACAGTAGCAGTAGATGCATTCTCATATGGTTTAGGAGCAGTGCTCACACAAAAGCAGCCAGAAGTAGGCCTGTTGCATTCATGTCAAGAAGCCTCACAGAAACTCAGCAGTGGTATGCTCAAGTGGCAAAAGAAGCTCTAGCAGTCACTTGGGCCTGTGAGCAGCTCAACGCATATCTGCTTGGCTTGAATTTTGACATAGAAACAGACCACAAGCCCTTAACGGCACAATTGGCTTCAAAACCACAGGATGTCCTTCCACTTAAGTTTCAAAGATTTCTTTGACTACAGTTGATGTGATTTTTCTTTCAACATTGAATACATACCAAGGAAAGAACTCATAGCAGCAGACACTGTCTAAGAGCCCCAGTTGAGCAGCCACTAATGAAAGAAGAAAAGACTTTAGAGAAAGATGTCAAAGTCTACCTTGATGTTCCTATAGCAATTCTAGCATCTGCCAGCTGACTTCAGCAAATTAGAGAAGAACAACTTAAGAATGAAACTTTCCAGAAGCTGACTCAACTCTCCCATAGAAGATGGAATCAAAGGAGTCAACTTCCAACAGACCTACTACCATATTTTCAGGAGTGAAGTGACCTTCACATAGCTGATGGCCTGCTTCTGAAAGGATGAGACACTACTTCAGTGAAAGTTGCTTTCCAAAATCCATGCAGGACACCAAAGTATAGATAAGTACAAGGCATGAGCACAACAATCAAAATGGTGGCCCAGACTGAGTAGGTAAATTTAGTAGAAGGCAGTGAGATATGAAACAAGGAAAATAAACAACAATCCCCAGAATAATTACTCTTTTCAAAGCTACTGACAGATCTTGGCAGCAGGTAGCCACAGATTTGTTTTTCTCGAAAGGACACACATGCATTATTTTAGTTGATTACTTCTCCAGATATATTGACTTGGCTATATTTCCAGACTTCATCGAGACAAGTCATACAGAAGCTAAAGTTAAAATTTGCAATACGTGGGGTTCTTGAAGTCCTCATGTCTGAAAATGGGCCTCAGTTTATCTCTGAAATATTCTTAGCATTTTCACAGGACTTTGATTTTGAACATCAGTCTGGTGGTCCACATTATCTCCATAGTGACAGGGAGGTGGAGATAATGGTATGGACTTCAAAAAGACTTCTGCAAAAAAAATCAGTGGAGGCATAAAAAACACTCTTGGCATATCGGTCAACACACCTTGCATCTGGACTATCTCCAGCAGAACTTCTGATGAGCAGATGACTAAGGATGCCTTTACTTGTGGCGCCGATACAGCTTGCATCTAAATAGGATGTTGAAAGGAATTTCAAAAACAGAATTCTGAAATAAAATTAGGCAGCAACAAAACTTTAGTTTCACTACCTGAACTGACATCATAGAACAAAGCTTGGTTCAAAAGCTCTCAGACATTTGGAACTGTTAAAAACTTGGCAGAATCTCCCTGATCCTATCTAGAGGAGACTCCAAAAAGACTCTTCCAGAGGAGTCGGGTTCATCTTCAATATTTCCCACCACAATGAAAAGAGGATCTGGGACCTGTAGCGTTCTGTAACAAGGACAATCCACTGGGAACTCCATGCACAAACTCAACAGAAGTAAGAACACTGTCTGGAAGACTGATCAGACTCCCACAAAGACTTGGGGCATGGCTACACTTGCAGATGTAGAGCGTTTTGAGTTAAACCAGCCTTTGTAGAGCGCAGTAGGGAAAGCGATGCAGTCTGTCCACACTGCCAGCTACAAGCGCACTGGCGTGGCCACATTAGCAGCTCTTGCAACAGCCACAGAGTGCAGTGCATTGTGGTAGCTATCCCAGCATGCAAGTGGCTGCAACAGGCTTTTCAAATGGGTGGGGTGGGGTGGAGTGTGACAGGGAGTGTGTTGTGTGTATGTTGGGGGAGAGAGAGTGGGTTTTGGGGGGCTGAGAGCATGTCAGCATGCTATCTTGTAAGTTCAGGCAGCAGCAGCATGCTGTCTTGTAAGTTCACACACAGCATTCCGCAGTAATGGTTGCTTTGTCTTGGAGCAGATAAGCAGCCCGCCGTCAGAAATGGAGCTTTCAAAGGGCATATCCGCATTCCTGCAGTGATTCAAAAACAATGACAAGAGTGGCCACTTGACTTAAGGGGATTATGGGACATTTCCAGAGGCTGATCAGAGCGCAGTAATGCAACACCTCATTCACACTAATGCCCAGGCATTTCAGCCAAGGCACAACAAGCATTAATCTTCTCACCGAGGTGGAGTACCAGGAGCACTCTAGCTGTGGAGTAAGAGCACTCTATGTGCCTTGCCAGTGTGGACGGGTAGTGAGGTAGGGCACCCGGGGCTGCTTTAATGCACTCTAACTCACAAGCCCTGGGTCTTTAGACAGTGGCGAGGGAAGCAAATGCTGAGACATGCCTTTCCTGGCTGCAACCCTACAAACCTGCCTTCAGGCAGGGCAGCAGTGGGGAGGCGGCTGCAGCCCAAATGCCAGGTTGTCCATGGTGAGGGTGACCACTGGGGCCTACAGAGATGTGCCGTTCCTCTCCCTGTGCTCTTCGGGGGTCGGGGTTCAGCATGTCCCAATGTTTCCTTCCCTGTGTGCAGTCTTCTGGCAGGGCACAGGCCAGAAAGCACAAAGAGGCATTGTGCAGCTCTGGCATCTGGGCTGCAGCCCCGCTCCTTGCTACTGCTTTGACTATAGCCCCCTCACCACTGGGGCATGTTGAGCAGCAGCCCCAGGCTGTTTTGTGGGGCTGCAGCCAGAAAAGGCACGCCCTGGCACTTTCTTCTCTAGCTGCAGCCCCAAAAAGCTGCCTGCAGGGGGTGCTTGGCACATTCCAGCACTTCCTTCTGGGGCTGCAACCTCAAACTGCCCACAGGGGGTGGTGGCAGAGACGGCACATCCCCGTGCTGCCTTCTGGGGTTGCAGCCTGGCAAACTGCCTGCAGGGGGTACCTTTCTTAAAAAAAAAAGTCACTAATAAGCAGCATGCCTTTGCTAATATATGAATCCCATAAACACTGATGTTAATGGGATGGGATCTGGATGGTTAATTGCAACGCATTTCCAGGAATTAAAGTTACTAATATCAGCATTGCTATTAAGCAGAATTGACTGTACTGTGCATGTGTATACATTGGTTTATAAGTTAAGTTATAATCTTTTATTATAAGGAAAGGGAGATGGGGAGTGTGTAGGGTTCCTGGTCCTCCTCAGTTTCCAGAGAAGGTCAGGCTGTGTTATAGTGGGGAGCTTAATAAACGTAGGAACTTCCTGTTCTCTAGTGGCTGCTTAAACCATGGCTCCTTTGTGTTTATGTCCTCACACTAAAGATTTGGTTTGATTTGGTAATTTATCACTTTAGAATCTAGATCAGTAGACATTTTATAGGTGCCGAACATGTTTAACCCCTTTCATGTGAGGGTGTTATACCCATCTGGAAGAACAAGGAGCCACCAAAGGCATATAAAATGGAAGAGGTACCATGTATAGTATATGTAGCCTGATTTTGAAAGTTATCAAACACTTGCAGCTTCCGCTGGCTTCAACAGGAGCTGGGATTGCTCAGCACCACCGAAAATCAATCCATCAGAATCTAAATTGTGACAGTCAGTGTGCTGGCTGATTACCTAAAAAATCATGTCAGAGAATAAAATAATATTTAAAAATGAGTCATTGCTATTCATGAAAATATTTCCTATATTGTGAACACACAAGTTAGGAGGTAGCAATGTTCCTACTATGCTAGTATATAATAGGTGTATTTGAAATATGATTGATAGGATATACAATGTAATAGTATAATGTCATCATGGTATACTCCTGTATACTGTAGTTACTATCCAGTGGCCACGAACAGAGGCAGCTAAAAGTTTCAGAGGGTGTAGCTGTGAGCGTAGCTGCTAAAAGGTAGCAGAATTTGGTGAGTGATGCCTTTGTTTTGTCTGTGGGTTGTTTGTTTGCTGTTTGTTTGTTCTCTGAGTATGGGCTGTGTAGCTGGGCTATGGGCCCTTGTGTAAGCAGCTGAAACAGGTTTGTTTGTTGGTGCCTTAGTAAGGGCCCTTGGAGCTTTGAAGTCTGAGTGATTAGTCACTTCCTGGTGGTGAGGGATGGAGATGAGCTAAGTAGGGAGACTTGGTATAAAAAGCCACTTGCTAGGCATGCTGACCCCAAGTCGACTGTTCTACATTTCCTAATATACTTAAAAGACTATTTCTAAGGCCAGCAGAGTTAAGAACAGTTAGAGTTCTCCTTGAGTCCCTTTGCTTCCCTTATCAATTTTCTACACTTCCTAGTTTCTTATTTATAGTCATTACTATCCATTTTTCCTTCCTTCCATGTGTTTATATATATTTTGCCTTCACTTCCCCTGTAAATCAAGTCAATTTTTTAACCAATATGAACTTCTTCCTTGATTGTGAGATTGTGGCTTTTGGGGCATCTAGTAAAGTGTTCTTAAACAATTCCCAATTATTATTCATGTTTTTATGAATAAATTCTTCCTCCCAGCTGATTTGGCTCATAATCAGTGAGGACATCGATCCATAAACATTCAACATAATTTTATTCCAAGTTATAAGTGACTCAGAAACAGGTAATATACCATTTTTGACATAAAGTGCCACCACCCCTTCCCATTTTCTGGCTTGATCCTTTCTAAAGAGGTTATAACCATTGATTTTAACATTCCAATCATGTGATTCACCACACCAGGTTTCAATAATACCAACTAGATTGAATTTATGCTCATAAATGAGCAATTTCAATTCCTCGTTTGTTATTCAGGCTGCTTGCATTGATGTATAGGCAAATAAAGAATTTCTTCTCTTCATGTCCTTTGGTTCCTTGATTATATTTGTTCTCAACATCTCAACTGTATGCTAAATGAGTACTCATATCTTCTCCCTTTTTACTCTCCTGTTTTATTCATTTCATGCCCTTCTCAATCTGCCTCTGAGGACTTCTACTTAAGGGTATACCAAGCTATACAGCCCACAGAAAACAGACCAATGTTCCACAAAATCAAAACCCTACACCACATACTTAGCTAGCCACCACTTACCCAGAATCTTCTGTCTTCTTTCACATAAATTATCTGAGACAGATCCTGTGATGTAGTGTCATTAGTGCCGATATGAACCATCACCAGTGGTTCCTTGCCTCTCGACTTTGAATGAATGAAGTAATGCTTTTTTTTTTAATGCTGTCCAACCTTCCTGGTCCTCTCCCCAATCCTTTCAGACTCTGTTCCTTCACCTTGAG
Organism: Lepidochelys olivacea; assembly: GCF_965140295.1. NCBI lineage: Eukaryota > Metazoa > Chordata > Testudines > Cheloniidae > Lepidochelys > Lepidochelys olivacea. The sequence goes on from NC_140411.1 coordinate 304,438,308, forward strand.
GTGCTTCAGTTCTTCATAAAGAATTTTTCTTTCTGTGTAATTTTCCCTGCATTGCCACAGCTCAACTGTTTCTTGAACTTTGCATGTGTCACAGTACCTCTCTTTGTGCTTGTTTAGTTAATATAAATGACCATTCATGTCACACTGACCAGTTGGCACTCTACATAAAGTTACTTCACTTCTTCTGCCATAGCTATTAACGGTGACATGTTTCAGAGGGGTAGCCATGTTAGTCTGTATCAGCAAAAACAACAAGGAGTCCTTGTGGTACCTTAAAGACTAACAAATTTATTTGGGCATAAGCTTTCGTGGGCTAGAACCCACTTCATCAGATGCATAGAGTGGAAAATACAGTAGCTTTCATGTACTATGTATATATACCTGCTAGTGTATTTTCTACTCCATGCACCTGATGAAGTGGGTTCTAGCCCATTAAAGCTTATGCCCAAATAAATTTGTTAGTCTCTAAGATGCCACAAGGACTCCTCGTTGTCATAGCTATTAAATATACCATTATTCTCCAGTTTAGCATATATTTCATAGACTCTTCATCTTCCCCCCCCCTTTGGTCCGTAGTTCTTGCCATTTCTTCTTAAGTTCTCTCTTAAGAACTTTCAAAGTCCTGTTTACTCACAGGGATCTTTATATCAACCTTCTCATTTTTAAGGTTTTTTCGCTGCTTTATCTGCCATTTCATTTCCTGGTATCCTGATGTGCCAGAATCCACACTATTACTATATGTATACCCAGTTGTGCTATATCTGTAGTGAAGAACAATATTTCATTGATTATGTCATTCTTACTTTCTGAGGTCCCCCCTTCTAACCATCATCTAACCCGTTAAAGAGACAGATAGGATAACAGTCATAGCTGGGCATACATCCTTTATCCAGGTCAGTGCCAACAGTATACCCATCAATTCGGCCATCCTAATGGTCACAAAATTGAATAGTGTCATAGATCTCTTAATTCGAAATTCAGGGATATAGAAGGTCATTCCCACTCTGTGTATGGTGTCATCTCTGGAACTATCAGTACATAGTTGGCAATGCTTATCCATTTGCCATATATAATCTCATAAATCATAGTCACCATATTTGACAGGCCTGCTCTTTCTTTTGTTTTATAATATAATTCCAAATCCACAACTGGAGAGACAACTGTCCATACTTTGATTTCCCATTGTCACATTCTGGTGTGAAATCCAGGTCAGTGGTGGGTTGTTACCACCTGCCATAACCTTGGGTGCCTCACAATACTTTGCCTCACAATACTCTCCCAACTTGGGCCACTCACATACAGAATGCATGTTCCACCCTGAGTTTCTGTGTATCACTGCAACCCTGGTCCAGCAACTCTGGCCCCAGCAGCCTGTCAGTAACATACCAACCACACTCTGGCTTCCACCAGCCATGAGTACTACTTGCAGGGTGACCCCATCACATTCCCAGTCCTGAATTTTTCCAAGAACATATATCCTGCACTGGCCAGCCCTCTCTGGGACAGTTCTGATATTAAGGTTTATTTCTGTCAATATTCAACAGTTTCTACTTTATTTGAGTTATCAAACAGTCCAGTTTAAACACAGCACTGGACTGGTTTAGATTAAAAATAAGACAAGTTTATTAACAAAAGAAGATAGGATATTAAGTGAATTCAAGCATAGGAGAGAGAGAGTTAGAAATGGCTAGAAGCTAATAAAAGTCAAAACATACATTTAAAAGTCTGAAACATAATCTAGCAAGTTTTGGTTCAAGTCTTTGTTTAAGATGGCCTTTCTCACCCACAGTCTTCCAGAAGGATGGGGAAGGACCCTTTCCTTGGCCAGGATCTCTCCCAGAGTCCCCAGGGTGCTGGTGCCTTTGTCTTCTTAGGTGAAACAGAGAAAAGCTGATGTTCTCTGCACCTTTCTTCTATAGTCCAGTGAATCTTCGCTCTGAGGGGTAATCTTCAGAAGAATCCACTTCTAAGTTTATTCAAACAGTATAGGAGGTGACATGGAGTCTGGTGGCAAAGGAAGCGCCTTTCTCTATCTTCCCACCTGCGTCTGCTGAAATACAAATTTGCTTTGTCTCCTGCCACTTCCTCCCACTGCTGGTTCAAGGACCCTATGTACTACATATATATGTAAATTGAGCTAAACACATATTTCTTTGTTTAGGAAACAGATGTTTACCAGCTGTTGGCTTGGCAGAGCTGTGTGGTTTTGAACATGTACTAATAACATCATACAGGGGGATTTTATAACTGTACATATAATGTTGCTACATGTACTTCACCATGATATTATTGAAGAGTTTGTTATTAGTTTTCAAATGATACCTCACAAGGCATATTTTGTTCAAAGATTATTACAATAGTGTGTAGGGTATAAATACAGGGTTACTTTGTCCCACCCATGACCAAAGACTTTACTTACTTCCATATCTTCCTTTTCCCCCAAATCTTTTACTCACCTTTTGATCCTGTTGGCATGTGGGAGTTTGTGGTGCCCAGTTACTTCTTGCCTACTTAATTCACAAAAATCCTCATATATTCATTTAGTACTCTTATCTTCACTGTTTCCATTAACCCTAGCCCAAAAGTTTAAATCTAAGTTTCATCCTTAAGTTTATAGGTGTTTCTGTGGTTGCTACCCTCAGCACACACAACGGATTCTTAATACTTGCAGAGGTTGGGCTTGGACTAGCTCTAATTTTTCTAGTGTTGATTTAGATGTGGAATTAAAGGCTTGGCATCTGTAATCGATTCCTGTTCTTATTAATGCCCTACATCAACACCATGTTCTTATCTGCACTCAAGTTGTTCCCAGAAATATTCAGATTTACTCTATCTTTACATTTAGTCAGGTTTCAGAGTAGCAGCCATGTTAGTCTGTATTCACAAAAAGAAAAGGAGTACTTGTGGCACCTTAGAGACTAACCAATTTATTTGAGCATAAGCTTTCGTGAGCTACAGCTCACTTCATCGGATGCATGAAACAGTATGCATCCGATGAAGTGAGCTGTAGCTCACGAAAGCTTAAGCTCAAATAAATTGGTTAGTCTCTAAGGTGCCACTAGTACTCCTTTTCTTTTTACATTTAGTCTTGATATTATCTATATGACTCTTCCAAGTTACTTTGTTATGGAACATACATTGTTGGGAGTTAACGTTTTGAACCACCTGTATTTTTTCTGGATATAGAGATATTGGTTCAATTCTTTCCAATCTTCATTTTTGTTAAGATCATTCCCTTTGTTTTAGCAAGTGAGAACTTAAATCCCCAAGAATCTCTCCACTCTGAGATGCCTTTGAGCACCTCATTGGTTCTCTCCACAGCTATCTTAATCTTCTATGTATGGCCCTTATAACACAGTCATCTGCAAATATAGTTAAACCTATTCCTGCCTGTTTACTCTCCGGGAGATCATTAATCATAATGTTAAACAGGGTTGGGCTGATAGCACTCCCCTGTGGAGTGCCATTAGTAAGTTTATAAATATTCAACAAAGCTGCCCCCACCTTGACTTGTCTGGTTCTATAAATTAAGAAGCCTCTTATCCACCAGAACATTCTTCTTCTTATTCCTATTATGGTTAGTTTATACAGCAAGCCTTCCCTCTATAGCATGTCATATGCTTTGTCTATTTTCACAAAGATGGAACTCTGTTTATCAACTCTCATGTTTTTTTGTAGTTTTTCTAATCTTACAATATGATCGACTGTGTACCTTCCTTTCCTTAAACTACTTTGTACACAATTTATAATTTCATTTTTTCCAAGTATGCTACTAATCTCTTTTAGCATTATTTCCATAATTTTGCCCTCACACGATGTGAGGGCAATAGGTCTATATGCATCAGGTCTTGTGGGTAATTTGCCAGGTTTTCCTATCAGTATAACTACCACTTGCATTTACTCTGCCGGTAGTATTCCTTTCCCCCATATATTATTATATAATTTCAATAAAACTCTTAAACTCCCTTTCAGTAGATGGTTAAGCATTGTATTACATAAGCTATCTTTATCTGGGTCTGTATTTTTTCTTTTGTCTCTACCTTTTTTGAGTTATGTATGATGAATTTTTCATTCAGTATGTCATCTTTATATTCTACCTACCATGTGAGATTTCACAGTTTTCTCCAGCAAACATTCATTTTTTGTTCACAAAATTCTTTACTATGATTTGCATCATTACTAGCTTTTTGGAATACTTTTGCTACAATGTTTGCTTTTCCTAAGTTAGAACTTTCAACTTTATCTTGGACTATAAGACCAGGTATAAATTTGCTTTTATGCTGTATCCCATTCATTCTTTTAATTTGTTTACATATCTCTGAAACGTTGGAATCTTTGATCATTTTCACACAAATTTTTCCTCTAATTCTTGCTGCTTTTTAAATAATTCTTTGTGCCACTGCTTTACATCTTTTATAGTTCATTAAGTACTTGCTATTCATTTATACATTTTGCCTGTTTGTATGCCTTATTTTTTTCCTTAATTGCTGCTTTACAATCTTCATTCCACCAGGAGACTGGATTTCTGAGTTTGTAGCAGTTTGATGTCTCACATGTAACTAGGTTGTCTGCTGCTCCAACTCCCTTCGTTGTATTATCATGAAATTCCTCTATAACTTAGACAGTTGGTACTTTGATTCTCGGCACACTTAATTTTAAAGAGTCCCCTATTTGCTTTTCTAAGGCTCCAAGTAGGAATTCCTTCAGTATTTTCAACATTACCTTGGCCTCGATATGTAATTAGAATAGGGGAGTGATCACTTCCCATTGCATCTTCTTTATAGATTTCCTAACTGCATTTACTTGCTATGTTGCTTGTTGCACTTTCCAGATCTAAACATGAAAAGGTTTCATCCACTGAAGTAAACCTAGGTTGTGTGTGTCAGTGAACTGTTCCAAGCATTTGCCATTATAATCAGTTTCCCAGCTTCCCCATAATTTATTATGGCTTGTGACTAGTAGCACCCCAGTCACTGAGGTTGGTGCTGCACTGTGAAGAGTGCAGGCTTAATGGAACCCAATTAATCAATTTATCTTTGGAATTATGGTGGTTATTACTGAGCTAATGATGTCATTGGGGGGATATAAGTGGACGGAACAGGATGCAAGGGGAAGCTCAGATGATGGTTCTGGGATGAGGAGTGAAAGCTTCATGGAAGCCTCCTCTTGCTGTAAGCCTGTAGTACATTGTTATACTTCGTAAGGAAAGAATAAATACACACGTTGTGAAAGGTTAACTAGCTGGTGTGTGTCTGTGACTGAGGCCACATGAACCGGGTAAGCAGTGCAGTATACTGGGTAGCAACTGAGGTGCCTTGTGACAGCTATTAAAGTCTTCACAAATAATATACAGGTTATTGACACTCTGAACAAACTCTTCCAATTCTAGATTGTCTAGTTTTTTACATGGGTTGTAAACATGCTAGATTTGTATAAAGGTGCTATTATTCTGCAGAGGAACCTTGTGTAATGCAAACAAAGAACTTTAGCAGGAAAGTGCTAATTCTTGCTCATTTGAAGGCAAGTGGTCATTGTGGTGTGATGATCAGAGATCAGACTCTAAATGCGCTCCTAAACCACATGGGAAATCGTGGGCAGTCATCCTGTCGGCATGTTTTCTGTGAGAAGATGCTGTAAGTATGGACACAAGGAAAAATTTATCATCTCTGGATTGTTTGGATTCTAACAGGGCAGAATAACTAAACAAGAAGACAGAACTCCCCAGAGTTACTCTGGGTAGCCCTAAAAGACTTTTGGGAATCTGGCAGATTACTACATCTCTGCTACTTTTTAAATTTATAGTCTGTGACCCACCTATTTATATATTTTACCTGCTTTAACCTCTCAAACTGACTGTCATTCCTTTTTCTTATCTAATAAACCTTTAGTTAGTTTACTACAGAATTGGCTACCAGTGTTGTCTTTGGTTTGAAATCTGGGATGTACATTGACCTGGATGAGTAACTGGTCTCTTGTGATTGGGTATAACCTGAATGTCTTGTGACTTTTGGAGCAAGTGACTATTTATTACATATTCTGGCTTACCTAGGTGGCAAGATAGTCTGGAGAGTCTAAGGGGACTGTCTGTGACTCCATTATAAGACTATTGTAGTACAGTAGAATCTCAGAGTTACAAACTGACCAGTCAACTACATACTTCATTTGGAACCGAAAGTACGCAATCAGGCAGCAGCAGAGACCGGAAAAACACAAACCCTCCCACCCCCCCCCCCAAATACAGTACAGTAGTGAGTAAAACATAAATTACTAAAAAAGGGGAAATCGGCATATTTCTTCTGCATAGTAATGTTTCAAAGCTGTATTAAGTCAGCTGTAAATTAATGTTCAGCTGTAAACTTTTGAAAGAATAACCATAAAGTTTTGTTCAGAGTTAAAAACACTTCAGAATTACGAACAACCTCCATTCCTGTTGTGTTCGTATCTCTGAAGTTCTACTGTACTTGGTGAAATCTAATTAGAGAACATACAACCAGTTTGCGGGGTCTGCCCTGCTTTTGACAGTCTATCCTGAGGTAGGCACTTACAGTTATGAGCCACTCCAGACAGCATGAGACTGATATTTAAAAAGGTTAAATAGGATGACTCAGGTAATTTATAGGCCTGTCATTCTGACACTGATCCTGGGTAAGATAATGGAGTGGCTCATACAGGAGTGAATCAATAAAGAATTAGAGAAGGGTTATATAAATAAAGCCAAACAAGGGTTTATGGAAAATAGATCCAGTCAAACTAATTTAATATATTTTTGATGAGATTACGTGTTTCGTTGATAAAGGTAATAGAGTTCATATAATATACTTAGACTTCTGTAAGGTGTTTGACTTGGTACCATGTAACATTTTGATTTAAAAAAAACTAAAACGGTATAAAATTTACATGGTGTACAGTAAGTGGATTAAAAGTTGACTAATTGATAGGTCTCAATGTAACTGTAAATGGCGAATCATCATTGACCAGGTGTGTTTCTAGTGGTATCCCACTGGGGTCTGTTCTTGGTTTTATGCTATTTAATATTTTTATCAATGACTTGGAAGAAAACATGAAATAAACACTGTTAAAGTTTGCCAATGGTCCAAAGACCAAGGGACTTTTAAATAAGTAAGAGGACAGATCACTGTTAAGCAGTGATGTGGATCGTTTGGTAAGCTGGGCACTAGCAAACGATATGCAGTTTAGTAGAACTAAATGTAAATGTATCCATCTAGGAACAAAGAAGGTAGGCCATACTTACAGCATGGGGGACTCTATCCTGGGAAGCAGTGACTCTGAAAAAGATTTGGGGTTCATGGTGGATTCTTCATCACTGACAATTTTTAAATCAAGGTTCGCAAAAAGAAAAGGAGTACTTGTGGCACCTTAGAGACGAACCAATTTAATTGAGCATAAGCTTTCGTGAGCTACAGCTCACTTCATCGGATGCATGAAGTGAGCTGAAGCTCACTTAAGCTTATGCTCAGATAAATTGGTTAGTCTCTAAGGTGCCACAAGTACTCCTTTTCTTTTTGCGAATACAGACTAACATGGCTGCTACTCTGAAATAAATCAATGTTGGATGTTTATCTAAAATATATACTCTAGGAATTATTTTTGGAAAGTTCTATGGCCTTGTCATATACAGGATGTCAGACTAGATGATCATAATGATCCTTCCTGATCTTGGAATCTATGAATATTCCATAAAATTTAGAGTATGGCCCTTTGAGACCAAAGTTGAGCTTTTTCTTTATTGGGGCAATGCCTGAATACTTCTGATGGACACTTTATATAGAAAAAGACTGATTAAGGATGAAAGATTGATAGAATACACATTGGATGCGATTCCTTGCAGAATGCATAAAGTATTCATGTAAAAAGACTAGCTTCTTGTCCATAAGTGCTAGCAGTTTAACTCAGTCAAATATGGTTCACATGATAGGAGACAGAGAGATACAGGACAAGATTTAAAAAAAATGACTAGTGAAGTAGTGATTTCCTTCACCTTAAAGGCCCCTGATTTTCAGAGGGTTGCTCAACACTTGAAATCAGTCTCCTGTAAGATCCATCCATACGGGAACTCCAAATCACTAGTTACTTCTGTAAAACTTGGCTTAAATCAAAACATCAGAAGATTGTGTGAAAGAAGTGGATTTTAAGGAAGAATTTGAAAGAGAGAAGATGAGTGGTGCATAGGAAGTAGATGTCTGCTCCAACAATAGTGTGTAGCACAAAAGAAAACCCAAGGCTCGGAATGGGAGAACACAAGGAATCAGTTAGGAGAGAGGATATGTAGCAGCCTAAGGAGTGAGGACTATAGGATGCAATGAGCACAGAGATATAGGCAGGGGCAGAGTTGTGAAGAGCCTTGAAAATTAGAATGAGGAGCTTGAACTAAACGTGAAAGGAGAGAGGGAGCCAATGGAGTGATTTAGTTAGGGTTGATGCATTCAGAGCAGTAGCAAAGGCAGATAATTTTTGCAGAAGCATTTTGGATGGAGTGGTGTAAAGAGATGTAGGGGTGGCTGCAGTAGCTGAGGTGAGAAAAAGATCTTAGTTCCAGGGATTGAAATGAAATATATTTAATTGCAAGGCAGGCGATTGTATATGTGGATCTTGCCTTGTGTGAAATGGGGGTTTGGCTGCCTCAGTGGCCTTGTCTTCAATTTCATTGAACTCTACAGGTCTGTCTATTGGTCTGGGGACCTATGCAGGGGAATGAGCTGGGCAATGGGTGTGCTGGGGAGGAATAAAGACCTATTGGCCCCAGATATATTGGTAAGCAAAGACAGTACAGTATTGTCCTTTTCACTGAACCTCCTCAACAGTGGAGATTTCTCTTATGGTAGCATGGCTTCAGTGGAGCCAAGCTGTTATGGGCCAGGGAAAAGCACAGAGCTGGCTTTGAAGGCACCTTTCCACAGATGGCCCTGCCCTCCTGCTAATCCCCTGAGATACATGGAAATTCTGAGTGGATTTGAAAATGGACCATGAGCCTATTCTGCAACACCCCCTCTCTGATGGAATGATAATGAGGAATCTTGAAGAGATTTCCTCCTCACATGAGCTCCCTCATATACTGTAAATAATGGATTCAATTAGAGTATTGATTAATGAGACATCTAATAGTAAACTCAAGAGAGTTTATTTAATCAGGTTGCCTGGCCAAAGAAAATGGCAACATATTATAGAGGTGAAATCACTTACCAACTTCTGGGGTCACCAGGCTATTTACTGGCACTGAGTCATGTTACAAAAGTTTTAATGGACTTTTACAGATCAGATGTTTATTCCATATTGCAATTTGTTGCTAATGACATAACTGGTATCATTCAATTCTTGACAAATGTCAATCTTGGTGTCAACAACTTCTGTCAACAACTTCTAGATTCCATTTGCTCTAAATTTCCAGTATAACTAAAAAGAAAAGGAGTACTTGTGGCACCTTAGAGACTAACAAATTTATTTGAGCATAAGCTTTCGTGAGTTACAGCTCACTTCATCGGATGCATGCAGTGGAAAATACAGTGGGGAGATTTTATATATACAGAGAACATGAAACAATGTTACCATACACACTGTAACCAGAGTGATCGGGTAAGGTGAGCTATTAGCAGTAGGAGAGAAAAAAACCCTTTTGTAGTGATAATCAAGGTGGGCCATTTCCAGCAGTTGACAAGAACATGTGAAGAACAGTGGAGGGGGGGATAAACATGGGGAAATAGTTTTACTTTGTGTAATGACACATCCACTCCCAGTCTTTATTCAAGCCTAAAGTAATGGTGTCCAGTTTGCAAATTAATTCCAATTCAGCAGTCTCTCGTTGGAGTCTGTTTTTGAAGTTTTTTTGTTGAAGAATTGCCACTTTTAGGTCAGAAATCGAGTGACCAGAGAGATTGAAGTGTTCTTCGACTGGTTTTTGAATGTTATAATTCTTGACGTCTGATTTGTGTCCATTTATTCTTTTACATAGAGACTGTCCGGTTTGGCCAGTGTACATGGCAGAGGGGCATTGCTGGCACATGATGGCATATATCACATTAGTAGATGTGCAGGTGAACGAGCCTCTGATAGTGTGGCTGATGTGATTAGACACCTATGATGGTGTCCCCTGAATAGATATGTGGACACAGTTGGCAATGGGCTTTGTTGCAAGGATAGGTTCCTGGGTTAGTGTTTTTGTTGTGTGGTGTGTTGTTGCTGGTGAGTATTTGCTTCAGGTTGGGGGTCTGTCTGTAAGTGAGGACTGGCCTGTGTCCCAAGATCTGTGAGAGTGATGGGTCGTCCTTCAGGATAGGTTGTAGATCTTTGATGATGTGCTGGAGAGCTTTTAGTTGGGGGCTGAAGGTGATGGCTAGTGGCGTTCTGTTATTTTCTTTGTTGGGCCTGTCCTGTAGTAGGTAATTTCTGGGTACTCTTCTGGCTCTGTCAATCTGTTTCTTCACTTCAGCAGGTGGGTATTGTAGTTGTAAGAATGCTTGATAGAGATCTTGTAGGTGTTTGTCTCTGTCTGAGGGGTTGGAGCAAATGCCGTTGTATTGTAGAGCTTGGCTGTAGACAATGGATCATGTGGTGTGGTCTGGATGAAAGCTGGAGGCATGTAGGTAAAGTATAGCGGTCAGTAGGTTTCCGATATAGGGTGGTGTTTATGTGACAATCGCTTATTAGCACCGTAGTGTCCAGGAAGTGGATCTCTTGTGTGGACTGGTCCAGACTGAGGTTGATGGTGGGATAGAAATTGTTGAAATCATGAAGGTATACATTGTCCCCAAATGTGAAATAGTTATGGGTGAGGACAAAGTCACAAAGTTCAGCCACCAGGTTTACCGTGACATTATCGGGGATACTGTTCCTGATGACTTGTAGTCCATCTTTGTGTGGAATGTTCGTGTAGAGGGCTTCTATATCCATAGTGACTAGGATGGTGTTTTCAGGAAGATCACCGATGGATTGTAGTTTCCTCAGGAAGTCAGTGGTGTCTCGAAGATAGCTGGGAGTGCTGGTAGCATAGGGCCTGAGGAGGGAGTCTACATAGCCAGACAATCCTGCTGTTGGAGTGCCAATGCCTGAGACAAGCCATTGCCTTCAAATCCCACTGAGGGTTACCAAAAGAAACTACACCATCTGCTCATGAAACTCCCTGAAAAAGCACAAGAACAAATCCGCACAGACACATCCCTAGAACCTTGAGCAGGGATATTCTATCTGCTACCCAAGATTCATAAACCTGGAAATCCTGGACACCCCGTTGTCTCAGGCGTTGGCAGCCTGACAGCAGGATTGTCTGGATATGTAGACTCCCTCCTCAGGTCCTACGCTACCAGCACTCCTAGCTATCTTCGAGACACTTACAAGATCTCCATCAAGCGTTCTTACAACTACAATACCCACCTGCTGAAGTGAAGAAACAGATTGACAGAGCCAGAAGAGTACCCAGAAGTTATCTACTACAGGACAGGCCCAACAAAGAAAATAACAGAACGCCACTAGCCATCACCTTCAGCCCCCAACTAAAAGCTCTCCAGCGCGTCATTAAGGACCTACAACCTATACTGAAGGATGACCCATCACTCTCACAGATCTTGGGACACAGGCCAGTCCTCACTTACAGACAGACCCCCAACCTGAAGCAAATACTCATCCGCAACCACACACCACACAACAAAAACACTAACCCAGGAACCTATCCTTGCATCAAAGCCCATTGCTAACTGTGTCCACATATCTATTCAGGGGACACCATCATAGGGCCTAATCACATCAGCCACACTATCAGAGGCTCGTTCACTTACACATCTACCAATGTGATATATACCATCATGTGCCAGCAATGCCCCTCTGCCATACATTGGCCAAACCAGACAGTCTTTACGTAAAAGAATAAATGGACACAAATCAGACATCAAGAATTATAACATTCAAAAACCAGTCGAAGAACACTTCAATCTCTCTGGTCACTCGATTTCTGACCTAAAAGTGGCAATTCTTCAACAAAAAAACTTCAAAAACAGACTCCAACGAGAGACTGCTGAATTGGAATTAATTTGCAAACTGGACACCATTACTTTAGGCTTGAATAAAGACTGGGAGTGGATGTGTCATTACACAAAGTAAAACTATTTCCCCATGTTTATTCCCTCCCCCTACTGTTCCTCACACGTTCTTGTCAACTGCTGGAAATGACCCATCTTGATTATCACTACAAAAGGTTTCTTTTCTCTCTTACTGCTAATAGCTCACCTTACCTGGTCACTCTGGTTACAGTGTGTATGGTAACACCCACTGTTTCATGTTCTCTGTGTATATAAAATCTCCCCACTGTATTTTCCACTGCATGCATCCGATGAAGTGAGCTGTAGCTCATGAAAGCTTATGCTCAAATAAATTTGTTAGTCTCTAAGGTGCCACAAGTACTCCTTTTCATTTTTCGGATACAGACTAACACGGCGGCTACTCTGAAACCAGCATAACTATGTATCACAAGAATTTAACCTTTTAACTTGGGAGTTTAGCATGAGAATAAAATAAGAGTTTTAACCAATCAAACATTAATGTCACCTTTATAGTCAATATTTTCTATGCATCTGCGAGACAAGGTTTGTTCCCCATTGTGACCCAAGAACCACTGGATGCCAACTGGCGGGGGCACTGGGGTTTTTAGGGGTACAGAGATCTCATAGGTTCACCAAAAGAATGACATGTATAGTCTCTAATAGAAGCCTGTGTCACATTGGTCATCATAATAATTGTTAAATGTATGTACAGATACTGTGTTAGGAGTTGTGTGTGTATATATACTGAAAATTGTGTTTTAAAGTATGCAACTTGGGGGTTGCTCACCAGGAAAGGTGAAAAGCAGTTTTTTTTCCAGGCAGGAGATGTTTATCCATCTGTTTATACATAAATTGAGTATTGTCTGGTTCACAATGGCAACCATTTGCAATCTGAGCCAAATGCTAATGAAGGATCGTGAAATCACCAGAGAGGAAATTTGCTGTAGGAAGTGAACCAGTAGGGGATGTGGGGGGACCCCACCTACAAGTGAAAACAATGATCTTTTGGGTTATATCTGTAGGTAGAGAGACTAAGGCTGTTAGAACCTGCAGGTCTGGAACCTGGGACTATGGGGGTTCTGGGCTGCTGATGCCTCTGCATCACCTTGGGAGGACCCTGTGAGGCAGGGCTTGGCAAGAAGTACCACCCATCAGGACCTGAGTGGCAGCCCCTCATAACCCATTGATTAGTTGCTACCAATACTTAAACCAGGAAGGCATGAAGGGGAGCTGTCCAAGCAACAACACAGATAATCTGCCTGCCTGTCTCTGCACCAGACCCTGTTTGCACTTAGACTCTGGCTTCCGACCCAATTTGTCCTCGACTTCACTATTCAATTACTGTCTGTAAGCTGGTAACCTGACCCTACCTGTCTCCTGATGCCTGATTCTCAGTCTGCCCTGTCCCTGACTCTGACCTCCTGACTCCCGACTCCTGCTCCGACCACTAGGTTTGACTGCCCACATCTCAGTCATGACAGGCTGTATCTTTCACAGAGTTGGCAAGCTGCGGCATGGCTTGTTTCATGAAAGGCAGAACACAGCCTAACCTGCCTGAAATATCCTGGAAGGACTTTGGGTGAGGAAAACTTTAAATCAATCTCCTTTTATTTTATAATTGAACTCAAGTGTTGTGCATGAGTCAGGAGTTGTGGTCAAATGTAAAACTAGAGTGCACTGTTCCTTTGGGATCAGAGGGTCTGGCATTTCTGTTGGTATCCAGTGATCAGGGGCTGGATACCATGAGGGCACACGTCGAAGGTCTTTGGGTACTGGCGTCCATCTATTGTCAACCTGCAAGGCAAAGACAGGGCTGGTGGTGCACAGAGGAGAGTGTGAAAGTGGCTGGCAGGCTGGTTGTGTTAGGGAGCTAGCATCCAGCTAACACAGGAAAGACTCTCTCTCATGCTGGAAGCAGATATTGACAAGGTGACTCACAGCCCTGTCTATAGATGTGATACCGAGAAGTATCACATCTATAGACTCCTTTCTTGTGTTTCAGTTACAACCAGAGTTAAGCACAAAATATGTTTTTGGTTTTTTTTTTGAAGGGTACAGCTAATCATAATTGTCAAAACAATAGCTATAAGAAATGTCAAGTTCTTAAACATATTTCCACTTAACAAGCAGTGCAGCTTCTATTTGCTAATAATTCTATTTAGTCTCTTTTAGCATTACTTTTTGCAAAGCTTTATGGGAATTCTTTAGCGTATCCATGATAAATGCTTAAGCTGTCAACACCATGATATGGCTTAAGATATGTAAAAAAAAACATGTATGCCATTAAATATGCTTTTCACCCAATATATAGGCATTGGACTAACTGTGCTAGTTGATTATCTCCAGTAATTGATATGAAATACCTTGGTGAAGGTAGTTTTGAGAAGCGATCAGCACCATATGTTGAAATATTGTGCAGTGGGTGTTTATCATTAATGTGTGCACAAGTCCAATTTAAAGTGGCTTATGGGGCTAAGAATCTGACATTGTCCAAGCAACCTTTTGAGCACCACTTCTACATGTCTGACCTGCATAATGATTGGTGGGTTAGTTTTGATTGCATGCTGTGAGAAAACAAATTTTCCCACTCTAGCCCTCAGCTATGCTGCAGGCAGATAGGCATATTTTCCTGAAAAAGAAAAAGGCTATAGTAAATAAGAAAATTTAGATGATGTTCCATCCATATCATGATAGGTTCCATCAGATCTGTCAGCACTGCATTTGTTGACTGATTTATCAGAGCAGCATGTATGCTTCACATTTCGTAAGGCTTCTGTGTTGCAGATAGACAGTGGGTAATTGATTTTGAAGGATTTACTTAATTTTAACACAAGAGAATTTCAGCCAATCACAGCCCAGAAAAGTAAATCATTATCCTGGACAACCCTGAAACTCTTATTTGTACCATAAATATATGTCTAATCAGTGATTCCTTTTGCTCACAGAATGCTGTACTACAAACAATTATTCCCTGTCAAAAATCCTGTTATCCCTGATTTTTTGTGTATAATAACATTTTACAAACCTATCTTTATTTCATCCAAGGATCTCAAAACGCTTCAGAACAATGGATGGGCCCAAACAACAAAATTTGGATTCAGATCCGGGTTTGGATATCAAACCCAGTTTATGGGCTTTCTTCCTGGAGGTTTTATGGTTTGACTCATCTCTGTTAAAACGCTGATTAACCAAGACTCATGATCTGTGAGGCATCAGCCACCCTCCCTTTTTCAAGAAATGGTGGCAGGAACAGCAGGGAGATGGAATGGAGGGCAGAGAGGAGCATGCCCAAGAAGGGAGACGTGGTGCATTGAGAAGAGGTCATCGACAAGATTGTGGTTGCAGCTTTGCAGGTGGAGCTTAGTTTGTGGGTGGAGCTTGGGTAGATAGGGTCTTCCCTGCTGTTTCCAAACTTTCTTGGAATATCACCTGTGCAAGCGCCGTCGGTAAGGCTTAGCCAATGATAAACTGTCTTTGACTATGAACAAGGGAATTGCCATCCTGAATCAGACCAGTGGTCCATCTACTCCTGTATCCTGTCTCTGACAGTGGTCAGTACCTGATGTTTCAGAGGAAGGTGCAAGAAACTCTGAAAAAAGTAGTGATGGGAACAACTTACACCACTGAGTTTCTTTCTAACCTCTAATAGTTTATGGGAGAAAAACGATGTCTCAATTAACTGTAGTTGGTAGGCAGCATTTCGGTTCATGGATCATGCTGATGGTTTCAGGAATGTTTTCTACTAAAACTTTTTCCAAATTGTCCCCAATTAACTTTATCAATGTTGCAAAATGAATATTTCAATGTACAGAACAAATCTTCTTTTCAAACTCTCTGAAGACTGTATTCAGTTCAAGAAATAAATTCATTTCCTTTGTCTGTTGGGTGTTTTAAGTTTAAATAAGCCTCATAATGCAGTTTAGTTCCTCAATTTAATATTTATCCCTCAAATAATTTTGTTTTATAACTTCATCTTGCATTATATAATCAGACACTTCTATTCTAATATCTAATTTATACATGTCATTAACAAACAATCCCTATAGTTTGATAAATGCATATTATTCAATGTTCAAGATCAAAACGTTTTTTTTACCATAATATTCTCACATCTTTTCTAACACACCTTCGTAAAGACTATTTTCAGTACAGTAACCCAACTTTGATTCTTTTTTTTTCTCCCCTCCTTCAGGCGAACAGGAAGCAGGAATCAATTTTATTCCACTTATGCCTATCAACATAGGGTCTGTAGCCTTGTCTACACACAAGTTGTACTAGTTTAACTTTAGTCAGTCTTTAAATCAATTTACTTAAACTGGTGATAACAGACTTAAGCTAAATGCAAATAAACCTGGTTTAAACTTGAAAATAGTGTCTACAGAGCCTTTTGCACCATTTTAACTAAATCAGTTTGCAATCTACAGTTTAGGTTAAACTGGAACAACTTTTATATATATCAGCAAGCACTGAGCTGTTCCTTCTTACAGGTACTTACCTGTTTGAGAAAGCTGCATTGGTTCTGCTAGAGGTGTGATTTATTTTTTTAAACCAGTGCAACCCTTGTGTGGACATGCTTATTTTAGTTTAAACTAGGTTCATTTCAGTTTATCTTAAATTGATTGGGAATCTGTTTAAACTAAACAGCAATAAACCACTCTTAAATCAAAATAGGAGTGCTCACACAAAGGTTTGCATGTCTTAATTGAAAATTGGTTTAAAAATCCAGTTAAGTTAAAAGGTTTCAACTTTCTCAAGTAGACAAGGACTTACTTCAGTTTATCTGAAGTCAATTAGAAACAGATGTAAGCTGAACTAAAATCACCCTTCAAATCTAAATGAGAACGGCCACACAAGGGATTGCACTGGTTTAAAAAGAGCTTAAGTAAAACCCGTGCAATTTTTTTGGTCTTGTCAAGGGCCTATATAGCTCTTTATGCATGCAGTGACAATTCTTAAAGCAGATTTTTGACTTTATGCAGCAATCACCAGGTTATGTCCCTTACAAGTCAAAGCTTTTCTATGAGGAGGGGAGAGACAAGATGTGCCTGGTGGGTGTGGGGGGATCTCCATGGTGGGGGACACTTGTGGAGACTTATTCTCCCATTGCTCCATACGGTGGGAGGAGATGCTAAACCCATGCTAACCTGAAAGTGGCCTCACTGTTCTAAACATGCCAGCATGTCTGCTTCAAGCCAGTTTTTCCAAGATATTTTAGTTGGTTGCCGTGGCTGTTTAAAAATGAACAGGATTTCCACAAATGTCCTTATTGGTTACATATTTTACAGCATGAGTATGTTTGAACACAAAGTAGTACAGCATATGGATATTTACTTTGGAGATGTATGCTTGGGGCAGACACATTCTCTGACATTCACAAAGTCAAACTGCAGGATTTTTACTTTCATATAGTGCCCGTATTTAAAAAAGGGAAGAAAGAGAACCCAGGGAACTACAGACCTGTCAGCCTCACTTCAGTCCCGGGCAAAATCATGGAGCAGGTCCTCAAGGAATCCATTTTGAAACACTTGGAAGAGAAGAAGGTGATCAGGAAAAGTCAACATGGATTCACCAAGGGCAAGTCATGCCTGACCAACCTGATTGCCTTCTATGATGAGATAATTGGCTCTGTGGATATGGGGAAAGTGGTGGACATGATATATCTTGACTTTAGCAAAGCTTTTGATATGGTCTCCCACAATATTCTTGCCAGCAAGTTAAAAAAGTCTGGATTGGATGAATGACTATAAGGTAGATAGAAAGCTGGCTAGATCGTCGGGCTCAACGGGTAGTGATCAACGGCTCAATGTCTAGTTGGCAGCCAGTATCATGCGGAGTGCCCCTGGGGTTGGTTGTGGGGCCGGTTTTGTTCAACATCTTTATTAATGGTCTGGATGATGGGATGAATTGCACCCTCATCAAGTTCGCAGATGACACTAAGCTGGGGGGAGAGGTAGATACACTGGAGGGTAGGGATAGGGTCCAGAATGACCTAGACAAATTGGAGGATTGGGCCAAAAGAAATCTGATGAGATTCAACAAGAACAAGTGCATAGTCCTGCACTTAGGAAGGAAGGATCCCATGCACTGCTACAGGCTGGGGACCGACTGGCTAAGCAGCAGTTCTGCAGAAAAGGACCTGGGGATTACAGTGGACGAGCAGCTAGATATGAGTCAGCAGTGTGCCCTTGTTGCCAAGAAGGCCAACGGCATATTGGGCTATATTAGTAGGAGCATTTCCAGCAGATCAAGGGAAGTGATTATTCCCCTCTATTTGGCACTGGTGAGGCCACACCTGGAGTATTGTGTCCATTTTTGGTCCCCCCACTACAGAAAGGATGTGGACAAATTGGAGAGAGTCCAGCGGATGGCAACAAAAATGATTAGGGGTCTGGGGCACATGACTTACAAGGAGTGGCTGAGGGAACTGGAGTTATTTAGTCTGCAGAAGAGAAGAGTGAGGGGGAATTTGATAGCAGCCTTCAACTACCTGAAGGGGGGTTCCAAAGAGGATGGAGCTTGGCTGTTCTCAGTTGTGGCAGATGACAGAACAAGAAGCAATGGTCTCAAGTTTCAGTGGGGAAGGTCTACGCTGGATATTAGAAAACACTGTTTCATTATGGGGGTGGTGAAGCACTGGGATGGGTTACCTAGGGAGATGGTGGAATCTCCATCCTTAGAGGTTTTTAAGGCCCAGCTTGACAAAGCCCTAGCTGGGATGATTTCGTTGGGGTTGGTCCTGCTTTGTGCAGGGGATTAGACTAGATGACTTCCTAATATTTTATGATTCTATGATTTCGGAATTTTACAATTCCAGATTTTCCATGTGTTTCCCAGAGCTGTTACAGGAATCTTAAAACACATTGATCTTGAACTTGATCAGATAAAATAAAAAGGTTACTATTTTCCTCATTTTCTCATGCTTCCATTATTCTTGGAATGTTGAAGTGCCAAGACAGAAGCTATCCATACAGTATGTCCATCTCAACCAGGAGCATGAAAAGCTGGAAATCTCATTAGAAAGCCCAGTCTGGTGTAATTTTTAGATAAGCCTTGGCTAGGCACCTCTGGACTTTTGGGTGTTTACCTAAACCAAACGTCTCAGCCTTTGAAAGTTTGCTGATTTACTATTTAACATCCTTACATAGTTCTTTGTTGGTACACATTGGAGCATGATGATGTATTATATACAGCATGTATTCGTGAGGCATTACCAGTGATGCTTTTCTTGATGGGAGCTCTAAATGCATTGGAAACTGAAGGGTTAAATAATATTTTAACAAACTTTTGGATTCTTGCTGTTACCCAGCATATACCATATCTTGTACTTTATTTTTACTAGGCAATAGGGGGAGCTTTCATTTCTCAGTGATGGCTTTTGGAGGAGGGTATTTAGCAGCAGCATTAACAGTTTGTTGCTTGGAGAAATTCTTTGGCCTTTGGAGCACTGGATATTGCAACAGCTGAAGCAGAAGAACTGGCATCAGCCACACTGTACTTCTCATTTTCACTGGTAGTGGCACTGATGGCCAGTTTAGTGGGGGTTGGAGAATACCAAGTGCAGAGCCCAGGGACTAAAGTGGCAGCTGATCATTCTCTTTGTTGTAGGGTTTTACATTTTAAGTCACTTTTCACTGATGTTTGGGAGAGACTCTTAGAAGAAAAAAGACACAAGAG
Organism: Lepidochelys olivacea; assembly: GCF_965140295.1. NCBI lineage: Eukaryota > Metazoa > Chordata > Testudines > Cheloniidae > Lepidochelys > Lepidochelys olivacea. The sequence continues at coordinate 304,458,029 of NC_140411.1, forward strand.
AAACAAAAAGAGTTTTTGTAAAACACAGAGCCAGAGTCCCAGGTGATGACAAGGTCAACCCAAGAAAATAATTAAATAAAGCCAGCATGTGACAGTTTTCTTTCTGCTTCCAACCTGGTCTTTAAAAATGAACTTACTCTAGTCAGTGCCTTTGCAGAGAAATAGAGTTAGAATTTCTGACAATTCATCACTGATTCTTTCCCATTAATTCTTCTGAGAAAGCAGAAAAGGGCCAGAGAGACAATGGTATTCTTGATTTACCTGCCTCTCTAACAAAAGCTCAACTAGAATATGCTTAAGTCTATAGAATAGGTACAACTTTTTAAAAATTGACACAGATGACAGATAGTAGTGTGGGCCAGATGCACCGAAGTCCTATGTCAGCTGGAACCTAGGACAACATCCAGTAGTCAAAAAGGGGAAGGGGACTGCCTTATGCTTGAGGCCAGTCTTACAAAGTTCTACTCTCCCATTCACCTGGAGCAGATCATTTTTTCTGGACAAACAGGACATTTTCCTTCGATGTTCAGTACTTTCAGTCCTTATGCAAATCAGCAGGAGAGAAGATTCTTGCACTCATTTCACAAAAATTTTCCAGAACTGGATTAAGATACGGGTTTACCACTTAGGCAAAATAAGTTATATTTCTATCTCTGCCTGAGGCCAGTTATTTAAGCATTCTGTTTCTCTCTCTCTTTCTCTCTCTAAAATGGGGATAATTCTTATCTCCTGGGTGTGAGAGGATTCATTTGTTCATGTATCTGAAGTGCTTTGAGAGCCTCTGGTGGAAGATGTGCCTTAGCACAGTAGTACTTTGTGCTTCTAAGGCCTTGTCTACACGATGGGGGGAGATCAATCTAAGTTACACAACTTCATCTACATGAATAACTTAGCTGAAGTCAGCGTACTTAGATCTACTTACCTTGGGGTCCACACTACGCTATGTCTCCCGCTGACTCCCCTTGTGCTTCTTGTTCAGGTAGAGTACAGGAGTCGATGGGATGGCTGTCAAATCTATCAGAGCGCTGTCTGTGGCAAACCTTTTTTTAAACAGTAAATTTTCAAATCTTAGCTTTTGAGATCAGCAGTCCTTTCACACATTGCAAAAACCTGTTTAGCATGCAAGTGCTTTTACACTTGTTATTCTGATCAAATAATACAGTAAGTGTTACTTCCTTTTTTCAGGTAATTTGCCTTGGAAATTATGTAGAGTTGAGTTATTATAGTGCTACGGAAGCCAGCTTTACATAGCTGATTTGCTAATTACGACAGCTGTCATGAAATTACTAATTAAGTCACATGAAACTTACTCATAGCAGGACCCAGCAATGTGAAGGAAATTAAGTGCTGTACTTTGTAGGTTTAAATATAGTGTCCTTGGATACATTCTTGATTTGACCACAGAATCTGAAGCTGATCACTTCGTGAATCAATATCATATAGAACAATTAAAGAATGGTGAGCCTGATTATGTTTGATATGTTTTTATACACTAGTTTGATGTTGGTGTAACTCCATTTGCTTGATATAGACATAGTGGCTAATGAGGACAAACACAGGGATAGATATTAAGTTGCAGGCTGCAACTTTATTAAACATTAACACAGTGGAGGGATGCTACGCACCCTGTCAATCAGATTCTCACCTACGAGGCATTTTAGGGTGTTCCAGTGTGGGAGTTACAGGGATCCTATCATATAACCCATAATTCTGAGTAAACTCCCTCAGCCTACTCCTAGGACTCAGCTCACTCTTCTGAGTACTACCCCCCTTCCTTGCAAGATGGACAGAAGGTACTAAAAAGGAGGACCTCGACTTGAGAAAGCCTCAAGATATTTCCCTACCCCATGAGCACAAGGCGCATCAATAAAATCCCAGGTCTTTTACTTCTTGGGACCTTTCTGTTTATCCTTTTAACAGCAGTGGAAGCTGGCCATAAGTTGTGACAAACTAATAGCCTTACCAAGTATTATCACTAATTATTAAATCCTACTTCTATTTAACTTAACTATGTCTTCAGGATGCTGTAGGAAGGCAAAAAGCTCCCGAGGCCTCTGCCAGTTTGGCTCCTAGAGGAAGAAAAAATTCCTTCCTGACCCCAAAACAGGTGATTGGTCAGATCTGCAGTATCTGCAAAACACAGCTCTGAAGCTACCAGTACAGGGTAGGGAGGGTAGACCTGCTGCGATGAAGGAAAAAGAGGCTTCACATAGCCCAAGACAGGGTTTAAATTAATGGAAGGGGAGGGTGAAGGATCAATCAACTCCCTTCCTCCCCAAACTAGCCAATGAGGGGCTAGAGACGCTGAAGTGGATGGGCACCCCTGCATCCCTTCAGCGTGTGTTCTCCTCTCTCTTTCAAATGGGGCTGTCCTAATTGCTGCCAGCCCCACAAGTTTTCCACATGTTGCGGTGGGTGGGTAGCATTCTAGGGAGTTAGTCCCAATCGACAGTGAAAGTGAGATCAGAATCAGGCCCATATGTTTTATATCACTTTCCTGTCGTTCTATTGTGTCCTGTAATATGAGTGCACTACAACACAATGCACAATAATCTGTGTAACTTTGCCCTTGATTACACTATAATTTGTGTTAACTAAGGCCATTGTAAATTGTAGTGCAGAAAGGAATACACTTTTGTTGCTGGTTGCGTTTAACTTCCGGGGTATGTTCCTTTTTTTAATACTACGGTTTACAATCATCTTAGTTATTACTTGTTACACCATGATTACAAGTTGTATTGTACAGCAGGGTGAAACTTTTTTGTAGCACAGTTCATTCACAGTGTCAGTTGACCTGAAACTATTTGTGAGCTCATGTTGAGTTAGCTGAATCACTTTGACCGAACTGAAAAAAACCCCTAAATATTGTGGTAATGTCAAAATGACATGGGCCAGGGAAGGGGGAGAATAACTCTACAGCCTCCCATAGGCGGCCCAAGTTCAAGTCCTTACTCCAATGAACATCTAGTCAGTTATACAAAGTGGAACCGCTCCAACAGGAGAGATAGAGACCCATAGCCCAATGACTAGGACACTCTCCTGCACTTTAGGAAACACAAGTTCAAATTCCTTCTTCACATTAAGTAGAAGCTGAATTGAATTTGGGTCTCCTACAACTCTCAGGTGAGTGTCCTAACTACTGGACTAAAAGTTACAAGGGAGAGGGGGATTCCCTTGTAACTACAAGGGGTGAGTGACACCAGCATTTTGTGAATCCTGCTTTGATTTTTGTCAAAATGCCCAAAATTGAAACCAAAAGTTCCGAGTCAGAAGGAAATGTTTCATTTCTACCCAACCTAATATATATATTTTTAACTTTCTGATTTGCTTAAAATTTTGAGGAAAATCTTTTTGGTTCGTTCCAAAACAAAACATTTTTCAGAATTATTAGTGAACTGAAAAACCCCATTATTTGCCCAGTTGTGTGTAATGTAGCCAAGCCCATAGAATTTAGGTAAAACTGAATGGAAAATCTAGGAAACATTGGGTCTGACTGTCCAATGTGGTATGCTGGCTTTGTGTTAGGGCTGGGAACATTTCTTACATCAAAACTGTTTTGTTGGAAAGCCAAATCCTCCAATAAAAAGATTTTTGGGTTTTGGTCAAAAGGCAAAATTTCTGGCTGACAACCCAAAATTTGAGTCTTAGACAGAAAAAGTTGAAATATGCTATGGTGACACCCCCCCATGCACTCATACACCAAAAACACTTTCTTGCCAATGTTAGGCAGTGTAACTATTGAAGTCAATGGATTTGCACTACCATAAAACTGGTGTAATCGAGTGGAGAGTCAGGTACACTGTTTTCTAGTCAACATAAAGTACTGAGAGCTAAATTTGCAAAGTAAATTTAAACAGAAGTTCGACACCTTTAACATCTCTGTAATACATACCACTGAGGTTGGGAGAGATTTGCTCCAAGAACTTTCTTGAAGAGCTTTACAAGCTTCCCCTGCAAAACACTCTGCCACACAACTTAATTCTGCAGGTACAACTATCCTTGCTTTTCCAGCCTTGGGCCTTTTTGGAACTAAAGCTACCAGCTTGTACAAACTGTGTGCTGGTTCTGTGTGATGGACACACAGACTTAGCCCCAGTATACAAAAGACTATCTTTGAGACACACATTCTGGAAATATCTTAGATTTTCTAGATGTGTCCACGCCTGTGTGATGGCTTCTGTTTGCTCCAGTTTATTTAGATGCAGCCTTGGATTCCTGGAGAAGGAGGAGAAAAAAAACAGAGGAAGAAGGGAGAGAGAATGGGTGAAAGGGGCAATGGAGGAGAGAAAGAAAGGAGGGAGGAGTTAAGAATGGGAGAAAAGAGATGAAGAAACAACTAGAAGGAAATAGGATTATGGGAGAGACAGAAGAAGAGGAGAAAACTAAATGAAAGCAAAGGAGAAAAAAGGAAAGAAAATGCAATGAAAGAAAAGTGGCAGAAGTAAGGAGAGAAGTGAACAAAGCAATGGGAGAAAAGGAAGATATTTTAGTTTAACTAAATGTATGAATAAATTATGTTTTGTTCTACATGCCTGAATTCAAATGGTTACAAATTGTATATTCTTTTCTTGGTTTGGGGCCTGATCCAAAGCTCACTGAAGTCAGTGGCATATTTTCCATTAACTTCAGTGGGTAGTGTACAGCTAATGTGGAGCATTCACATAACAGATCTGCTGCTTTCCAGTTCAGTCAATTTTCAATAAATTGACAGTTTATTTGTTAAAAATTACCAATTTAAAAGGCTTTTCTTGTATTTGGTATGCATTTGATTCAGAGTACAAAGAATCTTCATTTAACAAGACTTCGATAAAGTGGCCAGAAAAAAGGGTTGTCAGTTAAATTAACATTTATAACCTGAAGTAGTAACAGATGGTAGGAGCAGAAGCTGTATTGTCTGAGGACTGGGTTGTTACTTGCAGGACTTGACCTTGAAATTCACATCTTCACTCGGTGGACATAACTGCCAGCCTTGCAGTGAGTGGACAGAATTCAGAAATAGGGAGAGTCATTCTGTCCAGGAACTGTATTCTACTTTTTCCATCATCAGGCAAGTAATATTAAAGCCTTCTCATGGCAGCCACAGATTCCTGACACTCACTGGCAGTGTTTTGAAATGTGACTGAGAATCCACAGAGATAAAATGATTTCAACAAAGGGGCAGAAACGTTGTGCAGAAGTAAATTTTCTTACAGTGCTAAAAGCTATTAAATGCCTCTCTGGTATATGCAGTAAAGCCTCCTGGAATTTCATTAGATGATGGATTTTGTTGTCATTATTGGAGCTTGTTAGGAGTCCTAAGGGGGAGAAACTTTTTAGCCTGTGCTGACAAGATGTTCTCCAACTGATATTAAGGTGCTTTAAATGGATATGCCTCACATGAGAAGGATTGCCATGAAAATGAATATCCAAATTCCCCTGGGCATGTGAGGTAAATGTGGGTAAGAAGAGAGGAAATTTTCATTTCAGACAGATATAAAAGAATGAAAAGTGACTGTGTCAGTTTGTGCTTATTTTGTCTGGTGGACAACTAAAAATTACTTGACTTGTTCTTTCCTTGTGTTCTAATGTAATTAAATGTAAGTAAAGGCTAAATTACAAAGATCTGGGTAGATATAAAAAACCTGAATACATGGCAAGTAAAAACAACAATTAAAATCTTTTTTAAAATTAACATCTGGAAAACACGTTTTTCACGAAAAACTTTCACCATTTTTTGACTAGCTCTTTTGGTACAACAAAATTACTTCGTGTGAGTTCTCAGAATGGGTTGTAGGTCTTCTTGCATTCCAGATGATTTGCTCAAATAAATTAATAAATACTTAGATGTATGTACATGAAGTGAATATGCCGATAAGACTAACCCAGACTACTGTCTCAAACACACAACGTTCTCTTCAAATGGAAGATTATCAATAACATTCGTTCTAGATTACACAAATGTCACTTTGCACTGTTACAGATTTTTTTCCCTGCAACAGATTTTTTACACGGTGACTATTCTTGCTGTTCATTTTCTACAAACAATTATTTTTCAGTCTACATTTTTTTAATGCTGTGTGCAACTCTTGTACAAATCGCAGCTCATTTGTGGTGCCGAATTATGTGGCTAGCAAACTAGAGGCATACAGATATGAATGGATTAATTCTAATACTTCTCTGTTGTGATACACATAATGCATCTAATAATTGGAGGCAAAAAATCAGTATTCGTTTGAGTTTAAAAATGTAGTTGCTTTGCCTGTGCTTGCTCGGCTTTTACATTCACTTTCTATAAACTTTCAAGTGGCTGAGCTTTACTCACAGGAATGCTCCCGGAATGAGAATTTTTACAGCTGCAAGCCTGAGGATCCAAACTGGAAATGGTAAATTTTCATAAGATGGGACACTTCTTAATAAAGCAGGCATGTTGGGTTCTTTTTCAGGGTCCTGGTTCTGGGACTATTAAATGAGCCAGACTAGGATCTTTCAAGTTTTTCTGTTTGGGGCGAAATGCTAAGGGAAATAGAACTACAGCCCTATCCTGATTAGTTTACTGTCCTAAACCCCAATAGGGCTGTCTCTTGTTTCTTCTGTTGCTTGCATGTGTATACACATTCTCTCTTTCTCTCCTTTGCACTGGTTTTTCACAGGCAGGCAGCCATCCATTTTCTAAGTATGCTCAATTTATTGCCAACCTCCACTCCAGAACAAGTGAACTCAAAGTAAGTGAATGGTTACTGCAGTTCACCAGACAAACCAAATACTCTTTGGTGCTTTCTCCGTACATACTCAAGGCTAATCTTTCCCTGAATATTCTGGTGCCATTGCTCCTGGATCCCACTGGTTTGGATGTGAAAGACCTAGACTGTGATCCAGATCTAGGTCGTCCATTTGGTAGCATGTAATATCAGTATCAGGCCACCGAGAACTTCATGCAATATTCTGTCTATTACATTTCTGATAAAGTTATAGCATAGTACCGTACACTGAACAAAATAGGACAACTGCATTATTGTTAATCATTCCCTGATTCATTGCTTATAATTTACACTGTTACATCTAGTTAAATTTGATAAAATGGAGTGATTAAAAACATCTAGTTAAGTGAACCAGTTAAAGGGGACCAATTATTAGTAATGAAAAAAGATAATGAAATGTATCTAATAATTACTGTGTTGTTTTTCTATGAAGTGAGGTTGTTTTCTTTGGTTTTTCTGTTATTGGCAAACAGCTTTCTTAAATATTCTTACAGATGGTTGTTTGTTTTTTAAATTAGGCAAGAAATCATAAGATGCAGGTTTTTCTGTGAGTAATCATTAGCACTTTGCATGAAATCTTGGTGTATAAACAGCAACTATATGTGATATATCATATCTTGAAGAAAAATGAACATTATGTGACTGCGGTAAAATGAGCAAGGAAACTATCATCTGAAACCTAACATCAGATAGAAGGTTAGAGCACTTAGGTATAGAAAACAATGCTTATTTTAGAGCAAAACTGTGCAGTTTTACTAATTTTAGCATTCTGTTCTAATATTAATAAATATTAGCTGCTCTGTCTGGCTGTTGTGATTCCTTCTGGACTTTAGATGCAGATTTCACTGTGGGATTTATTCCTCAGCTTCTGAAACTAGTTTATTTCCTCTTCTGCTCTCAAACTTCCTTTGGTTCCACTTAAAAGATTGCAACACATGTCGTCTGTCTCTTCTCCCATCACTATTCCAAAGTTTCCATCTGCTATCCTGATAAATATGCCTCATGAAAGTGCATCCAGGATTTCAAAACACTTTTTCATTAGCTGTGCTTGTGGCGAACTTCAGGATTTCATGCTGTTTGCCTCCTGTGTTTACAGCTCATTCTCAATCTACTTTCTTGAAGTTCTTCCTCTTGCAAATTTTAAACAGCACTTTTCTGATCTTTTCAGAGAGTCTGCAAGGCTCTTATGTTATTGGAATTTAAACCTCCTTTGAAGACTATTGCTCAGTCTTCCTTTTGCCAAGAGATATTTATGCATTTATATTCTTAGCCATGGAAACTTATATAAAATTTCTAATCAGATAGATCAGGGGGTCTGATTCTATGTTGTACCTCCTGGAAACACAGCCCCGAAGATGAAGAAGATGGGCAGATGGCTGTGAGCCACCTTTGCACCACCCAGATTCTGGGCTGACTTGGGGCCAGCATTGCCCATAGAGTAAATTAAGCAGCCCAAAGGACTTAACTCATACCCAAAGCCTTAAGTAATATCCAATATTCACAAGATTTATGGAAAAAGCATACAGATCACCACATTTATGACTGGAATTTGAGAATTAAGGCAGAATACCTTATTGCGATAATTGCAGCTTGATACTTTCAAAATATATCAGATCATTTAAGGAAAAGCCATGAGAATTCTAGGTAGGACCATATGTTTTTGTCACTTATTACACAGTAATCTGAACATTGGTCTAACTGATTAATAATTGGTGTGTGAGTTCTTTGAACATTACTGTGTATATTTATACCACACTAAAATCTTTGTTAACTCATTTAAGAATGCTCAAGTACAGTCACTAAATACAGTCACTAAAAATAATGGATATCACCAGTTACAGAAATATGAATACTGTTCACATGCCTTCCTGCCCCAAAAACATTATATCTGAAAGTACTCATGTACCCGTCACTGCCACAACAAACTTCCTTTCAATTCCAATACGTAACCACTCATGATCAGAGCCATCCCTTGGGTATGGCAAATCGGGGCAATCACCCCAGGTCCTGCGCTTTGGGGAGACCTCGTGTTTCAATAAAATCATGAGGTGGCGGGTGGGCGAGCGGGGTGAGGAGGCAAACGGGGAGGCGAGTAGAAGGCAGGCAGATGAGAGGGGGATAAGGATGCAGGCGGGCAGGTGGACAGCGAGGAAGAGAGCAGAGGTTGGGGAGGGGGTTAGGAGGCGAGCGGCAGCCACCAGCAGTCCCCCTACCAGAACCTCCCCCTCCCCCAGTGCCTCCTGCCTGCCAGCAAACCCTGCCAATCAGCGCCTCCTCCTCCCTCCCAGTGCCTACCACCTGCCACGGATCAGATGTTTCATGGTGTCAGGAGGTGCAGTGAGAGAGGGGAGAGGAGCGAGGGCGCAGTGCACTTGGGGGGGTGGGACTGGGCAGGGAAGAGGCGGGGTGAGGTGGGAAGGGGGAGGGTGGGGGCGGAGCAGGGGTGGGAAGAAGCAGGGCGAGGGGCCTTGGGGGAAGGGGTGCAGTGGGGCCGGAACCGGGGGGGGGGAACACCCCCTGTCAGATTAGAAATTTAGCGCCTATGTCCCGGGCCCCACACCCCTAGGGGACAGCCCTGCCACGATACACATATTCAGCCACTCTCAAATGCACATCCTTAATGCCAACTATACAGGAAGTTTAAGAAACTTTGTTGACTGACATAATTTCAAATTCAAAAATGTTAGAAAAGTGGTTAGTGGTAACGTTTTCCATTTGGGTATGTTTGCCAGAAATTCAGACAGGTTTTCTGAGCTAAGAAATTTTGACAAATTAGGGGAGTACATTTTTTTTTCTATTTAAGTATAAAAGTTGAGAAATACCTTATCTGTGAGATGTTATAATAATGCATTTATGTATATAATCTGGCATTTGTAGGGATTGGAGTTGTTAATTTGCAGTAATTTAATTGCTCGAAAGCACTCATTTTTACTTGCTTCCTGTATAAAAGTTAGTAAATATCTTACAGAAAAAACAGTATAGAAATTCGATTGTCCTCTGAAGATTTAATGTGTTAAATTTGGAGATTAAATCCAATACTTAAAGATAGGAAAGCACTAACTTAAAACAATTCAAGTTTAATAGGGCTAACAGGCAAGACAGCAATTAAACTCAGCTGACTATGTGAGGGAATAAGTTCAAATATTATTAGAGTTCCAGACTAGCTTTACAAAGCCAATAAGTTTCTATGACAGTAGGGGAGAGGGGAAAGGAAAGGGGGATATTATAAAAAATGAGAAGAAAGGGAACAAAAGAAACCAAAAAGAGAGGGAGTAGAAAAATAAGAAGAAAACAGGAGAAGAGTTAGAGAGAGAGAGTCCATCCTGCCAAAACAGCATCTCTTCTCAGTCACACAGAAAGTACCATCCCTAGAAAAGACAATTCAGATATCAAACTGGCAGGAAGCCTCCTACCATGTGCTGCAGGCAAACGTTTATTGCATTTACAATAGATAAGAAACTCTTTAGCTTTAAAAAGTGGGCACTGCAGATGACATCCAGAGGTGTATTTAGAGTCCAGCATATCACCAATTATTTAATTTACATTTCCATAGCAAGCATTAGCAGAATCCAGGCAGAGAGATATCGCAAATCTGTGCTCAACGATTACCTTATCATGTTTCCTTTGTTGTATATTTTCATGCAGCAATCCCAGGTTAAAAATATAGGGCCTGATTCTCTTCTGTTATTTATTTGTATTGCAATAGGACCTAGAGGTTGCAGTTGTAATTGTACAAAAAGGTAGGAAATAGACAGTCTCTGTCGAAAACTCATAGTCTAGGATTACAATAAGATGCAACAGGTGGGTAAACAAACCTGTGGGGATTGGGAGAGGATAATGTAACAGGTGGGTTTGTTTGCATACGTAAGCAGTGTCAGTGGTCACAGGTGGCATCCAGCATATCCCATGCCAGATAGGTGATCTGTCAGCATCATGGCAAGAATAGCTTTTGTTGGAAAAGTCATAAGTGTAGGTCATGTATAGTGAATTACTTTGAACAGACTAGGTTAATACTTACACTAGACTAGCTGGCTTTGCCCAGTCTTTGCTTGACGTGAATGTGCCGTATTAACTTGTCCTTATATGGATTTGCTCAATAATGCTAATAGCTGCTGTACTGGACAAAGGTGGTGATTTGATCACGAAATGTAGTGTGTTGAAGGACATAGATAAGAAGAAGGTAATCAGTACAACAAACACACAAAAGGTACTGTCAAAAATCCCTATATTGGGAAAAACAGGAAAGTCCTTATATGGAGTAAGGTGGTCACAGTGCAAGAAATACACCAAGTGGAAAAGAAACATGATAACATGAAAATAGTTATGTGAACTGAAGATTGCACATATATATTGTATAGGTTTTGTAAGACACAATGCTTAATGTTGGATGGTTATATATTATGAAAAGGCATAAATTTACTAGAGAGTAAGAGGATAGTTGGAGACTCATAGGAGAAATCCATTGTGACCTGCCTAGGTCCCAGTAGAAGGTAAAGTTGGCCAATATCTTTTTCTGTATATCTGTCATTCATAGCTTTAATAGTAATTGTAATTGCGCGGTATGCTTTTGGTCCAAATAAAGGTTTGAATTAACAAACCTGAGTGTCTTAGGCCCGTTATGTGGTATTCCTCACCGAACACTGTGAAGGACCAATTTAAGAGGATAAGGTGGTGGCTTTATGAATATTGATGGAGAATTCTTTCTGTGAAATAACACTGTTGTGAAACTGGTGTAATGACCCTGGTCTACACTGCAAAGTTAGATCAACGTATGTTGCCTTGACCTAGTTGTGCATGGGTCTATGCTCAAATTTGTGTCCCACCAATTTAAGTGCTTTGTTATGGCGATGCAGTAATACCACCTCCCCAAATAGCGTTGAACCACGGTTGACCTACTATGATCAACACAGTGCTATTGTAGACACTGCATGATCTATGTCAACCCTAACAGTCCTCCAGCATCTGTCCCACAATGCCCAACTCTGAGTGCTCTTATCACAGTTGTGAATGCCACTGCCCATGGATCATGGAGACCAGAAGCCACCTTCCTTCCCCACTTTAAAAAACCCAAATAACTTTTGAAATGCCTTTTTCCTGATTGCCCAGGTTGGCAAACACACCTTGCAACCCTTGTTCCAGATGCACTCTGGCCTGGGCTAGACAGGAGGTATTGGATCTCTTGGGCCTGTGGGTAGAAGAGGCTATGCAGGCATAGCTCCAGAGCTGTTGGATAATGCGGACATCTATGAGCAGATTGCAAGGGGGAAGCCAGTGAAGAGGTGCCAGAGATCAGCAGCAGTGCCATGTGAAAGCAAAGGAACTAGGGCAGGCATACCAGAAGGCAAGGGAGGCCAACACACCTATCTCTTTTACAATGAGTTATATGCCATACTTAGCCGAGACCCCACCAACACCCTTGAGAGTGCTATGGATCCCTCCAAGGAGCCTGAAATACAGACCCCAGCCATGAACAGCAAGAAGTAGAAGAATGGGCGATATGCTACGGGGGAGTAAAGGGGTCCAGCTATGCCATGAGCCAGGATCTGTTCAAGATTCCACCGCAGTGCAGTCAGTCCCAGCAACCGAGCACAGGTGAGCCTGATTCGGGGGAATGAATCAAGCGTGTGAATGCATTTCCCACTACAATGTTTAACTGTACAGATGGTGCCTGACCCTGGCATACCAGGACACAGGTATTGACTTTTCATTAATTTACTTATTCTAGAAGAGGTAGTGAGTGGTACAGCAAACAGAGGCAGAATTGTTATCTGCTCTTTCATTCTCCTGTAGAGTTTGCATGCTCCCCCTGTTGAGTAGTTTAAGTACACAGGGATGTCCTTTGAATCCTCCTGAGAGATCTTGAGGAAACTGTCATGGAAGTACTCTGCAATCCTCTCCCGTAGGTTTCTACAGATGGCAGCCTTATTTCTTCCTCCATGGTTGGACACTTTCCCAGTCTATGATGACTTTGGCAGGCACCATTGCAGTAAACGGGCTAATGGAATATGGGCCCAGCCAGCTTTAAGACGCCAGCTGCAGCTATGCTTTATCTTTGTTACCCTCAGGAGTGAGATATCAGCTAAAATTACCATCGCCTGTGGAAAATACTGCCATGGGCCTGCACTCAGACCCATGGAAACAGAGGATGAAATGTTAATGTTTTATGCAATCAAACAATTCCTTCCTCATTCCCCCACTGAGCACTGAACATTCCCATACTCAATATGGCTGGGGAGTGGTGCAGGCCTGAAAAGCCTATAAGCTTTCTTGTTTAAAACTTTAGGGGAACAGGGGAAGGGAGTTCTGCAACTTCACTTTTGCTTTCTGTTGTGACTACACATACAATGATACCTCTTATGTTGTAGCTACTGCCATTGTGACCTTAAGGGGTCCCCCCTCCATACCTATGGAATGCCTGACCCTGATAAAGAAAAGAATATGTTCAGTGGGAGCCTGCAAGCCAGTTGAAGGACCTGCAGATCTAGGGAGCTGCCAGGCAGCAGACATCTCTATACTGCCACCCAGCAGCAGTTGTAACCAGCTTGCACTCCGCTATCCATGACCATCTGTAGACACAGATCATGGGAAGCCCTGCCTCAAGGAGTCTGAGAAGGAGTGGCCTCATGGCTCCCCTATATAAACCCAAAGGGCATTCCAGGAAGTGTCCAGGTAACAGTGTGGCTCTCCTATAGCTTCCAGGAAAATTTCTGCTCTTGAACTCCTGTTTTGGACTTGGGCTGATTTGGACTTTGACTCCTGACCCAGATCCTGAAGCCTGACTCGGACTCTGACCCTTGGTATTGACCCTGGCCTGGAACCTGTGAACTCCTCGCAGCCTCAGGTTTGATCCTCCTCTGACCCTTTGTCTTGACTTCCCTTGTCAGAATCTTGATGGCCAGTGCTGTACCTGACTGAACAGATAGTCTGGAGGGTGATTATTGCAGACAGTATGGAGAGGGAAAGAGTGGCCAGGTGAAAGGCCCAGGAGTCAGAGAGGGAGATGCACCAGGACATAAAGGGGCTTCCCCAGCAGCAAATATAAATGCTGCAGACTCTTGCTGATGTACAGTTTCAACAATCACAGGCTTGCCTTCTTTTTTAGTCAATGGAGAACTTATTTTTAGCACCTCCTACACCCCCCAACATCCATATGGCATCAGGGCCCACATCCGTACCGCTTCATGCAGGGGGACAGTAAGGAGAACCACAGCTTCACATACACTGACCTGCGAGAGCTGGGGCTGGTATATATGAAGCTGAAATGGACATGAATGTTCCTTCCCCTTTTTTAAGTTCTGTTAATTTATTCCAGAAGTTTTTATTTTATTTGTTTTTTAATTGCACATTGTTTTTTCCACTGGTTTTGGTATGCAGTAAAAAAATCTACTTTTGGTAAATAATTCATCTTTATTACTTTACAACATAGTCTGCAGAATGCCCAGCTCTAGTGAAAGAACTCACTACTTGTTGTACCGGGGGACAAAACTCATAGGATCAGTGACAAACACGGCATAATAATTATAAATGTATAGCAAGCAATGTGAATAGGTGCATTAACAGGCAGTGTTTTATATTCATAAATATACATCAATACAAGGCCAGATAGAGCACAGTCCACCACACCACATTATTGTGTCTTACTGTTAAAGTGTTCTTTCAAGACTATCACACCCCCATGCCCATCCCTCCACCCCAGGGGATTCCCTGGAAAGGCAGATCAGCACTGTATGTTGCTAATGCTGTCACAAGACCTCCCTTAGCTCAGCATTGAGTTATTTTAATCACCCTTGTATCTGGCTCTTGAGTTATTTTAATCACCCTTGTAGCAGGCAGCCATTCCACTTCCATCCTCTATCCTGGCAGCAGTTTTTGCCCCATTGCCTCACAGATATTATGCAGAACACAACAGGTGGCTAGTGAGCTATAACCATTGGGATATTTTTCTCAATGAGATTCCATCTTGTGAGTAAACAACACCAGCATCCCTTCAATCTGCCAGAAGCACATTCAGCTGTCGTTCTGCACCTTCTGAGCGAGTAACTGAATCTTTCCTTGGTGCTGCTGAGGTGGCTGGTGTACATGAGCCAGGGGAGTAAGCGGTAAGCTGGGTGCCCCAGGATCAACATTGGCATTTCAGCATCACCAATGGGAATCCGCTGGTCAGGAAAGCATGCCCCTGCTTGCAACCTTCTGAATAAGCCAGTGTTCATATGACATGGGAACACCATACACCATCTCTGACCATCCAACTCTGATGTCAGTGAAGTGCCCCCACTGATCCACCAGCACTTGTCTAGCCATAGAAAAGTAGCCCTTTCTGCTGATGTACTCTGTGGCTAGGTGGGTTGGTGCCAAAATAGGAATGTGTGTGCTGTCTATCACCCCACTGCAGAGTGGGAACCCCACTGCTACAAATCTATTCACTATGTCCTGCCAAATGCCAAGAGTCACAGTTCTGTGTAGCAGAAAATGATTAATGGCCCTGCACACTTGGATGACTATGGCCCCCAGTATGGATTTTCCATCTCCAAAATGATTTCCCACTGACTGATAGCAATCTAGCATTGCAAGCTTTCACAGAGTGATTACCACTCAGTTCTCAACAGTCAATGAAGTCTCATTCTGGTGTCCGTGTACTGGAGGCCTGGGGCTAGTTTGGGGCACAGATCCAAGAATGTGGCCTTTCGCATCCAGAAATTCTGCAGCCAGTGTGTGTCCTCCCAACCCTTCAGTATGATGTAATCCCACCAATCAGTGCTCGTTTCTCAGGCCCAGAAGCAGCACTCCACCATCTATAGCTGCTCCGTGAATACCAACAACAACCCTGAAATGGTTTTCTCTCTGTCACACAGCAATCTGCCCTCCATGAAACATGATGTTCCCCACTGTTGCATTTCTTCCTGTGGCTGTGCAAATTCCAGAGGATCATTCATCCTGTGCTTGCAACGTTCATGACACTAGTGTAGAGCTGTGTGGGCTCCATGCTTCTGTCACTCAGACAGTGAGAAGTGCTCCATGGTTTTGCGGGATTTTTTTAAAAAGGTGTGAAATTTATGGAATATGGATAGTATTATGGGATAGTTAAAATTGCAAGATTGGAGTGGCCCCTTGTTCACAGTCACCTCTGCATGACTTGTTTCTGCCCCCACCATGAATTGCCAAATTTTCCCAAAAAAACAGCGCACTGGACGATGGTGAGTTGCATGCTGGTATACTTACTCATGGTGCACCAACACAAGCACTCCTGGTGAATATGCATAGTATTGACACAAGGAGCCAAGCAAGCATGCACACAAGCAATGTATTAACTCTAGTGGCTTTATGCTGATGTAACTTGCATTGACCAAAGTTGTAGTATAGACATGGTCTAACATGCATAATTTAAAAAAAAAACCCACAAAACTAAAAAGTCCTATCTGCAGGTTAGAAAAAATCCTGTTTTCCTTGCACACTGAATTGCTGCCTCAGGAGTACCAAAAGAGGAGGCTGAGGGAGTTGTCTAAGGCTTGCAGGTTGAGACCATCTTTCCACTTTCAAAAGCTTATGGGCCAGATTTTCAAAGTGAGTTTCCCACTACAGATTTTTCCAGAGATGCTGCGCAACTTCGTATCCCACTGAAGACAAGGGTGGGAAGGGATGTCGGTTCTGTTAAGAAAGTGTCTCTGTAAACATGAGCACATCCATGCACCACCAGAGGTATCATTTTCACCTCACTGACCACCAGAAGGAATGATTGCCTCAGGAAATTATGCGTACAAGATGAATTTCTCACTGCTCTCTGAATATCACCAATAACACTTTACAGTGATTTACTGTACCTTGTAATTGGTTTTCTGAAAATCTGAATATTTTACTGCCATTGTGGCAACTCTCCACAGCATTTATAATCGTGACATTCTGCAGGACTTGATTAACGAGTTTTATTTTTTGCTGTGTCTAGAAGTAAAAAAGTCCTGTTTTTTAAATGATTCTCCTGTGGAGAACATGTAAGAAGATACTCACCACTGGATTTGTTCAGTGAATAAGTAATTTCCTTGAGGGATGAGCAGCTGAAAAAATCATGTGTAAAGTAGCGCCGCATTGGTGCCACATGCTTCTTTACAGCTGATCAGAGCGACAGCAATTATATCTGTGTGAGAGCATAATCCTTGAGCAGTGGAATAGAGAATAGGTATCCATGAATATTAGAGGTTGTTTCACTGTGGGTGCCTTTGTTGAGAATACATGTTGAGAAACATGCGCATGACAAAACATTAAGGCAAGGCCAGCCACTGGTACACTGTACAAGAGCAACAGAGAATGAGTTTCATAAAGCACAATGGAATTGAGATGATGAAGTCCAACACGCTAGTGGCAATTTTGTCGTAAAAAGTATGCAACTGGCTGAAGTTGTATGACCCCAACCCCCCTCCCTCCCCCCCCCCGGGGCAACTATTTTGTGCAGTAAGCTTTTTTTGGCCAAACATACTTACCTTCATGGTGTGTTGTCTAGAGGCAGCAGTAACAGCACAGAAGCTAGCTCACTTTATTCTGAGCTAAGATGGATTCAGATACAGAAACAGGTTAAAATAATATGCTTCTAGAACTTGAAAATGCCTTTTTATATTGTCTTGTTTGAAATTTAGAACAAACTTGTATGCTTCTACTTTGGGCACCAGGTTAATGGTAGTGGTTTCCATCAGCTCACGTGTCCCCTTTGTCCCGCTGTCTGGAGTGGCTCACGACCATGGGTGCCAACCTCAGGGCAGACTGTCAAAAATGAGGAAATGAACTGGTTGTGTTTTATACTTAGATTTTATCAACCAAGTAACAAGTGTGAATTTCTCAGGCACTATAACAGCATTAATAGGGAGTCACAAACACTCCCATTTAGATACTTCATAGAATCAGAGAATATTAGAGTTGGAAGAGACCTCAGGAGGTCATCTAGTCCAATCCCCTGATCAAAGCAGGATCAACACCAACTAAATCATCCCAGCCAGGGCTTTGTCAAGCCGGGCCTTAGAAACCATGGACATTCCACCACCTCCCTAGGTAACCCATTCCAGTGCTTCACCACCCTCTAGTGAAATAGTGTTTCCTAATACCCAAACTAGACCTCCCCCACTGCAACTTAAGACCATTGCTTCTTGTTCTTCCATCTGCGATCTATCTTGCCAGCCAGGCAAGCCTGTCTCTGTGATAGATGGGCCTTTACACCAAAAATCACATCAATATTCAGGTTACTCCCAGTCCCAAAGGACCAGTCACTTATGCCAGGTCAGTTGTGCTCAGATCTCAAACCAAAGACAATGCTTGTAGCCAATCCTGTAACTAACTAACTAAAGGCTTATTAACTAGGAAAAAGATATGTTATTTACAAGGTTAAAGCAGGTAAACATACACACACAGCTGAGATACAATCTTAAGTTCAAAAGGCAATATAGAAACTTCTATAATAATCAAGCTTTTGTGTGCTTCAGGGCTAACCCAAGCCAAGCAGCTGGAGATCTCTTGTTTATGTTTAGGAATCTTTGCTCCTCAGAGTCCAGACAGCAGAAAGAGAGCAATTCTCCTTAACAGGCATTTTTATTCCCTTTCCCCAGCATTCAAGCTGTGATGGGATGTGGGCCTGTGCATGGACCCTCTGCTTCTGCCACACTCATGAAATCAACAGTCTTTTTTCTACAATGGCTTATCTGATGTCTGTAGACTTTCTTTTGCTGGGAAGGAGGTAACACCTCTTGTGGTAAGCTAGCATTTCACACTTGGTGATGCTTCCCTCCTGACTGTGGGAGATTTACAGTCTTAGCAAACATTACCTTATAACATGGGATACAAGTATTATAAAAAGGATTAATGCTTGCAACATCCCACAAGCATTCCATAAAATCTAAACTCATTCTTATAACTCTAACATCTATATTAAGATTTCCAGCTGTGCTTTTGTCAGTGTTCAATAAGGCCTGGGGCCTTGGCAGGAGCTGGTACCATCACACCCTTCTTTCCATAATTTATGGAGCTCTTTTATCTCAGCAAATGCTCAGTCCACATCCTTATGTGCCTTTGTGTCAGGTGTATCATCTGTGATAATAGTGTGCAGTATATCTCCAGGTTGTGAAACAGTCTGGAGGGACTAGTTAAAGACAGGAGACAGCTATCTGGCGGGATTTCTTTTCTGGTACTCATTATATGGCAAAGAGGTAGTAAAATTCAGCTTTTGCATTTCTTCTCTATTATTCTGATCCCGTGCACTGAACAGCCTGTGATGTTCCAAAGAACTGTAGTGAAAATAATAGTAACTAACTTAAGTATAAGTATCAAAAATAGAAGATCTCTCTGTTAATACAGTGGGTAAATGACTAGAGTTTGCATAACTATGAACAGAGTTTAGCATTAATCTTCCCTTTTCTGCTAGGTATATTTTCTTCTCAAATCCAAATATTTGCTCAAATTAGACATTTCTTTTTGTTTGATAAATGAGAATCAGAATAAAAAGTGGTAATATATTGAGGTGTTTAGCTGAGAAATGGAGAGATTGACTTTGGATCCCATTTTATCTACCAGATCCATTAATAATGTAGAAGTGGGAGTAAATTGGTTCAAGAAGCTGGCATGTGACATTAAAAGGGGAGATGATGCAAATCAATTGAAAATGCAGGAAAAATACAAATATGCTGTTCCAAATGGAGCTATAACAATTTATACCACCTGCAGATCTGCCCCAGTTGGAACTACAGAAACTAAAAAACATTGAGAAAAAATGAGAAAACACTGTTTCATTTTGGAAAAATGCATGCCACTACATCGGGGGAAATTGCAAGATATTGGAATGAGTAATAGTGCTCCCCTAATGGTTTTCAGTAAGTTACAGGAATATTCTTGTGAGAAGTTTTTCTTATTTGGTTTTAATTATGGCTTTTATTTAGTAAAGCAGGTAAGAATATGCTTCACTTTAAACACCTGAATAGTCCCATGAAAGTAAAAAAGGGAGGAACAGTATGGATATTTTATAGGCAGATACGTGGATATCTAAAAAGAGGCTTTCACAAAATGAGCAGAGAGATACAGGAAGGAAGCCTTCCCCAGATACCCGGACCTAAAAGGTAAAACAAACAAAAGTAGAAAATTCCTGTTGTTTAAACATCAATATCAACAACATAAACATAATCTGTGTAGAGGGTGGGAACTAAGAGTGAGGATGCAGAAGACCTACAACTTTACTGGACATCAGAAGAATAGTAGCAAGCTACAAGGGAAGGACATATATCCCTTTCAGCTGCTGCTTCTATGAATACAGAAACTTAAGTGCCTCAGACGCCCTCCTTAGGCTTCACGGTCTAGTCTTCATTAGTTCTTCTGCCTGAAGAATTGAGTAATTTAAATCCTTTCTTTTCCTCCATATCTGATCTATGTTTCTGTGGATAGCAGCATGAGAGACAAAGAAGTTAAAGAATTTAAGAACAAATTTAGAATAATCTGTTCTTAAAATAAATCTGCAAAAGATCAGCTCATGGTCACTTTGAGTAAATCAAGTATATTCAAAAACAGGCTAAAAAACTCAAACCTTCAAAGAACATCTATTGTAACCTATCTTGTTCCAGATATGTTACATTATTTGAGTCTAAACCAGGGGTGGCCAACCTGTGACTCAGTGGGCACATGGCGGCTTTTCAGAAGTTAATATGCGGCTCCTTGTATAGGTACCAACTCCAGGGCTGGAACTACAGGCACCAACTTTCCAATGTGCCGGGGGACGCTCACTGCTCAACCCCTGGCTCGGCCACAGGCCCTGTCCTCACTCCACCCCTTCCCGTCCCCACCCCTGAGCTTGCCGTGCCCTCGCTCCTCCTGCCTCCCCCCAGAGCCTCCTGAACACCATGAAACAGTTGATCAGGAAGTGCAGGGAGGGAGCGGGAGGCACTGATTGGTGAGGCTGCCGGTGGGTGGGAGACGCTGGGGACAGAGTGGGGGAGCTGATGGGAGGCTGCTGATGTATTACTGTAGCTCTTTGGCAATGTACATTGGTAAATTCTGGCTCCTTCTCAGGGTCAGGTTGGCCACCCCTGATCTAAATCTTGTACACTAAGGTTTACCACTGAAGTCAATGGGAGTTTTGCCAAAATAAGAACTATAGGATTGAGCCCAAACATTATATGGGCAATATTTTTTTAAAAAATGTGCATCTAAAATTAGGCACCTAAATCCATGTAGTTATTGGCCTGATTGACAAAAATGCTGAACACCCAAAAGCTCTAACTGGAGTCAATGTGTCCTCAGAACTCTTGAAAATCAGGCTATTTATATAGGCAGTTCTTCTTCTGCTTCTTCAATCTTGGTCTATGTAAATATATACTGGGAAAATAGCTTGATAATTTCTTCATCAAAATATTTTTTACTCTTACATCATCATGTTTATTGCTGTAAAGACATTATGCATGAAAACCGATAAACCCATAAGTGTTTACCCCCCAACCCTGTGTAGGGCTGTTGCATAATCTGTCATGAGGTAGGAGTTTCATTCAACAATGCTTCCTCATACTGGGCATACTAAATAATTCTAGCATGTTTTAAATCAGAATGTGTCTGGCTATGCAAAGTTGCTTTCCCAATAAAATGAGAAGTCAGAAGATATGCTCTGACTCAGTCATGCCTAAACAAAATGACATTGATGAAATAGAGTTGAATAATTAGCCCCAAATTAATTTTTTTTAAAAAGAGAGTATTTAATGCTGTTAGTTTTAGAGCTATTTACATTCCACATTTTGTGAATTTAGACTGTGGGGATTAAACAATGTTTTTTTCTCATTATGAAAGCATCTTTATTTATATTCATAAATCTACCAGTTGATCAGGAGTAAAGCTTATGCAGTTAACTCGGGTTAAAGTCCAGAACAGATTAAAAAGGATTTTCAAGCATTGGAGAGAGAATTGTGGCATCCTTTACCTGTATGTCAATGTTATGAAAAATAGAGAATGTCACATAAATAGTTATGGACTACTGCAGGCCATCTGACTGGAGCTGCCTATGTCCCCTGTTAGCTGTGACAGGGGACACCAATCATGGGTGGCAGGTATGGTAGGCAGGGGGAGGCTGTGCCTCCCCACACAGCCTGGTGTAGCCCAACTAGGGTGACCAAATGTCCTGATTTTAGAGGGACAGTCCCGATTTTGGGGGCTTTTTCTTATATAGGCACCTATTATCCCCCACCCCCTGTCCCGATTTTTCACACTGACTGTCTGGTCACCTAAGGCCCCACCCATGCTCAATCAGACTCACTCCTGCCTGCTGTTCCCGTCTGTGGCCAAGAGGCTGGGGCAGACAGGCTGGCGGCCGTGGTGAGCAATGGCCCCGTGCTGGGGCCACACCATACTGCCCGTCCTCCCAGTGCTGGGACCACGCTGGGGCTGGGGGTGCTCCGACGGCACTGGCTGCCCACCCGCCCAGCGCTGGGGCCAGAGGCGCTCCGGCTGTGCTGCCTGCCTACCTGCCCAGTGCTGGGGCCAGCGGCCATGGGGGATTGGTGTGCTCCGGGCTCCAGTGTGGGAGCAGAAGGGGGAGGGCCTCAGACAGAGGGAGAGGAGCCAGGGACTAGCCTCCCCAAAGGGTGAGTTCACCCGCCACCGACATCTGACCTGATCTGCCTGTGTCTCCTGTTAGCAGTGAGAGTACACACTGTAGATGGTATGTTGTAATTAGATGTGGTCAACTTTTTAAAAGTTTTTCAGTGGAGAAAAGGGACACATTTGTGAAAATTTCTGTCAAAATTGCTACTATTTCCTGACCAGCTCTAGTTGTAACTAATGTCTGGTGTTTCACAAACTTTTGTCAGTAGCCATGTTGTAAAAGACAACTTTTTTTTTTGCACCGTAACCTCTTGGTGACTCACAAAATGACTTAACACAGGGCATACATACTTCTCTGTTTTGTGACTTGCACCTGCTTTGGAAAACATTGAAATAAATGTATTGTGGAACACCTAGCTTCCCACTTTGACTCTGAACACAGTGTAGTGCAGAAACTCTACTCAAATGTGTTATTTAAAACCAATTAATTCCTGTGCAGTGACATACATTAAGTGTAATTGCATTTTCCAATGCTGACATGCTGATATTCCACGATTCATATGGCTAACCCTAGACTGCATGATGTGAACAGCCATTTCCAAAAGGTTATGTTCTGGCTATGCCTCTGCATCACCTCTGGCCGAGGTTCTAGAACAGAGATAGGAAATATAAAGCTGTAGTGATGGTGAGTTTCAGCTCTGTTTGGCACAATCATATTTTTTAGGGTTTTTGCAATTTGAGTTTTGCAACTGGTTATTTTCAGGGTTTGAGTCTGCTCGCTTTTAAACCAATGGGGATGGCAAGCACTTCCTACACAGACTCAGTGCTGGGACTGTCAAATGAAAACCTTAGAGAGACAAGGTGGAGCAGGTAATCTTTTATTGGACCAACTTCTGATGATGAGAGAGACAAGATTTCACACTTATGAGATTGCTCATAGACTATCTTCCCTCACATCCACAATTGAATGAAGCTCCTTGAGCAACTAAATGAACTGCTTATAGAGCAAAGTAATATAAAATATTTTTAGTAGCCAGGATGTAGTGTAATTTAACAACTGACTACAAAGAGGAGAACCAGCATCATGTGACCAATCAATTCTTTCGTGGACTGCAGTTTAAGAACCTCTGTCCTAAACAGAAAGTTTTGACTATATGCCAGCAGACTGGAGTGCCCCATAGGTTGGAAGTAACAGTAAAGTTGCAGTATCCTTTGACAGACACAGATTCACTGTTACAGAGATATTAAAAGGTGATGCTTCTAAAACTGCTTTGAAAATAGTGTTTTTAAAATTTATGTCTATATGTACTGGTATATCAATGTATAAGTCAAAGATTCCTTCAGGTGTCATTTTTAAGTTGTGAGATTTAATCTTTGCAGTTTCTCTTGAAAAATTGTTTAACGAGTGCCGAGTACAACGTGGACTCAAATTTCCTTTATATTTTTATAACTCACCCTGATTACAAAGCGGCAGTTCCAATTTGAGGTGTAAATAACAGGCCCGACTCTCCACTCTGTTGTAGCTTGGCTAGTCATTTACACCCGTGCAAAATATATGCAACTCAGGATGGTGGCATTATACATTCAATCTGCACAGGTATCAAGAACCAGGTGAGCAGTCTTAAAAATGAATGTGGATTTAACTGACAGACCAGAAGGACTTCTTAATTTGAGTCTATAAGCTACATGATATTAGCTTTTATTTAAAAATGTTAGATAATATTAACTTTTACCAAAAAAATTGTTCTTAACACATAGTCTGAAACACCTTGAATGAATATCAATGTACATAATATGCATAATTAAGGGTTGTTCAAATGCAGACTGACCTGATAGACTGGAATAGCTGTGAAGGAAACTTTTGGATCTCTTATACATGTGACACTGCATCCCATATTCTTCATAGATACATTATTATGATATGATTATGACATAATCATAATGTATTTTGTGCAAGATAATTCATGTGAGGTGTCCTTGGAAAGGTTATGATTCACTGAATATGATTATCCTACTTGTGCACATGTATCATTTGGTATCTGAAGTTAGGAATACTTTCTATGCATCTATTACAAATGTGTTTACACCTGGGGAACACTCCTGAGGCAGAATGCAATCAGTCTAGATGGCTGGGGGAAGGGCCATTAGGAAGAAAAATAGGTCTTACGAGATGCTAATCTCTCACTGGCAAGCATTCTTGGGGACCCTTCCTGAGGATGCTACAAACAGTCTCTGACTCATGGCTGCTGTGTCCCTACAGGGGTATGTGACCAAGTCATGTGGTACTGGACTCCATCATAGAATACTATTGTTTTTCCACTGAAAGGCGTGGGAACTAAAGTTGGAGACAAAGGGTTCCCACCATATGCAAAAGCTATTTAAGGCAGGGGAGTGACATCATCGAGGTCTTCACTGACTCCCTGCCCGAAAGAGACTCTTGGAAACACCTGAGAAACAAGGACTGAACTGGGGAGAGAACCCAGGCTAGAGGGATTTCTAGCCTGTGAAAGAAATACCTGGAGTGTTAAGCTACAAGCAAGTGCAGCTTGCCCTCAAGAATCTCTGCAAACTGCCTAAACCAACAATTAGGGTGAGAACTTGCTACTCATATCCAATTTCTTTAGTATATTAAGCTTAGATTGCGTTTTTGTTTTATTTGCTAGGTAATCTGCTTTGATATGTTTGCTATCCCTTATAATCACTTAAAATCTATCTTTTGTAGTCAAACTTGTTGTTATTTGTCAAAAACAAGTGTTTGGAAATCATATGTGGGGCAGAAAGCTGTTGCATCTCTCCCCTCACATTGAGGGAGGGCGTGAATTTAATGAGCTTAAGCTGTACAGTTCTCTGTGCAGTGCAAGACGGTATAATTTTGGGTTTACCTGTCAAAGGGGAGTGTGCACTTGAGTAAGTGGACAGTTCCTTAGCTGAGCCTTCCCATGCAGAGCTGATCTCAGCATCTGTGTAAAGCTGCAGCTGGAAGTGTCCCTACCTGAATGTGTGCTGGAGGGAGCTTGAGGGCCTGTCACAGCAGTACAGTTTAAAAGGGAGCCCAGGCTAGTGGGTCAGGTGGGCTCATGCCCCGGTTCCAGGTGGCACCCTGGGGGGAAACAATAAATTTTATAGCTTCTTTGTAGATTACATTATAAGTATTCAAATGCAGGGAATCTGACAATAAAAGTATAAATAAGGAAGTACTTATTCACACAATGTACAGTCAGGCTATGGAACTCATTGCTAGGCAATGTTGTGAAGGCCAAAAATACAAATGGGTCCAAAAGCAAATTAGATAAAATTCCTGGAGGATACATCCATCAGTGGCGATTATCCAATATGGTCAGTGATGCAACCCCATGCACTGGTTGTCCCTAAACCTCTAACTGCCAGAAACTGGGACTGGAAGATGGAATAGGTCACTCAATAATTGCCCTGTTCTGTTTGTTCCCTCTGAAGCATCTGGCACTGGCCACTGTCAGAAGAAAGGATATTGGTCTAGTTGGACCATTGGTCTGACCCAGTATGGCCATGCTTATGTTGTTAAAGTAAGGAAAAATGGTTGGATTTAAGTATATCCCCTAAGAGGCCTATCATGCTCCCATTCTAGTTCTTGTAAGTTTATGTCAGATGGCTGATTTTAGTTTAATTTGGGAGGTCTTTAGTTTAATCATGTAAAATAAAAGTCTTAAACTGCAACAAAAATTATGTTCAACATATTTAGAGCTTCATCCTGAACTATCTTTGAGTGAAACTTGCCTGTTTGCTGAGGGCCTGCAATTGTATCTGAGTGCCTCTTCCTGCCCCCTCCTCCAAGCGTGCCGTGTCATCGCTCCTTCCCCTTCCCACAGCTGATTGCGGTGGACAGGAGGCACGGGGAGGGAGGGGGAGGCATTGATCTGCGGAGCCTGCCAGTGGGTGGAAGGGAGCTGACACAGGGGCTGCTGCACCCACCATTTTTCCCCATGGGTGCCCCAACTCCAGAGCATGCATGAAGTCGGCGCCTATGCATATTAAAATACTTGAACCACTTTCCTGCCCAATTTCTAATCACTATACCAAATATCAGTAGGCCTCTAAAGGATGGTATTTCTGGGAGCTGCATCTCCATGCTGGCAAATGAATAACAGTTAGCATTATAACACACCACTCTCCATCTTGGAAATATCAGGTTCAGTTATAATACTTCATGAAGTGCTATAACTGAAGATGATAGTGTGCACCACCTCTTTGGAAGTCAGAACACAACTTAATCACAGCCCTCTGACTATTCTCCCCTAAATTTTGAGAACAGGGAATGTATAGCCCAAAGCACATTTCATGGCTATTTAGTCCAGGTCAAGGATTTACAAGGACTCTGTGTGGTAGTGACATTAAATAGCACAGGCTTGTCAAGCCAGCCTGGGAGTTAGGGAGCTAAGAGGAATTACCAGGATCTCAGCCTGAAAAGAAGCAAACTGAGGATTAACTCTGGATTCACTACAATGGATTCCTCCCTTTTCTCTACATTGAGAGATCATACGAAGAATATGGATTTTGCTGCTCAGCTCCTATAATACCTGTGTATTATTTTGAAAATGTAGGGGGTTGTGTTCAAACATACTTATGGTCTGGTCTTCCTGTGTAGCCCATCTGCAGTATTAGAATATTTCAAAAAGTGTTTTGAAAACTTTATATATATATATATATATATATATATATACAAACACACACACACATATGTATTGATATACATACTGGTATATCAATCTAAGTCAAACATTCCTTCAGATGCAATTTTTAAGTTGTGAGAATTTATCACTGCAGTTTTAAAAACTTGTTTAATGGTTGCACAGTACAGTTTGTACTCAAGATTTCCTTTGTTTTTATAATTTCAAAAGGGCAGTATCAGTTTGATATGTAAATACCATAGGCCTGACTCTTCACTCTGCTGGGCTAGTCATTTAAACCTGTGCAAAATGAGTGCAAATCAGAATGGTGGCATTATACATTCACTTTGCCCAGGAATCAAGAACCAGGTGAGCAGTCTTAAAAAATGAATGTGGATTTAACTGACAGACAAGAAGGACTTCTTAATTCAGGTCTACAAACTATATATTATCTTTCATTTTAAAAAATTGCTAGATACTAGTTTCTATTAAAATATTGCTTTAACACATTCATCCAAGCTGTTCCAGACCATCAAGTTCATAATCTTTTGGATCTCTTATAAATAACATACATTTTATAGCCTCTTTGTAGATTACAGTATAATATTTAAATGCAGGGAATCTGACAACTGAATAAATAAGTACTTCTTAACACAAGGTATGGTCAACCTGTGGAGCTCATTGCCAGAGGATATTTGTGAAGGCCAAAAGTCTAATTCGGTTAAAAAAATAGAATTAGATAAATTCCTGGAGGATAGGTCCATCAATAGCGATTAGCCAAAAAGGTTAGGGATGCAACCCCATGTTCTGGGTGTTACTAAACCTCTGACTGCCAGAAGCTGAGACTGGAAGACAGGGGATGGATCAGTCAATAACTGTCCTGTTCTGTTCCCTCTGAAGCATCTGGCATCAGCCACTGTCAGAAGACATGATATTAGTCTAGACAAACCATTGGCCACTCATATTCTTATTAGCAGTAGGGTACCTTTACACATTGGGGTTAGAGGTGGTTGAACAACTGGGAAATGTGATGGTGAATAATTAGTCAATGGAAGAAATTGTCAAAATCTGCAACAATATTATTCAGCCTTCCATGAAGATGGCTGAATCATTAGTTGATGAAAAAATTGCCAGAATTTGCAATGCCTTATTTGCAAGGGATAATTCAGCCAGCTCTGAATAGGATTTGTATCCAGATCATTACTGCAGAATGCAATATGAAAATTGAAAATGAAAAAATCAGTTCATATTTAAGGTCAGGCTTGACAAAGCCCTGGCTGATTTAATTGGGGATTGGTCCTGCTTTGAGCAGGGGGTTGTACTAGATGACCTCCTGAGGTCCCTTCCAACCCTGATATTCTATGATTCTATGATTCACAGCAATCACTGTATTTCTTGCAGACTTGATAAGTACCTAAATCCCTCTGTAGCTCTACTCTTAGTTTAACTGCCTCTAGGCACCTAAACCTAACATTTGGATGCCACTGAGATCCTCAAAAGCCTCCCTCAGCTGCCACCTAACTCTGGAGGTGCCTACGTTTCTGCCAGTAAACTCCCATAAGTGCCTAGGGTTCTGTCATTGTGCACGTGCAAAACATTCTAAATTCTGGTGCCACCAAGCTGCTCAGCAGCCTAGCTCATGCCTAAACCCAGGGGAATTCTCAAACTAGGCATTGCCCATCTATCCAGCCTACAAGCCAAATCCATTATGTGTGCTCAAAGCAGGCATGGCCCTCTCAAGAGACAGCTGGGGCAACCAGGTTGGGAATTTTGGGGGCAGGCAGGCTGTGCTTGTGAGCACTCATGAGGGGTGTTGGAAACATAGGTTTGAATTCCCATTCTGCCTCATTTGAAGCAAGGACTCAAACTCAGGTCTATCATCTCTATGGTGAGTGCCCTAAATACTGGGCTATGGAATATTCTGATGTGGGGCTCTCTGTTTTACCTTTTGAAGCTGTTCCACATTGTATAAATGATTGAACAGTCATTGGGCCAGAAAGTGCAAGCAAGAGACTGGTCCTGTAGCCTGCTAGTTAGGAGCATTTCTCTAAGATATAGGCGAGTTAGATTCAAGGTCCTGCTCCAAATGAAGTCGAGCAGTGATTTGAAAACAGGTCTCCCACCTCCCAGGTGAGTGCCCTAGCCAATGGGCTATTGGTTATAATGAAGTAGGGGTGTGTCCCTCTGGCTTTTTTGAAAAGTGCTGACCTGGCTTAGACACCTAATTCCACAAGAGTACTCATGGATGTGAATCGTAAGTGAAGATACCTACTTCCTTCCCCTCTCCTTTCCATTTCCTAGTGGCTAGCTTAGAAGGCTCCTGGCTCAACTTACTGGATCATAAGAGTAACTCTCCCCATGCATTGTATAGGGCGCTTGTGAGCCTAACTCAGATCTAAGTACTCCACTGAAGGGTAGAATGCCTAAATATGCAATGCATATTTCCCATTGTGGGTCTAGTCCAAAGAGCCTAAAACAGCAAAGCACTTAAGGACATGTGTCCCCTTAACCATGTGAGTGGTACTACTGCTTTCACTGGGCCTACTCACATGCTTAAAGTTACACACATATTTAAATGCTGTGCTGAGTGGACCTACAAAATTTCACTTTTATAAAACCAAGTTGTTACTAAATTGGGGCCTGATTATCCAAACTCATATGCATATGAGTAACTTTGAACCCAACGGCTCTATTGGCATAAGTAAAGTTACTTAGGTGCATAAATCACTGGCACAGTCAAGGAACTATAATGTGATTGGAATAACAGAGACTTGGTGGGATAACTCACATGACTGGAGAACTGTCATGGATGGGTATAAACTGTTCAGGAAGGACAGGCGTGGGAGAAAAGGTGGAGGAGTTGCACTCTATGTAAGCGAACAGTATGATTGCTCAGAGCTCCAATATGAAGCTGGAGAAAAGCCTGTTGAGAATCTTTGGGTTAAGTTTAGAGGTGAGAGCAACAAAGGGTGATGTCATGGTGGGTGTCTGCTATCGACCACCAGACCAGGAGGATGAGGGAGATGAGGCTTTTTTCGGACACCTAACAGAAGTTTCCAGATCACAGGTCCTGGTTCTCATGGGGGCCTTCAATCACCCTGATATCTGCTGGGCGAGCAATACAGCAGTGCACAGACAGTCCAGGAAGTTTTTGGAGAGAATTGGGGACAACTTCCTGGTGCAAGTGCTGGAGGAACCAACTATAGGCTGTGCTCCTCTTGACCTGCTGCTCACAAACAGGGAAGAATTGGTAGGGGAAGTAGAAGTGGGTGGCAACCTGGGCAGCAGTGACCATGAGATGGTCTAGTTCAGAAGAAAAGAAAAAGAAGAAAGGAGAGCAGCGGAATATGGATGCTGGACTTCAGAAAAGCAGACTTTGACTCCCTCAGGGAACTGATGGGCAGGATCCCCTGGAAGACTAATATGAGGGGGAAAGGAGTCCAGGAGAGTTGGATGTATTTTAAAGATGCCTTATTGAGGGTGCAGGAACAAACCATCCCAATGTGCAGAAAGAATAACAAATATGGCAGGCGACCAGCTTGGCTTAACAGTGAAATCTTCAGTGAGCTTCAACACAAAAAGGAAGCTTACAAGAAGTGGAAACTTGGACAGATAACTAGGGAGGAGTATAAAAATATTGCTCGAGCATGCAGGGGTGTAATTCAGGAAAGCCAAAGCACAACTGGAATTGCAGCTAGCAAGGAATGTGAAGGGTAACAAGAAGGGTTTCTACAGGTATGTTAGCAACAAGAAGGTGGTCAGGGAAAGTGTGGGACCCTTACTGAATGGGGGAGGCAACCTCATGACAGATGATGTGGAAAAAACTGAAGTACTCAATGCTTTTTTTTGCCTCAGTCTTCACAGACAAGGTCAGCTCCCACGCTGCTTAACAGGGATGTGGACAAATTGGAGATTGTCCAGAAGAGGGAACAAAAATTATTAGGAGTCTGGGGCATGTGACTTATGAGGAGAGACAGAGGGAACTGGGCTTATTTAGTCTGCAGAAGAGAAGAATGAGGGGGAATTTGATAGCAGCCTTCAACTACCTGAAGGGGGTTCCCAAAGAGGATGGAGCTCTGCTGTTCTCAGTGGTGGCAGATGACAGAACAAGGAGCAGTGGTCTCAAGTTGCTCAAGGGGAGGTCTAGATTGGATATAGGAAAAACTATTTCACTTGGAGGGTGGCAAAGGTCTGGAATGGGTTACCTAGGGAGGTGGTGGAATCTCCATCGTTAAAGGTTTTTAAGGGCCAGCTTGACAAAGCCCTGACTGGGATGATTTCGTTGGGGTTGGTCCTGCTTTGAGCAGGGGGTTGGACTAGATGGTAACATTACACTATAGTTGATCTTTTTATTTTGGTTTTGTATCTCTAGCCTAAATGCAGCCATACACAGGTTTCTTTTTTTTCACATTAAGACTCAGTCTCTACTCTGAGATGCGCTATTCCACATTTCAACCCTGGGTTGGATTTTACAGCCAAGTTATATTAAATCTATGAAAATAGGTCTTTGTAATGAAAATGCTGACAGATCTTTATCTGTAGTGACATTAGTGGGCACCACTTTAATAAAATGACCTTCAACTTATTCACTGAGAATCAGACCAGCTGACCATTTTTTTAAAATTCCAGTTAAACACCCAGTAATGCATGGGAATCAGGCCCAGATGGCCTTCCAATAAGTTTGTAATTTAGTTATCTGTCTTAGCAGACTTAAGAATTGATGTAAAATGCAAAATTTATATTAATTTTTTTAAATGTTGAAGAAGCTGCCTGGAAAGAATCTTTTATTAGTTACAGACATAAATGTTAGGTTTGATTATCTTAAGCACTTCTCAAATTTTTATTATTGTATTATATTGCTAGTCTTTATCTACATTGTAACCTTTAATTATCACTGATACATTGATTTCTGCAAGCCTTGAAGCCATGATTGACCTGTACATTTGAAGGAGACATTTCTTTACTCTGCAAGGAGAAAGTGATTATATTTATTATTAAATCACAAAAAAGCATCATTTAATGTTAAGGGTCTGACTTGTATTCACAGAAGCAGAAAACATTGATAAGAATGAAACTCCATCTTTAATCTAGGTCTTTGTGTACCATATGTACATGGAGTAATAAACATAATGGGTCAGATCCTCAGCTGCATATCAGTGGAAATAGATGGATTTGTTGATTTACACCATATGAGGATCTAGCCAGTGGCTAGGGACAGTGAATCAGATTCTCTATTCATTACCAGATTTGGATGTACACATGTTATTTTCCCATTCAAAAAAAATGAAAACCAAAAAACCAAGCCTGCTTTTAGAGATGGATTTGAGGGGGCTCTGCCAGTTTTGGGGGTAGGCTATTTTCAGCATATTTATATACTTCTTCCATTTTCTAGTTATTGAACATGTGTCTCTCATTGGTATCTTTACTATTTTAATAATGATTAACTTGCTATGAACTGCATAATTACATTATCATAAATTACAGTACATTAGAATAATTGCAATCACCTACAAGCTAAGTTCACTAATGTCCCTGTGTAAAGACATTACGTTTCATCGTAGCTATCTGGATAAGTGTCAGCAATCTTATTTACATCTAGTTCCTTGGTATGGTTTTGATGCATGTTAAGGACAGCTACATTATTCAGTTGTGTCTGTCCCATTGATGACTGGAGATAGTCTTTAAGTCTTCTGAAACTGGAGAATGAATTCAGGATGATACAGGCACAGTGAGAAGGATTCTTATAAACTTGCAGAACTCTGAAAACCCATAGTGCTTCCAGAGTACTGCAAAAGACTCCAAGATCTCTTTCTTGACAGGCAACAGCTAATTTAGACCCCATCATTTTGTATATGTAGTTGGGATTATATTTTGCCATGTGTATTACTTTGCATTTAACATCGAATTTCATCTGCCATTTTGTTGCCAAATCACCCAGATTTGTGAGATTCCTTTGCAACATTTTGCAGTCAGCTTCGGACTTAACTATCTTGAGTAATTTTGTATCAACTGTAAATTTTGCTACCTCACTGTTTACCCCGTTTCCCAGATCATTATGAATATGTTGGATAGTACTGGTCCCAGTACAGGCCCTGCTCTGGGGGACACAACTATTAACTTCTCTCCATTCTGAAAATGGACCATTTATTCCTACCCTTTCTTTCCTATCTTTTAACTGGAGTGCCTGGCAATGCTTTCAGGACCATCTAAGGATCCTTAATTTAATGTAATGACAAGCCTTTTGTTATCTTAATCAACCTGCCTCTGTTTATAAACAAACTCTGTGCCTCAAGGGCAGATTCTGTAAGCAGCACAGAACTCAAGTTCCCTCTGGGGCTAGGGCATGCCCTGAGAGCAAACTTCAGGTACAAAACTCAGGGGGGCCAGGAACTACTATCGCTCGTGGTGCTGAGCACCCCATATTTTTTCCCATGGGTGCTTGAGCCCTGGAGCACTCACGGAGTTGGCGCCTATGACACCTAGCTACAGTGAGAGAGAGGGGAGAAGGGCTCCTTGCTCTCAGTTCCAGTGCCTCATCTCACCCTGCTCAGAGCAGCCTTTTCAGGGAAAGTCTGGCTTCTGCCCATATCCTTGGGCTAGAGGGAGCATGCTCAGTCACTCTATGGGATGGCGCATGCACAGTGGTTAACACTAGAAGCAGTAAGAGGCTTGAGCATACTTAGTGTGGACAGAGGCTTTAGAGATTTCAGCTGCTAAAATTTAATAAGTCCCTATTGAAGTGCTGTTTTTAAAAGGCTCAAACTTGGCCAAATTTGAGCAGATTTTCATGGACTTGGTAAAAGACATGTCCTTGACACAGACTACATGCCTTCTCCTGCCAAATTTCATGCCCCTGCTCCAAAGCAGGAAGACATTAGGGCTGTTCAAAGAAAAGGCTTAGAGAATTTTTTAACGTCGTCAAAACAATGGATGCGTCCCTAGCCTCATTCTCAGAAATGGCTGAACCATGTTGGGTGAAAATTTCCAAAAATGATCAGCCTGAGGCAGATACCCAGCGTGTACAATTTCAGCCCAAATGCCAAAAATTTTGCAAATTTATACGCAACAGATGTTGGACTACCTTGACAAAAGGTGGCATTACCAGACCTGCATATAATAAACAGATATATTTCTACCTAAGTGAGTCTGAGCACCAAATTCACCTCTAGACCCATGTGTAATAATGTCAAAGGTGAATTTGTATGTAGTGTAGATGTAGTCATAACAGTCCCAGGATATTAGAGAGACAAGGTGGGTGAGGTAATATTTTTACTGGACCAATAAAAGTTATTATTACCTCACCTACCTTGTCTCCTCTAAAGGTGAATTTGGCATATACATGAAGTTTAATCCCAGAAAGCAATCATAAATCTCAGAATTAATGGCTTCTAAACCAAAATATCCAAATTATAATATATTCTTTTTATGCAAATATACCCATAAAGAGAAAAATCTGAAGTAATGCAAAATATGAGAGCTTTTCATGAAAACCATGAATGACTCATTAGGGAAGCTCCTTATAAATTACAATTGGTATTCAAAGACCCAACAAAATTCAGTTTCTGATCAATGTATTTTATTAGTGACACCTGATTCTGAATGACTGGCTCTGAGAAGCTGAGCTAATTATTTAGAAAATGATGACATTCTATTCTCAGGTTAATTGTACTTTTCATTGCCTTTAAAAGATCATGATTTTTATGGTAATGAGATAACACTAATATTCTGAAATTCAGATCAGTTCCAAAGGAAATTCATCTGGAAAAGGATAATATAAATAGGGAATAAAAGCTAGTCTCCATTTCTAAACAAAGCATGTTTTAATTTATGTAATTGATAGGTGAAATGTGGCCTTCATTATCTCAGCATTCTCTAGAAATTATCTCATATGGACTGTTCCGAATCTTCTGGATGACTTAGCGTGGTTGAGGGTGGGATTCTGAAAAGCTCTGAGCATTGTCTTAACTCTGCTCCTAGTGATTTCAATTCACCTGACCAAGAATCAGGTCAACGCTGAGAGCTTTTGAAAATCCCAACACGTGTACAGCATGTATTAGTGATAAGTGAAACACCAAACGTTCTTATGTTTGGTATGGATAAACACCCAAAGTTTGAATGCTTTACATATTGTGGGCCTGAGACCTGATCAACCCTCCCCAGCCCCCAAATTCAACCAGCATTGGGTGAAACTCAGGGAGTTCACCACTTAAACTGAAAAAAGGAATGTTCTGCTGCTGATAAAGCACCCCCACCTCAGGAATGTCCCTAACGAGAGTTATAACCACCAAGGTTGTAAAGACACTGGGAAATTAGGGAGGATACAGAAAGAGATTCAACAAATGGTAAAATAAACTCTGATCAGCATTTTATGCTGACCAAATAGAGAAGGTCACAATTAAGTTACAATTTTGGCATGAAAGATAAAATGTAAAGAACTTGGGCAGAAAGGAGGGCACATAGATGCCAGTGCGTAATTGGTTAATTTTTTTGTTATTTAGGAGTGTGGGATAATGTGATAGGTTTCTTAAATTTGAAGGAGGGAGCTAGTTTTACATATATAATGTAAATGAAAAACAATGCTCTTTGCGAACCATTTCTGGACTGCAGTTCAACATCAAGCTGCTGGAACTCTGACCCCTCTGCATGACCATGTAGTGACAAATGAATCCTGACTGGCCATCGGGTGAAATTTGTCTGTATTTCGGGAGTGGTGAGCATAAGAGATTTACTTGGTATATGTGTGCTGTCTGTGTTGCTAATAAATAGATGTTTCGAGCTCAACTGTGTAAGGGTCTTTCACTGGGAAAAGGTTCCGTAGAGCCCTGAGCCCCGAACGAAAGGACAAGTACTTAAATTGACCTCAGGTTTCTTCCTGAGCCCCATGGGTAAGGATAGGTGCCTTACACCCTGAGCCCTTGGAAGGGAAAGGGTGGGGCTGCCTAAATTGATTGGGTCATGCCTTGAGCCCTCAGTAGGGTATAGGCTGGGTGCCCTAAATTGACCAGATCATGCCTTGAACCCTCTGTAGGGTATAGGCGGGGTGCTTTAAATTGAGTGGGTAACAATAAGGGTGAATTTCATCCAGGGCTGAATTCTGAGCTTTAATCTAATTCTCAAACCCATAATTTCCAAATGCATTCCAAATGTGGCCTATCCTTAACTATGGCTGGAGTGAGAACAAACTTGTGCTGACTAGATGGTCGAATGTATACAGCAGGGATAGGCAACCTTTGGCACGTGGCCCACCAGGGAAAGCCCCTGGCAGGTTGGGCCAGTTTGTTTACCTGCAGCATCCACAGGTTTGGCCGATCGCAGCTCCCACTGGCCATGGTTCGCCATCCCAGGCCAATGGAGGCTGTGGGAAGTGGCAGCCAGCATATCCCTTGGCCCGCGCCGCTTCTGAAGCCCCCATTGGCCTGGGACGGCGAACCATGGCCAGTGGGAGCTGTAATCAGCCAAACCTGCGGACATGGCAGGTAAACAAACCAGCCCAGCCCACCTGGGGCTTTCCCTGGCAGGCCGCATGCCAAAAGTTGCTGATCCCTGGTATCCAGTGTAGTTGTAGTTGTGTTGGTCCCAGGATATTAGAGAGACAAGGTGGGTGAGGTAGTATCTATTATTGGACCAAATTCTTTTGGTGAGAGAGACAAGCTTTTGAGCAACATGGAGCTATTGCCAATCTCAAACTTTCAAAAATCATGAGTAAAGCCACATCGGCCAGGAGCGCCTGGGCAGACATAGGCGCAGGGACTAAATTTGGAGTGACTTGACCAGGTCATTCTCTTTAGTCCTTCAGTCAGTCCTACTGAACCATCTTATGGTGAGCAGGCCGGCGATATGGATTGCTAGCAGTCCTACTGTACCATCTTCTGCCAGGCAGGCAAGAGATGAGGATGGCTAGCAGTCCTACTGCACCATCTTCTGCTGAGCAGCCATGAGATGTGGATGGCTTGCAGTCCTTCTGCACCGTCTGCCGCCAGCCAAAGATGTAAAAGATAGATGGAGTGGATCAAAACAAGAAATAGACCAGATTTGTTTTGTACTCATTTGCTTCCCCTTCTCCCCCCCGCCTGTCTAGGGGACTCATTCCTCTAGGTCACACTGCAGTCACTCACAGAGAAGGTGCAGCGAGGTAAATCTAGCCATGTATCAATCAGAGGCCAGACCAACCTGCTTGTTCCAATAAGAACAATTACTTAGGTGCACCATTTCTTATTGGAACCCTCCGTGAAGTCCTGCCTGAAATACTCCTTGATGTAAAGCCACCCCCTTTGTTGATTTTAATTCCCTGTAAGCCAACCCTGTAAGCCATGTCGTCAGTCACCCCTCCCTTCGTCAGAGCAATGGCAGACAATCGTTCCGCGCCTTTTTTCTGTGCGGATGCCATACCAAGGCAAGCATGGAGGCCGC
Organism: Lepidochelys olivacea; assembly: GCF_965140295.1. Taxonomy (NCBI): domain Eukaryota; kingdom Metazoa; phylum Chordata; order Testudines; family Cheloniidae; genus Lepidochelys; species Lepidochelys olivacea. Next base: position 304,495,365 of record NC_140411.1, read on the forward strand.
TCAGCTCACTTTGGCAATTAGAAGCACATTAAACACCACACGCATTATCCAGCAGTATATGCAGCACCAGAACCTGGCAGAGCGATCCCGGGCGAGGAGGCAACGTCAGCATGGTCACGTGAGTGATCAGGACATGGACACAGATTTCTCTGAAAGCATAGGCCCTGCCAGTGCATGCATCATGGTGCTAATGGGGCAGGTTCATGCTGTGGAATGCCGATTCTGGGCTCGGGAAACAAGCACAGACTGGTGGGACCGCATAGTGTTGCAGGTCTGGGATGATTCCCAGTGGCTGCGAAACTTTCGCATGCGAAAGGGCACTTTTATGGAACTTTGTGACTTGCTTTCCCCTGCCCTGAAGCGCATGAATACCAAGACGAGAGCAGCCCTCACAGCTGAGAAGCGAGTGATGATAGCCCTGTGGAAGCTTGCAACGCCAGACAGCTACCGGTCAGTTGGGAATCAATTTGGAGTGGGCAAATCTACTGTGGGGGCTGCTGTGATACAAGTAGCCCACGCAATCAAAGATCTGCTGATATCAAGGGTAGTGACCCTGGGAAATGTGCAGGTCATAGTGGATGGCTTTGCTGCAATGGGATTCCCTAACTGTGGTAGGGCCATAGACGGAACCCATATCCCTATCTTGACACCGGAGCACCAAGCCGGCGAGTACATAAACCGCAAGGGGTACTTTTCAATAGTGCTGCAAGCCGTGGTGGATCACAAGGGACGTTTCACCAACATCAACATGGGATGGCCGGGAAGGTACATGACGCTTGCGTCTTCAGGAACTCTGGTCTGTTTCAAAAGCTGCAGGAAGGGACTTTATTCCCAGACCAGAAAATAATTGTTGGGGATGTTGAAATGCCTATAGTTATCCTTGGGGAACCAGCCTACCCCTTAATGCCATGGCTCATGAAGCTGTACACAGGCAGCCTGGACAGTAGTCAGGAGCTGTTCAACTACAGGCTGAGCAAGTGCAGAATGGTGGTAGAAGGTTCATTTGGACATTTAAAGGCGCGCTGGCGCAGTTTACTGACTCACTTAGACCTCAGCGAAACCAATATTCCCACTGTTATTACTGCTTGCTGTGTGCTCCACAATATCTGTGAGAGTAAGGGGGAGACGTTTATGGCGGGGTGGGAGGTTGAGGCAAATTGCCTGGCTGCTGGTTACGCGCAGCCAGACACCAGGGCGGTTAGAAGAGCACAGGAGGGCGCGGTGCTCATCAGAGAAGCTTTGAAAACCAGTTTCATGACCGGACAGGCTACGGTGTGAAAGTTCTGTTTGTTTCTCCTTGATGAAACCGCCCGCCCCTTGGTTCACTCTACTTCCCTGTAAGCTAACCACCCTTCCCTCCTCCCTTCGATCACTGCTTGCAGAGTCAATAAACTCATTGTTGCTTCACATTCATGCATTCTTTATTCATTCATCACACAAATAGAGGGATGACTACCAAGGTAGCCCAGGAAGGGTGGTGGAGGAGGAAAGGAAAATGCCACACAGCACTTTAAAAGTTTACAACTTTAAAATTTATTGAATGCCAGCCTTCTTTTTTTTGGGCAATCCTCTGTGGTGGAGTGGCAGGCTGGCCGGAGGCCCCCCCACCGCGTTCTTGGGCGTCTGGGTGTGGAGGCTATGGAACTTGGGGAGGAGGGTGGTTGATTTCACAGGGGCTGTAGCGGCAGTCTGTGCTCCAGCTGCCTTTTCTGCAGCTCAACCATACACTGGAGCATACTGGTTTGATCCTCCAGCAGCCTAAGCATTGAATCCTGCCTCCTCTCATCACGCTGCCGCCACATTTGAGCTTCTTTCTTCAGCCCGCCACTTACTCTCTTCAGCCACCACCTCTCCTCCTGGTCATTTTGTGCTTTCCTGCGCTCTGACAATGTTTGCCTCCACGCATTCGTCTGTGCTCTGTCAGTTTGGGAGGACAGCATGAGCTCAGAGAACATTTCATCATGAGTGTGTTTTTTTTTCTTTCTAATCTTCACTAGCCTCTGGGAAGGAGAAGATCCTGTGATCATTGAAACACATGCAGCTGGTGGAGAAAAAAAAAAGGGACAGCGGTATTTAAAAAGACACATTTTATAAAACAATGGCTACACTCTTTCTGGATAAACCTTGCTGTTAAGATTACATACATAGCACATATGCTTTCGTTACAAGGTCGCATTTTGCCTCCCCCCACCGCGTGGCTACCCCTGAACCCTCCCCCATCCCCGTGGCTAACAGCGGGGAACATTTCTGTTCAGCCGCAGGCAAACAGCTCAGCAGGAACAGGCTCCTCTGAGTGTCCCCTGAAGAAAAGCACCCTATTTCAACCAGGTGACCATGAATGATATCTCACTCTCCTGAGGATAACACAGAGAGATAAAGAACGGATGTTGTTTGAACGCCAGCAAACATACACTGCAATGCTTTGTTGTACAATGATTCCCGAGTACGTGCTACTGGCCTGGAGTGGTAAAGTGTCCTACCATGGAGGATGCAATAAGGCTGCCCTTCCCAGAAACCTTTTGCAAAGGCTTTGGGAGAACATCCAGGAGAGCTGCGAATGCCAGGGCAAATTAATCCTTTCACATGCTTGCTTTTAAACCATGTATAATATTTTAAAAGGTACACTCACCGGAGGTCCAGGAGGCAGCCTTGGGTGGGTTCGAGGGCTACTGGCTCCAGGTCCAGGGTGAGAAACAGTTCCTGGCTGTCGGGAAAACCGGTTTCTCCGCTTGCTTGCTGTGAGCTATCTACAACCTCCTCCTCATCATCATCTTCTTCGTCCCCAAAACCTGCTTCCGTGTTGCCTCCATCTCCATTGAAGGAGTCAAACAACACGGCGGGGGTAGTGGTGGCTGAACCCCCTAAAATGGCATGCAGCTCATCATAGAAGCGGCATGTTTGGGGCTCTGACCCGGAGCGGCCGTTCGCCCCTCTGGTTTTCTTGTAGGATTGCCTCAGCTCCTTAAGTTTCACGCAGCACTGCTTCGGGTCCCTGTTATGGCCTCTGTCCTTCATGCCCTGGGAGATTTTGACAAAGGTTTTGGCATTTCGAAAACTGGAACGGAGTTCTGATAGCACAGATTCCTCTCCCCATACAGCAATCAGATCCTGTACCTCCCGTTCAGTCCATGCTGGAGCTCTTTTGCGATTCTGGGACTCCATCATGGTCAACTCTGCTGATGAGCTCTGCATGGTCACCTGCAGCTTGCCATGCTGGCCAAACAGGAAATGAGATTCAAAAGTTCTCAGTTCTTTTCCTGTCTACCTGGCCAGTGCATCTGAGTTGAGAGTGCTGTCCAGAGTGGTCACAATGGAGCACTCTGGGATAGCTCCCAGAGGCCAATACCGTCGAATTGTGTCCACAGTACCCCAAATTTGACCCGGCAAGGCCGATTTAAGCACGAATCCACTTGTCAGGGGTGGAGTAAGGAAATTGATTTTAAGAGCCCTTTAAGTCAAAAAAAAAAGGGCTTCATCGTGTGGATGGGTGCAGGTTTACATCGATTTAATGCTGCTAAATTCGACCTAAAGTCCTAGTGTAGACCAGGGCTAAGCCTACACTTTGAAGGCTCTTTACAATCTTTAGGACTTGAAGATTTTAAAAATGTAAACTGATGTACTGTTGCTTTTGCTCTGGGGTTTTACTCCTGTTTGCAAATGAGCTAAATGAGTTTCCCACTTGATAGAAGCCAAGTTCAAGCAATTTTTGAAAATGGTTTTTAAAACACTGGTCAGCAAAATCTTGTTAGCATGAAGGAGCATTACTTAGATTGCAAGCTTTTGTGAGCAAGGACTGTCTTTTTCTCATGCCTTTATATGGTGCTTAGTGTAAAAGGGCTTAGGTGCTACTGACATACATATAGCTAACAATCAATATAATATTCTAGCTTAGACAGTTTTCTGAAACCATGTTTAAAGCTGAAACTTGTTTTTCAAACATGTTTCAAACTCGAATGTAGACAGGGCTGCATCTGCATCTAAAAAGGCACCTGAACCACAAAATTCAGATCTGAGTTTGGGTCCAGGTTTGGAACTCTTCCTCAAACCCAAATGTTATTGCAGGAATGGGAGGGAGGGGAGCGGGGGCGGGGAGCACTCTGAAAGCCCCAAGTGTCTAAATGGGCCTCAAACACATTTTTAGGTTCTGGTTTGGGCACATTGCTAATCCTGACAAATGGGGAGGGCAGCAAGAATGGGCGAACTTTTTCCATTAATCTTAATGGAGTGTTGACTTTGGACCTTAGAGCCTGAACTCCCAAGGCTCTTGTGACAATAAACTGGGTGTAATGCTTCTTGGTCATGTTACTAGAGCCAGTGAGGTCAATGACTCATAGCAGCAAGTGCGATCAGGATCTGACACTTAGGACAATATTATGCCTTTCCCTCCAAGGCCATAGAGGAGAGTAAGAGGTTGTAAGGTACCTCCTTACTCCCTTGTGTTGGCTATCTGCGTCATAGGGTAAGTGGGAGAACAACCTCCATGGGACCACCATGTTACATCCTGTGCAGGTGGATGCAATCACTCTGCAACCTCCTTCTGCCTCCGCCCCCTGCCAGCAAGCCACCAGTGTTGCTGAGCTGGCACTGTAGGGGTAGTCAGCTTCTCTGCAAGTGGAAGACCAGTAGCAGATGCCTTGTCCTCACTGCAGTAAGGGGGAACCTATGGAGGAACTGTGACTCTGAGCATTACAGTTCCTTTCTTGGTCGGCTCCTGTGGCGGTGCTCCACAGAAGGAAAGTAAACTCTTAATCTAGCCTTAATATATAAGGGCCAGGTGCTTCCCTCCCTGCATGGGCTGAAAAGCGATGCAATTATATGAGGAAGTAGGCTGGGTGCCTGGGCCTTCTCACCGTCCGATGTCCCTTTAAAATATATGTTTAAAACAAGATGTTGATGTAATATCCCACCAACACTTGGCAGAAACATCTGCAGACTACTGTTAGCCACGGGTGAATGTTGTAAACTTAATGGTCAGTCTACTAAGTTAATGCATATTTTATCTGTGAATAGTAGTTGTCTTACAATGACATCTGGTATTTAAAAACTAACAGTAAGGCCAAGCACAATGCCTAATAACAAATCTTGGAAATTCCATGCGCTTTGGAAGGCAGTCCTCACTAGAGCTGGCCAAAACTTGGGATTTCCAGTGTTTTATGAGAAATTTTGGCATTTAGAAATGTCGGTTATTTACAAATAGGACTGAAACCAAACTTAACAACACTTCTCACAAACAGGAAATCCTTCCGTCCCCAAATTTTATTTGGGAAATACTGACACATGGTGGTTCTGAAACAAAATTTGCTCCCCTGGATGGGCAGCTGCTGAGTGACACCAACAAAAATGTCAATTTCAGTCAGCTGCTGCTGCAGCCTCAGGACAGCCTTACTATGCAGATTGCCCTGAGGCTGGAGATCCCAGGATTTCCAAATTTCTAGGTAGTTGCTTGAGTGGGCAGTCTGGGGAGCCAGCTGGCCCAGGAATCTGGAAACTCTGGAGTCCTGTCCCTGGGCCTGTTTGCATGGCAGGGCTGCTCTGACACCACAGACCCTAGATCTCATCCCAGGATCTCCCATCTCTGAGGCAGGGAGCCTGAGAGCCTCCTGGATTTCCAGGCTCCCTGCTGTGGAGCAGGAAGCCTAGAGTTTGAGAATTCCAGCTAGAGCTGGGTCTCCCAGGGCTTCCAGAGCCATAGCAAGGGGCCTGGAAACCTTGGCATCGAGAAGGCTGCACTGGAGCTGTGGACCCTGGAACCCCTGATGTCTCTGGCCCCAAGGCAGCATATATAGTGGAGCACCCTGTCAGAAGAGCTAATGGGGAAGCAGGCAGGTTTCAACCTGCTTTGCAAACAGGGCTCTGTAAGAACCCTGTGTGTAGTTTGTCAAAAGTTTGTCAAAGCCAACTCCCATTCGCAAGAAATTTCAAGTTCGACAAACTGGCATTTTCCAACCAGCTCTAGCCCTCACAGATTTTGTCAAATTTCTCTTCAGTTTCTGATTTTTGCTTGCTTATAAGGCTACATGTACAAATCGGAGAATTTCTTCTGATGACACTAGATCAACCACAAGAGCACTGACATAACTGAAAAAGTTATTAAAAGTGTAAGTGTGTATTACCTTTTATTGCTTCACAGTGTAAGAAAATATTAACATATGCTGTTTTGAGATCTATCTAGCCATATGAGGTTCCATTCTTTGACATTTATTTTCTCTTGTGAGGAAAAACAAGAATTTCCAAGTCCCTTGTGAAGATAAATGAGATCCGCTACCAGTTATTGCTTATATCTTATCCAAAATTAACCTCACATAAGCTATATAAATACAATATATACTTTAGACTCTAATGAAATAATTATGTGAATTGTTTAAATGGAGTGTGGGGCAAATTTATGTGTACCAGCGATGAAAAAGACTCAGTGCTTACAAATGAGAAATACCAATAGATGTAATATTCAATCACAAGAACTTATGTACACTTGTATATTTTATAGTTACAAAATAAATATTTGTATGCCAACAATGAGGGAAAGGGCATCCAAATTATCTGAATGGCAAAATCTAATAGTGCTGCTCCAAGTTTTTTCAGCTCAACCATTTCAATAAGAGTACCACACAGTAACTTTGTAAATCATTCATTATTTGAAAGCTGCTGGAGTTAGTGTTAGGGCATTCTCAGTGGTGAATACTAATCTCCTGAATACATTTGTGATAAAGACTTCTGAATCTGGCCATATATAGGGTAAGCAGTAAGATACCCCTATGTCCAGGATTTATAATAACTGCATGCTCTTGCAGATCATGATATTTTTATCTGCTGGTTGCTCCTATCCATCTTCATGGAAACTTTCAAGGAAGCTCAGTCAGCCACTTTGGGTATGCCTTCACTTCAGAGTTAATGTGGGTGATCAGCACCTGGGTTAGCTTAGCCCAGGTGTGAGCCGCCGCACTGCAAAGCTCTACTCAAGTTACTATATCCTTACTGGTGCTACACTTCTTCTCTGTGTTGCTAAAACTTCTGGGGACATCCCAGGGTTCTTTGTGCTGCGGTAAACCGAGCCCTCTGATTCTTTCCCAGTGAATTATGGGAGAGCTGGTCCATCCTGGGTAAAGGTGGGGAATTGTGGAAAGGCAAGGTGGGGAAGGAGGGAATTATCAGCCCTTGAGTAATTTAGCCTGTCTCCTCACTGCAAGTGGGCAGGTTACCAGCCTGGGTGACAGTGGCACCCAGGCTCTAACCCATATGTCAACTGGGCCAGCTATCCTGTGCTTAAAGCACCACTAAACTCAGATGAAAGTTTTGTGTGTGAATGGGAAGGGAGTTAGGAGAGTTAACTCTGCAGTGAAGTCATGCCCTTGGAGGGTTGTGCAGTATGTGTTCTATAATTCTGTGGTGATATTTAATTCTGTTCTTACTGGTGTGAAGTTTGTCTAGATGCCACAGTGATCAATGCCTTATAAATACTTGTAATTAATAAGAAGCAACATGGTAAACCCTTAATAGAGGGCTCTTTTGACCAATAGTGAAACATCAAATCTGCTCCTGAAAAGGGTTTAACTATTGATATAAATGATTAACTTCAGTAGACTGAAAGAAGTAATATTTACTTTGTGTGACAATATCACTGGGGTGATATGTATAAGGTGTATTGTACTGAACATTAACACCCTCAGATCTTTGATTACTGTAGTCTAAATGCATCATTTTAGGGAAGGATTTAGCAAATAAAATATTTTGGCACAGGTAATACAAGAACCATGGCTTTATTGCGACATATGGTGGAAAGGAAAAGAGGAATAAATAATATCTTGGATGAACAGTATTGGAATGAATCTCTACATACATATTTGTGAAGTGTTGCAGTTATACCCACCATGAATGTGTTTGATTTGTACACAAACTCATAGTGCATCTGTATAAAAACTCTTAACTGGCATTTAGGTTAGAAATGTTTATAAAGTTCTTCAAGTAGGTTAAGGTTAGTTAACTGTAGCAGCTGAGTTAAATGTAATGGGCTAAATCTGGCCACTGGCCAGTCCTACATGAAAGCACAGGCACATGGACCAGGGGACTCAGGCTTCCTGTCTTTATGCTTCTGTGCTGGCAGTGAAGCCAAGCATGCTCTCCTGAGCACAAGGATTAGTCCAGGCTAGTACTGCACTGGGACCTTCAAAGTGGGAAGGGCAGGGCAATGGCCCCCATCCCTTCTGCACTGGCCAGGAGAGCTGGTCAGAGCTGACTGGAATTTTTTTTTGGGGGGGGAGGGGAATGAAAATGTTTAAGACTGAAAGATGGCCACTTCTTCCAAATGTGAGCTTTTGGGAACAATTGTCACCATTGGCACAGATTTTTGTTCACTGAGAACCCAATTTTCTGTAAACAAAAACCACAAGTAACCATATTGATATAAAAATCACCCAAAATAAAATTATTCCATTCTGAGACACAAAAACAACTTCAAAATTATTCATGCAATGGTGTCTTCATTTTCTAGCCAGCCCTGGAGCTGAGCCTTGTCAGGGGAGTGCTTGTACTCCACTCTGGAGTAGGGTGATGTAGCAGCTCTTCTCTCCTGAACAGTAGGAGCTCTCCTTTCCTAGTGTCTAGGGGTATGTCTACACTGTAGTTAGACATATGTGGCTGTCCTGTGCCACCTGACTAGCGCTTGCTGGGCTCGGGCTAAGGGCTGTTTAATTGCAGTGCAATTATCAGCCTTGGGCTGGAGCCTGGGTTCTAGGACCCTGCAAGGTGAGAGGTATTGGCCAGCTGTGGGTTTTTAATTGCACTGTAGGCCTACCCTAGGAAGCATTGTACCTGGGTTAGGTACAATGCCCTAGGAGTCCTTCTGGCGTGGTGCTCCTCCAGACCCCTCCTTACTGAGAGACTTTGTCTTAAAGCCACAATTTTTCCCTAGGTGTAGTTTAACATACATCAAGAAACATAATTCATAAAACCTAAGGGCCTGACTCTGTGCTCATTGAAGTCAGGGGGAGTTTTGCCTGGAACTTCAATGGGAGTAGGTTCAGGCGCTAAAGGAATGACTTTTATGCATCTAGATGTCCGTCTCTTCTCTGATTGAAATAAAATAACTCTTTCAAGATGCTTTGAATGCAGCCTTTCTTGTTAAAATCAGTAACGAGGCTCATCTAGTTAGGTTAAAATGTAATCAAGGGATTTTTGAATTGTCAGGCTTTTGAAAAAAGTAACTAATTTTAAAATGGCATAAACCCTGAAGTAAATGTATTTTTATTCAGCATTAAGTCAGTGATTTTCTTTCAATTTAGTCATGTCAATGTCTTCTGGATATACAGATATATTTTGACAGGAGAGCAATCACTTACTGCTATGTTATGTTTCTTCCTCAATAAAGTATTGCTCACCACTGCATTCTTTTTTAAAATATCTGATCTTATTGCTTTAGATTGCTGTTAGTTAGTTTTGCGCATATGTTATTTCAGCTCGACCAGCAAACTGGTGCAAGATTCAAATGCTCCTGTTCTTTGTTTGGCTCCCTGCCTTCTCTTATTTAGACATCAGCATCATTGTGCTATGTCGCTCGTCACTGCTTTAAGGTTAAAGCCTATTTTGTGAAGGTGGCTTTTCCATGCTCTTTTGTAATTGTTCTCCTGTTGGTTGTTAAGGAGATAAAACTTATGCAGTCCCTTTTCCGCTTGCTTTATCATGCTTGATGTCCAATAACACAGTAGACAACTTATTAGGCAACCTATTTATCTATGTCAATGCTGCAGTTTCACACTCCTATTATTTAAGGTGTGTACCTTCCTGAATTTCTTCAGGTTTATTTGCCTAGAATTTACTCAATTTTATTTCAATTTGCTTTAGCTTTCAGAGATTTTTTTTTATTTAAAATCCATTCAAGAATACTATTTTGTGTAATATTTCAGTATTTTCCAACTCAGCAAGAAATAATAGATCTTATTCCCTGATTGAGATTATATTTGGGATTTATTACTACACTGTCAGATTACAAAAGATAGGATTTCACACATGGAAGTACTGGATGCCACAGCATCCAAATTGTTTCTGTATTGCCATGAGGCTTAGATTAACTAAATTAATTTAAATTTTTATTCTTTTAAACAGTTTGGTTATAGCCATCAATTAGTTAAAAGATTGTTTACAATTAGTGTAAAAGGCAGGGTAGAATGTCTTGACATTAGAGGAAAAACTACCTTTCCTCTAGGTTTCTTCTGCTGAGAAAATAAGGTGCTTTTTCTAGACAACTATTCACTTTTGCTACAGCTTCCATAGCAGGACAAATATTGGGTAGGGATGGCTGAAATTTTCATTTTAACCTTTTTTTTTAATTGAAAATTGTGGTTTTTGACAAAACAAAATCTTTCACAAAGTGTTTGTATGGAAATGTCTTCAGTTTTCTATGGCAGACTTTGATCCCCCACCCCCGTACCCCCAAAACAAAAAACAGAATGCCCCCGAACAGAAATAGTTTCATTCTAAACCACCACCACCATAATACCTCATGGGAGTTGTGTTAGGGGGCTTTTTCCTTCACCCGCCTACTTCCCTGGTCCTTCTCGCATGAACAGAGAGCAACAATACACGAAGTCCAAAGGTGCAAACAATTCAATGTTTATTGGGGCGAACTTCCAGCAAGCATGATTCCCGTTTCCTTCCTTAGTGTGCCCCTTCCCAGCTCTGACACCACAGAGCCTTACCCGTGTCCCTGTTCCCATTCCCCACCTTAGCAAAACATGATTCCAATTCACCCACCTCCATTCCCTGTTCCTATTCCCCCCCCCTTACTTCCTGATTGACTGCAGACTATATAGTAAAACTTGAGTTCTGCTTAGCTATATCTTAACCAATCATTTTCCTGAAATTTAACTAACCAATCCTAACATATTGTAACACGATTATTTAACCAATTATATCCCACCACCTTAATTAGTTTACACCCAGCAAAATTCATTATACAGCAGACAGAAACAATCACAGAATCAGACAGAGATTATACAGACAAACAATAGGGAAATGGGGACTACAATGATAGAACAACACAGAAATGAGGATTTCACATCCCAGCTATTGATAAGTGAGTTCTTGACAGACAGGATGCTATCAAACTAAGTTTCCTTTTACATTTTCTAGGCACTTCCCTTTTTCTAGAGGTGATAGGCATTATCAGGGGAGGATTGTATTCCTAACAGCCCAATAGCACCTTATTTCAGTGGGACTAGTTTGGAATGTAAAGATGTGACCGTTCGCTTCCCAGCTTATGGCTGCCTCTGCTGCTTAGCCAGAGGCCTTAGCCTAAGAACAGGGCCTCAGACTGTCATAGTGAGAAAAGGCTTTATACTGTCAGACAGTGATTTTGATTCTTTCTTTTATACCTCTATAACTAGCGAAGTGATAAGAATACACCTAAATTCTTCGAGTACAGGCCTTCACCGACAGGTCTGAATATCGATAGCCTAACAAGCTGTAGTTCAGGTGCTTCTAGCTTCCATTCTCCTCTACGCCAGACTCCCCAGACAGATTTCATTCCTCAAGATGTGCCATGGCTGTCTCACTGCTATAATGCACAGTGGGGTGAGGGTAGGCTGTGGTGCATCATGGGAGAAATAACCATCAGCCCAGCCTAGACAGGAGAATGGGAGTATGAGGCACTCACATACTGTTCCTACAATGCCCAGCAACAGCATTTCAACATCAAAATATTTTTGAGTTTGATTTTTTTTTTTTTTTTGCAAAAAACTCAGTTTTCATCAGGGAGGGGGAAACCATTTTCTGAGTAGCTCTGGTTTTTTGTCCAGTTCTGCCCTCAGTTATATGGATACAACTCCTGCTGTACTGAGCATCTGAAGGTACAACTGGATCCTCAAGTTGCTTGGGAGAGTCTTTGTTCCAAAAAATCATATTTCAGGGAGCTATAGAGCGAAATGCATAGAACTTCCCTTTTGCTGTATTCTGTTCTTCTGGGACATAAATTTAGAAGGCACGGTCAACCTGTCCTATCTCCTGAAAACAAATTAAATGTTAAAACAAACAAACAAACAAACAAAAGCACTCTCTTCTCTTGGTGTCTGTCCTGCTTAGCGGAACATAGCTCTGGAACATCTTACACTAGAGCCTCTCTCTTTCAAAAACTTACTTTAGCTTTTTCATCCAGTACTATTACTTTAGTCATAGATTATTCTGTAATCTAATCCAGTAGATCAAAATGACTTCTCTTACAGCTGTGCTATAGTTGGGGTGTATTGCATTATGCAGTAATTTACTTTTAATCCTTATCAAGTGAAAGCCTCTATAGGAACACTTTGTTAACCGGGCTCTATAGTATAGCTTTATTCAATTTCAGACAATCTGAGAAATAGCAGTTTTACCAAATTTCAGTGTGACACCTCAACAATGAATGCTCAATATAGTGGTCTAGCAGCTCATAAAACATTCCATTCTTTCTCTCTAGAGATATTTAATATAATTTCTAGACTGCAGTCAGATTATGAGGACAATATTGGACAACTTTCTTTATTTTTAGAATCAATTTTTTAAATCTTCATAATGTCAGGGGACTGAGTTCAGTCTTGGTGTATGTGGATTGAAGTCAACAGAGTTGTGCCTAACTCTATCAGGGCTGAGTTTAGCCCTAATAATTTTTAGCACTATACCACAAGACATCTGAGTTTGGCTTATGGGTTTTGGGGGTTTACTGGATATATGACCCACTTGCTTTAGCTTCTGAGCTAAAGAACACTGGCCAAAGTTTTCAAACTTGGGCCATACATAAGCTATTAAACCCATGTTTAGGCACTAAAATAAGATATCTTTTCCTTTAACATTTTTTAAAGTATTCCTAGTGCTTGTGGAAGGCTGACTGAAGTCCTTACAGCACACACATAACAGGTACATCACATGCAACATCAATTCAGTGCTCTCTACACTGTCTCTCTAATGTACTTCAGCCTTAACCAGGAGAGACTATCTGTAGGAGAAAGAGGGTAGTTGAATCTCCATCTTTACATTCAATCCTTGATTCTTTCACAGGGATTGGCAAGTGTGGTGGTGATTTTTGAGATGTGGACACCCATCTACTAGGAAATAGGCAGACTACAAATATTGTTTCTGTATTTTCCTGTGGACAGCGCCATACATCTCCTTTGTTCTGTACAGCACAGTCAAATCTTAATAAACACTAAATGATAATAGGGCAATATTAGTCATTTTTTCTACATTAAAGATGTTTCATTGGTGTGACGGATTGGGTCACACAAGCCCCCTTGGGACTGCCACCTGATGTGCTGAGACTACCTTTAAGCCCGTTTTCCCTGGCAGCTTGGGACTCCAGAACCCTGCCTTGTTGAGCCAGACAAGCCAGCCTGCTGCAAACACAGACCCAGGTCTGAACCACATCCCCCAAAATCTGCAGACTTAACAGAAAAAAGCTTAGAAAGTGCTCCTGTCTCTAGCACCCAGATACCCAATTCCCAATGGGGTCCAAACTCCAAATAAATCCGTTTTACTCTGTATAAAGCTTACACAGGGTAAACTCATAAATTGTCTGCCCTCTGTAACACTGATAGAGAGATATGCACAGCTCTTTACTCCCCCAGATATTAGTCACTAACTCTGGGTTCAGTGATAAGCAAAAGGTGATTTTTATTAAATATGAAAAGTAGGATTTAAGTGGTTCCAAGTAATAACAGACAGAAAAAAGTAAGTTACCAAGCAAAATAAAATAAAACACCCAAGTCAAAGCCTAATACAGTAGGAAACTGAATACAGATGAAATCTCACCCTCAGAGATATTCCAATAAGTTTCTTTCACAGACTAGACTCCTTTCTAGTCTGGGCCCAGTCCTTTCCCCTGGTATAGTCCTTGTTCCAGCTCAGGTGGTAGCTAGGGGATTTCTCATGACTGCAGCCCTCTTTGTTCTGTTCCATCCCCTTTTATAGCTTTGGCACAAGGCGAAAATCTTTTGTTTCTCTGGGTCCCCACCCCTCTTTTTTTAAATGGAAAAGCACCAGGTTTAAGATGGATTCCAGTACCAGGTGACATGGTCACATGTCCTGTGAGACCCCAAGCCTTCATTCTTTCCGGCCTGACTCACAGGAAGGCTTGCAAATAAACAGAGCCATCTACAGTCAATTATTCTGGTTAATGAGAGCCATCAAAATTCCAAACCACCATTAATGGTCCACACTTTGCGTAATTACAGTAGGACCTCAGAGTTAAATTTTATATTTCATAGTTTCAGATAAAAGAATGATACTTTCATACAAATAGGATGAACACACTCAGTAGATTATAAGCTTTGTAATGATACCTTACAAGAGATCTTTTGCATGAAGCATATTCCAGTTACATTATATTCACACTTTTTAGCATATTTTTAGCATAAAATCATATGGAGTGCAACAACACAATTGGCACTATACAATAGGACTCAATGCAAGCTGAATCTGAATTATGCAGCTAATATCAGTACCATCTGTTAATGGAACAGATATCCAAGTCCTTTGACTGGGAATCTATTCAATACCCTTTTAGATTAAGCACAGCAACCTATTTTGGTGGGTCTTGTGTTATTAAAAGAACTCTTAAGTAGTGAACTGTTTCATTGCTAAAGGATTCCTATTGTAAAAATGTTACAGTGTACCACATACAAATACTTCATCAGAATCCAGCCTTGTTCTTTATCAAACATCATGCAGAAATATTTCACCAAAAGGAAGTATTAAATCCTATATCAGACTTGTCAGATCTCTCAGAGTCTCTCTGACTGCACAGATAAACCTTTTATAGTGAGAAACAAACATATTTTCCAAACATTTACTGTTTCTGAGATTACATATTTCACACATGATAGTGAGGCATACATATAAAGATTTTATCAACTTAATTGGTGGCATGCACATTACTTGGAGATGATGAAGCCATGAGTAAATTAGACAGATCATCCCAAATTAATGCTAATAAATCCTATGTAACACCACACACCATCATGTATAGGCATCATCTTATAGATACTATTTAAGAAACATTAAAATTATACAATTTTTTATACTTTTTTTTTATTCCTCTGCTTATAAAAGCCATGCTGACTTAGTAACCACTTTACCAGCCTTGGAAACAAAATATAACTAAAATGTAGAAACCTCTAATAGCTTTCTTATGCATTAGAGTATCACAGTTTAAAGAGTCTGATATCTCAATCTACTAGAAGAAGAAATAAATATAGTACTGCTAATTCTTGTGATTAGTTGGTGTTTTTTCATTAAGCTCCTGCTGCTGGAATCACATTACCTCAGAATTTCAGCTTTCATTTTAAAAAAAGAGTAAAATTCTAGCCCTCCTGGTTGGCTGCTATGTGCCTTATACTAATCATTAGTAACTAATGGATAGATGGATAATGGATAGATCACTAGTAACTAATGGATAGATAGGGAGGCATGCCTGGGTTTCTGGTCAGCTAGAACCAACATTTCCTGACTCCTATCCCATACAAATGCCACTATACTAAAGCTATCCCCAGCTGAAAGGTTTGTTTTCAAATGTGACTAGTGATTTTTTGAATGCATCGATTTTTTTTCAGTGCCCAACTTGAAACAGCTTAAAGGGGACTCACTTTCAGAAGATTGTTGCATGGCACTTTTTGGCACCTTTTAGATGAACAGCAAGTTAACTAGTCACTTCTGAATATTAAAGCCTAGATTAATAGGGGTAATAAAGTGCTATAGTTTGTGGGATGGCCCTTGCAGCTGCAATTTTTCAGAGAAAAGAATCACAAGAGACCAGTACAGAAATTTAGAATGAACCTGATATCTTTTTCATAATTTTAAAATGTAAGTTAAGAAACTGCTGCAGAAAAGGTTATTTCTCCAGTAAAATACTTCTGCTGTTTCAGCACTATGCTTCTGATTCATGGATAACATTTTTAAACAGGAAAATGTAATGTTGTAATTGATTTTTATGCTGATAGTTTAGAGCGGCAACATGAAAACAATCAGACAATTAGGCAGCCCTGAAATGAAAATAATAAAATAAACAAATGTGATATTAAACAGCTCCACATTAACTTCCAGATTTCTCTGGCACCAGCTTCATTGTGACCGAGCACTTTTGCTTTTGAACCACAAACCTCCACAAAAGTCACTTTTTTTCACTTTGTTGTAATGCTTTCTCTTACAGTATTTGTGCATCAGCTCTTCTGGTTCTGAGCAAAAGGCTGGACCTGGATTTAGTTATAGAAAATGAAAAGTGCCTTTCCCATCCTCTTTGACATATTACAAATTTCTCCATATAAATAGAACCAGCATTTTTCAACCAGAAAAATAATTCTTAGTACTGATCATTTGCCTCCTCTACCCACAGATGCCAGTGGGTATCATCACATGCTTCATTGCAATCTTCTTTCACCAGAAGAATAAGAATATAGATGGGATAACAGCATGCTATTAGGATATAGATATTCAGGCCTGTCTGTAAAGGCCTATACTTTAAGAATTTAGGTGTATTGTTATCACTTAGCTAGTTATAGAGCTAGTTATCACTTAGCTAGTTATAGAGATACAAAACAAGAATAAAAATCACTGTCTGCTGGTGTAAGGGCCTTCTCTTACTGTGGCAGTCTGAGGCCCTGTTCTTAGGCTAAGGCCTCTGGCTAAGCGGCAGAGGCAGCCATAAACTGGGAAGCATATGGTCACATCCTTACATTCAAACTAGTCACACTGAAATAAGGTGCTTTTGGGCTGTTAGATATTATCAGGACAGGATTGTTCTTTGTCTTGCATCACCTAAAACTCCGGAGGAGTGAATGGGATACAATCTTATTCTCCCAGGATAACATTCAAGTGCCTTAACCATGAGATCATCATTTCTCTTTTGGCAATCCCCTTTCTCATTAACTACATGCCTTCCAACTTCTGCAACAAATGAGGCAAAGGTTCTACAGACAACAACCTCTTTCACTACACAACCCTGATTCAGACCCAGAGCCTGGTCTACCCTGGGCAATTTTAATTCTTGCATTTCCTAACTTTTGTGTACTTGACTTTACAATCTGTACATTCTTTTAATGTAGTTCTTGGGTGTGCTATTTCATGGTTTATTAAACAAGCAAACTGATGGATTCCATTATGTGATATCATTGACACCCATATAGGTCATCAGCATGGTTGGAACCTTTAAATCCACCACAAACCTCTGCCACTTGAACTAGCAGTTACTGGTAGCAGTAGTTTGTTGCCATCCTGTATTTTGGACAACACTAGAAAGAGATGAGATTCACAGTTTGCCAGTGGGCTTCACTGATATTTACTGACAGCAAAGGAATGATGAGGCTGAGAACTCTTGGATTTCAATTTTGGTTCTGGAGGGAGTGTGTTGTAGCTGTTACTGATCCTTCTGCCCTATTCCCGTGTCTTGTGAGAAATAAAGGTTTAGTTTAGGGAAAGATCTGAGTGGCTCTCATATAATTTGGCTAATTTACCTGAACTCTAGAAGATTCTGGCCCAAATTATTAATTTGAAAGAAAAACAGCCTCTGTATACTTTTATGGTTTTTATTAAAAGTTAATAAACAAGCAAACTTCAGATCAAACAAGCTTATTGCTGTGGATAACTACTATAAACTTTTACTCAATTAACTAAGAATTAGACAGTACAATTATTAAATTAAGGCTACAACTGAAATCAAATCAACAGATTTACAATGGAAATCAGATTAACACAGCCAATAATCAAATCATAAAGTTAATACAGCAGAGAATAAATTTCACAAGTATGGGGCAGCCCTCGCCCTGACCAGAGCTAGAATTTTGGCCCAACTGCCCCTCTGTCCTCTCCTGACGCAGTGATGGCTGGGCCAAATTTGAGCAGCTGTGTAACCCTGTGCACCTGCTTGGCCCTCCATCTTTGCAGTCCTTCCAGCACACGTGAGCACCAAGCACTACCTGCCCCCAAGGAGAAACATAGCAGGGGGCACTAGGAACTCCCAAGAGACTGGGAGACTGAATCCAGGCTTTTGATGCTTCCTGAGGAAGCAGAGATGTAGAAGTAGGATGGGTCTGCTGCACCCAGAACTGCCTGGTCCCTAGTGTGGATGGTTCTTTTCAGTCTGACCACCTCTCTGAGTAAGAGCTTGGGGCAGGGAGTCTGCAGGACTGGGTGCAGGGCAGTGTGGGGGGAAGAGTGCAGGCCTGGATGTGGGGCAGCAGGAGGTGAGTGTATGTGGACCTGAATGCAGAGTCAGCATGAGACAGCTCAGGACTGGATATAGGGAAGCAGCAGGGGGAGAACTTGGGGCTGGAAGATGGAGTGTGTGGAGGAGAAATCTCTGGAGCCAAGTTGGCCCCTTGTTAGGAAAGGTCTGATTGTACACCCCCTAATCCCAAGAATTGAAGGAGGTAGGCGTCCATTTATTTCCAAATCCCAATTACAGGACCTTGCTGATGGCAAGGAAATCAGCTGAACTGATTGAACATTTTAAAATCAAAACCAAAATAGTTTCCCTCTCAGTCCCTGAAGTAAGTTTAGATTCCTCCTAAAGTTACCATATGTTTAGTGACAATCCTGTTTGCTCCCCTGTCCTAAATATGACTTTTGATTCAGTAATAACACCTATTGCTTAGTTAGTACTTATCAGTAGAGCTCAAAGCACTTTGCAAAGGAGGTTAATATCATTTCCCCCATTTTACAGATAGGCTCAGAGAGGTGCAAGTTTCTTGCCCAAGGTCTCCCAACACACTTCTGGCAGAGCTAGGAATAGAACAGAGGTCTTCTGTGCTCTAGCCATTAAGGCCACACTGCCATCAGCTTTTGCTTTCACTTCCTCTTATAAAGTATAGCTTTGTCTCACTGATGCTTCTCCTTAAAGCAGGAATACACTCAGATGATTTTAAAAGCAGGACTTGCTTAGGATTTTAAGTTTAGGGAATTATTACTGTGTCTTTATGTGCATGTGCTAGGATTCAAATGCATTCATTTGTGTTCACACCCCAAAAGAATTAGAAAAAAAGATTATAAGGGATGTCTCCCTCTCTCGAAAGAGAAAAAAAGATACTTTAAGGTAAAGAAAAAAGGGTCAAACTCCATGACTTCCATGGTCTTTGGACTTGTCATCAGAGTCAGGGCTGCAGCTTAGGGGACGAGGTAATATCATTTCTGGTCAGTACCACACTTTGTTGGGGTCTTCTGGGCTCTGAGGTGGGGCGATGCATGTGGCCTGAAGTTGTCTGTTCATAGGACTAGCCTTGGAAAGTAGGGGTGTTGACCTTTCTGGATGTCATGGTGGCCCAAGAACAACACACAATCTTCCACATTCACTTTGGCCTTTAAGGTTACTCTACTCTGGCACTTTCCTGGGTGGTCATCTCAGCAAATCATAGGGCATGACAGGTCTTAAGCCCCAACAATATGGTCCAATCCTTATCAAGGTAGGCAAGCTTGACCTTTGGTTAGTTTTGAAAGGCCCCATTAAACTGGCAGTTCTTCTACAATACCCTTGTGACAACTGCAAGCACAGTGGGCTCTAAAAATATAAAAAGAGTAGGACAAACAGGAGGCCACTTTGAAGAAGCTGCTTTAGCCTTTTGCAGTAATGTGTGGAGGGTACGAGATGGCCCCTGGCATCTGGTGGAAGGCCTTGACACATTCATGAGTATAACTAACAGCTTAACGAACAGTCACTGTCATTTGCCCACTCTTACATCTTCATGTGTCCTCTTAGTATTCCTTCAAATACATGGGATGCCTCCTGGTAACTGTCACATTGCCCCTTCACCAGACATGGAATTGGGAAACTAACTTTTGCTGGCTTTTACTGGGTGAAGGGTCATGTCTTACTCCTAGCAACTGTTAACCCAAAATCAGAGAGCTGTTTTAGATCATGTCATTATAAATTCTATTTAAGACAAAGAATATTAAAGTATATGCCATGCCAAAAATATCATTTGGGTTATTCTCTTTGTCTTCACTCCCTCCTGGCTTCTCATCCCAATCCCAATCTCCTTGCCCAGCCAGTCACAACTTCCCACCACCTCATCCCATGAACTACTAGTCCAAGTCTCCCTCTGTCCCTGCTTCTTGTCCCCATCTACTTCCTCACTCTCTCCCTCCCATGTCCATCTGTTGTCCCCCTCTGCACTCATATCAAGGGTTTTCATCTTCCATGGTGCCTGGTATCCAACATGGGGAGTATTGAGAGCACAGGAGAGACAGGAACAAGAACAATGACTCTGCACCTGAGGCTACAGCCACCCATAGCCTCCAGGAACAGCAATTGGAGGGGAGGTCCTGCTCAGTGCCTGCAGTCAAAGTTTGGCAGTTATAAGCAAGTGAAAACAACATCTTATAATGGGAAACATTGAGCAACCTAACCTTAACAATTAGCCCAATGCTGCCTATAACAGTACCATATAGGTATCTCAGTAGAGAGCAGGAGACTGCTGATATATGCCACTTACATTACCTGTTGTAGTGTTCCCTCCTCTCAAGTGGGGAGGGAGGCCACTCCGACTGATGGCATAAGGCAGCAGTAGTCGAGCACAGGTACCCTTGTCTGGGGCCAAGCCACAAGCAGTCTATAGCTCGTAGCGTCCTGGCAGGGCAAACAACTGTTAACAGTCTGGAGCTCTGCCCCCTCCAGGCAGGGCAGAGCAATAAGCAGTCTTTTTTCCTGAGTCTCCTGGCTAGGACTGACAGGACTCAACAGTCTAGGGCTCTGACCCTCTAGGTGGGGCAGAGCAGGGTGCAGGCTTTGGCCTAAGCCTCTGGGCTAAGGCAACCAGCAAACACAGTTTGAGGCTCCCCTGCCTTCTGGCTGGGGAAGCCAAAAACACAGCACAGGATTTCCAGCCAAGGTGGAGTCAGCCACCACCACAGAGGTGGGGTTGGTGGCAGGGGGTAGGGGGTAGGGGGACCCAGGCCCACCCCACTCTACTGAGTCCCAGCCCAGGGCCCTAACAGCGGCGGATGGTTCCGCCACTGCATCAGCAGGGATCCCACTGAAACACACAGACTTGCAGAAAAACCGGACTACAGTCTGGTTTCCCTGGGCTACTTCCTACCACAATCTGGATGTAGGGCTCCATAGTCCAAGAGTCCTCCGTCTCTTTGGAGTACATGGTTGATGGCAGTCCTGGTAACTCCTCTCCAGGGTCAGTCTCCTCCAGGGGCAGGGTGCTGCACAGTACAGTTTTGCTTTCGCTTCACAGAGTTCTGCAGCAGATTGGTGATGTCTGCCTCATTCCGTGGCTCCGACTCAACTGAGCAATAAGGTCCTCCCTTTATACTTCCTGCCCTGTCCTGGTACCTCTGGTGAGGGGGATGGGGCAGATTTGGCACCGCCCACCAGGCAGAAGGTCATGGTCCCTCACTCTCAAGTCTGAAGGGATGCCACTCTGCCACACTGCACCTGTCATTGCATAAAGAAAGTAAATTGCAAAAGAGCCAGCTTTGTCCATTTCATAGTTGAGGAAATTACACAACTCCTACTGCTTATCTCTAGCTCCTGGGGAGTAGCTCAGTTTTAAGGTTAGTCTTCCTGCAAAGATAGAAACAGTTGATAAACTGCTGATCTGACATACCATTAATGTTCAAACAGGATGTAAAGCATTCTCTCACTCCCACTAATCTTCTATTCATCAACAAAACTAAGGAAGATAAGGGTTACAACATTAGAAATGACAGCATTTAAAAATCTAAATATCTACCTGGTTCTATCTACCAGTTTATTTATCTGACAGTCTCATAAAATATCTCATCTTTAAAGCACTCTTGCTGCAACAGAGCTGTTCTGTTAATTGAGAATAAACATTTCAATGCTGAATTCTTCTGTAGGATTTGTGCATTGACATATTACTTTGTACTGTTACTAAATTAAAATTGATGATATAGGCATACTGATTTGCTGAGCAAACCCAGACATTGTCAGATACGCAGTTGCATGGAAGAGTCCTGTTGAGGTGGACAAATTGGGAGTCGGCCTGTGAGCAATGAATCCGTGGAACTTGACACTCCACTCTTTTGAGAATGATCTGTGCCTTCCAAAAAGTAACAGATCACACTTTTGGGAACCATGGCAGAGAGCTTCCTAAATAGTTCTTTTCCTATTGGGGAACATGTAAAAGGGAAATGAATGGGCCAGACATGACCCCTGAGAATAGTTTTCTAACAACTTCTGTAACCACAGAAAAGTTACTCTGGACTCTTTAGTATAAATTAGGGCTGTCAAACAATTTAAAAACTTAATCATGATTAATCGTGCAATTACAAAAACATAATTGTATGATTAATCGCGCTGTTAATAATAGAATACCATTTATTTAAATATTTATGGATGTTGTCTACATTTTCAAATATATTGATTTCAATTACAACACAGAATACGAAGAGTAGAGTGCTCACTTTATGTTTTTGGTTACAAATATTTGCACTGTAAAAAACAAAAGACATAGTATTTTTTGATTCACCTCAGACAAGCATTGTAGTGCAATCTTTTTATCATGAAAGTTGAACTTACAACTGTAGAATTATGTACAAAAAATAACTGCATTCAGAAATAAAACAATGTAAAACTTTAGAGCCTACACATCCACTCATTCATATTTCTTGTTCAGTCAATTGCTCAGGCAAACAAGTTCGTTTACATTTGCAAGAGATAATACTGCGCACTTCTTGTTCACAATGTCACCTGAAAGTGTGTGAAAGTGTTCATATGGCTATTTAACATCTTTATGAATGATATGGAAGAAAACATGAAATCATCGCTGATAAAGTTTGCACATGACCCAACAATTAGAGAAGTGATAAACAATGAAGAGGACAAGTTACTGATTCAAAATGATCCAGAGCACCTGTTAAATTGGATGCAAGCAAACAATATGCATTTTAATGTGGCTAAATGTAAATGTATCCACCTAGGAACAAAGATTTTAGGCCTTACTTACATGATGGGGGATTCTATCCTTGGCAGCAGTGACTCTAAAAAAAGACCTGGGGATCATGATGGATAATCACCTGAACATGAACCCTCCGCGCAATGCTGGGGCCAAAAGGGCTAATGCAATTCTGGGATCCATAAACAGGAGGATCTTGAGTAGGAGCAGAGAGGTTATTTTACCACTATATCTGGTACTGGTGTGACTGTTGCTGGAATATTGTCCAGTTCTGGTGCCCACAATTCAGTTAGCATCTTGATAAATTGGAGAGAGGTCAGAGAAGAGTCATGAGATGGATTAAAGAATTAGAAACATGCCTTATAGTGATAAACTCCAGGAGCTCAATCTGTTTAGTTTAACAAAGAAAAAGATTAAGGGGTGATTTTAATCACAGTCTATAAATGCCTACATATGGAACAAATATTTGCTAAGGGGTTTTTCAATCTGGCTGGAAGGTGAAGCAAGACAAATTCAGATTTAAGGTATAAATTAACCATTGCAACAACTTGTCAAGTTTTGTGGATTCTCCATCTCTGGTGATTTTAAAATCAGGATATATATTTTTAAAGACGTAGTCTAGTTCTAAAGGAGTTCTTCTGGCGAAGTTCTGTGGCCTGTGTTATGCAGGAGGTCAGACTAGCTGATCACAATTGTCTGTTTTGGGCTCTGAATCTATGAATTATCATCTAGACTGACCGTCTGTGTAGCATAGGCCACAGATTTTCACCTATTAATTTTTTATTAAGCCCAGTAACTTCTGTTTTGAAGAAGAGCCTTTTTTAAAAGAAAGAAATCCAATCTTAATTTAAAGACTGCAAGTGATGAAGAATCTGCCATATTCCTTAATAAGTTGTTCCAACAGTTAATCACCCTGTTAAATATTTGTCTTTTTTCCAGTCTGAATTTCTTGTTTTGTCTTTGTCTTCTAGATCAAAGAGCCCTCTGCAAACAGAAATCTTCTCCCTGTGTATGTATTTATTTACTGTGTTCCCAAGTCAACTCTTCCTCTTCTTTGGTTAAGTTGTCTGTCCCCGGAGAAATATGGAGATGTATACTTTGCACTACAGCCCATGTCATATATGAAGACAGCTAGATTCACAGGTTTACAAAAAGCCAGAATTTTGTAAACCTTAGACACCAACATATTTTAGATTGTTCATTGTGAGTATTCAGCACCCATAATTCAATGACTAATTTGCCAGTTTTTGTTACAGACAGAGAAAACTGTGGATATGTGTCATTTAATCAATTCCTTGCCATTGCAGGGGACTCAGCCTTTGGTGCACCTCAGTCCCTTCTGTTCTCTGCCTGTGGCATACAATAGTTTAGTCTCCTGAAGGTTGTAATATTTTGGTCTAATTCTGGTTGCTGGACTTGATGTGGAGGTGGCTGGGTTATATTAATGGCCTATGATATGCAGGGAATCAGACTAGATGATCTGGTGGTCCATTCTGGCATTAAACTCTATGAAACATAAAGTATGTTTACTCTGCAATGTAAGCCCAGGTCTGTGGAACTTGAGCCCACAGGCTTGGTGTTTGAAAGCCAGGGCTTGAGCATTCACACTGAAAATTAACCCTAGTTTTTTAATTTCTGGACCCGGGTCTCACACCTACACTCGTGTCCACAGTGCACCTGAGACCCAAGTCATACCAGCAGGGCCATCCTTAGGATTTTGGGGGCCCTACACAAGTATTATTAAACTGCTGACCCTTTGCCTGACTTGCTCTTAGCAACACAAATATAAGCTTACGGTATTCTACAGTGTTCTCCAGGGGTGTGTAACTATTCTCTCTCTCAATTACAACACAGAATACAAAGTGTAGAGTGCTCACTTTATGTTTTTGGTTACAAATATTTGCACTGTAAAAAACAAAAGAAATAGTATTTTCTCTCTCTCTCACACACACACACCCTTTATACAGCTGGAGACACCATCACATTGACCCCCTAGTAAGGAGACTGCAGTGCACACTGGGTGTGTGGGAGCCGACCCTCTCTTACCTGCTGTCCTGGTCATAGGCACGGACTCTGTGAGTGGGTGCTCCAGGGCTGGTGCACCCATGGGGAAAAATTATTGGGTGCAGAGCACCCACTGACACCAAACTCCCCCTTTCTGCCCACTTCCCCCCATGCCTCTTGCATGCCAGCAGTCCTGCACTTATCAACTGCTCCCCCTCCCTCCCAGTGCTTCCGGAGTGCTGCGAACAGCTGATTCACGGTGTTCAAGCTCTGGGAGGGAGAGGGAGGAGCTGGGATGGGGCACGCTCGGGGATGGAGGTGTGGAAGAGGCAGGGTGAGGGTGGAGCAGGGGCGGGAAGAGGCGGGGCGGGGCCTGGAGAGGAGGTGAGGCGTTGAACATGCCCCCTGGCAGGATGAGAAGTCAGCACTTATAGTCCCGGTGGTGCCCTAAATTTTCAGGTGCCCTATGCAGCCACGTATGCTATGTATGCCTAAGGATGGCCCTGCATACCAGCATATCCCAGGTTTCCTAGTGCCGTCCCCAGCTGTAGCTGCTCTAGCCCTTTGTTTGTGGTGCACTGTGGGAAAAGTTGGCTGTCCACCCATGACACTTTACAGGAAGTTGTTGCAGCCCACCAGCACTTGCAGATGACAAGCCTTTTGAGTCTACATGCTTCTAGCAACCGGAGCCAGCAATGTGGAGGAATCACCATTTGAAAAATTTGCCTTGCTTGAGCTCCCACTCCATTGTCAGGAAACGAATATAGCATCCAGTAGATGCTGGTGGACATTTTGATGGTGTTTTCTGACATATTGAAGGCAACTGTTGGAGGAGGAGGAGGGTGATACAGACATGGCAGACTTGAACTGGCTGATGCACCTCCTGACTCTTGGTATAACCGTTTGATGTCCTCTGTGTAGACCGGCGCTTCTGGAGCAGGGCAACAAGCACAGACTAGCAAGATCACAACATTGTGTGGACCTGTGATGAGCCAGCAATGGGTCCAGAACAGTTGCATGAAGATAACTACACTTCTAGAGCTTTGTGAGCAACTTTCCCAAACCTCCAGCATCTGGACACACTCTTGAGGGCAGTTGTGCTGGTCCAGAAGTGGGTAGCTATAACCATATGGCTATGACTTCAGTGGAGCCAGGATTTAAACCCCTAGATGGATAAATGTAACAGAAAAATGAAGAGTCCCATGTGAATACTCACATTGACAAATTCAGAATTTACTTTTCATGAGTATTTTCTAATATTGTCTTAAAAGCTTTTCCGCAAATATTCCTGCTCTAAATCAGTGTGAAAAGTATACACAAAAAAGGCGTAAACATAGGTGAAGTGAATTCAATTTTGTATTCAACTGAATAGTCACAAAAACATTTTTGAGACATTCAGTAATACTTCCCTGTCTCCTAGCGCAGTTATAAGGCATAATTGTGTAAAATATTGTTATACTGAAGGCCTAAAAGACATCTGACCAAATCCTTAAAAACAAATAATCCAGGATTCCAGTGCAGCAAAGGATAGGCTAAAATAGAAATCATCTGCCCATGGCAATGCCATAGGACATTTATTCAGAAGTCTGTTCCTTTGTGGAGAGGAGGATGCAGAATGTTCAGAATAAAAACAAATGCAAATGAAATTGACAGCATGCAGGAGGAGAAAGTAGCCTGAAGAACCCAAGCATGAGATGTGACACAAATTTATAGAATCCTCAGCGCTGCTGTAGAGTGTCTCTCCAGTGGGACAGATGGTAGGAGATTCTGCAGTCAGATCTGGTTAACCTGAATTCATTTATAAAATCAGTATTACATATATCCCTTTAGACTGGTTATCCCTTAAATCTTTAAGATACTGTGCCCAGACATATTGATAAATCAGGCCTGTTCTAGCTTTATCTGACTCTTTCACAGATAAAGAAGCTGTGTTTGGGATGTCCACATAATCCCACTGTGCAGACCTAATAATGTTATCACTTTCACTGCTGGAAGAAACAGAGGAGGCATAAGAAAACGCCTTTTAAAATGAATGTTTCACAATAAACGTATTTGCAAAGATGTTACCTTCAGTCAAGGCTTGCTTTTTTACAGCAATTTTATGCAATACTAAAAGGATAAACCCCAAATGCTGTTAATGTGAATATCCTTATTTGTGTCTATATGATAGAGTTGGGTAAGTACTCTAGGAATTTTCCAACCCAGTGAATTTAAGATGAAATCCCCTTTGGCCATGCTAATGCCCCCACCTCCCACCCCTTTTTGTGGTCTCTTTCTTCAGATGTTGAGTGATAGAGAATAACACTCACAAATGATTGGAGAAACTGATTTTGAGATTTATTCACATGAATGGTCATGGAAAGCTTGCATATCTGAGGATAGCAAATTTTAAACTTGCATAATGAGAATGCAGAAAGAAATGGAGGACTTGTGGCACCTTAGAGACTAACAAATTGATTTGAGCATAAGCTTTCGTGAGCTACAGCTCATTTCATCAGATGCTCACGAAAGCTTATGCTCAAATAAATTTGTTAGTCTCTAAGGTGCCACAAGTCCTCCTTTTCTTTTTGCGGATACAGACTAACACGGCTGCTACTCTGAAACCTGTCATAATGAGAATGGTATTTTTCAGTACAGGATGAGTGAAACTCCCCATCCCCCAGATGAGGCGCAGAAGCAATCACATGAGCCAGATAAGGTTCTGGATTGCTCTTTCACAACTTAGAGTACACATACTATTACTGTGTGGGAATATGGGAACACAAAATGAAATTTAAACCACCCAGCCAATAAATTTTACACTAGCTTAAGTTTTCTAGAAATGATGCCTCGAGCAAGGTTTATGTAGTCCAGAAGGGAAAAGATTTTACTTTCAGAAATTCCCTGTAGAGGCAGAAGATATTATTCACCTCTCATTTACACCAGTTTTATTCCAGTGTAATTGCACCAACTTCAGGGGTGTTACTCCTGGTTTACACGGGTGCAAGTGAGAAGAGAAGCCAGCTACCCTTTGTGAGGGACCTAAACCAAACCCAAATAGTAATCCTTGTCAAACTTCTTTTCTTATGCAACTCCTCTCTCTAGCCTTTCCCTACCATCAGACACAAAGCCTTTTCCCCCTATGTCATAAATATAAAGGGAAGGGTAAACCCCTTTAAAATCCCTCCTGGCCAGAGGAAAACTCCTCTCACCTGTAAAGGGTTAAGAAGCTAAAAGTAACCTCGCTGGCACCTGACCAAAATGACCAATGAGGAGACAAGATACTTTCAAAAGCTGGGAGGAGGGAGAGAAACAAAGGGTCTCTGTCTGTCTATATGCTGCTTTTGTCGGGGATAGAACAGGAATGGAGTCTTAGAACTTTTAGTAAGTAATCTAGCTAGGTATGCGTTAGATTATGATTTCTTTAAATGGCTGAGAAAAGAATTGTGCTGAATAGAATAACTATTTCTGTCTATCTTTTTTATAACTTAAGGTTTTGCCTAGAGGGATTCTCTATGTTTTGAATCTAATTACCCTGTAAGGTATCTACCATCCTGATTTTACAGAGGGGATTTCTTTATTTCTATTTACTCCTATTTCTATTAAAAGTCTTCTTGTAAGAAAACAGAATGCTTTTTCATTGTTCTCAGATCCAAGGGTTTGGGTCTGTGGTCACCTAGGCAAATTGGTGAGGCTTTTTACCAAACCTTGTCCAGGAAGTGGGGTGCAAGGTTTTGGGAAGTATTTTGGGGGAAAAGACGTTTCCAAACAGCTCTTCCCCAGTAACCAGTATTTGTTTCGTGGTGGTAGCGGCCAATCCAAGGACAAAGGGTGGAATATTTTGTACCTTGGGGAAGTTTTTGACCTAAGCTGGTAAAGATAAGCTTAGGAGGTTTTCATGCAGGTCCCCACATCTGTACCCTAGCGTTCAGAGTGGGGGAGGAACCTTGACACCCTAAGAAGGTACTTTAATAACTTGTATAGCTGTATATCTGTGACCCTTTTCAGGGTTAACTAAGGTGTCCAGGGTGAATCGCTACCACCTGCGCACTGCGGGAGGGAGCCTTGTCTGTGCCCACCTGGGGAAACCTTCCCCCACTACTGACTGTTGGCAACACAAGGCCACTCCACTCTGGGCTCCACAACCCTGCTCTTTCCCAATACAGACTAGCAATTTACACACCTGTCTTTATTACACTCAAGTGCCCAGACCTTTGTCTTCTGGACAGCCACAATATAAACCAATCCACTGCCTCTGTGAAAGCAATGCACCCCACTTCACTGGTTTCAACTCATTTCAACACTCTCCTTAGCTAGGGCACTTCAATGAGGCTATAGTAAAACCAAACTGAAGTTAATTTAACAGAGTTTGATCTAGATTCAAATAACAGCAAGTATAAGGGTTTGGAAACATAAGGTTACAGATAAAAGAAAAACATAAAACACAACCTATTGCCTTCTCTACACTTATAAACAAGTTTCTTTGAGGATTTTTCACCCATGATCAGTCCTTACAGTGCTTGTCCTTTCCAGAAAGCTGAGATCCACCTTCCATGAGACACTCCCACTGGCAGAGAGTCTCCTCTGTAATGGATAACATCTTGTGCACTCTCCTCTTCTCTTACACAATTACAGACTATTGTCTCTTAGCCCAGTGTGTCACCTAATCACAGACATAGGGTTCTTTTGTGTTTGTAAATGCTCAAGCCTGTCCCTCGCTCCATGATGTTAATTGTTCTCAGTGTTGATTGAGTCAGCTCTGAGACTCCTGTGCCTCAGGTGACAAGTTTCACTCCAAACACTTTTGTAACACAATATCCTACACGTTACATAACTCTACAGTTATTTTCCCCATACAAGCGTCACACAATAACCATGACAATCAGCTAGTTCTTAGCTTTTGGCAGAGGCAACACACAACCCCCTTCAGTGAAATATTAAGAAGATGGTTGGACACAGGGTAATACACCTGCTGGGGCATGTCTGGGCCTGTCAGTGTCACACTCTCCCAAATAGATTCTTGACAACCCATCACCATTTTATTCCATACACAGGCTGACATTTCCAGTTCCTTCTGATCGGTGCCATTCAATCCAGAAAGCAACATCACTTTGAAATATTAGGCCTTGTCTACACCAGCAAGTTTCTGTGCAGGAAAGCAACTTTCTGCGCTGTAACTCCCGAGGTGTACACGCTGCCAAGTCACTTAGTGTGCAGAAACTGCGCAGTTGCAGAGCAGTAAAAAACCACCCCGATGAGAGGCACACCGCTTTCTGCGCTGGAGGTACAGCGCTGCGGTGCCAATGTAGACACCCTGGTCGATTACAGCAGTGCAATTGGCCTCCGGGAGGTGTCCCACAATTCCTGTTCTTGCCTCTCTGGTCATGAGTTTGAACTCTACTGCCCTGGCCTCAGGTGACCAACCATCATCCCCACCCCGTAAATTCCTTTGGAATTCTGAAAGTCCCCTTCCTGTTTGCTCAGTGATACGTGCAGTGGTCTCAGTGCATCTTTCTGGGTGTCCATGTGCAAGTGGGGGAATAGTCCCACTATTGTGGGGAACTTTGCTGACTTCTGCACTACCCCGGTGAAGTGGGCTAGCGAAAGGATCTGAGTCCTCGCTCCCACTTACTTTACCCAGTGGCCTCCCTGCCCTTGAGGACTCCCCTTCCACTCTCCTGTCTGTCAGAGTCCTCGTAACCCCAACAAGGCTGGGCCCTGCTGTGGTCACCTAGGACAGGGGCTAGGGTGTCCCCACTCCGGGGTACTCTCTCTGTACTGGGTACTTCTCTGACCCACTGATCATTACATACAATTTAAAGCGAATGCAAGTTATTTAATCAACAATTAAATTTAAAAAGAATAAGGAAAAATGGGAAAGGTTAAAGGAAACACATCAACCCGCTCTGTGGCAGGGAACTTCACAAACAGTGTCTCTGTCATGTCAGGGCAGTTCACAGTCTGTTCCTTGTAAGTCCCAGGCCTTCTTCTCAGGCCCTGCCTGCGGGGATGCTGTGGGTTGGACACTTGCTCTGGTGGTGGTCACACGCTCTCAGGCTCTAAGTGGTAGGACCCTTCTTCCCAGTGTCGCCCCTGCCCTGTCGGGGTTATGATCCAAGCCTGGCCTGCAGAGCCTCTTGGCTGAGGTGTCTCCCTGTGCTGGGCCTGCTGCCCAGGGTCCCCCTGGCTCTTCCCAGCTGCTCACCGCACCCAGCTCCGGACTGCTCCAGCCCCAGCTCCACCACTCTGTCTCAGCTGCTCTGCCTCCAGCTCCCTGGGCTGCTTCTTTGTCTCTTCCGCCTCTGGTTGCTACAGCTCCACTCCCAGGACAGGTCTGCTCTGCAGGCTGCTTCTGCGACTCTGCTCCCAGCACTGACCTGCTTCCTGGGCTGCTTTTCTGGCCCCTCTGGCTCTGGTTGCTGCAGCTCTCCTCCCAGGACAGGGTCTGCTCTCTCTGGGCTGCTTTTCTGGTCCCTCCGGATCTGGCACAGCTCTGCTCCCCAGCTTAGCTTGGGCCCTTGCTTTCTCCTTAGCTTGGCCCCACTCTGTCTGACCCAGGCAAATCCAGCTCACACGGAGGATGGGACCCCCCCTGGCCTACTGACTCCCTGATTAGCCTGCCCGCCCTGTCATTCAGGCTGACCTGGAGCATTGGCCTCTCCCCATTGTTCCTGGGGACTATCAGTCTCAGGGTCCTGATCTCCCATAGACCCTTCCCCTTTTAGTACTGGGAGCTAGCCAAACAAAACACCCCCACTGAATGTTAGTAAGGGGGCAACAGTCCCCTTATACATGCCTGCTCCACGCTCCAGGCGGTCCCCCGCTTAGAGCAATGCTGAGTTGCTGGACCTCATCAGCACTTGGGGAGAGGAAGCTGTCCACTCCTACCTGTGTTCCAGCTGTAGGAATTATGATACCTATGGTCAGATTTCATGATGCATGACAGAAAGGGGCCATGACCGGGACACACTGCAGTGCAGGGTCAAAGTGAAGGAGCTGCGGAACGCCTACCACAAGGCGCAGGAGGCAAACCGTTACTTCGGTGCTGCGCCCACGAGCTGCCAGTTCTACAAAGAGCTGTATGCAATACTTGGTGGCGACCCTACCTCCACTGTGAAGACCACTGTGGTTACTTCATTGGCTCGCATGCCAGTCGAGAGTGTACCGAGCCAGGAGGAGGAAATCTTGGACGAGGATGCGGAGGGGCGGGGGAACCCAGAGGCAGAGGATGACTCGGCGGTCAGAGATGCATGCAGCCAGGAGCTCTTTTCTACCCTGGAGGAGGCTAGGCAGTCACAGCTGTCGGATCTTGGCAAAGCGCAAACAGGAGAGGAGGCCCCTGGTAAGTGGATTTGATTTTGGGAATTGCTGAAGTGAGTTGTTGGGGGAAGAAGGGTTGCAGAAAGCAGGCTTCTGTCTGTATGATGCACTTACTACCACGTGCCTAGTCTGAGCGACCAGGGTGTTGATTGACTCCCTCACTTCACAGGAATCTGCCTCAAAGATCTCCAGGAAACTCTCATAGAGATACTGGGCAATCCAGTGCCGCAGGTTCTTTGGCAGAGCTGCTTTGTTTCTTGCCCCATTAAGTGTAACTTTCCTGCACGACTGTGCCTCACTTTTCGGGGCAGGGGGGCGGGGAGGGAGTATTGCTGCACAGAGGCGAGCCGCATAAGGACCAGGGCAGAAGCCACAGTCTTGGAGAAGACCCTCCCTTGATTCCCTGCTCACCCTCAGCAGTGAGATATCTTTCATAATGAACATAGCCTGTGGAAAATGTGAGGACAGGAATGATTATCAGGCCCCTCCTAGAGTGCTGGCTCTCCCCAAGAGTGTACAGTAGGATCCGGGAACACTGATTTCCCTTGTGGCTACTCACAATTTTGAGGGTCTTGTGGCTCATGTGTGCTTGCCTGGGGTCAGCCAGTTAGTGACAGGTATGTGAATAGTGGCTGTGTTTTAAATCACTGAATCAGTGTTCTGTGTGTTGCAAACAATACTGCTTCTGTAAAATGTGGCGTTTTGGCTTCACAGAGATGACCTTGAGAGCCCAGTCTCCCTCTTTGTTATCAACAGCTGAATGGCTTCACAGAATTAGAAAGTGGCCACAAAGAACTAAGGAGGACTTTCTGTATGAGGTTATGATGCACTTCACAGCTAAATAACAGGAATTGAAAGAGTGGCAGGACAGTGAGAAGAGGGACCGAAAGGAGAATGCGGTGTGTCAGAGTGAAGCCACGGAGCGGCTCTTAAATGTTATGAAGCGCCAAGCAGACGTGCTCCCGGTGATACTGGCACTGCAAACCAAGCAGCTCCGTGTCCACCCTCCCCTGCAACCGCTGTCGCAAAATTCTTTCCCATGCACCCCCCAGACACCGCCAACACACTCTTATCAACCTCCTGGCTCCAGTCTGTACCTGCGGCATTCTACTCCTCCTCCGTCACAGACCAGCACTGCAGACTCCCTCTCCACTGAACACCTGTCCCTCTGAAGTTTACCCCTGCTGAATTATAGTACCCACTGCACTGTACCCCAAAGGAAAAGACTGAATATGATCCCTGGACATACACAAATCTTTAACCGTCCCGTGACCTCACCTCCTGCTGGGACCTTTCCTTCCCCCATCCCCTTCAGTTCTGATGTGGTTTTTTGTTTGTCTCTCTCCTCCGGTGGTTGTTTTTTAATAAAAGAATTGTGTTGGTTTGAAAGCAATCTTTATTTTATTAATTGAAAGCAAACAGAACCCTGCAAAGCAACAGACAATTATCTTAAACCTTCATAGTGCATTGTCTGCACCAATCACAATCACCTCCTAGCATTACAAGCACTGCACTCCCAAACACAGCAACAAATATTAGTGGCTTTCAGCTTCAAATTGCTGCCTCAAATCCCTGATCCTTATGGCCCCGCGCTGCGCCCCTCTAATAGCCCTGGTCTCTGGCTGTTCAAATTCAGCCTCAGGTGCTGAGCCTCAGTGGTCCAGCGCTGAGTGAAGCTTTCACCCTTCCCTTCACAAATGTTATGGAGCCTAGAGCATGCGGCTATAAGTATAGGAATATTGTCATTGGCCAGGTCCATGTTCCCATATAGGCAGCACCAGTGGGCCTTTAAATGGCCAAAAGTACACTCAACAGTCATGCTGCACTTGCTCAGCCTGTTGAACTGCTCCTTGCTGCTGTCAAGGTGCCGTGTGTATGGCTTCATAAGTCACGGCATTAAGGGGTAGTGGAGTCTCCCAGGATCACAATGGGCATTTCGACTTCCCTTACAGTGATCTTCTGATCAGGGAAGAAAGTCCCTGCTTGCAGCTTCCTGAACAGGCCAGTGTTTCAAAAGATGCGTGCATCATACACCTTTCCAGACCAGCCTGCGTTAATGTCCATGAAATGCCCCTGGTGC
Organism: Lepidochelys olivacea; assembly: GCF_965140295.1. Taxonomy (NCBI): domain Eukaryota; kingdom Metazoa; phylum Chordata; order Testudines; family Cheloniidae; genus Lepidochelys; species Lepidochelys olivacea. Next base: position 304,529,619 of record NC_140411.1, read on the forward strand.
TCCACAAGCACCTGGAGAACCATAGAGAAATATCCCTTCCGATTAATGTACTTGGTGGCTAAATGGTCTAGTGCCAGAATTGGAATATGCATCCCATCTATTGCCCCTCCGCAGTTAGGAAAGCCCATTTGTGCAAAGCCATCCACCATGTGACACACATTGCCCAGAGTCATGGTTTTTTGGAGCAGGATGTGATGAATGGCCCTGCACACTTCCATCAACATGGCTCCAACTGTCAACTTTCCTCTGAACTGATTAGCGATCCGTCGGTAGCAGTCTGGAGTAGCCAGCTTCCACAGTGCGATTGCCACACCCTTCTCCAATGGCAGGGCAGCTCTCATTCTCGTGTCCTTGCACCGCAGGGCTGGGGCGACCTCATTACACAGTCCCATGAATGTGGCTTTCCTCATCCAAAAGTTCTGCAGCCATGGCTCGTCATTCCAGACATGCACAGCGATGTAATCCCACCACTCAGTGCTTGATTCCCAAGCCCAAAAACAGTGTTCCACTGTGGTCAGCATTTCCGTGAATGCCACAAGCAATTTCGTGTCGTAGCTACTATGCGTGGCAAGATCAGTGTCACACTCCTCTTTCCTTTGTAGTTTAAGGAATAACTCCACTGCCACTCATGACATGTTAGTCAGAGCGAGCAGCATACTGGTCAACAGTGCGGGATCCATTCCTGCAGACAGAAGAGGCAGATTGCACAGTACACAAACCGTTGAAAGAGGGCGCTAAAGGTGGATGGAAGCACAGGGATTTCTGAGATGTGAAGCAATGTACCACGGGGCATTGGGACAGGAGCCAGGATGACCCGCGACCCCCTCCACCTTCCCACAACTCTTAGTGGCAAAAGAGGAAGAGATGCTCTGTGGGATAGCTGCCCAGAGTGCACTGCTCCGAATACCACTACAAGTGCCGCAAGTGTGAACACGCTATTGCGCAGGCAGCTGATAGTGTGAACACACAACAGCGGTTTCCCTTCAGCGCTCTCTGAGCAGCGCTGTAACTCCCGGTGCTGTAACTCTGCCAGTGTGGACATACCCTTAGCCTGGCACCTGCTTGCAGGAAGCTGTTCTAGTTAGTCTCTCTGAGTTTCAATCTAAGCAATAGACTAGATTTTAACAGAATCTCTTTTTTTAAAGGAAGAAAAGTCAGGGCATTTAAGAGACGGGGTGGGAAGCTTTGTATGCCACAGCCTTAAATAACTGCGCCATTTTTATTGAGGAGGTGGAAACTCTGCAGGGGACAAAGACCTACCCAGAGAATTTACCATAGGACTTCACATTTTAAAAAAATCTGGCTCTTGCTCATGGGGAGGAGAAAAGAATTAAAAAAAAATCTTACTTCTGACCTAGAAGCGTATACAAGGAATTTCACATTTGGTGATTTAAGAATGTACTGTTTGAACTGCTAGTGCTGTCTTTGCTGCAGTGTGAGTGGGGTCAAAACAGTCAAGATGTTACAGAGCTAAAAGAGAAGGGTGAGTTATAATCAGTAGCACTTCATTTGAAAGGAATGGGAAAGAGTTCCACTGAGCACTTTATACAGCCTCTCAAAGTATATGGTCTCCAGTTTGGGTAATGTTCTGCTTGCCTAGGTAGGAATTTATCTCTGTTCATTCCTTCAAAGTGTTAATAGTAGAGCTGGTTGGAAATTTTTCATCAAAATGGTTTAGACTAAAAATGCTGTTTTGGTCAAAATGTGTCAATTTTGACAGTTTTGTATAGGAAAAAAACCTGAAACGCAGCATTCTGATAATATTGAAACCTCTCATTTTGACTTTTTTCGGTATAGAACATCTCATTTTTTTGTTAGTTTTGAAACAAAAATCATTATTTGTATATATATTTGATTTAACTTTTTAAAATGTTTCAATTGACCTGACACTGGTTGTTGTTTTTTTTTAAATCTCAGTTTGTGGGGAATTTCAATTTTTCCATTTTGGAATTGAAAAAAATTCAAAATCACAATTTACTGCTCCATGGAAAATCCAGTTCCCACCTGGCTCTAGCTAATAGTGATAAAGGAAGTGTCACAAAAAACAGGTGTTCCAAAATAGTTCATCTCAGAAAGGTGTGTGGGATTGTCCAATTAAAATTAATCCCTGTGCTAAATTTTCTGATATAAATGGAGTTATGGCATTGATTAATTTGGTCCAACTGCATAGCACTGTAACTCCTGGGACTACACCCACTTACGTCTTGGCAAGGGCAAGGATGTTTTCTGAGCAGCAATCTTTAAGCTTTAAGCAGGACAAATGGAGCTACTAGAAACTTGTGGTGGGAGGCTTCTCCAGGAGGATATATCTGGTACCAGACTGGAGAATGCGTTGTGTCTCCATTTGGAGACACAGTCTTCACATCATGACTGTTTTATTTCCCAAGGAAACTTGACAGGGAATTTCAGAGTAACTCACATACCGTGATAGGAGTGATGCTTGCAATGTAAGGAGGTTACAGAGAGTTTACAAGTGGAAAGAAATAACACAGGGAGTGGGCAGTCCACGTTGAATAGTTTTATTTAAACTAAACCAGGAGGAAAACTGAAAGGAGGAAGATGTAGAAATGGAATGCAAATAGTCCATTACTATCAAATCCCACAAATACCCCTACTGAATAGATCCAGTGGCAAAAGGGCTAACTCCCATCTAGCACCCATCTGGGTTAGCTTTGGATGCTGAGTCCTTCATTACAAAAACATAGTCTTAAATGCACACACGTTGGGTGGCTTGTATACAGTGGGGCTCATTGCTTCATGCCAAACACTCTAGTGATAAGCTAAAACGATGCATGCAGGATGGAGTTCCCTCAGGAAACATTGAGTCTCTGTGTATCACTGAGGCTCTGGAACCTACTCCAATGACTATTGTCAGACATTACTCAGGGCCCTTAGTTTCCTGACTCCTGGCTAGTGAAGGGATTCTGGTGCTTTCTGAGAAGGCAGCATAAGACAGCTACTTTCTCCTTGTAAAAAGAAAAGGAGTACTTGTGGCACCTTAGAGACTAACCAATTAATTTGAGCATAAGCTTTCGTGAGCTACAACTCACTTCATCGGATGCTGTAGCTCACGAAAGCTTATGCTCAAATAAATTGGTTAGTCTCTAAGGTGCCACAAGTACTCCTTTTCTTTTTGCGAATACAGACTAACACAGCTTTTACTCTTTCTCCTTGTAAGTGTCTCTTCTCTCTTGATTCAGAGCCAGGTCTCTAGTCTGGAATTTTCTCTGGGTCTTTGCCAGAAGTATAATCTTTTATGTCAACAGCCAGGTCTGCTTGGCAGGGCCACTCTGAAGAGAGCTTGCAGTTGATAAGCTGAGAGACCTGGCTGAGCCCTCCACTTCTTTGGAGTTCACCAGGCTGACTCTCCCAAACTTCAGGACTGTCTTGCCTCAGTCTGTTACTCCCTGGGGAAGAAATACATGGCTTCACCATGTTTCAAATGTTTCTAGTGATCTTCCCCAGACTACACTGACTGCATTCTGAAGAAATGGGGTTTCACTGCTAAGGAATTTGGAGCCAAAGACTATACTCCAATCCAAAGGCTCTGGGCACATTTTGGAGTCTGCCCCGCAAGGTGATCTTGGTGGAATTGCAGAAAGCAAGGGAATTTGGGACTTACCAGAAATGCAGATCACTGCTTATGATTTATTTAATTTTTTATCTTCTCGGAATTTGATTGCATTCCCTTTAGCTGTTGGGTATATCATCTTGTCACTTAGAATTATTTTCTTAAGTGTATCCAGGGGGCAGGAAAAGGCTTTTAGTACAGCCATGTTGCATGCTTCAGTGGTACTGTATGCGGGCATTCGTTCAGTGGCTCATTTAAGAAGAAAGCAGATGTTGTTGACATGTCAGAAATGTACAAACACTTTTTGTCTACAAACTGTTTCTATCAGTTCAAACAGGCTTAATTCACCTTTACATTTCTGCAAACAAAGGGAGAGCGTTCACAAAGAGCCAGAGAATTTCTCCAGAACTCTTCAAACTGCTTCCCTGGTAGAAAATCACACCATCTCTCCGTGTTTATTATTTAAAAAAGTTTTGCATGGAACAGGCACTGGCATCTGTTGTGTTAAATTGATTTTAACTGAATGCATTCTTAAAAATGCACCAGCAGTGACTTTAAGTTAACATGATCTAAAGATCAATTGTCCCCATATTTCCTCAGAATAGTGATGCTTTCCTGGTGACCATGTAAAGTCTGTTTCATCTTCCACTCTCTCACTGCTCTCATCATTGTTAGACTAACATTTTACACTTGATCTGTCTGTTTGCATAATGCTGCTAAAGTAATTTGAACTCCTCTTTCTGCATGGTGATCATAGAAATGTCAAAAGTATCCATGTAGCACTGGGCTTTTTTTCTCCAAACCTAATGAGTGCCAGTGTAAAACAGACTTGTTTTGCTTCTTAACCCACTCCAAGCTGCACAAAGTTCCATTTTCTGAATTATTGTAATGTTTAGGGATAATTAATGAGTAAAAGGGCCTAACTGCACACTGTCTCACATCCTCGTTTACCTACATGTAAATGAGTAAGCCAAAAATGGAGTTTCTAAGCCAATGTAACCATTACGGAGTTGCATGCTATTAAAAACAAACAGATAAGCTGACCCCTGCTAAGCATTTGTGCTATTGGTGGGACAGGGTACAGGATTCTTCTCGCCACTACAACCCTTTTCAGCAGCAAGGTGATTGACAGGCTACCACCCAGCTGGCACATCAGTCTCATCAGAGTGTGGTCAGGTGCCCTGGATCCCTAGGGCATATACCATAGGACGTTGCAATTGCTAGGTGTGTGCATGCATTACCTCTTAAAGGGTCAGTAAAGTGAGACATTCACCCCACTCTCACTGAACCATACTGGCCTGAGGGGTCTGGCCTCTCCTAAGCAGCAAGCACCCCTTCACTCCCCCTCAAGAAACAGCTCTGTGTACGAAAAGGAGTATTTTACTGAACCTGCTGGCTCATTACAGAGCACTGTTACCCCCTGCAGTTCAACTTCCGCCCAGTAGAAGCCTCCGTAATTCCTAGCATACAGAAAAGGGAAATCCAAACTGAGTGCCTGGGTGGGAAGTTCAGACGCAAGTCAGAGGCTGTGTGAAAGCAGGAGCAGTAGGCTGGAGGTATCAGCCTGGGAGCTGGTTGTATGTGGGAGGCTGAGCAGCAGGCAGCCTGAGAGCTGTCACTGAAAGGCAAAGGAAGCAGCCTTTTGCCTACTGCCTGCAAGGGGCTGGCAGTCTCATCTGCAGGAGCACCCACGGCAGTGGGCTGAGTAGCCCCAAGGATGTGGTGTTGTGTTGATAGGGAGATGGATGTCTCAAGGCCCAGCAAGGAGTCAGGTGATAATAAAACCCTTGTTCACTGTTACAGCATTAAGCAGTGAGATGTGGTCTGGATTTTCATGTCAAGCTCACTTCCATTGTTACAAGCACCGTTAAAATCTTTACCCTTTCATTCAACACCCAGAAAAAAAGAGAAAGTTACATGCTTAAAGCAAGTATTAAGGAAGGCTTTCATTTTAAGAAGTTCACTTGTTCTCTTTTCCTTAAGTCTTTTTATGTGGTATTAGCCATTAATTTGGAGGGGAAAGAGAGAAAGTTTAGATGGTCTGGAGCTGTTGTTGGAAACTGATCCTGTTTCCTTTTTGACAAGACAAATCCACAAAAGGGGAGAGAAAAGAATTACCAAGATAGAAAATGCAGCTTCTGTCTCTGGTGCTGGCTTTTATTTGCATCCTTGCTATTAGAGAAATACAGCCCAGCACATGACCTTATCAGCCACTTCCAGAACTGGCAAATATTGACCAGTGTCAGACTGTTTAACATATTGCTTTTAGCTAGCCTCTCCGGTCAGAGCCTCACCGTGCTGATGCAGAAGCTGACCTGAGAGCTAAGCCAGACTCTTATTAGACAGAAGACAAAAGGAAGAGATGAGGAAGGGTGAAAAAGGACAAATAAGGTGGGGAAGGAAAATGACACATTGGGGTGGGCACAACAGTAGGAACGACAGGCTCGGCGCCAAAGCTGGATTTATCCAAAGCTGGTGGAGGTGGTGATGTTGTCTGGTTCCCTCTCTCTAGCCTGGTCCAGTCAGGGTGCCTTCCAGGGTCAGGCTGACTAATGCCCAAGGTGTTATGGTGGATCCTGGGTCCCAGGAGATGATGGTTGTATAACTCGCTTCTTACAGCCCATGCATCCCACGATTAAGTCCAAGAAGGGCTGGCAACCTCATCCTATTAAAATGAATCAATCAGAACACATTGTGTTGATTAACTCTAAACATTTCTTCCATTTCTGAACCTTTTCATCTCATTGTTATGCTAATCTGTAACTTTACCAGGAACCTTGAAGATCCCTTATCACAGTTCTCCTAACTTCAGTAATGCAGTTTGTACCAGGCTCTGTATTTTTAACTCTTGCTTACTTCTATACACAACTTTACACAGCTTGCTGAGCTGGGCTTCTTTTACCTTGGACAACTTGAGTGTACAGGCCTTGACATAACAGCTCTTGTGCTCGTCCACAGCACTGGGCAATCCTTAGGGACTGGGTTAAGAACTGGTGGTTTGATCCTATTTTTAACCATTATATCAATTGTGCCTATGGCATCTGCACCTCTTACTTTTTGGCAGCCCTGGTAAAGCGCTCGTGTGTTTGTGTTTAGAACCTGCCTACGGCTAGAGACTGAGGGACCTAGTGCTCTGAGTGCTTTCAACACTTGCCTCCAAGCTTACAGTGCACAGAGTGCTATCAAGCAACCAAAGGCAAGGAGGAAACCAATATATGCAACACTCACATCAATTCCCTGTGGATTCTGCTAGTATTTTGCACTGTGTGAGGTACTCCCAAATGTTCAGCTTAAATCTGGGGAATTCCCTGCAGTGTTCTGGATGAGGGGAGAAAAAAGAGAAGAGAAATTCCTATGGGATTTTTACTATCAATTTGACAGTTTTCTAGTGTGCTGAGACACAATCATAATATTTAGTGTTGCTTCAGTGAGTTAATGGGAACACTCTATTGCCTTCATAACATGTAAGGAAACGGGAAGAAGCATAAAGAGCTACTGAACCAAATTCAGGCCTGTTGTAAATGGCTGCAACTCTGCTGAGTTGTAAATGGCTGCAACTCTGCTGTATTGATTTTTGAGACATTGGATCCACATAATCTTGACTGCAGTAGCTCCACTTATAAAATGTCTTCCACACTGACCTATTTGGGTTTATTCCTGAAAGACTCACTTCACAAATGCTCTACCTGCCAGCATAACCACAGAGCTTAAGGGGCACAGATGGTCTTATGTTCAGATCTCCAACCAATTTCTCCCAAGAGCGTTAGGGAGAGCATGGCAATTTTGTAAAATCTCTACATTTTCCAGCTGAGGGACCTGTAGCTGGGGCACGTTCATAGACTCTTCTCACAGCTACTTGAAAACTTCATTGCTATTATAAAATATTATTTCAATTTTGTCAACTGCATTTGCAGAAGAGCTATAGTCTAATTGTTGACAAGATTTTTTTAAGTTTGCAGATACTTTCCTTATGTCCTGGAGTCATTCTGTATGTTTTTTTTTTAAAAAATGAGGTATTTATTCATAAAAAGCTATGTCAGACTCAGTTTTGCAGAGAATCAAAGAGATTCTTTACTGGAGCGCCTGGGGAGAATTTTAAAAACTAAAGCGTGCCTCGAATTAAAGCTCCTGGTTAGATGGGTTGGCCTAAAATGCAGGTTAAGCATCAAAGCTTTCTGTGCACATGATAAAGGATGAGCTGCTATTTCTCCTGCAGAAAAAAAATGCAGAATAAGTAATAAAATTTGATTAAATTAAATTCATTTTGTTACACTTCTATGTTCAAGCTTGATAAAGATCCACGGATTCCTTGGTTATGTTTATATCATCAAAATATATTGATTTCTTTCCTTATCTGAAAATCAAATGTATAATTCTGGAAGCTTGCAACCATACCACTGTAGGCTGAGATCTCATCATATTTCCCAAGCTTAACAGGCTCAGGTCTTGGTTAGTTATTGATTGGAAGACCTCCAAAAATATCTAATGGATAGAGGCAATGATATTAGTGATTCAGAAGGTGGAACTCTTCCCCATGAGTGAAATAATGTTCTTAAATAGAGGTTGGGGACAATATACTGCTGGAGATACCATCCTCTGGGTGACTGAGCTCAGCTGCCCTGGAGGTCCCTTCCTGTTCATATCTTATGTTCCTAAAATATGCTTCAGATAGTAACCTGCAGCAATCAGGAAGGGATTCCCTCCTCCCCAATCTACCCTGGGGTTGTTGTGGCTTCCCTCCTCCTTCCCTGCCCTCTGAAGCGTCAGAAATGGCCACAGCTAGAGATGGGATGATGGAACCCTGGGCACGGTAGGCTGGTGCTCCGAGGTGATACGGATAATTCTCTCTCTTTCAGGTGCTTGGCTGGCTGATTCTTAGCCACTTGCACAGGGTCTAACTGATCGCTATATGTTAGGTTGAGAAAGAATGTTTCCCCCAGGTCAGATTGACAGTGACCTTGTTTTGCCCTCCTCTACAGCATGGAGTGTGGGTCGCTTGCAAGGATCATCTGGGTATATTTTAGCTAATTCCATGCCATTGAAGGACCTCAGACACTGGAGCACTTTGATGCCTCCTATTCTCTGCCTGTGGCACACAATAGTTTAGTCTCCTGAGGGATGTAGTCTTTGGTTGCTGGGTGTAGTGGGTGGGTGGCTATGCGGTGTTGGTGACATGTGATATACAGAAGCTCAGACTGGGTGATCTGGTGGTCTTTTCTGGCCTTAAACACTGCAACAGTGAACCTATAAAACTGTTAATTCAGGGTTCATTTCTGCAAGGTACTGAGCATTCTAGCCCTGAAAAAATGAAAATTGATGAAAATGGGACTACTTATGTGCTTAAAGTTAAACATGTGCTCAAGTGCTTTGCTGGAGTGGGGCCAAAGAGCTCAGTACCTTGTAGGATGGAGCTCATAATCCTGTGTCATTTTACGTTAGACTAGAGTTCCTAGCCTTGGTGTTCTGGCCAATTTCCAATTTGGGTGATATTCTGCTTACTTAAATTCGTCCGATAGTTCATTTGGATTTTTATTGTTATTGTTTGTTTCTGGTAGCACCCGCAATGTGATAGACACTGCACAACTACAAAAAAAATAAAAAGGCACAACAACCCCAGCCCAATGCTTTGCACGGCAAAAAAAGACCAAACGAATAGACAGAGATGGAGGGTAGGAGAAAGGGGAGCGAGAAACAAGTAAGGCAGGCAATAAGTGATATACAGATGGTCTGTATTTCCAAAAGAGATGAGTGATATTGGATGCCTTCACTTGCTGGGTGCTCAACTTGAGACACCTCATTTTCAGAAAATGCTCTTCACCCACCCTCTAAAAATCAAACCCTTTTAAGGTACCTCTAGGTGGGACACCAAAATCAATAGTCATTTGGAAAATTTAGTCCATCTATATGTATAGACAATCACCAATTACTGTACAACTACGCTGTTACGGAATTTGAGCGAAGCACTTTGGATACTCACTATATGGATGACTTGCGGATATACCATAGGCTGATTCATTCTTGAGAGTAGATATCCTCTGCGTAACTGGGTCTGGTGGCCCTGGGGAGGGTACTGTGGTCTAGAGAAAAGATTATAGCAATGGGATTTAGGTGGCATCCTAACCCTGGTTCTGTCACTAACTCACTCTGAGACCTTGGGAAATCACTTCACTGGTTGGTTTGTTTCACCATCAATAAAATCAGCATAATATTTACCCATCTGCCTACGGGGGTGTGTAGCGGGGTGGTCACCCGGTCCTGCCCTGAAGGGCTTGAAATCAGCCCTGGGAGAGGGCACCAGCCTTCAGAGGGCGCTCCGGAGGCTGAAAACAGCAGGAGGCGCTGCAGGGGTGAGTCCCGACCCCACTACAGGGTGTTATGAGAATTAATTAGTTAATGACTGTACAATGTTTTGAACATGTATATTTTTATATAAGTGCCAGTTCCCTGCAGATAGGGAGGTTATTTGCTGACTTCGTATGCAGGCTGTGGGGCTTGTGAAGACTCAAAGTCCACCATGGGAAAATTTGGTGTTATTTACAGTCTGTAAAAGAGGATTTTTCTCATTTATTTTATGTACTACCTATCAAAATGTGCTTTTAGTGTCTTTTGTGCAATGGAATTACTGGTTTATAATTGTAACTGGGGCTGTCAAGCAATTAAAAAAATTAATCGTGATGAAAAAAATTAATTGCACGATTAATCGTGATGTTAAACAATGATAGACTACCGTTTATTTAAATATTTTTGGATGTTTTCTACTTTTTCAAATATATTGATTTCAATTACAACACAGAATACAAAGTGTACTGTGCTCACTTTATATTTATTTTTTATTATAAATATTTGCACTGTAAAAAACAAAAAAATAGTATTTTTCAGTTCACCTCATACAAGTTCTGAAGTGCAATCTCTTTATCATTTAATTTGAACTTATTATGTACAAAAAAAGCTGCGTTCAAAAATAAAACAATGTAAAATTTTAGAGCCTACAAGTCCAATCAGTCCTATTTCTTTTTCAGCCAATTGCGCAAACAAGTTTGTTTATTTTTGCAGAAGATAATGCTGCCTGCTTCTTGTTTACAATGTCAATTGAAAGTGAGAACAGACATTTGCATGGCACTGTTGTAGCTGGCATCGCAAGATATTTACGTGCCAGATGCGCTAAAGATTCATATGTCCCTTGATGCTTCAACCACCATTCCAGAGGACATGCTGATGACGGGTTCTTCTCGATAACAATCCAAAGCAGTGCGGACTGTTTCATGTTCACTTTCATCATCTGAGTCAGATGCCTCCAGCAGAAGGTTGATTTTCTTTTTTGGTGTTTGGGTTCTGTAGTTTCCGCATCAGAGTGTTGCTCTTTTAAGACTTCTGAAAGATGCTCCACACCTCATCCCTCTCAGATTTTGGAAGGCACTTTAGATTCTTAAACCTTGGGTCGAGTGCTGTAGCTATGTTTAGAAATCTCACATCTTCTTTGCATTTTGTCAGATTTTCAGTGCAAGTGTTCTTAAAACAAACATGTGCTGGGTCATCATCCGAGACTGCTATGACATGAAATGTACTGCAGAATGCAGGTAAACCAGAACAGGAGACATAAAATTCTCCCCCAAGAAGTTCAGTCACAAATTTAATTAGTGGATAATTTTTTTAACGAGTTTCACCAGCATGGAAGCATGTCCTCTGGAACGATGGCTGAAGCATGAAGATGCATATGAATCTTTAGCGCATCTGGCATGTAAATATCTTGTGATGCGAGCTACAACTGTGCCATGCGAACTCCTGTTCTCACTTTCGGGTGACATTGTAATTAAGAGGTGGGCAGCATTATCTCCCATAAAGTAGGACTGAGTGGACTTGTAGGCTCTAAAGTTTTACATTGTTCTGTTTTTGAGTGCAGTTTATGTAACAAAAAACCCTACATTTGTAAGTTGCACTTTCATGATAAAGAGATTGCACTATGGTACTTGTATGAGGTGAATTGAAAAATACTATTTATTTTGTTTATCACTTTTACAGTGAAAATATTTGAAATAAAAATAAAATAAAGTGAACACTGTACACGTTGCATTCTCTGTTGTAATTGAAATCAATATATTTGAAAATGTAGAAAAACATCCAAAAATATTTAATAAATTTCAGTTGTTATTCTATTATTTAACAGTGCAATTAATCATGATTAATTTTTTTGAGTTGATCGCATGAGTTAACTGTGATTAATCGACAGCCCTAATTGTAACTCCTGCTATTTTTTTGGATGGTAAAATTAAAAGCACCTGGCATTTTGCAGAACTTTTTGAACCTTTAATTTTCGTCTGTCGCTTCCTTTTCTGGACCTACCACAACCACTGTGGAATTCTTCTTGTCTTGTAGCATTACTGTGTGCTGTTAAAAAATCTGTTTTGTTCCATACACACTCACAGTCCCTCCACCCAGAATAGGTGCAAGCCTGCCTCTAGCTTATTACTGTTTTCGTGATACCCTTTTCCATACATCTTGTGCAGTTTCAATCCAGGTTTCTCCTCACCCCAACTTTTCTTCTGTTGCGCCTCTGCCCGCCCAGTAATCAGTGTATTCCCTGGTATAAACTATATGGAACTATGGGATTCTTTAAAATGAAAGGCACTATAGAGTACACACTTCTTATAATTAATTCAGTGATGTTGCACGGTTTCATAAAATATTTTTAGTTTTATTATTTTTCTCTTTTCAAATTAGAAACATTTAATTCCTTGATATGGAGAAAAAAATCTAAAAAGAAATAATTTCTGCTCTGGACAGCACTATCATATTAAAGTGCTGTAGCATAAATAAAATGGCTTCACATGAGCGCTAGACTTGAAGGGCTCTAAAAATGATTAAATGCATTAACAAAATGGAATGCTCAGCAGCTGACCAAGACTGCAAAGCATTTCAAATATCAGTGAGGAGGGTTGTATGTGTTTATTTTGTTAAACTTGGAGCATAAAATAACATGGTCTTGTGCATTTTACAGATTGCATTTTTTTTTTTTTTTTGGTTTCCTTACAAGTGGAGCATCAGTGCACGTAAACAAAACAGTTCCACTCAGAAAAGCACATAGCTCAGAGCATTCTGTCCCATTTTCAGTGACCTGGAAAGCACAAAGAGCACTGTGCTGCAAAAAATGGCTTTATTAAGATATTTGTTGACAAATAGTACCTTCATTATCAACATAAATTTAAAACCTATCAGTTTCCTTGGAGAAAGCTATTACCAGGAAAATGGGAGCATGGAGCTGTATCGTACCATCGTTTCATTTGGGAAATGTTGAGAAGCAGCAATGATAATGAATTTGAAAAGCAGCATCTCTGTCAGTGGCAGGGTAAAACAATAATAAATTAAAGACTGAAAAATAATATTCTCCAAACAAACTGCTTGGACAGTGACTCACAGAATGAAACTCTTATCACAAGAAGATGCCCCAGCAAATGCATTATTTTATTACATTATTTTCCTGTGCAGTATTACACAACATAATGAGAGATAAGGTGGGTGAGGTAATATCTTTTTTTGGACCAACATCTGTTGCTGAAAGACATGCTTTTGAGCTGCACAGAGCTCTTCAGGTCTGAACACAGCTACAACAACAGTGAAAACACCATGATAATGAGGCATTATTCTAGCTACGGAAAGTCAATTGAAATAAATTATCACATAGCATCAGAGACCACAGGTCTCAAACCTTGATTCACAGGGCTCTTACAAGCCAGTAAGTTCAAACCTGCCACCAGTCATCAGAACTAGATGCTGAATTCTGACAGGACTCCAGTCCCGGGATCGGAGAGGCGGAACTCTGGGTGGTCCTGATTGGTTCTCTGCTTGTATTTAAACTGAGCACAAGAACAGGTTGTTGTCCATGCAGCTGAGTTTTCCAGACTTAGGACTGCTTCCCTTGTACTACCTACTCCTACTGCCTGATTCTGATCTCCTGGTAACCTGACCTTTCCTGCCTCCTGATACCTGACTCAGTCTGCCCTCTGGCATATATCTGATTCTGATCTTCTGGTATCTGACCCAGACTGGCTCCTGAATGCCATGCCGACCATTAGGTCAGACCACCCACATCCTGGTCGTGACACATAACCATTAAAATGGAGCAAGGGGTACTACACTTCTCTTTGCTGCTGTATACATGCTCTTTTCTTTGAAGTCTGATTAATATGGCCAGCCTGCTGTATACCTCACCACTTCCTCTTCACTCCAGTACAAGTCCATCTAACCCTCCTGCTGAATGACTGCTCACTGGCCTTCAGAGCAAGATATAGGCAAAGGAGCAGATGGGTCTAGCAGGCAGTACGGGTTTGAAGGAAATGGAAGCTTTGCCAGTGAGAATCTAGGGAAGGAAATAGAACTCACATGTGGCAGAAAGACCATTCAGTAGTAGGACATGGAGAGAATGGAATCTTTGACAGCACAAATAAATGCTGGGCAGGCAAAAGAAAGTGGGGCTGTCATTTGGGGAATAGGACCAGAGCACAAGTGGGGTTACAGTCACGTCTGTGAGAATTAAGGGGAGGACAGTCAGGTAGGAGAGGTAAGGCAGTGCAGTCTAAAAAAAGGGCTTATCATTTCTCTTGCAATGATTATCTCTGCATCTTATAATACCATCCATTTTTAACCAGAATTCTCCATTGTGATCAGTGGTGTTCTATTTAAACACTGACCACTCAATCTGACTTCAGAAGAGCATTTTAGACATTAGGCAAAAAAACAAATGTGGCAGAAGAGGTACATTTCCAGAAGGGTGGGATCACTTCTGAGGCTGCAATTTAAGCTTGCAAAATTTACACCTGCAGTTCAATTCTGAGTAGCTGTCCTTTGGTTACCAGATTGCTAGAAGGTAAAAATCAATGTTTTAGAATTACAGGTACTCAGATTGAGCACTCAGTTCAAAATATGAACTAAATTATGCCTGCATACAAGGTGGGTAGGCCTTGGTCTGGCTGGAAATATCCATCTAAATGACTAAAAGCTCAGTTATAATTTGTTCAGAGTACTCATTCTGAAGACCAATATAAATCAATATCCAGTCCTCAGATTTCGATGACCTTTATGTAGCAGTATTCAGAAAAAAATATTCAGGATGGCACTAGTATCCTGCAGCTCAGTACTTTGCTCTTATCACATGATAATTGCAGAAGATTCTTATTATAATTGTTTGTATTAAAATATGTAAGGCAGAAAAATAAGACTACACATCAGAATAAATTAGCATAATACAATCTCATGAAGTTTAGGAGAAGGATGGTCTTTTTTATTTCATAAACCTTACATTAACAATGTTTTGAAATTAATATGAGATAGAGTAGTATAATGAATTTCTACTTTATAATACCTCCTATAAAGTCCATGAGTTCATACTTGATTTAGATTTAAAATTAAACAAAATAATCATCTATCATTCTTACATTTTACCTGTAGAATGATTGAGACATGTTTTTAAAGTAGTATTTAGAAGAAAGTTGGCTGTAAACCCTTACACAATGAACATTTTATTATATTAAACATGCATAACTAACCAAAACATAAATGGCTCAGTAGTGCTTCCTACCATGAGCAAGTGTTTCTCATAAACAGATAATCCTACTGAAGAGTAAGCCATAGTCCACAGAGAAATATTAACATAACTTTTATTTATGTGATATAGTTTTAAAAGTAAACCTGATATATGATGGACATATGGTGCTGGAACAAGGGCATTGAAATATTGGAAGGCTAGCTAAAGCAATGCTATAAAGTTATATAAATAGGAATGCTGTAACACTAACATAATAAAATTAAGGACTCCTGTATTTTAACATTTATTAAAGTGTTATGAGCTGGATTAAAGGGGTTGAGTTGAAACTGATGTGTGAATGTGCTCTTCATTTAAGGTGGTTTTAGAGACAGTTAAAGGGACACATCTAGAACAATGTATATTGGAGTTTGCATGGAAACTAGCACCATGTGGGTAGAAGGTACTGTTCTGACCAGGTGTGTGTGTGTGTGTGTGTTAAGAAACTGAGACTCTGAGGCAGAGCAAGAAAGCCACGCAGCAGCCTATAAGCACGGTGTCACATTGGAAGAAGCCCAGAGAAAGTTTGTGGAGTGGAGGCTCTGGCTAAAAGAAACTGGAGCTGTAAGCTGAGATACAGCTCTTTTTTGGTTTTGGTTCCCCCCGTCCTTGGAGAAGCAGGAAATTGCACATTCTTTGTTAATAAACAAGAAAGCATCACAGAAAATACCAGACTAGTTGAGATTTTCAAAACAGTCTAGAGGACATATATTGTGACAGGGTCAGGCCAGATGGCTACAAAAGAGTGATAGAAGGCAGATATATTAGCCCCAGGTTAAGTAGGTCCCTTTTCCCTGGGTAAGGTAACTGGGAAGGTTCCAGAACAATCAGGAACTTTCTGGAAACAATTAAGGTGGACAGGCTGATTAGAACACCTGCAGCCAATCAAGAAGCTGCCAGAATCAATTAAGACAGGCAGGCTAATCAGGGCACCTCTTGTTGAGGTTCTGGCTGCACTTTTCCCCACACTTGTTCCTTTTCGCACACCCTATCCGTGGCCCCACGAAGTCGCGAGACCTCCTCGTCAACCTCCTCCTGGCTCTGGCCAAAGTCTCCATCTACAATACCAGGAGGAGGATGTTGTACGAGGGGGTGCTCTGCGACTGCGGGGCCTATTTCCGTTCCTCCCTAGTTTCATGCATCCGGGCAAGTTCCACTGGCCAGCGTCCGCTGGGTCCCTCGACAGCTTTGAGGAGCAGTGGGCACTGTCCGGGGTTCTCTGCTCGGTGTCCTCATCCGGCATCCTTATTTTGAAACTTTGACCCTCACTCCTGTCCCTGTTTTTCATTAGTTGTCCCCCATAATCAGTTGGTCCCTGGGTCCAGTGGTCCCTCCCGCTAGGCTAGGGGAGGGGCCTTTAGCAGTGGGTGGGCTTGCTGTTGGTTGTGGCTGTTGGTGTTTACTGTGGCTGCACTGAATCTTTTTTTTTTTAATTAAAGCTTTATTCTACATTTTTTTACAAAGATTAGCCACTAAGTCATTTTGAAATTACACAAAGCCTCTGTTACACTGTCAGCATGGCTATTTAGTCACTGGGACATTTTTCAAAATGCATTCTTTAACTATGTCTGAAAAAGAGTCCATCCCCAAAACAAAGCAAAAGAAGCAGCACATGTTACCATTAATCAAACTGTTAAAACAAGGCGGAACAATAACATTTACATTAATCATATACAGTATTATTATTTTGACTCCATTGAAATCCATAACAAGATGCAAGGCTCATAATCTCCCAGATGGTGAACAATTCTATCTCCCTCAAACAAGGTGATTGCAGTGTTTCTACTGGGGATGGGCAGAAGAGGTCTTTAGAGCATAAGTGGGCTCTTGATCAGAGGCATGGTCTCCGAGTACCAACAGCACGGGAGAGAACTGTGGAGTCTTTCCAGGGTAGGAACATGAAGTCTGCTTTGATGACTCAGCAGTCTGTAGCCTACTTCAGTACTGTGTGACTTTCATGTGATTTATGCACTTCATAAATGTCCCATCTGTGAAACCAGACAAAATAAATGGAACTGGCAGGCAGTGTACTTGTGTAGCTGCTGGTTGAAGAAGTAGACAGCATGTGATTGGCTTTATAGCGAGAGGCTATCTGCAAGCCCTAACACCTAGGGGAGAGCCTCTGCTCTGCTAGCAGGGAGTGGAGTAGAGAGCCAGCACAGTCATGGACACTCCTGAAGAGCTTGTATCTCTCTCTCTCAGCAGGTTCTTTCCTCCTCCTTCCTTTTCACATGACCTGTGTCTCAATTTGTTCATAAGATCCAGATCTCTAGGAGGCAAATTTTCCATCTTGAAAGGGGGCTGAGGAGGAGACCCTTTCTCAGTCCTGAGTAAAGCAGAAAATGGCCTGGCAGATTTCTTCTTGCACGGGTTAATGGCTTAAATGATTGGGATCTCGGGGCTTGTTTGCTGAAATAAAAGCCCACAGATATAGGCCAAAATGTCAAATGGTTTACTTAAATCCATGCTTACACACCATGCATGGAGTGGGGGCGATGAATCTTCCCTAGCCTGTGTGAAAGAGGGGTTCATATATTCTAGGGCACATCTCTTCCTCTGAACCCCACATAGGTCTCATTGCATGTCAGGAAAGTCACAGAGGGCCAAGCAGGCTGAGGAAAGAGTGGGAATCTCTTCTTCCGTGGTGCTTACAAGAAACAATTAACACTGCCTGAGACTCTGTGGGAGGTCCCAGAAAAGCTATGGCCAGAGGGAGACTCTGGGCAGGCAGCAGGGGTCAGAATACTATCGAGGTATTTATATGGCCCTCATCACGGTAGTATCTGAATACCTCTCAGTCTGCAATGAATTTATCCTCATAGCACCCCTAAAAGGTAGGGAGGTATTATCCCAATTTTACAGGTTAAAAATGAAGGCCTGTGGTAGAATACCTGATTTGCCCACAGTCACACAGGAAGTCTGTAGCAGAACTGGGAATGGGACTCAAAAAACCAATGGTTTTTATCCACTAGAGCAGTGGCGGGCAACCTGCGGCCTGAGAGCCACAGGTTGCCCACCACTGCACTAGACCATGCTTCCTACCTCTGTTCTGGCTTCCTGTTTTCCCTCTAGAATTCATAGAGATCCTGGCCTGGGGGCAGACTTAGGGGCCTACCCCTCTACTCACCATGGAATGATGTTGAGTATCGCCATGAGTGGAAACTTGTGGAGATTCCTCTTTGTGAAGATTTTACCATGAGATGGAAGGGACAATCCAGCCCCTAATTAAGTGGCCTGAATTTCAGAGGTACTGAGCTCCTGTAGTTCCCATTGCAACTCATTACTTCGAAGATGATGGTTTCCACAGACCGCTCAGATTTTTTATTTCGATGGTAGTATGTGATTTTGTATTTTCTTTGCAGACCCATAAAAAACTCAATTTATAAGTAATTTCAGGGTGGCTGGCCAGCAGAGTACAATTTTTCTGTTATTCAAATAGTAACCAGTTCTTGACTTCCCTGAAATTATTTACAGCTAGATTACTGACATAACACAGTGGGCTCATGAAAATTAGATAATATCCTCCATAGCAACTCCTTTTCCTTCTAATACTTGTTAGAGTAGGTGATAAACAGCCTTGCCTCAATATTATTCAAGGACTGAGACAATACAACAGTTTTGGCAATGTCGGCATTTTAATGAAAACAGCTCTGACAGGTAGATGGTGCACCAAAGAGCTGGAAAAAGGTTATCAAGTAGCTTGGGTTTATGAAGAGTGGCATTTTAAGCATAGCTTGGATGCATTTTTCACAAAGTATATTAAGATGCATCTCAGGTAGTCTAAGGGTACTACCTACCCTGCCTTGTGTGCAGATGAAGAATCTCACAGGTACCATGTTCAGATTTATAATAAAATGAAGGTTTCTGTGCAAAGTCATTACAGAGCTGTCAAGCCAGCTATTAGATTTCTGTTCACTGCATACATTTATTTTGTAGAAAAGTGAACCTAGCAAATACCCCAAATACCATTAGCCTAAAAAGCTATTTGATTAGTCCACTAAACAAATAAAGAACAATCATTCCCTTTGTAAATATGGAAACAGAAGTTGTACAGAGGGCTGCGTTCTAAATAAATGTGGCCACTTTCTATGGTACCTATAATATCCAAAAATATACTTGATCTGCAGGAAGCAATGGACATATGCGAAAAGGCCCCATATCTCCACCTTGGCTATCAAGCCACTGGCTATCTATCTTAAGGTTTTTTGCTGCCCATCACTGTAGTATCTGAGCGCCCTCTTCATAAAATCAATAATGAAAGTGAAATCCCTGGTGTGTTTCATGGAGTTTGTTATTTCTACCTTTTGGGGGTCAGAACTCTGCTTGTGGTAGGTGTGTTCTCTGGGGGGTAAGAGGGAGTTGGTAGGCGGTTGACCTGGTCTGAACCCTGATTTTAAGGCATCCAGGATGTTGGCTGAGCTCACATGGTGTTGGAGGTTCCTATTTTCTCAGTTATTTTGCCCAGGAATGGTAGGTTGGAGATGGGATGGTAGTTGGAGAACTCTTCAGAGTTGAGTGTTGGCTTCTTGAGGATTGGGAAAACTATCGCATTTTTCAAGGAGTTTGGTAGGTGTGCTTCTCTGAAAATGGCATTGATTATTTCCTTCAGAACTCAGCATAATTATTTCACTGTCTTTAAACAGTCAGGAGGAGCATAAATCCATTTTACAGTCTCTAATATTTTTCAGGGCTTCTTGAACTTAGGCCTGTGGGATGGGGCCCAAACTCAGTCAGGGTGGTGGGATGGATAATACAATCTGATCAGGGTGGAATTTTATTTCCCAGTTACATCCATATGTATTCAGTTGATCTTATCATTGAAGCATCACTGACAGCTCCTCACAGCGGTTAATGTTTGGGTCTGGTGTCTGGGCCATGTAGTCTGGGTTGATTAGTCAGTCATGATTCTGTTGTGTTGATTGCAGAGGAGGAGATGGCTCATTTTACTTCCTTTACTGCAGTGGCATAGTCCTGTAAGTGTTATTTTACTGCTGGCAGGGGCATTCGGAGAGGTTTTTGCACCACTGGCATGCTAACTTTCTGCCTGTATGCTTCATGTGCAGTAGTTCAGCTATGAATCACAGTGATCTCCTTGGTTGGTGTGGTGGGAGTGGACAGCCTGGGCCAAGGCATCAATGGTAGTGGACATCAGGGGATTGTACTATTGGATCAACTCATGGGTGACTGGGCCAGTTATTTGGGTGGCTTGTTCGAGGAAAACTTAGGGAGTTCAGGTGCCTTTGGGGGCAGACCAGCTTTGGCTGCTCACCACCCCCAGTGGGAAGGAAGATTCTGATCTGTCAAGATGAGGTAGTTGTTCACTGTCCATGAAGGTCCAACACACTATGCTGGTAGAACTTCCCCAGTATGTAGCCACTGTAGCTCCCCCTGCCTCCCACCCCAACATTTCCAAGAGAGGGAAGTATGCCCAAGAATAGAGGGGCTCTGTGTTGAAGGTAATAGAGACTAGAGCTGTATTGCCATTTCCTCGTATTCTGCATAGCACTCACTCTATCCCAGCCTGTGCCTTCTCACAACATGGATCCTGGCATCGCAGAGAAAGCTAACCAGGGGGTTCCAGGAAGTGGGATGGTGCAAAGAAGAGCATGAGCCACTATGGGGATGAGGAGCCATAGAGCTCAGAACTGATACTCCGGCCTCCTCTTCCTTGACTTGTCAATCCACGTTTCACACTGTTAACTATGCTCTCCTTCTTTGAAATCTTGTCTTCCTTTGGCTTCCATGACTCTGTCCATTCCTGGTTCTCCTCCTATCTCTCTGAGCACTCCTTCAGTGTGTCCGTCATAGGATTCTCTTCATCTGCCCTCCATCTTTCTATGGAGATTTCACAAGACTCTGTGCTTGGTCCTTTTCTCTCTCTACACCTTATCTCTGGCTAATCTCATCCACAAACAAAAATTTAACTACCATCTCTATGCAGATGGCTCACGGATCTACCTTTCTGTTCCAAACTAACATTTTGTGCTGTCTCTCTGATATCTCAAGTACTGCTAGCTCCTCACTTCCAATAGTTCTGGTGAGCTGCCTACTGGCAGCCAGGGTATGAGGACTGCCTGGGAACCCATGGGCACAGATTCAAGACCTGCAGACTCTTACACTTGTGTCTCAATTACTGCAACATACTTTTCTCTGACCTTGATACATACAATCTTTCCCCAGTTATATCCAGCCAGAATGCTGCTGCAGACAATATTCTTAACCAATCACTTTGGCCCTGTCACCCCCTCTCTTTGCATCCTCCACTCCCCCTTCCCTTTCATATCTAACACAAGCTGCTTGTCTTCACTTTCAAGGCCCTTTCCTGCCTAGCTCCACCCTAACTATAATCTCTCATTTACTATCAAAATAGTGATTCCCATCACTTATTGGCCCATGATGCCAGTCTTCATCTCCCATTTGTTAAATTTTCAAAACAGCATCTTTGTGCTTTTTCCCATGCTGCCCCTCATGGTTGGACAGAGCTCTCTGTAAACATCCACAAAGCTACCTTATTATCATCCTTCTAATACTTCCTTAGAACGTTCCTTTGTCGGGATGACTACAATAAACGTAACTGTCTTCTGGTATGCTGACCACACTGCTTGTCAAGCTGAGAGTACAACTACCATGCTGTCCAATACTGCCACATTGTTTCCTTGTGATCCCTCAACTGTTTATATCCATCTGTTATAGCCATCTGTTAGATTATTAGCTCTTTGAGGCAGGAACTATCTTTTATTTTTTCTGTGTTTGTACAGCATCTAGCACAATGGGTTGCTGGTCCATGGTTGTGGCTTTTAGGTGCTATAGTAATAAAAATAATAATAATGATGCCAAGATAGACAGAGTGTAAGATGGCCTGGTATCACCCTCTCCTTACCACCCCTATCCCTTTCCACCTGGAGATAGTTGTCTCCACACATTAGTCTGGGAAGCAATATCTGGCCATGAGCATTTAAATTATAACACTAAAGAGCCATGTGATCCATGGCTAGTGTGCTCTAAAGTGTAGCAACTCTGTTATTTGGGATGCTGCTATGCCACTTTGCCACTCATGAACTAGAGACTCCAAAGAGCTGTGAACTTATCATCCTTTTAATGTCCTCTTACTACAGATTTTTCTGTGTGTCATAGTGCCCTACCCATCTTCCAATACAATATCCACAGTGTTACCATTTCCTCAGCAGGTGTTTCTAGCTAGGTCCATTGCCGGTTGGTAAAAATGTTTTGTTTTCCTCATTACTAGTTGGCAGGATGGGTATTAATTTATGCAGATCAGTTTCATGGAAACTTGGTGTTGATCTTAGCAGTTTCCATCCCTTTTACTACAAAGGGGAGCATATGGCCCAATGTGAGTATGCCTCCCTTCCTACCTCTTCAGAGGGGGGAAGAAAGTGTGTCAGATTATAGCTGTGCTGCCCCCACCAGGGTACAGACAGGGAAAGCTTTGTCAGCATATCAGTCTATTAGCTCAGAGAGCCAGTCAATGCCTTTCCATCTCATGAATACATGGCCAAACTTACTTGAAAACAATCATTTTTTATAAATCAACCAATGGTTGATTGGAGGCTTCAGCACAACCACAGAACAACTGGTGCAAATCTGCTGTGCTGGGGCGGGACCTAGCTATGCCACAGCATACAAGTTGGTTTGGGTGTAATTTGGGAGGAGCTGGAGCTAGTGGGTCTACCACCCATATCCCTGCAGAAAGAGGGATGTGTCTGCAACCCACATTCCCACACTGCATGAAACTATGCACAGAAAAAAGCCACTCTCCATGTTGCTACTATATGGGCGTGACCCAAAGTCAACAGGTATCTTTGCTTTGCCTCCAGTGGGCTTTGGATTAGGTCCTATGTGACCGAGAAGTGGACAGCGGAGAGCATTCAGGGTGAAAGTTACAGCACAGTATGTGAAGAATATGTGTATTCCACATGAAGGGCCTACATGCAATTTGCAATTTTCTGTGGATTTTCCCCCTCCAGTGATTATTTTTTAAAACTGATTCTTGATTATGATCAGCATTGCTTTCTCAGTTATGTTAGGTTCCCACCAAAAGCCACACTCCTTCACTAGGAAGAACTACCTCCCCAAAATACAAATCTGTTAATTATTAATTATATGATGGAATCTGAGGCTGAAAGCAATGATAAAAAGCATTTATGCAATACTTCCAGAATGTTTTTCTTTCTTTCAAAGCAAAATTATAACATTATTAATTTAAAAATAAATGGCAGAATCTTGTTTACAAACTCTAGAGACAAAGCCAGAGATGGTTACATTGACACAGACAGCTGTATTTAGGAAAAGTTAGCGTCTTTGTAAAAACACCCTAAGAGTTCATTGAAAATATGCTGATGGATTTAAGAGTGCTCTCATTTCCCAAATAATTAATGCTTTGAACCAGCTTTCTTTCTCCAGTATGACAGCAGTTTATCCCTCGTTTAAAAGATTGCTGTTAGCACAAGCTCAGGATAAGTGTCATTTTAAAGCTCACATTTTAGCTCTAAACTATCAGATTTGGGTAAAAATTCCATGTGGTTGCAGAGCTAATGGACTGGTATTTAAACAGATGTTAGCAATTTATTTATTCAAGAAAATGATTCAGAAATGCAAATAGTGTAAATTAAAGTATTGACTTTGGAAGAGATAGAGATTACTTAGAACTCTAGGGTAAGATAATAGACACTCTAGAATATTTTGAGAGCCTACTTAAAATTTTATTCACATTGGAGGTAGTTCTAAAGGGGTGTCTGAATGATTTGATGGGTTGTCTGTACATGGCCTGATTTTTCAGAAACACTGGGCACACAACAGCTCCCATTGTGGAAATCAAGCCATTCATGTAGGTCCCTAAATATTGGTTTAGGAGCCTTACTTTAGCCACAATATTCACATGGTGCAGTGAAGTGGAAATTGTCTGGAATGCCTGATAACAAGGGAAAGGAATGAAGCATAGCTGTCTTGGATGGCCATACATTGAGGTAACTTGGACTCAGCACTTGAAGTGTCCTGTAGATCAGACCTAAGACTTTGAATTAAATGTGAGATGGAACTCAGGATTTTACTTTAAAAACAGAGGTCTCTAAAAGAGTCATGGATACATTTTCCCTTTGTGAGGGCTGAGGTAGGGAGTACATCAGGGAGCCAATTATAGTTCTCTGTCCTATAAACTGGTTTACACTGACCCAGCACCACATAAACTAGAGCAGTCTTCGGGTTAATTTATGTCACTGGAGTATGGGCCCTATAGAACCTTATGGCAATGGAGGATTGGGCATAGTGGAACGAAGCTCAGCCATTCCCCACACCTTCCCCTAACATGACCCTTCCTTCCTATGACATGCACCCTACATGAGGGGAGGGGAGAGCAGCTGTGCCGGAAAGGGCTCTGCCACCTTTTTTTCTAGCATTTTCCCTCTCACAGAAATAAGAATCCGGCCCATATTCTCTATTAGTTGTACTAAGATTAGGGTTTAATTTCTGTGTGGAGCAGCCCAAGTGAGTGACGTAATCACACACCCCTGAGCAGGTCTGACATTCCATCCAGCAGAGGACAGTACACAAGACAGTAAATTACAAGGTTGTGGCTATCATAACAAAGAGCAGGTCTTAAAGCATCAGAGGATGGTGGGTATAGATTTAAAATGATAAACTAGTTCACCCTGACTGGTGAACAGCTCTGTAAATTGGATTATCCTGGGCCCACAAACCTAGCTTGGGAGAGAGCAGGTAAGAGTTACCCACTGGGAAGGCAGTCTTAATTCAAACATAGGCTCTAAAATAGCTCTAATAGTGATTGTTCTGGAGAGGATGTGTGACACCATGCTGTTTTTGCCAATGTGAGTTAGAGCAGTCTCAGGGCTGCTCTAAAATACACTGGGGGTGGAGGGGTTGGGGGGGTGATGACTCTGCAGACAGTTGCTTTAGGATCAGAAGAGTGCAAAGCTGAGGTTTATACCACCTTTATATCACCAGCCTGTAATCTGTGCTGTGTGCCACTTGTCAGGACCCCAGGATCTGGCCCAACAGATCCTAAAACAAAGGTAATCTTTGCTTGCTTCCCTTAATGAACTAGATATTTCCACAGGAACAAGAATACCATTAGCCTACCCCAACAAGTGGTGCAAATAGCCATACTTCTACTATTTAATTGATCTTCCAAAAATAATCGACTTTCTCTGAGGCTTACAACCAACTCGGCCTCACACTCAAGACCAAAAAAACCTAAAGTACTCACCAACATGCTCCAAATCACCAGGATCCTGATCCCATAATTCAGATCAATAAAGAGACCTAGAGAATGTCGAGCACTTCATTTACCTCAGGAGCTATCTGTTGCAGAAAGCTGACATTGATGAGGAAATTCAACACCACCTTCAATGCACCAGTGTAGCTCTCAGATGCTTGAGAAAACATGTCTTTGAAGATCATGACATCAACAATCAAAGCAGGCTTCTCCTGTACCAGGCTGTTGTTATCCCTGCCCTCTTGTACGATGTCTAAACCTGGGTCATGTATAATAGACACCTCAAGATTCTCGAATGATATCATAAACAGTGCCTCTGCAAGCTCTTCCAAATCAAGTGGGATGACCGACACATTATCATCAGTGTTCTGTGTTCTGTCCCAAGCCAAAACCTCCACCACTGAAGCTATGATCATATCATCCACCACCATCTCCGTTGGGCTGGTCATGTTCTTTGTACTCCAGAAAATTGACTTCTGAAGCAAGTCACGTTCTCACAGCTGAGTCATGGCCAACAGATGGTGGACAGGCAAAAAAAGCACTTCAAAGACAACCTCAAAGCCAACATGAAGAAGTGTAATATTGACATAAACTCATGTGAAACTCAAGCCCTCAGCCAACCAAGGATCCCAATACTTCAAGATCTAATGGAGATAACAGGAAATGGAGAAATGGGGAAGGAGGAAAGAATGTTCCACAACCTGACTCAACAATCCAGATCCACCCCTTCCACTGGGAAATGTCTGCCCCAATTGTGACAAGATCTGTGGATCCCAGATCGGTGTCATTAACCATCTGTGGATCAACCAGCGATAACTGGCTATCATTTTATTGAAGACAAACATCCTCAAACTCCGAGGGATCATCAGCACTTTAATTGTAGCAGTTATGAAACTTAGCTTATGAGAATACTGTGACAGGTGTGGGAATTTCCTGCAATGTCCTGGACGAACCTTACTGAATTAAGTTAAAACCTACTGAATTAAATTTAAGTATTTTAGGAGTTCATTGTATTAAGAATGCAAGTGCTTAGTATTATTCTGGAATTGTTTGTAACTTCTTTAAAGGGGGACATGGCTAATATAAACACTGAGGAGAGTTATAAGCTTCCAAGTACTCTTTGAAACGATGTGCTACACAAATAAAGTTAAGTGGGATTCCTAGGAAATACTTGGGAGGGGAGTGCCAATGACCTACCTCCTGATCTAGCCTTTTGAAGCTGCATCTTGAGCAGAAATCTATTGTCTGCCTAGTCACAGTCTCTTCAGAGACCCAAAAATGGATAAAGGAGTGGCTCTCACATTCATGAGGGTTCTTGTTCTGAGCAAAAGGAGTTGTGAACTTGTAATCATAGGAAAACCTCTGGGTGTGATTTGAAGGACTGTTCACTGGCCAGAACTGTTGTTAGAACCAGGGGGTGATCTCTGGTAAGCTTATTAGCATGTGTGTAGATTCTTTTATTGTTTTAATATGTTTTCTCTGTAATGCTTTTACCATAAGAATAAATGTGTTTGCTTAGAAGGAATTGTAGCCATTACACTGTTTACCATCTCTGAGGAGAAAAGGAAAGTAGGCCTGCTGAGGTAGTCTGATTTTGCTAGGGAATGCACAGTACAGTCAGAGAACTGTGCAGCCCACTCAGGAGAGAGATGTGTATCTTCGCCCAAGAGAGGAAACACTTGGGAGCCAGAAGGAGTGGGTACCGTTGCTAGACCAAATAGTGGGAATCCGGGTGCAGTTGCCCTGAACTGTGACAAATGCATTGTAATTACATTCACGAACGTTACCTCTTGCCATTACTACATTCTGATTCAGTGTCTTCTGAACTGTCTGATACAAATGGAGACTGAATTTCAGCCTAATTTAAGAAAAATTAATGAATATTTTTTACAATTGGTAGGATTTCTTGGTTTCATTTTATAATTCAGATCAGCTTTTGAGGAAATGTCTCCAGAAGTGATTATAAAATCTTGCAGTTAGATAGCACCTTTAATCTAGGAATATTAAAATGCTTTATTCATAGAAGCTAATTCATAAAGGCAACACCCTATGAGTTAGGTAAATCTTATTAGCCCTGTTTTACAGATGAGGAAAATGAGGCATAGTGTGTTAAGGGCTCCAACTGTATCTGTTAAGGGCAATGTTTTCATTGATTTAAAGTCTTTGGCAAAGCCAGCAATAGAACGTAGGTCTTTCAATCACCAGTTGTGCTTACCCACAAGATCATCCTTCCTATAAAGCAGTGGCTCCAAATATTTCCAGACTACTGTACCTCTTTCAGGAGTCTGAATTGTCTTGAGTACACCAAGTTTCACTTCACTTAAAAACTACTTGCTTACAAAATCCGACATGAAAATACAAAAGTGTCACTGCACACTATTACTGAAAAAATTCTCATTTTTACCATATAATTATAAAATAAATTAATTAGAATATGAATGTTGTACTTATATTTCAGCATATAGAGCATATAAACAAGTCATTGTATATGTGAAATTTTAGTTTGTACTGACTTTGCTAATGCTCACTTGCTTGGTAGTTGTGTAGTCCTAATCCTTCTTGTTTTCTGACTGTCTGTAAAGACTTCCAGCAAAAAAATAAAATAAAATAGGCAACATCTATCTTTTGCAGAGACAGAGAAGGGGGTGGGGGAAGCCCACAAACCACCAACCTTGAAAAGAAAAACATCCATTCAGTCCTTCTTTATGTATCATTAAGAAGCAAACAAAACAAAACAAACAAAATTACGAAGCCAATTTATTTTCCTTTGCAGGTCACTCCACTGGGTGCGGTCACCTGTCACGATGTCTAGTATGTGTCTCACAATTGACAGTGACAAACTCAGGTCAGACTGTCAGAAAACAGGGCAGGCACCCCAAACTGATGGTATGTTCTATAATTAGATTTTACCAAACCAGTAACAAGTGTGCACTCCTGGATTACTATGTTAGCCTTACCATGGAGCCACAGACAGTCCCCTTAGGCTCTCCTGTGCATCTTGCCACTCTAAACCCTAACACCCATTTCAGTCTTAGACAAATTAAGTACAGGATACAGACAGATGAAAACAATATTATCAACATCTCTCTTGATTTCGATCAGCACAAGTTAATTGGCCTGGATACATATTGACACACTCAACCCTTCTTTAATATTCATACACAATTGAATTGTCCTTTTGCTCTGATTTGAGCTGGTCTTTCTTCATCATAGAGCTGGTCACCTGTTTAGACAGCATCACAGACCCACAGGAAGCATAAGTTAGTCATATTGCTTAATGCATATTAGGAGGTACTCTCCATGGTGATGGGCATGATATAATAATCTGAATAGAACAGAACACACATTTTTCAATATTTGCAAAAGATTCAATACCCTACAGTGGTGTGTGAAAATTTTTCCTACCATTGCCCACAGCATTATCAACAAATGGAGAGATTTGAAGCTAGCTGGCCATAGATTGGGTGAAAATGAAATGATTGATGCAGCATTATTTGACTTGGCTACTTCATATTTTATGTAAATGCCTAGCTACTTCAAAGCTATGTACTTTTCAGATATCATTATAGCAAGTAAAGATAGACAGGACTCTCTTTTTTATGAAGGCTAGATCCAATGCTCATTGAAATCAATGGGAGCCTTTCCATTGACTTTAATGGGCTTTGAATCAAGTCCTTTATGGCTAGCAATATGAAAACTCTGGAGTTCTAGAGGGTATTGCTAAAGCTTTTATTATTATTTATAACTTATATTACAATGGCTCCCAGATGACCCAATCTGAATGGGGCTGGATGCTGAAACATTCACTGTGCCAATATTAAGAAGAAACCAGTGTGCTAGATGCTGAAGAAACACCAAGGCAGACGTGATGCCTGCATAAAGAGCTTGCAATATTTCACTGCTAGATAAGTATGCCTTTCCCAATCTATAATCAGTAGCATTCAAGACAAATTGACTTTCTGTAGATGATCAAAGATGGTCAAAGCGCAAAATGCTCTGTGCACAAAATGATCACATAAGCATCTGAACATTTCAGTGATTATTTGAACTCTCAAAACTGGAAGTCTATAAAACCCATCTGGATTCTTTCCCACTGTTTTTAATGTGTAGCCTAAGCATTACTGAATATGACGCATGCAGATTGGGCACTGCACACAGTTAATCACAAGACTGAACACTAGCAAATTAAAGTATAATAAAATAATATTGAGCAGAAGCAGCAGCAAATAAGCCCATCTCTACAGCAGGATACCACAAATGTTTCAGAGAATAAATAACATTCTAACATTCAATTATAGGCCATATGTGTAATATTATGGAGTTGTGCTAGCCAGATTGAAGTTAGTTTTCCATTATAAGCTCATTTACAAGCCCTTCCTCCAAATCTTCCCGAAAAGCCCCAACCCCTCCTGTAATTCTCCATGTTACCTCTCATCACTTGAAAATAAATCAGAAAAGAGGTTTTATATTATTAGAACTGGATTATGTCCTGTCTACTCTATGGACTTTGCATTGCTCAGACAGTGCAAAGTGGATGGGTTCTGGCCAGAAATAGCCATTGAATATCGCTCACATATGGCTGATGGAGGCAGCTCCTGTGCCAATCTCCCCACCAGCACAAAGTGCATAAGGAGGGGCAGAGCCAGAGTGGACCAAAGCTCTGCTAAGCTAGTTCTACACTGGTGTGAGTTAGAGCTAGTGCCCAGGTGCTCTAACTCCGTCTAGGGCTGATTCAGGGAATTGCAACCAGCTTTCTGCAGATCCCCTTACTCTCCCATGGCACCCAGAGCTCAGACAAGGTTGAGTATTCACCCAAGGGTGGTTTTTTTTTAAAAAAAAGTACCTGCCATTAACTCTTTTGCAAAGTTGTCCCTGACTCTTTTTTTGGCCCAGCATACTTCCAAAATGGCTTGGTCTGCAGACTCCATGTTTGCTTTGTTTTGTTGTGCTTGCTGAGGACAGTTGCCTTGCAATGCCTGGGGAATGGGGCAACCAGGGAGGTGTAAGGAAATATGTTCTTTCTTTAAATCTGTAACAGGAAGCAAGTCAAAAGGGAGCTAAGTTAGGTTCTAAGCAGAAGCATTACAGTGACTCAGATGGATCATGTAGCTCTTGGGGATAATACAGGTTTATATTTTCTAATAAAGTTCCTTGTTCATCGTTTGAGGAAAGCAACTTTTTCTGTGATTCTGTCTCATCATCACATGAAGTTGGCTTATTCTAGTTAGTGAAAATAAGGGTCTGTCACAGTTTCCTTTTCCACTTTCTCCTGATAACCATAAACCCTCTTACCTACGATGGGGTTTTGTATGTGGGGAGGACTGGTAGCTTGATATTCCTATCCAGCGCCTATTCCTCCACTTGTATATTTGAGGAGCATATCTTCTCCAACCCATGAAGGCATGAAAAAGCAAGTCTAATAGGCCACTACCAACTGTTCTGAGAACTCAGAGTAGGATCAGCCAATTAGGGAACCCAAAAAGTGCCATATGACTAAACCCAACCATCAAGCGGTCTTGAAACTCAAATATCCCATGAAAAACTGCACTGAATTTTTCATTAATGTCCTATAGTGCACTAAAATGTAACCAACTTCAACTAACATTTTTCTGATGCTAAAAATTTAACAGGAAACATATTTTGGAGAAACTCCACAAAGCTGAAAAAGGACAATTTTCAAATGTTTGCACTTTGAAGTTAAATATTTTGCAGCCATGCATTAAATGAAAGATGCCAGAAAAGCAGTTTATGAGAAAATATGTTGGAATAGTTCTATAGCTTGGATCCATTGTTGTCAAAATGAGTTGCCCCACTGACTTTAATAGGACCAGAATTGGGCCCCATATTTTTCATTTTAAGGATGATTCGATCTTTTGACAATAACATCTATTATTGAAATGTAAATAGTTTTGCACTGAAATGTAAGCTTGAGGATTTATTTTTCTTACTTATGAATTCTCTGATTTACACCCTTTCCAAAGGATGCCTTTAGAAGTGTCTAACATCTTTTTTTCCCTCCTCTGATTTTTAGTGCCTTAACCCCATAATAATTTGGACAGGATTGCAATACGTGCTAAAATGAATTTTGCACCCTCTTTGTCTTTGGCTAAAATGCACACACTGACTCAATTAGCAGTGTCAGTACTCTTGCTACCACCAAGTTCACTGTAAATGATTTTCTGGCATTTCTGTGGTGCACATATGCTTTCCCTAAGAATAACTAAGGAGCAATCTGTTTATAAATAAACTCTCTACCCCTGCCTCTGTAAACTGCAGTACATCCATACCACCAAAAATGACAGATGGCTCTAGCTTATTTTAAAAAACAACAACCACAAACCTCCCTTTTTCATTACTTTTGCAGTCATAACTCAGACACACAAAAGAATGCAAATGTTACAGCAAACTTGACTTTGTTTAACCATTCTTCCATGACACACTATTGTAATTTAAGACAATAGTATTATAAATAATAGCTTTCAAATACTTATGCACATTGGTATATAAATAAATAAATTGTGCTATTCCCTCTCTCACACACACATTACAAAAAAAAAATCATGAGACATCTATCACAACATTATAGCAATCAATCTTTAACGGAATCTTAAAAGACTTTAGAACAAATGTTGGCAAGATTTGGCAGTGAATGAAGTTGCTTTGACACAAAATGCATAAACGTATAAAGGCTACTTTCTAAATCAGAAATTAAGGAATGCAATTTTGTCCTTCAATATATGTTAGTGTGAGATAAGATTGTTTTTAAATCACAGTCAAATTAGAAATCCATTTAAAAGTTTTAAGTGCATTTGTTCCATTCATTTCTTATTTGTGTATGTATCAAAGAGTTTCTAAAGTGATTTTCTTTTAGTGCTCTCATTCTGGCTGGATTCTTCTCCTAGTTCATTGCCAATGTCATTACCATCAGAAAGTAGATTAGGTCTATCTGACCATGCTTCACAAAATCTAAAGGCACATGCTGCAATATTCCCATGAACTAATATATTTGCTTATATATCCAGTGATATGCTCACTTTTGAAAGAATAGTTTGAACAAATTACTTTGGGGGAGATCCTCAGCTGATCAAATTGTCCTAGCTCTACTGAAGTCAATAGAACTATGACAAAATTCACACTAGATGAGGATCTATCCCTTTATTTTTTACAGTCTGCAGTTATCTCCATAGAACTTTCTGGATTATTTCAGAAGTAAGAGTAAATTTACTGAGTCCCTGACCTAAGTAGATGAAGTAAACGTGATTGAGAAAAAATAATATATGAATTTTTAAACTTATTCCAGCCGATAATGTGCCTCCTTTTTCAACAGAGGTCTGTCTTCTACATCTTGGGTGATAATGTTCATAGTCTTTTAAAATTTATGTTCCAAACTTTAATAAGGTGCTATATACTGTACTTTTGCCATGATTTGGCCTAATGTGGAGGAACTGAGTGAATATTTCTGTTCCTAGTCACTAGTTAGGTTCTAGAATAGTGGGCTGCTGTTTCCTTATCTATTTCAATCTCAGCCAAGTTTCACCACTAATTGATTCAGTGCCAGTTGCAGTAGATTGTCTTTAGATTTTTAGACTTGTCCAGTTATTCAGTAGTTGACAGAAAATACATGTCTGTGTTAACTTGTTTATCCCACCCTCGAGGCTACAGCTTTCTTCACCTTGGATTGTAATTCAGCAGTATTAACTGTTTTTAGTGAACATTTCATGGCTACTCACATAGATATTTTTTGTTCATTACACAAGTTCACACTGTGGGTAGGTCAACAAGACATATACTGTATATGCATAGATATTCAGAAATGACATTTTCAGCATCTTTCACTATGCCACATAAATATTTCTCTTAAGAATTATCTTCTCCTTCATGGAGTTTTGTGTTTGTGTTCTTATGTATGTCTTCGTTCTGATAAAAAGATGAATATAAATCTATGTTTTCCCCCTAAAATACCCTAATGCCTTTTTTCATGTCCAGAGTGGCAACTTAGCCAAGAAGAGCAAGAAACTGTCTTGTTTAGTGTTAGCCCTGAAAGGCAAGAACCGCTTCTATTTTGAGTTTGTTATACCCCAGAAGGAATTTTAGACTGTGTGGCCTGGCTGGAGGGCTGAGTGACAGAAGACCTGCAGAGGTAGGCTGACAGCCTTCAGGGGCTGCTAGGAGCTGAAGAGAATGAACCATGCCTGGATGGCAAGGGGATGCTCAAGAGCTGAGTACAACCCATGATGCATGTACATCCAATTTGATGAAGTTTAGATCAAATTCAGGCTCTATGTTATTTGACCCTATTACTACCTCAGACTATCACAGATTACACAGAAATATGAGTGTGGATTTGTTATCTCCCATAAATGTCTATATCCAAATTAGGCATGGCTTTTGGGATCATGGCTCATTGAGATTGCATCCCTTAGTGTTGCAAAGGTCATGCTCACTGTCTTTCAGCATCTCTCTGTTTTGCAATCCTTCTCCTTTCCTTTTAACAGGTGAACCCTACAACACTGATTGAATAGGCATTTCCTGATACTAGATATATTTAGAGGTCATTATTACTCACATGGAGGATGCTGATCACACTTTTAAGGTCTCTTCCTTCCTTTGCCCCAGTATAAGAAGTGCCATTAGCAAAAGATGGTTCTGACCCTAAACACAGCCTTGAGTTTGGGGAACTTTTGGCCTCAGAAGAATACAAGGAAGAATGAGTTGGGTGGGTCCTCCCTCTGTATATGTGCACAGACTGCAGTCATGGGCATATATATTAAACAGATGCAAGGGCACGGCTCCTGCACCAGAGTAGTTAATAGGAATTCTGTCATTGCTGTGAATGGGAGCAAGATGGACCCCAAGGTCTTGGAGTTGTTGGTAGCAATTAGTAATCCTTCCCTTTTCCTCTTTCTTTTCCTACTCTACACTGGTATTTCCCATACTATCTGGTTATTTTCCATAGTCATTTTGGTAATCTGGTTTTTGGATGAAGTTTGGGATGAACTTTTGGAAATATAAAAATATACTGAATCTTTCTTTTTACATATGGCATATCTATTATTATTTTAAAGTGAACAAATAGATTCTGCTTATCTGCTTTAACTAGCTACTAGCATTTTACAAAAAAAAGGGGCTAAGACAGAAAAGCAACACAAAAGTGTCAATTTTACACCTTCACATAATTGTTATTGGAATGATGAAATAAAGATTTAGGGCCTAGAGTTCACCCACTACTTTTGTGTCTCCCCTATTTATGGAAGATGAAGAGTCTCTTTTCAACTTATTCAATCTACAATGCTAATGACTTCTTTAGTGTCTTCTCTAAAGGTCTCCAGGAAATATTTTTTCACAACCGTTCCTGATCTCTCCTCCTCTAACTTCATAAATTACTCCCTCCTCCCCATCCCTGCATCCAAAACACTACTTTCTCAGTGAGTATTTTCAAGCATTCACACAAAATCCGCTCAAAAGGCCCTACTTCAGTGCCCTCCACTATCTGCAAAGCATTTGTTTGCTTCCTATGAAGCCACATTATCTCTTACATGACACGAAAGAAATTCAAATATTGTTCTCTGTGATATGCATTGAACATGGAAAGCTAGAAAGCTGCAGAAGAAATCCTTTGTTCATGGCACACCTGTAACGTAGTGAGGGTGAATATTCTCACTTTTCATTACAATGGTTAATGCCCATCAAGCCAATCTGTCACCAATGAACAGAAAAATACAATATGCAAGGGACAACACAGATTCTAAAAGTCTTCTTGTCATCTAAAACGCAACATTGTGAAGCCAGACTAGTCAGTCTCCCACTCCTTGAGGCTATGATAATTATTTCTCTGCTTCTTTTGCTCCAAAAGCGGCTTATAGGACAATAAACCCCCACTTACACTCCCAGTAGGAAAGAATCTGGTACTGTGGAGAATTCAGATGCTGGCTCTCAAAGACAGTGTTAATTAAGATATTGCAATTGTTTCAAAATTCCTCTAGGACTCCTGTTTGTTTCATTAGATTAATTATAGGTGGAGCTGGCAGAGAAATCAAGGATGACTTTAAACCAACCCCTACTCATCCTTGCCATTCAGTTTCCCTATTAATTAAAACAAAAAAGGCGAGAACTAAAGCAGAGACCTGATAGCATCAGCTATGGTGGTTAAGGTTACAAAACAGTTTCCATTGTAATCCTTTGTGTTCACATGTTCCTAATTTTGTATTTGGAGGGGACAAAGAGAGGATGGTCTGAATTTTTCCAGGCTTTCCTCTTCACAAAGGTGACCTGTTCTGTCATTTCTGAGAGTAGAGGAGGATGGGGGATTACAGGCCTTTACTATTAACAATTTATATTTTCCCCTCTGTGTCTCTGGCTTTCCTAGGTTTTGCTGTAATGGAAACAGGACTTGCACAATTCCTTTTCTGTTATCTGGAAACTTAAGCAGACAATGTTGTAATTTGTGTGAGAATGGCTTTTCATGCAAGACTTCCAGTCTCATTTACTCACAGTTTTTGTTATTCTAGAGCAGGGGTGGAGAAACTACGGCCCACAGGCCGGATCCGACCCATGAGTCATTTTAAGCTGGCCTGCGAGCCACACCATGCAGCTGGGCCCCGCTCTGGCCGGGGCACTGGGTCAGGGGCCGGACCACATGGCTCGGTCCTGCTCCGGCACTTTGACCAGGGCGCTGGGTCAGGGGCTGGATCACGCCGCTTCCGGAAGCTGAAGCATGACCCCACTCCGGCTCCTATGTGCTCCATTGGGAGCTGCAGGGACAGTGCCTGCAGATGGGGCAGCATGCAGAGCTGCCTGGCCGCACCTCTGCGTAGGAGTCGGAGACGGGACATGCCACTGCTTCCGGGAGCCACTTGAGGTAAGGGCTGCTTGGAGCCTGCATTCCCTGAACCTCTCCCCATGCCCCAAACCCCTGCCCCAGCCCTGATCCCCCTCCTGCTCTCCAAACCCCTCGATTCCAGCCTGGAGCACCCTCCTGCACCCCAAACCTCTCATCCCCAGCCCCACCCCAGAGTCTGTATCCCCAGCCAGAACCTGCACTCTTTCCTGCACCCCTGCCCCAGCCCTGATCCCCTTCCTGCACTCCGAATCCCTTGGTCCCAGCCCAGAGCACGCTCCTACACCCCAAACTCCTCATCCCCAGCCCCACCCAAGAGCACACACCACCCCACGCACCCAAACCCCAATTGTGTGAGCATTTTCATGACCCACCATACAATTTCTATTCCCTGATGTGGCCCTCGGGCCAAAATGTTTGCCCACCCCTGTTCTAGAGTAAGGGAGTCCAATCTTTGCAGGTGGCTGGGTCACATTGTTCACATGTGTACATGTTAGAGTAACTCTAAAAAGGAACCTAGGCAGTTCCAGCTTTAATATATAAATGAAGTTATAGCCCCAGCTATGCTCTGTAGCAACAGAATTATACTGCCTTTCATGGCCTGCTCTCAACTAGAACCAAAAGGCCCTGAATCAAAAATAGTCCTGAAGCAGGAAAATTCTGGTTTTAAATGGAGCTCTGTAGTGTCAATTAAAGCACCTCAGAAACAAACAAAGAAACAAACAAAGAAACAAACAAACCTGATTTTAAGAAGGCAGCACATAAGCACCATAAAATCCATGACCCTGGTATTTATCACATAAGAGGAACCAGCGGCTGCAGATAATGTAACAATTTACAATAGAATCCTATGGATGTATAATAAAAATGTTGCCATATTGAGGGTTTCTCGTACCATCCATGAAATAAACAGAGAAACTGGTGAGCAAAGGCTTTATTCCAAGTGGAAGAGCTCTGTCAGTGGGGAATCATTCAGAAAACTCTAATTTGACAAGATAGAATTGCCAGGGATTTGCAAATAGGACAGGTGAAAATGTAACTGATGGTGTGATGGGTGGACTAGGCCCTGAGGCCCCCTGCTGGAGGCCTCAGGAGCCTACCACACCCTAGCCCAGAAAGGAGCAGAAGAGAAGTCCTCCAGGCTGCCTAGAGTGGCTTCAAGGGAAGCAGACAATGAGAAGGTCTGCAGGGATCAGTCAATCACGGCCCAGGAGTGCCATATAAAAGGAGCTGCAGAGCCAGAGTCAGGCAGTTGCTGCCTGGAGCTGGAAGAGTGAGGACTACATTCCTGGCCATCAGGCTGAAGGAACAGCAGGACCATGAACAGATCAGTTGCTGGCAGGGACCGGGGGAGCAAGAGGGAGCTCCTGGCTGGCTGCTGGGACTGAAGATAGAAAAACAGCTAGGGCCAGAAAGCAACAGAGAGGGTGAAGAGTCTCCAGGGAGGAAGCCCTGGGGGGCATGGCCCCATACCAGTGTCAAAGGACTATTTGAAGGCTAGCCCAGAAGGGGTTGCAGGACTGATTAAGACTGAGCCGCAGGAAGGGCTGCAGGTAGACATTGTCTATAGGGAGGAAGCCCTGGGGGGTACTACCCCATACTAGGGCCAGACTATTTAAAAACTGAGCCTGGGGAGGGCGACATCAATGTTGCCAAAGGAGGGGTACTGGGATAGGCCCCATTGGACTGTAAACCCCGGAAGTCTGCAGTGACCTTTGTCAGTGGTTTCTCAGGTGGGTTTCAGTGACTCAGCCCTCCAGCCAAGTCACTGGAGGGCTGAGTCACTGAAACCCACCTGAGAAACCACTGACAAAGGTCACTGTAGACTAAAAGAATGCAGGCACATGCACCCAGTTAGGGGGGGCGCTTGCTTGAGGTGAGTGTTACCCCTTTTCAACTGGTCATTGAAGGCTAATTCTCTTCATCTAGCAAATGGCCATTAGATAATCTGAGCCACATTAAAGGAGAGAGACTGGAACAGCCCCAATGGGGGATTTTTTAATAGGAGTTGGGGGGAATTGTTTGGCGAGAAGATACATATTTTCTCTGAGAATGAAGACTCAGATCCACAAAGTTATTCAGGCTCCTAACTTTCATTTATTTAATCATTTGTTTTGATTATGTTTTTCCCACATAAAGTAGGAAGCTCATCTGATAGGCTGGCAAGAACCAATACAAAAACGTTATCTGGATTTTCAGACGAAAAATGTTTGTTCTTGTGTCTTGTAGATGTTTTTCTGAATTTTTGTTTTTTCAACATTGAGTTTCACAGCTCCCTCTGACCCCACTTGGACTAACTGTGCCCCAATTAATCTGACATCAGATAATCTGGACTGTTACACAACCTTAAAATGGTCATATTTTCAATTGTGTGGTCTGCTTTCAATGTACAGTAAAATATTTGAAAGTTTGGTGGGTCATGATTCTGTGAGGGAAATACTGATAGGCCATTAACCCTAGGCTTGCTGTCATCAAAGTTTAATAGACCACTCATTAAGAATCATGGGGATAAACATGCTGTTTGTTTAACTTCACTGCTCAATCACTCTCTTCTCCCCCCTCAACACTTTTTGTCCCATTCCTTGTTTATATGTCTGTCTATTTAGATGTCAAGTTTTGAATCAGAGACCTTGTTCCATTTTTTGACAATGAAGTGACATATGGCAAACGATAAATAATCAAAATCATCGCAGGGAGCAAACAGGGCAAATAGCGTCCCCAGATCAGTATTTAATCATCTTCCCAGATGACGGTAGCGAGACACAAGTCTGACATCTTTTATAAACTGATGCTAATATTTAGTTGTTACTTCAGTCTGAAACAAACTTGAAACTGATAAAAGGAACTGCTTGATTAACTTAAGGAACTCACTGTCACAATATCAGTTGAGGCTAAAAGTTTAGTAGGACTCAAACAAAATTTGTTATGTGGTTAACAAAACCATCCACTATTACATTAGAGAGGATAAATACACAAACGTAAGGGTTAAACACCCGCAGGCTTCAGAGGGCATAAGCCCAGATGACAAACTGGCTTCAGGCTACACCTATTTTTTTTATCTAACATTCCTTTGATTGTCGTTAGAACACTTTGAAGTACACATACACTCCATCCACAAGTGATGTTATGGTTACAGTCAATTAATGTTATTGTAATTGTAAAGCTCATATAATTCATATAATTCAATACGAACCACATTGAACTCACTGCATTCAACTGAACTTTGT
Source organism: Lepidochelys olivacea (assembly GCF_965140295.1). Classification (NCBI taxonomy): domain Eukaryota; kingdom Metazoa; phylum Chordata; order Testudines; family Cheloniidae; genus Lepidochelys; species Lepidochelys olivacea. Next base: position 304,569,078 of record NC_140411.1, read on the forward strand.
GGTGTTTGACCATCATTTTGACCACTGTTTGACCATGGCTTCCAAAGCCATGAGCACGGCCTTCTCCTATTCATTATTATTTATATTGCAGTAGTGCCTAGCAGTCCAGTATGCTAGGCATTGTGCCAACATTTCCTGCCCCAAAGAGATAAGTCTGAATTGACAAGACAAACAAAGGATGGGAGGGAAAAATTGCACAGAAAGTCAATGTGTCATGCAGAGAATAGAACCTACATTTCTGGAGTCCTAATACAGTGAAGCGTTGCCTAGGGAGGTGGTGGAATCTCCTTCCTTAGAAGTTTTTAAGGTCAGGCTTGACAAAGCCCTGGCTGGGATGATTTAATTGGGGATGGGTCCTGCTTTTGAGCAGAGGGTTGGACTAGATGACCTCCTGAGGTCCCTTCCAACCCTGATATTCTATGATTCTATGATTCTATGTTGTCTTGTTTCTGGTCAGTCATTCTAGAAGAACCATCACCAAGGGAAAGAATGCCATCAAAGCAGTGAGGCATTATTCTAAACACACCTACATCAGTCTGTTGAAACTATTGATTAATATTAACTTATTTTCAGGTTGTAACAAAGCAGCCTTTCACGGGACACTACTGAGTATCAATTCAGAACAAATAGCTTAGAGCAGGGCAGTCATAGCCCAAGGCTGGGGGTCTTTCACTACTAAGGCACACTAAACCAGCCAAACAGAGAGGACTTTGGTTTTACCCCACTGGCTAACCAGAAGTCATACAAGCAATTCCCTCAGACACTTCAGTTTTCCTGTATCACCACCAACACCACTCCTTATGGGGATGAATGGTTCTGAAAACCAATACCTCAGTAAAAGAAAAAGGTTCCCCCGGTCCCAAAGGACCAAGCCCCAGACCCAGGTCAATATAGCAGTCAGATCTTACCCACAAATCATGCCAATGCCAATTCTTTAGAATCTAAAATCTAAAGGTTTATTCATAAAAAGAAAGAAATATAGATAGAGTTAAAATTGGTTAAATGGAATCAAATACACATACAACAATTGCAAAGTTCTTAGTTCAGGCTTGTTTCAGGCTTGCTTTAGGCTTGATGGGATTACTGCTGATTTAAACCAATCAAGTCTCTGAAGTACAAACATCGCAGTTTGGATGGGTCATCCAATCCTTTGTTCAAAGCTTCAGTTTCAAGCACTGTTCCTCCAGAGGTCAGAAGCAGGATTGAAGACCAAATGGAGGGATTTCCAGGGCCTTTTATATCCTCTGCCACGTGGAAGGAAACCCCTTTGTTCTTATGGTGGAAAATCACAACAGCAAGATGGAGTTTGGAGTTACATAGGCAAGTCACATGTCCATGCATGACTCAATTCTTTATAGGTAGAGCAGCCATTGCTCATATGTTACCTTGAACGTTCTTCATGTGTGGATTGGAGTCTCCCAAGGTCCATAGTCAGTTAAGTGTTTCTTGATTGGGCACTTAATCTGAAGAATTCTTTCTCAAGAAGCTAACCAAATGCTTCACTAATGCTACTTAGAATCCAGCACATTGACATACAAGTACATAGCCCATATTTATAACTTCACATACAAAAATGATACACACATATAGACAGCATAATCATAAGCAGCAATTTACAACCTTTTCATAGACACCTTACTTGACCTCATTTGTACAAGATTTGGTGCAACTATAGGACCTTGGTTGCAATAGTGATCTATACGGTCCCAGTTCATGTTAATAATGTCACACAGGTGGACCTGTTTGAATCACCGGCATCCATTTCTTCTTGGTCTCGGGTCCGAGGTCACACATTTGATGCCAATAACTTTCTATCTAACCATCCAGATTTTTCTAAATTCAGAAAATAAAAAGAAATAAAAATTAGTGCTCAATAGCCAACTAAACAAATAACATCCCTTGTTCAAATCACTCATTTTTGTTTAAGTGCCAGCTGCTTTACTGAAACCCAGTGTGAACTTGAGAAAAGGCAGGGGCGGCCAGAACCACAAAGGTGCTTGGTTGTTGCTCTGCTTAGCATTGCAATGCCTAACTTGTAGGCACCCTGGAATCCTCAACCCTGAGCTAGGCACCCAGGCTCCCCATATATAGAAAGAGTTAGGTGCATTGGAAAGGGATCCTCAGAAGCCAGCAAGCTGAGCAGGGAGCTGCCTAAACTAGTCAAGACTGAAATGCAGAGGAAAGGGATAGCTCTGCTGGTAAATAGGCTGGGGGGTGCCTAATTTGAGAATCCCGCTTTGGGATTCATTTTAGAAGCATAGAAATATAGAGCTAGAAGGGACCTCAAGAAGCCTCTAGTCCACCCCCCTGCACTGAGGCAGGACTAAGTAAACCTAGACCATCCCTGGCAGGCATTTGTCTAACCTGTTCTTAAAAACCTCCAATGGTGGGGATTCCACAGCCTCCCTAGGTAACCTGTTCCAGTGCTTAACTATCCATATAGTGAGAAAAAACTTCAATATCTAACCTCAACTTTCCTTGCTGCAAACAAAGCTGATGACTTCTTGTCCTACCCTCAGTGGACATGGAGAACAACTAATGACCAAATTCTTTACAACAACATTTTACATTTTTGAAGACTGTACCAGGTTCCCCTCATCCCTCAGCTGTCTTCTCTAGACAAAATGTGCCCAATTCTTTCAACATTTTCTCATGGGTCATGTTTTCCAAATCTCTTCTCACTCTTGTTGCTTTCCTTTGGATTCTTTCCAATTTGTTCACGTCTTTCCAAAAGTGTGGTGCCGGAAACTGGATGTAATATCCTAGCTGAGATCTTTCCATTGCCTAGTAGAGTGGAACAATTACCTCCATGTCTTACATACAACACTCCTGTTAATATGTCCCAGAATGACATTTGAGCTTGACTTGAACTAGAGCTCTGAAGTTAGCTGTGGAGTGGCGTTAGCCCTTAGGTGGCTGCGAATACTGACAAGTAGAAAATCAGGCACCTATGGGATTAGATGGCAGCTAGAAAGGAGTTTTGAGAATGTCAGTGGTGTCTAATGGTGAATTTAGGTGCCTAAAGAGGCAGCTGGACACCAAAATGACTTTGTGGATCTTGCTTCAGAGTGCCTCTTAATTATAAGGAAGGTATAGATTCTATTAGACAACTTTCAGGCAAGTTCTCACAATATTTTCCTGGTCAGTTTGAAAGGTAATTGTCAAACATTTTCTTTAACCTGCATTGCTCACCTTGAACAACTGCAACTTCACTGATAATAAACCATAAAGCTGCCATCTCAGCAGGACCTGTGTAAAGGAATCCTCAGGGGGCCTAGAGCCCCGGTAGTGTTTTCTATACCACCCCTACTGCCTGAAGCTGTTGAAGGATTGGCCAGGAGAAAAGATAATAGCTGGTGCATTCCTGCACCCAGTAATCCTCAGTTGTTGGAACTACCCCTTGGGGGGTACATGCAGTAGGCAAAAGTTAGAGTAGACTGCGCTAAATTATGTTGTGGGACTGGACCACTGCAGAGGAACTTCAGGATCAAGGGAATGCTGGTGTGGCTTAAAGCCACCTGTCTCTATATCCCATCTCATCTGTGTTCTACATTCCCTGAATGCAGCTGAAAATCTGGGCCAATAATTCCATGCTGCTTAAAACAGAAAATGTACATACAATTTCAGCGAAGTTATTGTAATTGATATGAGTTTCTTACCTTTACTGAGAGAAAGAGGAAAAGATTTTGAAGAACTGGAAAGAAATACGACTTCACCCTCTTTTGAAGGCATTAGTCTCCTGTTCGACAAAGTGGCACATAGTCTTGTGGGGCCTGACTGAATTCTGTCCTGCTTCTAGACACTCAGTTAGCCAAGAGGAGTTCTACCTGAATAAAGACTTTGTGTTTAAAGATCACTGTTATTATATAACACTTAATATATTTGTATCCCTCTCATGGCATTATACAGAGTACAGCATATTAATAGACATTAAAATAAAAAAGAGATTATTATCCTGTCTTTGCACTTTATTTCAGCTTTGGCATTAGTTTATCATCCATAAAATATATTTTGTGCAACATTTCCATGATATGCTGTTCTTGTGCTCTCTCCATCTTTCTCCTGTAATATTGTTTGTTTGTTTGTTTTGTTTCTTGCTCATGCAAGCAGAGCCCAATAGGTTATTCATCCAAATCCTGTTGCTGTAGCACTAAAGCTGTCTTTTATCAATGGTCAGGGGACATGTCTTCTTACTTGGCAAAGCTCTGCTAAAGTACTTTTGATATACTGTACCAAGCTTTTATCATACAGTAGATCCTGTGCACAGCTTTCTGAGTGAAGACTTGAAACCAATTAATCATTGTTGTCCATGGCAGGTTTGCAGTAAGATTCTAGGCTAAAGTTTCTAAATCTGGAAGTTAATCACCTAAATCCATATTTAAGCACCTAATTAAAAGCTTTCATCTGATTTTTTCAGAGGTGCTAGGTACCTCTGACTTCAACAGAATCTCAACAGCTCTGAAAATCAGGTTTCTTTTATTCACTTAAATGTATATTTAGGATCTTAACTTTAGGGCACGCAAATTAAACAATCCTGACACTGATAAACAATTGGCAGGCTTTGTGGCTTATCTGTGCAATGAGGCTCTATGGGCTTCCTTGGTCTGCTACTTCTGGAGATTCCATTGGTTTTAAATGTTCAAACATAACAATCCTGACAGCCAAGGACAATTCTTATGTTTCCTGTCATCACTTCAGCTGCTGTAGCTTTTCCTACCTCCTATCTCAATTCCTTTATACAACATAGCAATTTAGTATAATAAGAGGATTCCATAGATTACATTAAATCAACGTATGGAGTCTCCTTGTTTTCCTTATGTTAAAGGACTTTCTACTATGTGTGGTAAAGCATCCTTAAGTAGAAGCTATGGTGGTCATTCTGCATTCATCCTGCATATCAGTGGTCACCAACCAGTAGATCGCAATTGACTGGTCAATCCTGGGCCTCTGCCAGTCATTCGCAATCTCCAGCCACTAAAAGTCCGGTGGCACAGCAGGGCTAAGGCAGGCTCCCTGCCTGCCCTGGCCACGCGCTGCTCCTGGAACTGGCCAGCATGCCCTGAGGCCCTGGGGGAAGGGAGGGGGCATGGGTCTATGTGCACTGCTCCTGCCTGCAAGCACCACCTCCGCAGCTCCCATTGGCCGGGAATGAGGAACTGTGGCCAGTGGGATCTGCGGGGGTGGTGTTTGCAGAGAGGGGCAGTGTGCTGAGCCACATGCCCCCCCCCCAGGGGCCACAGGGGTGTGATGGCCACTTCCAGGAGCTTAAATTTCTACACAGTGATTTTTAGCACTGTGAGCCCAATCAGCTGACTTGGGCCGGCCATGGCAGTGCCACCTGTCTTTTATTCCTGTGTTGTCATACCAAGAGTCTCCTCTGGTAAGATAGGCTCTCCATCCTCCTGATCATCCTAATAGACCTTCTCTGCACCTGTTCCAGTTTGAATTCATCTTTCTTGAACATGGGTAACCAGAACTGTACAGTGTTCCCGATAATGACATTGTACAATGACATTAATGCTTCCCTATGTCTACTGGAAACACCTCACATGATACATCCTAAGTTTGCATCTGCCTTCTCTTTCCCAGGCCTCCCCACCACCAGATCACATTGTTGGCTCACAGTCATACTGTGATCAGTTAATACATCCAGGTCATTCTCCTCCTCTGCTGTTTCCAACTGATAAGCCCCCATTTTACAGCACAAATTCTTGTTGTTAGTCCCAAAGTGCACAATCTTACACTTTGTACTGTTACATTTCATCCCATTTCTATTGCTCCAGTCCTCTAGATCTTCCAGTTCATCCCGTATAATTATCCAACTCTCTTCTGTATTGACGATGCCTCCAAATTTCTGTCATCAGCAAACTTCATTAGCACACCCCTACTTTTTGTGCAAAGGTCATTAATGAAAATATTAAGTCAAATATCCCAAGACAATACTTGAGGAACTCCACCAGTAACCTCCTCCCAGACCTTCAATGATAGCTCTCCTTTCAGGACAATCTTGTCATCTCCCTTTAGCCAGTTCTTTCTGTATTAATCCCTGTCTTCAGTTTCGACATTGGTGAGGCCTCATCTGGAGTACTGTGTCCAGTTTTGGGCCCCACACTACAAGAAGGATGTGGATAAATTGGAGAGAGTCCAGCGAAGGGCAACACAAATTATTAGGGGTCTGGAACACATGACTTATGAAGAGAGGCTGAGGGAACTGGGATTGTTTAGTCTGCAGAAGAGAAGAATGAGGGGGGATTTGATAGCTGCTTTCAACTACCTGAGAGGTGGTTCCAGAGAGGATGGTTCTAGACTATTCTCAGTGGTAGAAGAGGACAGGACAAGGAGTAATGGTCTCAAGTTGCAGTGTGGGAGGTTTAGGTTGGATATTAGGAAAAACTTTTTCACTAGGAGGGTGGTGAAACACTGGAATGCGTTACCTAGGGAGGTGGTAGAATCTCCTTCCTTAGAAGTTTTTAAGGTCAGGCTTGACAAAGCCCTGGCTGGGATGATTTAATTGGGGATTGGTCCTGCTTTGAGCAGGGGGTTGGACTAGATGACCTCCTGAGGTCCCTTCCGATCCTGATATTCTATGATTCTATGATCTAATTTCTCATGTGGTACCATGTCAAATGCTTTATAGTTGTCCACATAGATTAGCTCAGTTGAATTTTTCTTGTCTAAGGAATCAGTCATCTCAAAGATAGATATCAGATTAGTCTAGCACAATCCACCTTTGGTAAACCCCTGTTGCATTTCATCCCAGTTTCCATTTACCAACATGTCCCAGATTATTTCCTTCAAAACATTTTCTACAGCCTTGTGTTTTACTGAATTCAGACTAATGGGTCTGTACTTGCTCAGATCACTTTTTTCCTTTCTTAAATATAGGTACTACCTTTGCTATTCTCCAGTCATATGGTATCACCCCCAATTTTATAGTTATTAAAACTCCTTGCTGCTAGACTTGCAGTTCCAAGTATTCCGGGACAGAGATTGTCTGGTTTCCTTAATTTCAGACCATTAAACGCTGAGCTTTTTTCCCCACATCACATGTGGTAATTTCCACTTCTATACACTCATTCTCATTTGCCATCCTATCTTTGCTCCCATGTTCTGCATTATCATTTTTACTGAAGACTGAGGCACTTAGATTTCCAGCTATTCCTACATTATCTTTGATCTGTACCCCATCTTGGCTGCATACTGGCCCCACTTCTTCTCTTTCTATGTATATGGCTAAAGAATCTTCTACTGTTTATTTTAATTTCCTTTGAAAGATCTAACTCAGAATTGCCAAACTCACTTTATCCCTACATTCTTAAACCTCCAAGATGTTGCTTTCTTTACTGATCAATCTCTTCTTCCCTTCTAATCTGCTTATACCTAATATTCTTTTTGAGGTGATTATTCATCCAGTTAAATCTGGAGCTCTTCCCTACAAGTTGATTACTTGCTGACTCAATCAAACTGATGTGGAGCCGGTTTCCAGAGCTTTCATGGCCTTATGCAGGCTTCTTCATTGCAAAGAAGACAAAAGAATAATACATGAAGGCAACCCAGAATAATCACCTAGAGTAAGCCCCAGAGTTTATTACTTAGCATATATAAGAGCAAACTTTACTCAGCTAAAAACTGTCAACAAAGTAAGTTACACATAGTGGTAAATGATAAGGTCTTGTTATGCCATGTGATTCATTGGATTATGAAATGCAGAATTCAGGAATAGATCAATACATTTTTATCTTCTAAGATAACTAATTAGATCTGCAACTGCAATATTTTAAAGAGACAAAAAGCTTGTGTTATTTCACAGTTTTTATACTTTAAATGGTAATCACCCACCATGCCACTGCAGGTGTATATTTCACGAATGAAAGAAAGTACTTTTTTCTATTTTTCTTGATTTTCTGCTCTGCCCCTTCTATCAATCAGCCAATTACGTTGACTTAAAAAGAAATAAAAACCTGAAGCTATAGTATCTCCTGCGTTCTAGGACTGAGTGATAGTTTTATAGATTTTAATACAGCCAACCTGTAGTATCTCATTCTTTGCGTTAATTTATGAACAAGTTGATCCTGCAGTGAATCTCAGAATACATTTAGTTTTCAAAGCATAACAAGCATTGAAAATGTATGTGCAAGAGGCCAAATGATTTAGTATGAACCAACCAGTGGCAAAGACTTTTGTTACTTTTTAAACATCCCTTAATAGAAGCACAATACGTAATTCCATAGAAGTATGAAATATAGCCAAATAGATGCAAGTCAAAGCACTTAACTAAATTATAGTTAATCAGATTATTTCTATAAAAATAGATGATAGGGTTTTTTTAACAAAATGTTTGGGTTTAATAAACAGTAGGTTAGATTGGGATCAGTCCTAAATAGTATAAAAAGAACAATATTGTTTAAGTTCGGGAACAACCAACACTACTCATCACTGAGTTTAATTTACCATAGTTAAAACTTTTTTTTTTGTATTCCAGTATTTCTGGGTACAAATGGAAATGTATCTTTTGCTATTTAGAGATTGTCTTATGCTTATTATGTATTTTAATGTCTTTTGTAGACTATATTTAATTTTTCTTCAGAGTCCAACTGTCAATTTCATGCAGTAACTAAAGCTTCTTTTATGTGTTCGACTTGTATCAATTTGGGGAAGATGAAGCCTTTCAAGTTAAATTGCTTTTCAGGCAATGCAATAAAGATTGTCAAATTCTCTAGACTGTGCCAAAATTTTGCTCAAGACAAGAGTACTCTAAATTGTAATGCTGGTGTACAATCATGCTATTAGAAATCCTTCCCACACCTCCAAAAGATAAGGTACTTCAATGTTCTGAAACTTGGGGTTTGTGTTTTAGACATTCTTCAGACTTACTATTTCAGAATAAAAATCACATAATTCTATAAACTGGAAAATGTTACCTGGGCACAAGTGGCACTTTGGAATTAGATACATTTTTTACAAATGATATCAGAATGAAGATATTTTTAGAACAATGATATGCCTGACACATGACCATTTTCTCTGGGATCCTATTATAAACTCTTCTAATGAAAAAGAACACTAGTAACCCATTTATCAGTGTATTTTAGTCAGATTTTAAGACAACTTTTCATCATCTGGCTATGTAAATTGCATTCAACTTTATGGTAACATATTTCTAGAACTTTTTAACATGTTTATCTCATGCATGTTAGTTCTGTATACAAAAGACAGACTGTATATAAGGCCACGTCTACACTACAAAATTAAGTCAACCTAACTTACGTTGGCATACAGCCACTGCAGTAACTACATTGCCTGTGCATGACTACAACTTGCTCCTTGTGTCAGCGGTGCATGTCCTCACCAGGAGCGCTTGTATAGATCAGACTGTCAGTGTGGGGCATTGTGGGATGGCTCCTAAAAGCCAGTAACAATCAATGTAAAAAACACAGGATCTACAATGACACTGCGTTGACATAACTACATCGATCTTGACCCTACACCGCTCGTGGAGGTGGAGTTATTAAGTCAGTGTAGCAGGCCATTTTTGTTGGTGGGAGCAAAGTTTAAGTGTAGACACATCAATAGTTAGGTTGATCTAAGCTGCCTTGTGTCAACCTAATTCTAGTTTAGACCAGACCTTAGTTATCCAAAGGCATTGCTACCGTTATGAGAGGGGTGAAAACCTTGTATTGGTAGAGATAAAACCTCACTGAGACTGATGGGTGAGAACACATCCTTCAATTAACATAACTGTAAGGATAAGTAAATCACAAGTTCCCACCTAAGACAAAAGGAGTCTTTGAACCCACCCAGGAGTCTTTGAACTGAGTGGTTGGAGGGGTTTTGCTGAGTGTTTGGGTAGAGGAGAGAGAGGGGTTAGAGAACATTCAAACTGAGAAAAGACAAGAACAGAGAGAGAGCAACAGAGCAAAAAGCAAGTAAGCCAAGCAATAACTACTGAGCATAGTGTGACCCTGGAAAAAAGGTGAGAGAGCTTTTGGGTCTGGTGTTGGTGAAGAGGTATAGGGCTGTAAGTTAAGAAACTGATCCTTTTTGTTCTGGGTTCCTCCTACATTCAGAGAAGCGAAGTTTTGTATGTTCCTTATAAATAAACAAGATTCCATCAAAGACAATACCAGACTCCTTCGAATTTGAAATTTGAATAGCTATTTGGGTATAAAGGGGGTAACACTACTTTACATAAGGATTTGGACTGTAAACACTTTGGAGTTAGGAACCATGTTTTTCTCATGTCAGATACCAGATACACTGTTGGTATTCAGTAAACAATGAGCGCTTAGGTCCTTGCAACAAAATCAAATTTGTCAATAAACCACTTCACTGTGCAGTTGAAACAGAGCTTGTGTGTCAAAAGCATTCTCTTAGTAACTTTTAATTCTAAGTTTTCTATTCTTTAACTACTAGCAAAATTGATACAGTAGTATGTGTCTGAAAGTGCCATTAGGGCATGACTGATATTCCGAGAGGAATGGGATGTCTTTTGGTAAAAATGCTGGAGTGGGCCTCAGGAGATCTGGGCTCTATTCCAGGCTCTGCAGTCTTGGACAAGATAAAAAAGGCCAGGTGCCTGAGTCCTGTTGATTTCAAATGCAGTCGTGAGTGCTCAGCACCTCCGAAACTCAGGACATAATTAATTTCTTTATATCCCTATTTCTCCATTAAATGGGGATAATATTTTCCTACTCCAGAGATGGCATGAGGATGAATTCATTAATGTTTTGAAGTGCTCAGATACTACAACAATGCATGTCATAGAAAAACCTATATATCAATAATCTGAATGCTGCTAGTATGAGACAAAATGATCATAGGCGAAAGTCATGTCTGTTATATGACCATAGAATATCAGGGTTGGAAGGGACCTCAGGAGGCCATCTAGTCCAACCCCCTGCTCAAAGCAGGACCAATCCCCAATTTTTGCCCCAGATCCCTAAATGCCCCCCTCAAGGATTGAACTCATAACCCTGGGTTTAGTAGGCCAATGCTCAAACCACCGAGCTATCCCGCCCCCTAGTTAGGATTGAATAGACTCTCCAGGCCTAGTTTCTGAAGTCCAGAATGAGATTATGCCTGCTCCTGCTTGAGTGTTCAAGGGCAGGCGATGCGTGTACAGTAGGCCAGCATTAAACCAATGTAGGATGTTTAGAGGTAATGAAAAGGCACAGATGCCACCTTTAAATTTAAAAGTATAACTCGCTAGTCATTGAAGGCCATGGCACTTCTACATATAGATACATTTCTTCACTTCAGCAGCCTATAGCAAATCTACGCAACTGCCATGCTCCACCTCAGAGGTCACTGCATTTCAGTAGTGTGTCCAGGGACTTTTGCAAGAGTTTTAGCATGTGCTTCTACATACCTTTATGGAGCGTGTGGGTGTTCTTTTGGAGGAAGGTACTTTCTAAACATTAGGTAGTAAAATTATTTTCCCAAGTAGCAAGTAGCTTTTGTATTCTACACAGTTGATAAATGGGTCAGAGACAGAAAGTGTTCTGCCATCATGAATTTATGTGCTATTTATTATAAATAGCACTGATAAGAGGAGTTCATTTTATATTCATGCAGATGCCATGTGTACCACTATGGGTGTTCCATTCTAATTTGGGGCAAATCAATGGATATAATAAATAAAGGTGTTACTCATCAAGTCTTCAGCGGCAATATTTGTGCATCCTGTACTGCAGGTAAAGCACATGGTAAATGGAAATAACTTCACTTCACACTGACATTAATATGTATAATTTCATGGCATCTCAACTGACAATGCATCACAAGATAGAGTCGGGGAACAAGACAATTAATTTCATTGCTATTTTTTAAAAATAGAATCTTAACTTGGTATGTCAGATGGAACTAAATTTAGTTCACCTGAGTACCATCAAAAATACCTAGGTTTTAAGCTTCTTTAACAGGAAATGTTTTCATCTGTCTACTTCTCTTTATATTTGTAACTTCTGTGACTTGCAATCAAATTATTTTCTTTGTTTTGATTTCACATTATAAGACATCTATTCTAGGCTCTATGCATCCCGCCATCTATTAAAAACACAAGCCATAAAAATAAAACAGGAGTAGATTTCTCACACACCCATCCTCATCATAAATCAGTCAGTCAGTAAGGAACATGACCAAAAATATCTCCCAACCCCTCACATTGCCATAAGAAATCCCCTCATACTTCAGCCTTCCACAAAGGCATGTTCAAAAAGATATTTTTGCAGAATGCCCTTTGCATGAACAAATTCAGGCTATTTTGGATCCAGGAAAGGCGATGTGAGAGGGTATGCAAACCCCACACTGAGCCCAAAGGGATTGAAAGACAATACTGAGCCCAGATAGCCCTGCCCCTCTGGGCCTACCAAGCATGCTCTGACTGGAGGACTGAGTTAAAAGGCACTCAGAAGCCTGGACAACAGGTGATGAACAGGCCTCAGGAGAGAAGAATCCTTCTCAAGGAAGCCAGATAGAGGAGTGAGCCTGAGAGGGGATTGCAGAGCAGGTAATACCCTCAGGCAGAGCCTTCTCTAACCACCACCAATTTGAGAACTCCCAGTGCCCTGCTGCTTTGGAATCTTTTGTTGTAAGGCAATTGACTGCTTGAGCTATAGGGGCCATGCCTCAAACTGAAGGGCTCTATAGGTAGGAAGTAGCCGAGGGAAGCAATTTAGAGTCTCTGTAGGGAGGACCTTGCCAGTGTCACTTACACAGGTCCTGGGCTGGGACCCAGTGGAATGTGAGGATGGGACTGGGCTGGGACCCAGTGGATCCAGATGTGAGTGGAAAGCCAAAGATCCCTGGCTTATGATCAGGAACAGGTATCTTTACCACCCTGACAGAAAGGGCTAGGACTAGAGGTTGGGTGCAGTAACTACTAGGCTGCCTGTCCCTATGAGCTCCCTATCACGGGATAATTAATTTAAAGCCAAGAGGCCCTCTCAGAGAACACTCGGGGGCAACATCTCCCTCTACTTTAAACCTAAGAAGCTCCAGCTCAAGTGTGTCCAATGATTGTAACACTGGCAGGGTCACTTAGGGATATGCAGTTTTCTGGGTAGGCTAATCTAGGTCATTTATGTCTTTATCAACTTTAATGGATTTCTTGGACTGTAAGTGTAAGCAGGATCTGAATGAACTGAATAAATTCTCCCTTGAAAGCTAGCTGGGATGGGGAGAGACTTCAGGAGCAAACTGTATTTACATGAACGCACCTACTCTACTTAGATACCCAGCAGATAGAGCAGTGTTGCTGAAAATAATCAACTTTGGCTGGTGTTGGGTTACAAATCACTCTAGTATGGAATGCAGGGGTAGTGAAATGCTGTTATCAACATTTTGGCATTATGGCATGAATGAAAGGGAGCAGAACTGTGCTTAACCTGTCCCAACTGTGGGGGGTCACCCTCAGTTGAAAGGACCTTGTTAAGCCAGGGGCTTGAATGCCAGAGCCCTGTGCAAGTAAGAGCATTGGGGACAGATGTCACAGCCAGGTGGTGGACTCTCTCTAGAGGTTTAACCTGGTTTAACCTGTTTCCTCCCCACTGTTCAAAGAAAGAGCTCAATAGGCTTCATTAGGAGCCTCTTTGTTATTTTAAATGCTCAATCAGCTGAGATCAGTTGTGGTGGGATTGTGTTTCTGTCCAGTCTGCTAAGAGCTAAATATCATTGAGCGCTGATGTGCAGAGGTCACGACAGGTGGCAGCAGAAGGTGGCTGACAGTTGGCCAGTGAACGAGTGGCTGGTGAGGCAACGTGGCTGGCAGGGTGGCCAGCCAAACCAAGTGCTCAGATGGCGGAGAAAGCAAGGTGCCTTCTTCCCTGGGTGGGAGGTGAACTCACACAGATGTGCCTCTGAACCCCGGGGTCCTCTCTGACCAAGGACACACACCATGAGTGGAGTATGGTGAGGGAGCAGAGAGGGGCACAGGAAAGGAACTTTTGGTTGTAGAACTCTAGAACATGAGGCGGAAGGCACTGTCCCACGCACTCTGGGGTGGGTGTCCTGCTCACAGTTTTATGATTATGAATCCCACTTGTGGCATTTTCCCTAGTTAATGTCAGGTGACTTCCCTCCTTTCATTAAAAGTTTATTTTCTACACTCAGGCTCTGTGCTTGTGAGTGGGGAAGTATTGCCTCTCAGAGTTGCCCAGGGGTGGTGTGTAATTTTCCCAGGTTACTGGGTGGGGGCTCGAGCCGGTCCTATGTTGTATTGTTGAAAAGGAACCCCTAGATATTGAACCCAGCCCGGGTTGCTGCCGGTTCCACCTGGCAGAAGGGTTACATAAGCTAGGTAAATAGCTGAAGGGACATGGGCCATCTCTTTGTATGTATTTGTACAGCACTTAGTACCATGGGGGCTGAGCCTAAATGGGCCGAGCCCAAATACTGTAATACAAATATTAACAATAAGTCAAATTCAACACTTCAAACTCTATCCCAAAACAACGCACAGCCACTCCAGCTCCCAGATCAGCAGTTTCATGTGTTCATCATGACTCCATTGACTGCGGTGGAGTTAAGGACAATTTCATATCAGCTGAGGACCTGCCCCTAAATCAATTTCTGAACTGATTTTAAAGTGAAGCTGCATGAAGAACACCTTTCAATAATCTAATCTGGAGATATGACAGGCATAGATTGTAATAGTGAGGTCTGAAAGCAAAACAAAAGGTCAATGTCACCTGCTCAAATGCAGATGGAAGAAAACTATCCTGGTCAGTGCTGCTACTTGCTCATCTAGAAGCAGCTGAGAATCCAAGTAGTCCCATATGGTATAAATTTTGATGGACCTCCACTCTTAGTCATAGAGCAGCTCTTATCTCAGGCCCATCCTCCAGCTGCTTTCTCCTGATCATCATCACCTGCTACCTTCTGATCATCATCACCTCTGGACTCATTCTCAGTCAACTTACTCTCATCTAGGCCCTAAATTCTAAAAAATCCAAAACACGGAGAAGGAGATTTTATTGCTGCTTCTGAAGAGGACAAGGTGGACATCTAAAGATGGATATTATCAGCATACGGAAACCTAATTTCCTCACTAACTCCTCAGATTGGCCTCGGATGCATACAGAACAAAAGGGTGGCAGCACAGAAACCCTCTGTTATCCACATGAATGAGCCACTGAACTGGTCCGTACAGATTTTCAGTTTTTCTGTCTACTTCTGTATTATCCCTAACAAAGAACCCCCTTTCAAAAGTGAAGTTATGCTGATTTTATATTTCTGTTTATAGCTCTCTTAAAATTCATAAAAAGTAAGCTGTGTGCCACATCATTCTCTGACTAAGCTGTGCTTTCTCATCTAGCTCTTTCCCTTTTATTGCTTATTTGAGTGATATGAAAGTCAAAAAGACAACGAGCCATATTCATCCCTGCTGTAAATACATTGACTTCAGAGGAGTTCCATCAGGAGCAAATTTGGCCTGATACCCTAGATACCCTATCCTAAACATTTCCACAGGATACCGTGGTGCATAACACGTCTTTTTTAAGGTGTAAAGGAACCTTTTCTCCTAGGGCTAGTCTTAAAAAAGTCTCCTTTGCTCAATTGGTTTCATTTTTTAAATATTTTTCATGTCCCAAGTTTTGCTCTTGTCATCCAATCTCCAGAAAAAAAGCATTATAAAATATGTTTTACTGGAGTGACTCTTTGCTCAAAGTCATTTTTCACCGATTTATATCAGACCACATACTAATAACATATGCACACTCACTACCAGCTTGTCTGGGACAAATGATAATTTTGACACTCACTAATGCATCACTTTCACAGCGTTTAAGGATTTATTATCTTGGAAATGTGCATGGGCATTGTAGAGGAATGGCCTACAGCCTTTTAAATAATTTTCTGAAATCTTTTCTCTAATCAACATTATGCTCATTCTATCATAGTTAGGAAAACCATTAATGTAAAATAAAGAACTATGCAGATCAGTTGTTATCTCTGTATAAACTGTTTTCACTTCGTGAGTTTAATTTTTCTTTAGGCTTCGCTATATTTCTGTATCTCACATTATATCAATAAAGTAAAACCACTGCAGAGTTCAAAATGTTGATAATGTTGATGTCCTATGCCTCTTTGACACAAAATACAGGAATTTTTTGCAAGATCAGATGTGTATTTCCCCCCACTGTACCATTATATTGGCCAATGAAATAACTGACTTTAGGCTGCAAAAAGGAGTTGTATATTTAAAAACTTGGGGCCTGGACCCAGAGTCCTTACTCAGGCAAAACTCCCACTGGAATCAAGGATCAGAAGACAGTCACCCAACAGTCATGGGCCCTGATCCTGCAAATGTTTAAACACTTGTTTAACTTTACTGATAGAAGTAGTCCCCTTGGATCCACGTTTGCAGGTTTCAGAACTTTGAAACTTGCTTTTATGGCCACAATGCAAGATTAAAAAGTCTTGTGAAACTTAAAGAGAAATGTAGAGTAAACACACATCAATGGGACTAGCATGTGAGTTAGACACATGTGGGTAATTTACCTGGAGGTTCCATTATAGAAGCAATATAACTTGCCTTACTCTACGGTTTTGCTTTTTTTTTGTATCCCTTTTGGTATTCTTTGTTGCCTTCGCATGCTGGCTTAAATGAAATGGAATCAACTTTCTGCTCATTGGAAAGGTGAAAAAACCTGTGGTGGCACTTTTACTTATTCCATTTAAAGAAAACCCTTTGGGACTTCCTTCACACCCTGCACACATCAATGCAATATGACAGCAAAACAGCAGAAATCTCTAACACTAGTAATTGAAAACTGCAGTTCTCCCATGTTTAAATTCCTTTAGGCATTTCATGGCTCTCTCTCTATCAAATTAGACCATCTCACAGTTTTAAGTATTAAATCTTCCTTTTTCTCCCCCCCCACACCCCTATTTACAGTACAACAAATATGAGGCTCAGATACTTCCATAATTTATAAAAGTAAAGTGATTGATAATAGGGTTTCCAGATGCCAAGTTCTTTCAAGTGAATGATAAGTTTTTGAATGAAATAAATGTTGACTCAGCTGTGATAAAAGTTGATCTGCTTTACCATATAGCTGGCCTTAGATAGTGAAGTGAACATTCCATAAAGAACCAGCCTTTTCAGATAGCTACCATCTAAAATAGTTCTGCAAAAGATAAACAAATTTAGGCCACTATGCAGATTTTTCTATGTATATCTAGTACTTTTGTTCGCTTACTTAGTACATCTAATTAAGAAGTCACCAGCAGATGAACTGATTGGTTACATTTTACCAGAATCCTATTGAAATGTCATATCCTTCTTGGTTTATCCTTTCTCTGTACTGCTGATTTACTAATATAAACCCCAATTCAGCAATAAATTTAAGCAAGCTTAAACATATTTAGAGTGAAGCATATGCTTAAATGCTTTGTTGAGTTACAACCATACTATGGTATAAATAGATGTATCATTTTATTTTAATCAGCCTGTTTGACCCACTCAGTGATGTCACAATCCAGTGTTTGTTTTGTCACTGTCACTGCTATGGTAGTGATTTATTATGACATGGATACTATCCTGGTTTAGTGATAGTAAAAAATTTGGATATGTATCCTTAAAAGAAATGAAGTAGGCTTGCATGTCTAGAAGATAGTGCAGAAGCTCAGTGCAGTAGACATGCTGGCCTTCTGACTTCAGGTTCATTTAGTCCCGTGTTCATTTATTTGTCATAACAAGGCTATCAAAAGAAAAAAATTGACTAAAATAAGGCACCAACCCCTGAAAACACAGAACCCCAGATAGGACTTAATAAGAGAATTCCACCATCAACTACAAACTATTCTTGACTTACTGTAACTCATCAACCCATATAAATCGACTTAATATTGAATATCTTTTGTTCTTTTTTCTAAAAGTTCATACTTATTAAAAATAGCTACATCTATTAATAGGCCTTGTTTCATATGCTTAGGTATCTAGCCTTATATGAAAATTAACATGTACACATCTGTAATCTCACACACAACATATGTGATGGTTATGAATTGTAGTGATGTCATCAAGGTCAGAAATATGAAAAATCAAATGATTATTTTAAAACCAACTTAACCTTATGTGGAATTACAAACACAAAAATGCTTTAATCATAATCATATGCTCATTGCATGGCATTCCTGCAAGACAGAGTTAAGACTATAATGCCATAACTGTTCATTTCTTAACATGTTTGGATTTATTTTACGGGTATCCTTAACTCTGAGTTTTCGGAATTAGTAATGCATGATTTGGGGATGATTACAGCATCCCTTTAAGATTTCTAGCTTTACATTTGATACATACTCTCAGCTGTGACCCAGGAACCTCCTGATGCCAACTGATAGAGTGGACCAAGGGGATGGATGGGGTTTTAATTCTATGTTAAGACAGTGTTTGTCTGGAACTGTATGTGCACATGCATACACATTTATATGGATATTTATACGTTGAATATGGGGGCCACCGTTATTAAAAATAGTTTGAGAAGGAATTAAGGTAGGGTAAGTGTGACATCCTCTCAAGGAAATCGCAAGTTATGGGACACCTCTTAACTGTACTCTAATGCCCCTATAATTCTTTTCCACTAACAATAACAACTCAACATGTTCTCTGCCTCCGGCATGCAAGAAAATACACTCCATACAAATATTAATCTCCCTCCGAGTGTAACGCAAAGCCTGAATTGTGACCCCCTTACTTCCATCACACATAATTAACACACCACGCACTTAACTAGTGCATGTCAACATTGAATATCTGCTAATGTTGCTGTGGTTGTAATGCTTTTGTCACCTGTTGGCAGATTTGAAGGTTGAGTGGCTTTAGTGAAAAGGTAGCAGTCTTCAATCAAAGGGAACAATGGAAAATGTTGCCACCTTTGCTGGAGGCAGCCTCTTGTCACATGGCAAGACTTTAGGGACATGGCAGCCATCCTGCCTGACGGCAGACTGTTGTTTCAGTTTGGAAACAGTAGGAAATGGCCACCATCTTTACTAGATGCATCCAATCGTATTTCACCACCTGCTCAATTTAAGGGTATGTCTACACTGGAGCTGGAGGTGCAAGTTCCTGCTCGGGTGTGGGCATGTCTACCTGAGCTGGAAATTACATCTCCATCTCCAGTGTAGACATATCCTCAAGTAGCATTTCCAAAATGCACATATTAAACTCTCCAATGTGTGGTGTATTGTTTATTTCTTTGTCTAGAGACTGTTTCGTCCAAAGAACAAGAACAGCTATTGTAGGGAACAATCTGCTCTGGCTAGAGGATAGAGAAGTACAATTCCTGTTAGGTTATCTAGGATAAGTTTTCATTCTATGAGTCATTCTATGGTCTGTCTTCTCCCTTCAGTACAAAAATGACCTTTTTATAATAAAGTTGTTTTGTTGACTTTAAATCTATGCTAGAAGGGTTCACTCTGTTGTGCTTCATAAGACAATGTGTTTTCTCCACAGGAGTGAGAGGAGATCAAAAACAGAAGGGATCTCAAAGTCCTCCTTTAGGAGAACAGCAGTCTAAGGTTTGGGGTACTAGGTCTATATTAAAACCACCGGAGGGAACTTCTATAAAGTGTGAAAAGATCCTTCACCTTTTCCATCATCCTCATTCCCACTTCTATTGGCTTGGCTTTAGAAAGTCGTTGATTGCAAGGCCTAATGCAGGCTCATACATGTTAATGCGATCTTATGGAGCCATACCTGTTATTTACTTTAGTAAGCCAACAAATCCTTTTCTACTTTCCTTCTTTCATTACTTGAGGTGGAATGTAGTGTATAGTCCTATCTGGGATGACTGTTGCCTTACTATAGGACACCGACCTTTCATTTTGAACATAACTGAAGTCAGAGAAAGTAAAAGCAATAGTACTGACTTTGTCACTTCATGACCCCGATTAACTTTGAATTGTGATGATCACAATTAAGATAAAAAAGGTTGACAGGATTCTTTTAACCATAAAATGTAAGCTATGAGACTGCTTAGCTGGGCCAATTTAAAAGGTGTACTTAACAGATTGCAATTTGAGTTCCATATTATTTAATATGTCAAAGGGCTAAGAGAATGTCATGGTTGACAATGAAATGTGTACTCTGTACTGAAGTGTAATGAATATCTTTATTGTAAAGAGAGAAAGTGATTCATAACAAAATTTCAAAGAATTATATAATGCACTAAATTGGCCTTTCATGAAGCCTCCGGTTCTAAAGCAACTAACTGAAGAAAATAGGACTTTCAGCTGAGACAGTGTGCAAATAGTATACATCTGTTAATTCCTTTAAATTTTTTCTAAAACCTAATGTTAACAGCACTGCTGAGAGATAGAAAACAGCTATGAGAAGTTTAGATTTTGATTTGTCAAACATTGCGTTAGGTTCAATACAAATCACTTACAACTTGAATACAAATGCCAATCAGTACTTATCAATGTTTGAAAATGAAATTCGTACAGCATGAGAGGCTAATAATGTTATTTCATACAAAATGAACATTAACTGAACTGTACTAGTTAACAGGGAAAGAAAAATCATAATATAGTAGTGTCAAAAATTTTAATGTTAGAACCTGGAAAACTATTAGTCTTTCAACTGTGAAAGTCACACTGAAAAAACTAGTCTAATTCATTTTGTTTCAGTAACAAAGAGCATTATACCCTGGGGAATGTATCTATTGGCCCAATTCAGACCTGGTGTAAGAGGATGCAACTCCATTGACATGTGTAGACTTCCTCCCACTTCCTCCAGCTCTAGTTATGAGCCTCTAATTTATACAATTGCTGTTACTTATTTGTAAAATGCTGACAGTTCTGCAGGTTCTGTACAAGATACGGATAAAGACAAAATGTCTGCCCTGAAGAGCTCACAATCTAAAAGAAAGGCAAATATTACCCAAATCTAGAGCTGTTTAGAAACCAGAATTTCCATTCCACAGGAAATTCTGATATGCTGTGGAACACACTACATTAAAACATAAAGGCTAGATTATCTGAGACCCTTACATGGGAATGTGGGATAAGGTACAAAAAGAGTCCCTCAGCTGATGCATCCCATATAATGGGCTATCATCACTGCAATCCCTGTGCTTTTTTATATTTATATGTATATATTTCAGTCCCAATACTGTATGTATAGATTCACAGGACTGGAAGGGACCTCGAGGGGTCATCTAGTCCAGTCCCATGCACTCATGGCAGGACTAAGTATTATCTAGACCAGTGGTTGTCAGACGTGAGCAACCTGAGGACCCCCATTTTGATTTAAAAATTTTCACAGACTCCCCAAGCCCTCCACCCCTTTCCCCAAGGCCCCACCCCACCTCTTCCCATCCCCACTCCACCACTGCACCTCTTCTTCCCCTGTTCCCTGCACCTGTTTCCCCTCCCTCAAGCACATCACATTCCCACTCATCCCCCTCTCTCCCAGGACCTCCTGCATGCTGCTGAAGAGCTGTTCCCTGGAATGCAGAAGGCACTGGGAGGGAGGGGGAGGAGCTGAGGGACGGAGGGGGAGAAGTTGATCAGTAGGACCCACAGACCCCCTGGAGTACCCTCGTGGACCCCCAGGGGTCCGCGGACCCCAGTTTGAGAAACGCTGATCTAGATCATCCCTCAGAGGTGTTTGTCTAACCTGCTCTTAAAAATCTCCAATGATGGAGATTCCACAACCTCCCTAGACAATTTATTCCAGTGCTTAACCACCCTGACAGTTAGGAAGTTTTTCCTAATGTCTAACCTAGACCTTCCTTACTGCAATTTAAGCCCACTGCTTCTTGTCCTATCCTCAGAGGTTAAGAAGAACAATTCTTCTTCCTCCTCCTTGTAACAATCTTTTATGTAATTGAAAACTGTTATCATGTCCCCTCTCAGTCTTCTCTTCTCCAGACTAAACAAACCCAATTTTTTCAATCTTCCCTCATAGGTCATGTTTTCTAGAGCTTTAATCATTTTTGTTGCTCTTCTCTGGACTTTCTCCAATTTGTCCACATTTTTCCTGAAATGTGGTGCCCCAAAGTGGACACAATACTCCAGTTGAGGCCTAATTAGCGTGGTGTAGAGTGGAAGAATTAATTCTCATGTCTTGCTTACAACACTCCTGCTAAAACATCCCAGAATGATGTTCACTTTTTTTGTAACAGTGTTACACTGTAGACTCATATTTAGGTTATGCAAAAACAATGGGGAGTCCTTGTGGCACCTTAGAGACTAACAAATTTATTTGGGCATAAGCTTTCGTGGGCTAGAAACCACTTCGTCAAATGCATGGAGTGGAAAATACAGTAGCAGGTATAAATACACAGCACATGAAAAGATGGGAGTTGCCTTATCAAGTGGGAGGTCAGTCCAACAAGACAATTCAATTAACATTAGGATACCAAGGGAGGAAAAATCACTTTTGTAGTGGTAATGAGAGTGGCCCATTTCAAGCAGTTGACAAGAAGGTGTGAGTAAGAGTATGGGGGAAATTAGGTTTTATAATGACCCAACCACTCCCAGTCTTTATTAGGCCTAATTTGATGGTGTCAGTCTCTACGCAAAAGAATAAATGGACACAAATCTGACATCAGGAATTATAACATTAAAAAACCAATAGGAGAACACTTCAATCTCCCTGGTCACTCAATAACAGACCTAAAAGTGGCAATTCTTCAACAAAAACACTTCAGAAACAGACTCCAGCTTGAAACTGCAGAACTGGAATTAATTTGCAAACTGGACGCCATCACAAGGAAGAGGCATAAAATCTCTATTTACTCTCATTTTAATTGCCCCAAGTAAAGATTAAATTGCATAATCTTTTAAAAAAACTTTGTTTTCAAAATGGCCACCATGATAAAAATGCACGTGTCCAAAAACGGAACCTAGGGGCTGGACACAAGACAAATGATGTAGGCCATAAGGCAAAAATGGGGTGTGGAAACCTGTCAGGTTATATAAGTATATAGAGATAAAACTACTGGATACAGAAAAGGGGGTGAAGAGTCCAAGAAAATGCTTGAAAATTATGTGCAAGAAATATGGCTTATACTAGATCTTACACATACCTCCATCCAGTAGGGTTGCCAACTTTCTAATTGTGCAAAACCGAACAACATTGCCCCGCCCTTGCCCCTTCCTCAAGGCCCCGTCCCCTACTCACTCCAGCTCCCGCCCCCTCCTCACTCACTTTAACTGTGTGGGGCACAGGGTTGGGGTGCAGTAGGGGTTGAGGGCTCCAGCTGGGGGTGCAAGCTCCAGAGTGGGGCCAGAAATGAGGGGTTCAGGGTGTGGGAGTGGGCTCCAAACTGGGGCAGGGTTTTGGGGTGCAGGAGGGGGTGAGGGCTCCAGCTGGATGTGTGGGCTCTGGGGTAGGGCTGGAGATCAGGGGTTTGGAGTATGGGAGTGGGCTCAGGGCTGGGGTGGGGGGTTGAGGTGCAAGAAAGGGTGCAGCCTCCAGCTGAGGGTATGTGCTCTGGGATGGGGTAGGGGTTTGGAGTGCGGGAGGGCGTGTGGGCTCTGGGAGGGAGTTAGGGTGTGTGAAGGGGTCCTGACCTGGGGCAGGGGATTCAGGGTGTGGGCTCTGGGAGGCAGTTAAGATGCAGGAGGGGGTTCCAACCTGGGGTAGGGGGTTTGGGGTGTGGGCTCCGACCGAGCAGCGCTTACCTCAGGCAGTTCCCAGTCGGTGGCACAGCAGGGCTAAAGCAGGTTCCCTGCCTGCCCTGGCTCCACGCTGCTCCTGGAAGTGGCCGGCATTTCTGGCCCCTAGACGGAGGTGCAGCCAGGCGCTCTGCGTGGTTTGTGCTGCCTGCGCCCATAGGCTCTGCCCCCGCAGCTCCCATTGGCCACTGTTCCAGTTAATGTTAATGTCAATGTAAAGGATAGAGTGGAAGTTATGCTTACAAGAATGTCATAGATTTGAGCAGTTTATGGTTTGACTCTGGTTACTGAGGAGAACACTGGTCACATGCATATATTAAAAACCAAAGCTTTAAAGTTGAGGTTTCATCATCCTTACTCTTTCTTGAAGTGAAAATGTTGGCAATGTTCAGTATACTTATTAAGTGAGTCGGTGTTCAGCTGTCAGTTTCTACATTTCAGCAATTTGACACAGGATTCAGAGGCTCATTTAATTTAAAAGGGGAGGGGATGAGAAAAGGTTAAACAAATATTTTTATTTTGCTTGAACCAGTTCTACCATCCCATACAAGTGTGCCTTGTAGTACATAATGGTAAAGTGACTATGCATTGAAGTTACTATTCACCCACTGTATCTATTCCTAAAACAGTTGCAATCCATATGGCAGCTTGAATCTAGCCCCCATTCAAAGAGAATATGGACATTAATCCTGTCCACACAGCAGAGCAAGAGGACACGTGTAGATAACTCTTGCTCTTTACCCCTCGTCCAGCTCAGACTTTAAAAGAACCTATCCCCTTCAGAAAATCTGTCTCCAAGATTTACCAGGATATTAGATATGTGGAAATTTGTGTTCTGTTTTCAAATGGGACTCAACTACTGTCATTATGCAAATAATGGTAGTCCTAATCTATATTTGATATGACTCTCTCCTCTTTCTGAAGCTAACAGCATTCAAAAGAAGGGCATTGAATTGAACCACTGTGGCCCATAGTACAGAGTAAAACACATCCATATTCCTCTTTTACTTGCTTCTTTCTTTCTCTAAAAAATAATAGCGTCTGGTGTAGAGGTTGTTCAGGAACTACAAATATTAGTTTGTTAAAACAAAATTAATTTAACTTAAGGCATAAACTAGGCTAAATATAAATCATCTGAGAAATTGTGTGTTTATCCTGAGTAATTACTTTTTTAATACCTGTGCTCATTCTGGCCTCCACCTTTCCTTAAAGCCTACTTTTTTAATCACCAGGATCTAATGAAAAAGGTATGGTGAGAGTTCATTTAAAAATTAAAAATTCTTAGTTAAAGAAAAGCTATTGCATGGGGTTTCCATTAATATTTAGACTGACTCAATCAGTGATTAGGTTAACCCAGACCATTCATACAACACAATTACAACTCCCTGAAAATCCGCGATGGATATGACATCTTTGTGTCCCTGGAGACAGTGGAACAATAGAAATGTCAACCAAAATGTGAGATTTATGAGTGCAAGAGTTTTCCTGGTGATTGTCCCAAGAACATGAAGATAGAAACCTAGGCACCATTGGCTGAGATAAGAAATTATATCCCCAATATTGGACCTGATTCTCATTTACCCTGAGGCCAATTTATGTTATTTTGGCAGTAAAAGGCCTTTGTGAAAATGAGAATCTGATCCATTATCCCAAGGATTTTCTCCACACATAGTGCAAACTGGGAGCACAAATAGACTGTGTGACCAAAGTCACCCTTTGTATAAGGGACAATGCCAACATATTCGAGAATTTTTAGGTTCCAAATTATGCATGAGTAGGCTTTAATTTTGCATCTTTGATCTCTATGGAAGTATCACATGGACACACACTAAATAGAATCTCAGTTTGTGATGAATTAATGGTAAATGTCAACATAAAGGATAGAGTGGAAGTTATACTTATAAGAATGTCATAGATTTGAACAGCTTATGGTTTGACTCTGGTTACTGAGTAGAAAAAAATTTAACACTGAAAGATAAGGACATAATAAAAGTATTACTTTCCTTACTAAATAGAAATTATAATAACCTGTAAGTGTTCAAAGTGTAGCTTCGAATTATCCAGGTTTGTATTTCTTGTTGAGATTTTTGTAAATATATCATGTGTGTACAACTTTTAAGAGACATGTCCTCAGTTAATGCAAATCAGTGGCCCACCACTAACTTCAGTGGAGCAACAGCAATTAGCACCAACTGAGCATCTGGCTCTGTGTGTAGAATGCCCTGCTCAAACCATGACGACCAAAGTGTTATTTCATCAAATGTTGTGTGCAAATTATCTCATATATACTGTTGCAATTTTTGTTTCAGTTATATGGACTCTTCGGGAAGTTCTGAATTACAATTAGTTTATCAGAGTCTAAATACTTTGCCAAAAGTAATATGTACCTTATCCACCATCAGTATGAGAGATGCTTACAGGGTTAACTGTATGCAAGAATGTGCATTAATCCAAGAAAAACAGTGTAATCAGCAGAAATAAACAGGGTTTTTTTTTCTGAAAAGTTACTTACTCAATCGTTTAGGTTTTTTACAAAAAACAATTTTACAAAAACGAATGTGCACAATTTAACAATGACCAGATATTAGTCTAATTTATGCTCTGGCAACCTGTGAGCTACTTACCATGGTAAGTGTCTCATGACGTGCATACACACCATTCTTTCCTTAAGGAATATGGGGAGAATATAGAGAAATGTTTTGCATAGTGGTTCAGGCACAAATCTAAACCAGCGCTCCAACATGGAGGTACCTCAGGCAGTACAGCCAGCGCCATTCTGTTGTGCAAGGGAGGCAACTGGAATCTAGCGAAGATACAGGAGTGAACACATCCTCAGATTACATGTCCTAGTAGGACTGTACAGCAAGGAGGCACAAGCAGGGCAGCAACTGGCTGGGAAGGGAGGAAAGTGAGATGTGTGGATGTTCTGTTCCTCTTCTGTGTGATGTGGTTACATTAGGGATGTGCATAACAATTTCAGTCATGTTTCAGAGTAACAGCCATGTTAGTCTGTATTTGCAAAAAGAAAAGGAGGACTTGTGGCACTTTAGAGACTAACCAATTTATTTGAGCATGAGCTTTCGTGAGCTACAGCTCACTTCATTGGATGCATTCAGTGGAAAATACAGAAGCTCCTTGGAACAGCCCTATGGTTATTCCATGGGCGTGGTGGCATGATGCCTCCTGCCCTTCTTCATCATCTCTCCAGCACCAACTCCACATACTCAAGCTGGGTACTAGGCTGAGAATTTGTTTCAGTTTTTAAAATAAAGTAATCATATTTATTTCCAGGGTAACATTTTCAAAAGCACTTAGATGATATAGGAGCCTTCGTCTCATCTTCAAAAGTAGTATCTGTAGATTTTTTTCAAGTCTCCAATAAGCCAAAAGAAACCAATTAAACATTTGAATAGGTTTGGATGTGACACTCTGATGTTCAGCCTAAACCAGGAAGAGGCTGTCACCATCTACCCTGCTACTCTGGTTGTTTTAATGCTATGGTGCCGTAGCTCACAGCCTTGACACCAACAGGTAGCCTTACAAACATGCAGGTCACACCCTGGCTTCCACCACCCAGTTACTTTTTGCAGAGTGGCCTCACCCCGAATGCTTAATTTCTAATAAGAGGTGCCAGGGCTCAAGAAATTAGGTGTTGGGGCTCAAGCAATTTTTTTTACTTTCATAAATGATGCAGCAAGCCCAGAGATGCCAGGGCAATGAATTACAAAGCCTAGAGGTGCCGAGGCTCAGTCCTGGCAAGCCCTGGCACAAATTAAGCCCTGCCCACCATTTTCCTAGTCTTGAAATTTTCCCAAACTGTCTACCACTGTGACAATCTACTGAGGTTTCCAGAATTGTGAGTTACTGTGTTATCACTCTCAGCCTCAATAGGGAGAGTTTCGCCAGGGCTGGCCTTACCATGATGCAAACTAAGGCTGCCGCCTCAGGTACCAGACTGTGGGGGAACGCTACCAGGACCCAGAGTGTAGAAAATTGTGTCTGCTGCTGGTGCATATGTATTCTCTCTGCTCTCGATGCACAGAGATGGTGGAGTGCTGTGCTGGAGGAAGGAGGGCACAAGAGACATAACAGGCAGGCAGGAGAAAAGGTGAGAGGGAATAAGAGAAAGCAGGAGGAGCTGCAGGGAGAGAGAGGAGGAGGAGCCTCTTACATACCTCTGTAGCACCCCCAGGAGCCTGAACTGATTAACACCAGCTTCTCAGGGAGCTTCCTGTTTCCTGCTGCTTCCCTGAACCCACTTGAGGAGAACAGGCAGTCAACTGAAGTAGTAGGAGCCAGATAGGGCCGTTCTTATGTTCTTAAGACGCTGATATCTTCCCTCACTCAGGCCCTGCTACCAGCCTGCTTATTTGTCCCCTTCATCTGAGTGTTGAGAGCCACTATAGCTGGCACCGAACAGAGGTCATGAGTGAAAGAAGAAAACGCCCCTCTGGGACAGCATTCAGAAAAAGAAAGAAAGCAAAGGAAGCTTTTCTATCTGAGCAGGAAGGAGCTCTCCTGAGATACATAGACACAAATTTTCACGGTGAGCCTTCCAGCCCCAGTGAGGATGTGAGTGGTGAGGAGATGCCTGATCTTCCAGTTAGTCAGAGTGCAGGTGACCTGGCAGCTACTGCAGCATCCATATCTCCATCTCAGATGGATGTAACCATGCACATTCCTGAAGAAAAGTGGAGATCAGAGAAGAGTGTGGTGGAGGTGCAAGAAACAGCTGCTGCTGCGTTTAGTTCCTTAAATCTAGATGATCCAGGACTGTGGACCCACTTGAGCAGTAGCCTGAGGGACTTCCTTGTACGCCATGGGCCACAGCAAGTGAAAAACTTCATGTTCCCCAAAGACAATGAAAATAGAAGTTTCCATCCAACACATTACTGGTGTGAAATCCCCAATGGTGACAAAGTGGAGAGGCCATACCTTATGTACTCAAAAACCCAGAATGCTGCCTGACTGTTTTTGTTGCAAACACTTGCAGTCTAATGTTCCAGCCACATTGGGTTCTACAGAAACAAAGGACTGGAAAAATCTGGCTAGAAATCTGGCATGCCATGAGAAGGCAGCAAATCACCAGCGAGCATTCCATAGGTGGAAAGAGCTTGAGATGAGACTAAGGTTAAAGGCCACCATAGATGATCAGCATCAAGAGAAGATTGCACATCAGAGTCTCTTTACTGGCAAAAGGTTCTGAAAAGGCTCATTGCCACTGTGAGAATGCTTGCTACCCAAAACCTAGCACTGCGTGGCACTTCAGATCAGCTGTATATGCCAAACAATGGAGACTTACATAAAACTGTGGAGCTGATGGCTGAGTTTGATGCTGTACTCCAGGAGCATCTAAGAAGAGTCACCACCCAAGAAATGTACACATACCACTACCTTGGAAAAACAATTCAAAATGAGATCATACAGTTACTGGCAACAAAAGTCAAACAGAAGATTGTGGCAGATCTGAAGTCCGCAAAATATTACTCTGTTATTCTGGACTGCACACCTGACATCAGCTATACGGAACAAATTACTTTACTGGTGCATTTTGTAACAACAACAGAACTTAGTGAAAATGTCCCTGCAATGGTGACTGTCAGAGAGCATTTTCTAGAATTTATTGACATTGATGATACTACAGGAGCTGTGCTTCTTAAAAAGCTGGAAGATATGGGAATTGCGATAGCTGATATGAGAGGTCAGGGCTGCGATAATCGTGCCAACATGAGAGGAAAGAACAGAGGAGTGCAGACACGGATCTGAGAGTTAAACCCTCAAGCTTTTTTTGTCCCATGCAGTTCTCATTCATTGAACTTGGTGGTCAGTGATGCAGCATCAGCTTCTAGGGAAGCTGCTGAATTTTTTAATTTAATTCAAAACATCTATGTATTTTTCTCTGCATTAACTCATCGATGGCAAATCTTGAAGCAACATCTGGGAACATCCTCTCTGACACTGAAATCACTGAGTAGCACACAATGGGAAAGTCAAGTGGAGGCGATAAAGCCTATCAAACACCAAATTGGGAAGATAGATGATGCCATAATTGCCATTATGGAGGATAATGCTATGGCAGGAACTGTTCGTGGGAGAACAGTGGCAGAAGGAAATGGAATCACCAGAAACATACATAACTTCAAATTTCTGTGTGGCTTAGTGTTGTGGCATGACATACTGTTTGAAATAAATGTAAGCAAAAGACTCTAAGGTGTTGACCTTAATATATCTGGAGCAATGAAACAACTGGACAAAGCAAAGTCATACCTACAGTCTTACCGGTCAGATGAGGGATTTCAAAACATTCTGAAGAGTGCACAGAAGTTGGCAGAGGAACTTCACACTGAAGCTACTTTCCCACTCATTCAGGAATACAAGAGTCACTGAAGAAGAAGACATTTTGATTATGAGGCATGGGATAATCCCATAAGAGACCCCAGATAACAATTCAAAGTTGAATTCTTTAACCAGGTGCTAGATTGTGCAATACAGTCAGTTGAAGAACGTTTCATGCAGCTCAAGGAACACAGCAGTATATTTGGGATGTTGTATGATATTCCAAAACTCCTCACTGTACCTGAAGAAGACCTACACCAGCAATGCAGGGCACTAGAGACAGTGTGACACATGATGACATGTGCGATATTGATGCGAGTGATTTTGGTGATGAACTGAAAGCCCTTTCAAGATACATTTCAGCAGGATCAACTCCAAAGGCTGTTCTGGAATTTATGTGCACAAATAAGATAACCACCCTCTTCCCAAATGCTTTTGTTGCTCTGCCCATACTTCTAACACTTCTTGTAACAGTTGCCAGTGGAGAACGCAGCTTCTTCAAGCTGAAGTTAATAAAAACACATCTACTCTCCACAATAACACAGGAGAGGCTGGTTGCCTTGCAACCATCTCAATAGAGCATGAGCTGGCCCAGACTGTGGACCTTCAGGAAGCAGTTCAAATCTTTGCAAGCAGGAAGGCACGGAAAGCACCACTTTGATTATTCAAACAGATAAAAATGCCAGTGTTTACTATGCAGACAAGAAAAGTTACATTTGCTGTTCAGGCGTTTGAAAGTTAAGTGTTACTTAAAATTTTTGAACAAGGTATTTTAAGTTGTTAGTTCTCCTTTATTGGGATAGGTAGCAGAGCAGTACCATGAGAGGAGCAGAACAGGAAGAAGGCAGAATTGAGACCTTTCAAAGTTTTGGCCCAAGCGAGGGGGCATGGGGGCATCATTTGAGCTCCCCGCCTCAGGTGCCAAAATGTTATGGGCCGGCCCTGAGTTTTGTTACTGCTAAACTGTGTGGCAATTCCCTGACATACCAGCTTGTCTGCCTTGCCAGCAAAGTCTACAGGACTCTGCCAGTCCAAACCTTGCCTTGCTGGTAACAAATAACAAACCCCAGCTCCTGAGCTTCCCAGAGACATCTCTCTGAAGTGTCCGGCCCTCTCCTGGATCACTTACAGAAGTTGTTTGTTGCTCCTTCAAAGAGTCAATGCACTGCCGCTCATTAGCTCAACTGGGGTTTAACACACTTATTTCAATTACAGCGCTGAATTAGTTTATAGTAAAACAAGTTTCCTTAACAAAAGGACATAGGATTAAGTGATACCAAGTATAAGAAATAAAGATAGAAAGGGTTACAAACAAACAAAAGTAAAAATAGACTTCTAAGACTAAACCTTAATTTCAGCGAGTTACAATCTTTGCCTAAACACATTTCTTACATAAACTCAGTTCCCAGAAACTTCAACACCCTTGGTTGAAGGTTCCAACTTTGAGAGATTTCAAGAGCTCTAGCCCCTTGAATCCCTCAAGTGATGGATACCAAAAACTGACTTTCTGTTACTGATTATGTTGGATCATATTAAAGAAGTTCTGTATTAAAATCACAAATGAGTTTGATTCCCCATAGTTTAAATTCCAGGGTATTACTAATTAAGAGGTCTCTTGGTTTTTGGTACAGTTTCTCTCCCTCTATGTGTGAAACTTGCAAGCTGCTAATTGCATTAGTACATTCTAAGACAGAGTCTGTTCTCAAAGCAATTCACACAGAGAGAGACTCAAAGCAATACTCTGTAACAACAGAAACAGCACCCAGAGACTCCCCGCCCTTTTGTTGTATTAACAACTGTGATTAAAATAGAGATAGAGGATGTATGTGGATGGATGCTTGGTGTGGATAATAACTGAATAATCAGGGAGGTGCCAGCCTAAGAATCCAGTGTCCATCGGCTGAAGAAGGCGTCAAGTGGAAATAACCAGAGGACCCCCCGGAGGGCAGACAGGAATCCACCCAACAGTCTCAAGAATGGGAGAACCAAAGAACAAGATAACATCTGGCAGCACAGAGCCGTCAGGAATGTGCTATCTGCTGATTGATTCAGCAACAGCATGATGAAGCAACTCCCAAAAACTGCCATAGGAAGAAATTCCTATAAAAATGAACTCTAGAAAGTGAGAACTTTGGGGGTCTGATTCTGCAAACCAACTTCCAGGAGCATCAGATGTGCATCTGACGAGGCCCTGCTCCCTCCTCATGTCCAGGCCACCTGGCCAGTGGCTTGGCATGAGCAACTCTAAGGCTGGTAACTATGATAACAACCTTGCAGAACCTGTGTGTGTGTGTGTGTGTTTGTATGAATGAATGTGAGAATAAATATGAAATTGAATGGAATGTTATAGCTATAACTAATTGCTTACTTGACAGGTTTCAGAGTAACAGCCGTGTTAGTCTGTATTCGCAAAAAGAAAAGGAGTACTTGTGGCACCTTAGAGACTAACCAATTTATTAGAGCATAAGCCTCCACCCAGCAGGAGAGTGAATTTGTGTGTGGGGGTGGAGGGTGAGAAAACCTGGATTTGTGCTGGAAATGGCCCACCTGATGATCACTTTAGATAAGCTATTACCAGCAGGACAGTGGGGTGGGAGGAGGTATTGGTTCATATTCTTTGTGTATATATAAAGTCTGCTGCAGTTTCCACGATATGCATCTGATGAAGTGAGCTGTAGCTCACGAAAGCTTATGCTCTAATAAATTGGTTAGTCTCTAAGGTGCCACAAGTACTCCTTTTCTAACTGCTTACTATGATTCTTTCTGTATTCACAGTAAATGTGGTATTTTGCCTTTCCCCCTTTAATAAGATCCTGCTGGTTTTTATTTTATTGGTATAACACTTCTACCTCCCAAAGTTCATTGACCCCATTAAGAGGCAAGAAGACTTCCTGCTGTTCTTCCGTTCCTGCTGACTTACCATCCCCCTGCTGAATTGCTTGTAAATGGAGCTTCTTCCATTGTTTTGGTTCCATGATGCTTAATTTACACTGGGGACAGATAGATAGCTACTTTCCCTCCTGTCTGGGAGAGAACCTGTTTCTCCCTGTGTTTTGTCAGACTTTAAGCATAATATCAGTGAGTATCCATAATTCCTCATAGTGTTGATACAGACAATTCACAATGATATTAATCACCAGTGTGTCACAGCATTTCATAAAAGATTTTACTCAATACGCTTTTATAGAACAGTGATATTATATACAATCAGTTGATTCAACTGCTTATCATTTGAGGTTCAGACTCCCTGTCTTTATACTCCAGTAAACCATTGAAATATATTCTCAGATAAAATCCCTGTTCTCCTGCTGGGAAGAGATGCCATGCTTCATGCTGGCTCCTCGGCTTCTGGTGATAGTTGAGTCATTTCCTCCTGCCCTTGTTAGCTTTGTTTACCTTTTATGCAAATGCATGTTCATTGTCTCTGCCTGACTCAGACAAGCAAGTACATTCCTTTGTTTAAGGCAGAATGTGATTTGCATTCCTTTCCAAACAAATTTTCAGAACATAATTTTAGCACATATTTATAATTCTTTGTACACATGCCATACATGCATTATACAACAATATTAATTATCAGTGAGTTATTATTTTTCCAGTGATATATTACATGCCACATTTTGGGTGTATGTTGTAACAGTGTTCCACATAGTGAGTATGTCAGGCCTGACAAGAGTTGCTGACAGTAGTGAATGACCAATGGGCCACTGTCATACTGGAATTGAAAACTTTTTGAGGAGGATGAGATCTTCGGAATTAAGAAAAGGAGTACTTGTGGCACCTTAGAGACTAACCAATTTATTTGAGCATGAGCTTTCGTGAGCTACAGCTCACTTCATCGGAATTGTCCCTTCTGTTCTTATCCCATTTCTTTTATTAAACATGGCATGAACTGTGATATCTATCACTTTATAGAATGTATGTATAGAGAACCAATCATAGTAATATCTTGGTGCTGAATTTATAGGAGCCTCTAATTATTATTTGTTGTCATGGACAATGTGCTCAATGTTGTACAAAACATAAAGAAAGCTCTGGCTGCTGCTCAATAGGCCTTACAATCTCAACTGTCTTTTAAAACTCTTTCAAAATACATCCATTTAAAAAATCTGTAGGAACTAATTGGTTTGCTTTAGATTAAGCTATTGACCCATGATGCTATGAGCCACACCAGCAACACTTCCATGGAGGCAGCTATTAAGTAATTATTTGGTCTAATCCACAGCTGCATTTCTATGTGTGCATTTCTGTATCTGCCCACAATATGAACTCTTTAAACTGTGCCAGAGCCAATTTACTGAAATGTGCTTGAACCCTACCAAGGCATGAGCCTCAAACAGGATTCTGAAGCTCCTATGCTGTTTAGGTCCCAGTCCTGCTCTAGTTGCAGTCCCAGTGACTTCAGTGGTGCAGGACAAGGCTGTCAGTGTACTACTGCCGGTATCAGAGACCAGAATGTGCTACTGTGCACATGACAAACTGATTCTGAAAACATTTTTACTAGCATTGTTTTAAACTTATTTGCAAAACCATTTGAGTTTCTTTTTAACTTTTAGTTTTGATAGGTTCTTTCCTCTCCTCATTTCGAAACAACCCTGTGACTAGTGTAAATCAGAAGGAAAGCAAAACTGGAGTTGGAGATAAGAATATGACCCAGGAGTCCTATAGCTATATGGAGTGTGTGTTGTGAATGCTAACCCACAGTCTTGGTGTGTGCCAAAAGGAAACGTTTGGCTTCAAATCCATCTGTTATAAAACATGTATTTATACTTATCCCTTACTTTAAAAAGGGAATTTAAAATATTGTTTTGTAGATGACAACAATATTAGCTAAAGCTGCATCTCTCTTAGTTATATTCCTTTTTTCTTCTCTGTCTGGATAAACTTTATATAAATCCCATCCCTTGACCAAAACAATAAACAGGAAGGAAAGAGTCTTAAATCGCCCAGACTATGGAAAAAATATTGGCATTTTACTGTAACTGATTGTGCTACTGAGATTAGAATGTAAAATTCAGAACTGAAGCCTTCATTTATCAGACAAAAAGCTAGTGGGATGGAAAGGAACTAAGTAATTACCTCAGCAACTCATCTGTCAGCCATCTCACAATTCTTCGGCCAGAGTTTACTGAAAGAAGATTTCATTGCACAGCAAAGAGTAATTGTAACATCTGGAAGTGAAGCTCTTTTTGGTGAACCTGCATTTAACAGGACTACATCTTACTAGGCTGTCATTCCATATTGGGTTTTCTCCTTTATCTGTATTGTCACGAAACATCTCATCAAAATAGACTTAAATTCTGCATGAATTAGAAGTCCCTGTAACTCCAGTCAGATTATCATCCACAATACATAACTCGTAATCACCAAAAGGTCTGCATCTCTTTATTATAATCTCTTCTTTTCAGAACTCTACTACCATTCTCTCCCTTAAATGTAAAAAAGGGGCTACTGCCTTTTGGATGTTCACATGTAACTTCCATTTGTGTGGGAGTTATTCCCATATCTTGGTGAGAGTGAATAAACCCACAATCCGTTTGTTTGGAAACCCAATTTCAAAGCATAAGTGTAAGGGCATAGCCAGTTGACTAGCAGTTCTTTGCAGGAAGTGTCTGATCTACGTTATCTAAGATAAGCATCTTTGCATCACCAATCTTCAAACAGAGTAGAACAAAAAGGGAAAAGTTAGAGGGTGTAAGCCCTCCCTAATGTAGGTTTCAGAGTAGCAGCCGTGTTAGTCTGTATCTGCAAAAAGAAAAGGAGTACTTGTGGCACCTTAGAGAGACTAACAAATTTATTTGAGCATAAGCTTTCGTGAGCTACAGCTCACTTCATCAGATGCATGCAGTGGAAAAATACAGTGGGGAGATTTTATATACACAGAGAACATGAAACAATGGGTGTTACCATACACACTGTAAGGACAGTGATCAGGTAAGGTGAGCTATTACCAGCAGGAGAGCGGAGGTGGGGGGGAAACCTTTTGTAGTGATAATCAAGGTGGGCCATTTCCAGCAGTTGACAAGAACATCTGAGGAACAGCAGGGCGGGGGGGGAGGGAGGAATAAACACGGGGAAATAGTTTTACTTTGTGTAATGACCCATCCACGCCCAGTCTTTATTCAAGCCTAAATTAATTGTATCCAGTTTGCAAATTAATTCCAATTCAGCAGTCTCTCATTGGAGTCTGTTTTTAAAGTTTTTTTGTTCAAGGATTGCAACTTTTAGGTCTGTAATTGAGTGACCAGAGAGACTGAAGTGTTCTCCAACAGCACTTTTATTAATTATGTATACACATAAGTCATGTCAGGCACCTTGATACTCAACTCTCTCTCAATGGGGATGCTTTTTATAGACATTTGAACTGTCTCTTCCATATTAACATTACCTCATCTCATTAGCATGGTAACTCCTCTAAATAAAACTTTATTTTATTTATTTAGATTTATAAGTGAAACAAAGGCATTCAGGCTACGATAGCTGAGTCTTAAATACTATCCTAGACCTTGCAAATAGTCCAGTAACTGCAATAGTTTCTCTTCCTAATGAAAGCTTGCTTTCCAGTAGCTTTTTATCATCCTAGTTCTAATGAGCTACCAGCTGAGGCCTCATCTCATCTTCTCATGAAGGCTCTTCTGCAGTCTTTGCAGTGAGAACAGATATCGATTTCCTCTACTGCTCAGTAAGACTTTTTTAACCCTTTCCCTACCAATATCCATTGTGGTCTATTCAGCTAATCATAATAACAAAAATTCTTATGTAACACTATTTTGAATTTGCCTGTTCCATCAAAACTCAACAAATACAGAGACGAGAGAACAATTAGGAAGATTAGAGCTGTGCACATAATTCTCTCCCCCTTCCTCCAATTCACTGGTGGTTCTGGAAAAATGGGATGGGGGGGGTAGGGGAGTGGAATAATTTCAGGTTGACCTAAAGCAAACTTTTTAAAAAAAAATCAGTGAATTGAAGGGTTGAAAATAGTTTTCGATCAAATGAAATATCTCATTTTATTTTTGAGCTTTTTAAAACATAATTTTCTTTTAAAATAGAATTGAAGTAATATTTGAAACAAAGGTCTTTTGAATCAAAATGTTTCAGCTTGAAAACAACAATAAAACATTTGATTTTTTGAATTTTGTTGTGATTTTTATTTACCAAAACAGTTTGAAATCAGTACGAATTTATAAAATGTTAGATAACCCAAGTCTGCATTTTTCAGCAAAAAAGTCTGAGATGAAAAATTTCACCCAGTTCTAGTGAGGATTCCTTTTCGGTTAGGGGGAAATTGTTAAATTTGAGTAGGCTTTTGGAGCAATAATCTTTCAGGAAGTCTGTGTGTGTGTGTCAGGGGGAGGGGGCATCACTGAGTGGAGATGTTCACATACTACATTCTAATGTAAGGTACTTACACCAGGAGGGTTTTCTTTAAAAATAGAAAAGATTAACCCTCAAGGATATTGAGTTCTGTTAGAGAGAGAATGTTTTCTTTTAGTTCTTAATTTTTGGAGATAATGGCAAGTAACTAATGTAACAATTCCACACAATATAGACTAAGCAAAATTAAGATGTTTGTTTTTACAAGTGACTTTTTTTCTTTGAGAGGAACAATAAGTGTCCTTGTTTTGTTTTTTCCTTCTGGCACAACAGCCCAACATGGGGTGAATCTGACTGCAAGACCTGAGCACCTTCTGCTAGCAGGATTGAAGAGCGCTACAGAGGCAATTTTTCCCCCTAAATTGACTATGAACAGATTAAGACTGTTGGTATTTGAGATGGGTTTAATGTTGAATCTAGCTCTCTTTACACTGAAAAGCAATGACTGATCTACAGACATGGGAAACAAAGGGGAGAAAATGAAGGGGTGCTCAAAGATTCTGTGATGTTGCACTCCATATTTTTTTAAAAAATATGTTTATAAGTGTGGATATAACATAACTGGAATATGCTGTATCCTAGATATGCCATGTAACATATCTTTGCAAAGGTTATGATCTACTGAATACATTCATCCTATTTGTATGCATGTATCTTTTTTTTATATCTGAAGTTATGAGCGTTGGCTCTAGGCTTGTATTTGAAGTGTTTGCTGTAGGAAACACATAAGGGAGATTTGGCCAATATATTGTGAAGGGGCTATTCAAGTAATTGGGAGTTGCTAATCCATATCTGAGCCTTCCTGGGAATGTTCAAACTAACATGTAAACAATGGTGTTGGCCTGCAAAAAGCTGAATCATTCATGGACATGTGACTTGCTCAGGTGGCTACAAACTTGATCTTGTTGCTGTGATTTTGCACAGAAGAACAAAGAGGTTTCCACCCACAAGAGAGAGAATATAAAAGGCCCTGGAAGCCTCTCTATTTTGTCTTCAGCTGGCTCAAAAGATGGCCTCTCCACCCCAAAGAGATGCCTGAAATAAACTGGAACAAAGGACTGTAACTAGAGGGGTGTGAGTGATTGCTGGACCCAGGCCATAACCTACAACGTTGGTCTGAAAAGGATTGTACCTGAGATAACATCTAGGGTGAGACATTAGTATTTGTAACTAGATCCTTAGTGTATTAAGTTAGCCTTGCATATTTTGATTTATTTTACTTAGTAACTTACCTTGTTCTGTCTGTTATTACTTGAAACCACTTAAATCCTACTAAATCCTACAGTCTTGAGGGAGTTTCTGTGACCCAACCTATCACAGATCCCACTGAAAAGAGGGATTTGATTAAACAGGTCACAATTCAGTAAAGTACTCAAATATGTGCCTTTTAATCAATGGGACTAGTCATGTGTTTAAAGTTAGACAGATTCTCAAGTATCTTGCTACATGAGGGCCTAACTCTCAGAGTTTTAGTGGATAATAATGTGTTTTCAATATTGCCATAAGTAAAGTTGTTAAATGGCTGAATAACTGAAGGATGATAGTTTGAAACTGTGAACTAAATCCTACCTGCTAGTAGTCCCAACTGACTTGATTGGGACTATAATCGAATGTATTGGCTATACATGCATGAGTAAGACAAGCTTACTTTGGCCCTGTGGCTCTTGTACTGAATAAAAGTGTCCAGTTTTTGAGTTATTTATTCATCTACTTGTAGTTAGAGCATGATTTAACATTGTGCTCTCATTTAAATTATATTAATTATGGTTGTGTTGTTTTTAAAAAATGCAGCACTCTTCCATCTTTGTAGTTGTTTCCATCAACCTAGGGCTAAGCATCATTTAGTTATGAGTGCCACTTACAGAGCAGTTTGAAACTACCAATTTAGAATCCTGAAATGATCACTACTGCAACACGATTGTTTCAAAATGTTTGAAAATTTCAGCTTCTATGAAATTCCTATTTGCTTTTTGAAATTCTTGTGAATTTTGAAAAATCTAGCCATTTTTACTATAAATATGCACTGAAATCTACAGTTTTCACCTCCCTTTGAACTCGCAAATGGAATGCTAAACAGAAAACATGTTCAATTGTCTGTATCAATCTACAGAATGATTCTCTAAAATTGGACAGATCATTATAGATGGATATGGATCCATGAATTAGATGCTTATCTTGGTTCCTACACATTCTGGAATCTATTAGTCAAGAGAGAGAATCTTCTGACATACTTATTACTGTATTGTTTCCTACAATCTTACTGAAATTGTTACTGTCAATCTATAATGCTGAGAAGAGCAAAACTGATGGTTACACTGTGTTCTTCCACATGCCCTGATGAGTATCCCCTAGAATGCACTGCAATTAGTACCAATGGCTAGAGTAGTAAGAAAGGCTGGACTTGTTCTAAAGGCTGGAGGTCAGTTATTTCTGAGGTTCCTCCTCCACTGTCTCAATCAGATGTTTCTGAATAATCTCTGTAGTTTCTCAGTGCTCCAATTTTGGGGGAGTATCATCAAACATGATACTTAACTCTGACATCTGGAGTCCTCAGGTCTCTTTGACTCAAGTCAGTATGGATTATGGGTACAGTATGGAATCAGATAATTATCTGCTTTTGGCAAGGGATAAAGATCACTTATCATTTGTTTTATACCTTTGATTACAAAGTGCTGCTGATTATGTCCCCCTGCCAGGGATTGACAGGTCACCCGTATATCTACACTGCAGCTGATAGCATACCTCCTTGCTCAGCTAGACAGATGGGCACTAGCTCTGCTCAAGCTAGCATGCTAAAAATAGCAGTTTAGCCAGGGATAGCATGGTTGGCAACTTGAGCTAGGCACCTAAGCACAAACCCACCTGGACTGCTTCGATATGTACATGAGCAGCCAACCTGAGCTACTGCCAATGGTACCCCCAGTTATACTGCTATTTTTAACATATTCTCTCAAGCAGCATGTTGGTACAGCATGTATTGATCTACTCAATCTGAGAAGCACGCTCCCAGCTGCAGTGTAGACATATCCTTAGTGAAAAGGCCAATGACTGAGTTGATACCAAAGCTGAACGACTCTCACCCCTGTAGACATGGTCTGTCTGCGGCACAGTATAGTGGGGAGAAAGTGAGGACTTAATGGGCAATGGAGAATGAATGCCCCTCTCCATCAGAGATGATCCAAAATCGCATGGGATAACATATAGAAACAGGTTTTTTCTTTCAGAATGTCTGAGAACCTTAAGGTGTTTGTTTACATCTATTTCATACGTTTAAATAAACAGCAAGAGGGGCAAACATACAAAGCC
Source organism: Lepidochelys olivacea (assembly GCF_965140295.1). Lineage (NCBI taxonomy): Eukaryota > Metazoa > Chordata > Testudines > Cheloniidae > Lepidochelys > Lepidochelys olivacea. Next base: position 304,609,725 of record NC_140411.1, read on the forward strand.
GCTTCCTGTACTGTGCAGATATCTGTTCTCTGAATAAGAAGTAGAATATCAATCTCGAGCTGTGAGTTCAACAACTTTCTTTACTTAACAAAATTGCAACGTTTTCTAGTCAAAAAGACTTTTACGCACTCATGCATATTTTTTTGGGTCTCTGTTTTTCTATCTGTATGTAGGTGGGTGGCTTGGGAAAAAATGTGAATCTTGATATATTCCTAACATTATTCCAAAGATCTAGAGTAAGTAACACATTACTGAAACTGATGGAATGACTCTGGATTTAAAAGCAGTGTAAGAAAAACTTGGCTCATCAAGTTTAAGAAAGTACTTTTTTTTTCCTGAGCCATAACTGGATGCAAAATTTACAGCTTTTTTTTGTATCATTGAACAGCAAGAGGAATAAGTGGAGCCACTGTAGCAACTTTGTCCATGTCATCGTTCTGTCTTCCTGGATCAAATTTTCTCCAATAGGTTGGATATTCCTTGAAATTATTTACATGACCAATAGCCTGAGATGCTTCTTGCTTGTGAGTGGTTCATCTACAGGCATTTTTTGGATGAAGAGAAAGGTTACATGGTCTTTGTTACACTGATTCCCTTTAATGGAAGTCAATGAAGTACCAAGCACGTAATATTTAGTATTAGCCAACTAATGTTTATACAAATTTCATGATATTTTAAAAATAAATCAGTAAATATTTGGATGTTTTGACACCACATTATTAGGTCCAGAGATGAATGCAAATTTTTGAAAGACTTTCAACTCCTGAACAAGACTCTTTCTGTCAAATCCTAGTTCTCCATCTTTGATCTTTAACCTCCCCCGCCTCCAATTCCTCTTGTACTCTTTTACTTTTGGGGCCCAAAGATTTGATGTCTTCACTAGAGAGCTAAGTGGTGCTTTGAAATGCAGGGAGGAGCAAGGTGTCTCTTCTAGATGTTCAGGAGAGGAGCTCAGTTCTGCCACTGTAGTGCATTTGCTAGGGCTAGACTGTGACATAAGAGTGTTACCTGTAGGGACCTGGTCAGACATACCGTTGTTAGGTGAAACAAGTTGATTGGCAATGGATTCCACTGTGGCTCAGCAGATCAACAAGACATGAGGAGTTCATATAAAAGTAAAATATTGGGGACCAAGTCAACAAAGATGTAGAGGAGCATTTTAAACTCTCAAACTAGCCAGTGATTTGTGGATGTTTGTATGATGAATTTTGGCTGGAGGGTTGTGGGTCAAATTAAGATTAAAAGGAAACTTTCCACCCTGAGTTTGACTCAGTATTATTTCCATGGCTTAACTTTGCAAATAAGTGCCAGCATTTCAGAGGAATCTGCTCACAATACATTCTTTTTCTTCAAGACTACCAACCCAAATACCCTTCATTTCATACCTTTCCAGAAACTGCAGTACAAACCAATGATTTGGGTGATGTCATTCTGAGCCAAGTCCCAAGAGATGGAACTTCATTTCATGCTGCCCTGTTCTGAAGCACACAGTTACACAGCTGAAGAAGATTTCACTGGTAGCCTAGTAGGAAAGTTACAAATACACAAATTGGGTGACTTTTGAAGATATACTTTGCACAGTGTTAATTCAGAGATGGAAGAGTTAATTACTTCAATGTATGCACATAGCTGCTATATTACCGCTCAAGAAAGAGATCTTTGAGTCATTGTGCATGAAATCCTCTCAATGTGCAGTGGCAGTCAAAAAAGCAAACAGATGTTGGGAACCATTAAGAAAAGGGTAGATAATAAGACAGAAAATATCATATGGCCTCTATATAAATCCATGGTATGCCTACATCTTAAATACTGTTTGCAGATGTGGTCGCCCCATCTCAAAAAAGATATATATGAATTGGAAAAGGTTCAGAAAAGGGCAACAAAAATGATTACGGTATGGAACGGCTGCCATAAGAGGAGAGTTTAATAAGGCCAGACTTTTCAGCTTGGAAAAGAGATGACTAAAGGGGGTATGATTGAAGTCTATAAAATCATGACTGGTGTTGAGAAAGTAAATAAGGAAGTGTTATTTACTCCTTCTCATAACACAAGAACTATGGGTCACCAAATGAAATTAATAGGCGGCAGGTTTAAAACAAAAGGAAGTATTTTTTCACACAACACACAGTCAACCTGTGGAACTCCTTGCCAGAGGATGTTGTGAAGGCCAAGACTATAACAGGATTCAAAAAAGAACTAGATAAGTTCATGGAGGATAGGTCCATCAATTGCTATTAGCCAGGATAGACAGGGATGTTGTCCCTAGCCTTTGTTTGCCAGAAGCTGGGAATTGGCGACGGGATGGATCACTTGATGATCACTTGTTCTGTTAATTCCCTCTCGGGCACCTGGTATTGGCCACTGTTGGAAGACAGGATACTGGGCTAGATGGACCTTTGGTCTAACCCACTATGGCTATTCTTATGTTCTTATGTACTCAGTAGAACTGTCCAGGAACAGACAAAAATCATACATTATTGCAGCTAAAATGCTAGTTTACACCAAATAGTAAAGTGTGTGTGTGACATATAGAATTGTAGTTTAAGCATACAGAGCCTGATTAACCACTACATTACTTCAGTGCCATATCAGTAAATACCAGTATAACATGTTTTAAAACTGGTATAATGTGTGGCCCGAATTCCTTCTGGAGATTTTAAAAACCTCATCACAGATTGCAGTTGAAAGGGTGGGGACAGCATAGCTATTCCTACAACCCTGGCTGCAATTTGGGGAAAACTTTGCTCCAATCATGGTGAATGTGAAGTGCCTTTTGCTGCAGAACCAGTGTATTTCCACTTCCCTGTGGGACTGGGAAGGGGTTGTCAAGATAGGAGAAGGCAGCGTGAGGAATGTACATCCTCTGCATGAAACTGCAGCTTCACTGAGCTCCCGTGATGTGGCAGTGAGAATGTTTTGATACGGATGGAGTGGAAGAGGGATAGAGCCAGAAGACGCCTGGGCTTTCAGGCATCCTCCCCAGTGAAGAAGGGCAGAAGTATAACATGGATGACAAAGGTACTTTAGATACCTAACCCCTAGACTTAGGCACCTAAATCTTGGGCTGAAGTGCCTAAGTTCCAGGTTTGGCTCCACTGTGATCCACAAAATTCCTGCCAAATCCTGTAGGCACCTAAATTTGCTTAGCACCTACATTCCCTCAGTGCCTAAGTTTCTGCTTCTGAGTATACATATTGCTACTTCCCTCTAGGTATCCGGCCACCTCTCTCCCACCTAAGCCCCAGAACAATCCATGAACTGAGGATTAGTTAAGTGTTTATCTGCAGTGGAATGGTCACTGGGCTAGAGAGAGAGAAATGATAATGCAGTGTAGTGGTTAGGGAACCCTTAGGAGGTGGGAGACCCAGGGTCCAGTCGCCCTGCTCCAATCGCTCTTTCATCATTTATTCACAGTGGAACAGCTTCAACTCAAGAGACTGAAGGAACCTGACATCAGAATATCCCATAGCTCAGTGGCTCAAGTACGCACCTGTTCAAATGTTTTCCACCTATTAGGCAGAGGAGGGAAATGAATTGAACCTGGCTCTCCCACATGCCGGGGGAGCGCTGTAACCACCTTCCTCCAGCTGTTTTGTGCAGAGTAAGGAGGGCACTTAACTGATTCCCGCAAGAAACTTCTTAGGCACCTAAGCTGCTTGAAACCAGGGTGCAGGTTCCCATTTGTGGATTGCTAAGCAGAGATAGGCGCCTCCCTGCAACCCAGACTTAGGTGCCTGGCTCATGAAGTGGATGGGATTTAGCACATCCTCTTGTCTGCATGTGGCATTGCCTACCATGCTGGCTTCTGTAGCTTGCATTCTGTGGTGCCTCTCTCTCCCCATGCATCGTATAAGGAGCCTAGGCATCCAACTCAGTTTTTGTGGATTCAGTCTTGTTTCTGTGACTTTTCTAGGAAGTTAGGCACTGTGACACACAGTGTTGCAATGCCTAAGTACTTTTGTGGATCTGGACCATGGAGGCCAAAGCAGAGCTATTCCATTTCTGCTCTTTGCTTTGGGGGTTGTAGCCTTGGGTTAGTCTTGGCTACAAATGCACTTGTGACAATAAAAGGTCCTTTATTCAGGGGGATACTGAGAGTTAGTAAAGAAGATGAGACCGCTAAAGCACAAACAAAGACTTCAAGTTGAATTTAGTACTAGGAAGTATAGTTGAAATCATGGAAAAATAAGATAGAGCACACTAAGTAAAACAGAATGACCCCCTGGATCGTGCATACCTACAGCCTCATGACTGGTACAGGAGAGAACAGTCCTCAGTGTTGACATTCTTACAACATTATAGAGACTGGCAACAGGAAAGATAGAAGAAAATGTGGAGATCATCACAAGAGGAAGTGACAATTTGAGCTGCTGCCTAGTCTTGTCATTCCCCAAATCCCATTTGTGAACATTCATACATCAGTCTGTATAGCCCTTTTTTCACACATTTACATTGTGTGACCATAAGTACTTAGGGCTTGGCCCTTTTTCCATGTGTGGCTTACCCATAATCAGGATAGCTGACATAAGCTATTTGCGTCAACAGTACATTAATACATTTCTGAATGTTTCCAAAGCATTAATGCGGTTAACCCCACACATGCGAGAAATCTGCTCGTTCAAGCATAAAGTGTTCTTTTGTGGTTAACTTGTCCTTCACAAAGCACTTATTGCTAAATCTTATAACCTTAGGTTAAGCTACTTATGCTGCCCCTTATGCCAAAACACTTCTAAATATTGAACGACTACACGGTGCACTGGTCCTTAACTTATTGCCAAGCCTACCTAACGTCAGTAGCCAAACTGTATGTTCTCCTACTTGCATTTCAGCGACATTGGCTTCACTCATAACTATTACAAAGCAATTTTACATGCACTGTGAATGATGCTTGTCTCATGTCCTCTCCAGGATTAGGTTCTATGTTACAGGTCAACGATGTGCAGTCCTGCTTTTATCCAAACTCCACAGAATTGCCCAGTTACCTTAGTTCAAGACTTGGGGGTAGGGGGATGGAAATGATTTTGCCTTTCGGATAAGTGGCTGTCACAAGGAATCTGATCACTTTGCTACACAGTGCTAAGTGGAGGCATGCACACACATCCAGCATCAGCCAGGCATGCATCCGTTTCCTGACAATATGCTCTACCGTCACCCAGTTCCCAAGGTCCCTATAGTGGCAATCACTGTATTATATCTTACTAAGTTTGGTCCATGTAGGTCAACATGAGATTTAAATAATTTGTATTTTTAGACACAATATATGTCCTTTTCTGCTGTAAAATACCCAGTCAAACAGAAAACACAACAAATAACCCCTTCTGTGAAATAACTGCGCTAAAGTTAATTTCACCAATGTTAAAGAAAATAGTGATTGCCACATTTTATTGATGCTTTAAAGTTGTACTGCATTTAGGTTTTATAATAAGGTGCTACTTTCTGGCTATTGAAAACACATTTTCAATGATGAATGCTGTGATTTCCCACCACCTCTGTGTAGGCCATGTGCTCTTCCTTTTCTGGGTTTTTTTCCTGCATTGTAGGCCATGTGTTTTTCCCTTTCTGCATTGCCAAGAATTGGGGGTGGCAGCTGTGGGATAGCCAGTTTTTAAAGTAGATGAGGGGCAGGAGACTGTGATCTATCTTCCATTTTATTACATAATTAAATAATTGCATAACAGTAGGATGACTGTAGTGGGACTGTCCCTTTACCGACCCATGTTTTGGCCTTCCTTCTTTTTCCTACTACTGTTTTGCCTTTCCACCCTTGTCTTTCAGCTTGCATTGATGAGGCATTCTGTTGCAAAATGAATGGGAGTTTAAACTACTAGGCTACTTGCACCTGATAACTAAACGACATCTCCAAATAGGTCGCTCCAGAATGTTGATCCCAGCAAATAAAATCGTCTATGATCGTAATATATTAATCCTTGGTCTGAGCCCTTAGTTCCAGCTATGCAACATAATAGGGTCTGATTCTGCTCTCACTGTCACTGATATCAATGTGAGCAAAATCTGGCCAAGTGACTCCAATCAACTTCTGATTATTCTGAAGCTATGGTCATGCTAATTCAACATTGTTAGTATTAAAGAAGAGTGAAATTCACTCCTGTGCAAATACATTAAGTAATGTATAGGTCTTTTGGTGGATAATTCCCATTTAAATCCTCAGAATAGGGCTTAAGTGGCATATCAGCCTAAGTACAAATAGAGAATGACCTGATATTAATTCATTCACTCTGTCTCATGCTCACAGAGTTTGTTTAGTCTCTGATACAGTCTCTGTTTTCTTCTCTGGGATAATTCTTTTGAAGATATTAACATTTATCAAGTAATGGGAGGGCATTCCGAATTTGTTATAAAGTCTCTCATGTACATTGTCCCTTCTTTGATCTGAAAGAAAAAGCTGAGATACAAAATTGCTTCTTGCCTCAAGAGCAGTTTAACAACAATCAGTTTAAGGGGGAAAAAAATCTGTTTCCCAAATCTTTGTTTTGTGGAACCTGCATCATTTATACTAGTAAAAAAAAAGTATTTCTACATGTTTTCAATTTTCCATAAGTGCCTGAAGGAAGTCTTTTGCAAGATACATATGGATAGCGAAATAGAAAAAATTCCGGTGAAATCTTCAGCATTCAAACTATTTATTTTCTAATTGATTGTCAACAGATTATTAAGAAAACAATTTTTAGCACAACCCATTTTTTTCAATGATTTCTCTTAGGATAGTTTCTGTGACATAAGGCGACAGTAATTTGGGCTCCTATTGTGTGGTACCACACCCCCACTATTCCATTCCTAGCAGCGTCCAGACAACTACAGAATTTTGACACTTTTTTCATCTTAAAGAGATGTCTTGTTGATGTCCAACAGATGCATTCCATTTTCTCTCAGGATGATTGTGGGACTACTATTATATAATTGAAAGGATGAACAGCAGGGAGAAGAAACCAATTTGGGGGCTTGATATAAGTGTTGATCTCAGTGGAGTTACGCTGGCATAAAACTGGAGCAACAATGCAGTGAATCAAGCTGCTTAATGTTGAATTCAGTTCTGACTCAGCAAATATTAACAGAAAATATGAATTTATAACAATGTCTGGTTTTCTGCCATGGTAGATGAAATTAGAATGGGTATCGTCTTAGTCTCACTGAAGTAAAGTCCAAAATCTTCATTGGGAGTAGAACCCCATTGAAGGACCAGAGCCCCACTGTACACACATCACAAGGATAGTCCCTACCCCAGAGAAATTCTCCTTTGAGTGAGAAGGTGGTTGCAGGACAGGCCTTGAGGGAGGTCATAAACAGAGCAAAATAGGGATCCTACTGTCTTAGAGAAACATGATACATCTCATTTTTGCTTGTCAGAACAATCCCACCCATCTGCCTCAGCAGGTGGGAAATTTGGTGGGGCCTGCAGTAATTGGAGACAGCCCCAGTTGAATGGGGTATGAGAGCAGTTGATTGATGGGGAGAGGAGGGAATGAAGGGGTGGCTCCTCCCACTCCAGAGTCTCTAGCTACTCCCTTGCCAGATGGGGGAGGAAGGCAGCTGATTGGTCCCTTGCCCTCCACTCTCATTAATTTAAACCTTAGCCTGTGCCCCACATAGCTTCTTTTTGCTTTGTTTCAGCAAAACTTTAGGTTCCCTGATCCAGGATTCCTTACGTCATTTTGTTTTCCAAGATTCATTTAGGTTTCCTGATTTAGGATGACAGGACAAGGAAAAATTTAGGTCACTTTTACACCCAGGAGATGCAGTGCCCAGGAGGAAGATAGGAGCTCTGGGTTACGTTCCCAGCTTGTGGGAGGTGCACTCTGGCAGAGGGATCTCTGTCCTGCTGCAGGGATTGTACCACTGTTTCCAAATCTGGTGACACAGCCACTTCAGCAGCAGGAGTCCTGCTGAGGGCGGGTTTGATGCAGTTGGCTTCCAGAACTGCAAAAATTCAAACCTGGGGGATGTTGCAAGGACTAAGTGAGGTGCTACTGCCCTCCCCCCTCGTAGGGGTATGAGTTGAGGGACATGAGGAGCTGCCACTTCAACTGTAGGAGCATCTGGCTTCCTGGATCCCTCTGCCCGGACCAGTTACAGTTCTGCTAACCCTCCCTCTGCCCTGCATCCCCACTTCCTGCTCTTGTGAGGGAGGGGGACGAGAGACATGTGGACCTGCTGATGGTGTAGCCTTGGGTAACGAGGCTAGTGAGGGCTTTTGTATTGAGCTGCCTCTTGTTGAACATTTGTTTCTGTGCAGTGCATGTCCCAGTAGTAGACAATGGCTCATTGCCGACGCTCTGTTTCAATTTCAGGATGACGGATTCTGGGAGCTCACCCCGTTTGCCAGGAGAGATCCATGGTGATGCCCTACCATCTGTGGAGCCTTGGCTCTGGACAGCCATAGGGCTAGTCGAGAATGCAGCTGCCCTGAGGATGTTCAAAGCCGATAGGTCCTGCCTTTTTGAGCTCACAGAATTTAGAGCTCAGGAAGGGCTCCAACTTCTGTGGCCCATCCCTAAGCACTGGATGGCGAGATATGCAGTGTAGTTTATGCATCACGAGTTAGCTTCTTCCACTGTATCAGGTAGACTTGCTGGCCTATCTTTCTGGTGTAAGATAGCAGTTTTCTCAGAGATTTTATAGTGCAGAGATTTTATAGTGCAGAAGCTCTTGGAGGGATGCTGCAGAGGTGATGGGCACAAGAGCGATGACAGGCAACCTGTAACCATAGAAATTCCTACAGGGTTACTAAATGCTCTATCCAGGATATGCAGTTGTGGGAGGGAGGCCATTTCATTTAAGGCAAAATTCATTGTGGCCGTCTTTGGCACTTTCAGGGTAAGTGAGCTAGTGCCTCAGGCAACCACAGGCAGGCACTGGAATTATCAGATGTACAGTTGTCACCCGGTGCAACGTTGCTGCCCATAGGATACCCTAAAACAGACCAGAATGGAGAAGGGGCCTTGGTGGTAGTACAGGAGCGCACAGATGATTGCCTGTGCCCGTTAAGGGCGGTCAGAATTATCCGAGGCAGAACTCAGGAGCTGGGCCAGCTGTTTATATACTGTTGGCTGCTTCCTGTCAAGATATCTGTTCACTGCACTAATGAAAAAAATCTTGGCCTACTGCAGTCTTTGCCGCTAACTTTGGTACACATTCTTTCAGGACTGGGGCAGCAATGTCGATGGGTTTAGACTCAAAAGTTTCAGGTTATGGGGTGCTGGAAACCAAATTGTTACAGGATGTATGTCTGGCAAGAAGTAACTAACCCTGTCTGTTTCTGATTCCAGGAGATATCTGGATTTGTGGAAACTCGGTAGTGCATTAAGCCAACAAGAAGACAGCCAGATAAGCAGGTGGATCACAGCTGGACTTCAAGGCCGAAGCCACATGTGTTCAGTGGTTCAACAGGAGAGGCATGTTGTGGGATCTGCTTATGTTTCTTCTGCACTTACTGATGAACAGCACAGACCCACCTAAAGCCCTGGTTATTCACCTTGTGGGTGGGGGGAAATGATCTTGGGACCTGCACTGGACTGAATTTGAGAGATAGAATTCACGGGGATATGGGGTTGATTAAGCAATTGTGACCCGGCATGTAGTTTGGACTGGTCAGAAATAATCACAAGGTGGACTTGATTGGGAGCTGTGGACTCAGCCCATGTGGATAAGGCTCAGAAGAAGGTAAACCATGAGGTTGCCAGGATGTTCTTGGAGACTAGTGTTCTGTGGCCCATCACAGGGACCTCTGTGATAATCAGTCTGGGTTTTTCACGGATGAGGGAGTACTTTTGTCAGACGGAGGGCCTGACATCTGGCTCTGGAAAGCAAGGGAATAGATTGGGGAGAAGTTCTGATACCAGGTAGTGCAGGTGGGAGGTGCAACCAAGCTAGTCCCTGGTGCCCCCTCAGTGACCAACTTCCAATGCAGTCATCAGGACAAAAGGAACAGTTCCCAGAAGTAAAAGACCTAGGATTTTGCTGATGGGCCTGGTGCTTATGGGAAGGGGGGAGACCTTGTGTCCTTCGTGTGCCAAGGTGCCTCAATTAGTACCATGTGTTCCCCTCATGGGTGCAGGGGGAGTAGGACTCAAAAGAGCAAGCTGAATCTTAGGGGTAGGCTGAAGAGAGTTTACCCCAAGTTATGGGCTACCTGTCAGGAGCACTTTAACCCTGTACTGGAATCACTTAAAATGCCTGGGAGGTGAGAGTGTGGGTGATAGAGTGGGTAAACTTTCTCCACTGTGTTACCTTTAATACAGTTGTGGCCAGACACTGAAAATCCATGCCTCTGTTTGTCCTCATTCAAGGTCAAAGCTAAGATGTGGAGATTTGTAGCCATGTCTTTCAAGTTAGACATGGAACTGGTGGAAACTGTGATAAGAATTGAGATTTTTACACTTTGATCATTTATGTTTAATCTTAGAGTGTAGTTCAGGAATCTTAATTCCATTCTGGTTGAGAAAAATGCTTTGATTTGCATCTGATTTACAGTAGCGTATAATGATACCATGAATCCTTTTGTGTCTTTTAAAACACTAAAAATAAAACTACAAGCAAACACAACAAAAACCCTGCCATTTAAATTACTGACGACTGTTTGTTCTGCTCATCATTCTTCAAAACAGAAAAAGACTGACTGATGGAATAGGAAATAATGTCAGGGTACAGTTTATATATGTTTGGTGATAAGATTTGACTAGAGTCCTCTTCTGTGGATGTTTTTCTCAGAGGTTGTAGTGATAGCGAGAAACATTGAATAACAAGTTGCTGTTTGCAAATGGATGAGCCTTGATGTTAAGCCTAGTTTAACGGTTCAAGTAAAGTTTAAACCAGTTCCTGCCCTTAAAAGCCTAGGAAATTAGTAGGAGTGCAATTGCCCCCTCCCCACGCTCCTGTAGACTGCATAATATCCACTGGATTATAGCTCTCCTCTTAAAACCAGCAGGAAGTGGGCAAATGTAGCTGATGTCTTAAGGGTCGCAGAACTGGGATGGAAAAACTTTCCTGCTGTCGTTTCTACTGCTCTCTAACGCTCCTGAACAGGATCATGAGACACAAAGAACCCTTTT